>NW_023503157.1:3600000-4200000 GCF_014466165.1 Pleurotus ostreatus | reverse complement strand
GGTCTTCGCCGGCCTTGCAAGTCCGCTTGCGCTTTGGGGGCCCGTTGGTACCAGCCGTAGGAGCCTCCTTGGCAGCTGCTGGTTTCTGGGCGTGCATGGTATTGATAACGACGTCGGGGTCTTCGGCAGCCCTGGGACTACGCTTACTGTTCGCGTCTCCGCCGTCAGCTGCCGTGTTCGCATCTACCGTGGATGCAGGCTCCGTTCCATTGGTGTCTGTCGTACTAGTGGCCGTGGGTGCAGGCTCCATTTTGCTGGTGTCTGCCGTAGTTGTAGGTTCGTTGGCGGTAGCTTCCCTTGTACCCAGAGTTACGTGGTCGATAGCAGCACTTGTGGCGGAGGTATCGGGTACGGTAGCAGCAGAGCTAACCGTAGGAGCAGTAACGGCGGCGATCGCGGTAGCAGCAGAGCCGAACGTAGGAGGTGTGAAAGCAGCAACGGGAGGAGTTACAAGGGGGGCATGGTGGTGGTAGGGAAGTCCGGGCAATGGCGCAAATAGCTCTTCAACCATGGATGGGAATTTCCCTGGTGGTCCGAGGCCCTCGAAGCCGTTGACGCCAATCGGAATTGTGGACGTTTGAGTTAGTTCGGCAAGTGCCTGTTCCGGGTCGAAATCCTGCCACAAGTCGTTGTCGAGATCCGTCTCCTCGTGGTTGCCTAGCGTGAGCGCCATCGAAGTGATTGTGGCAATAGGTGAGGCAGCGGAATGGGGCATCTCAGCGGGAGAGCTGGGCTCGGATTGGGGTTGAATGGGACGAGGGACCTGGGAGGTGGAGTTCAATGCCCGTGACGCACAATCCTCGGGAGCTAAAAGTTTATTAGTACGTGAGAGGAACTGCAGTGGGCAGACAACGTACTATATACAGTGCGGAGGAAGGTCGCAAATGGTGTCACGAGCTTTGACGTGAAGTTGGGGGTGGCATCGGAAAATGAGAGGCCGGCCATATTCTCGCAGGAGTGAAAGCTGGAAGTGCTGCTCAGACGCGGGAGAAAGAAATAGAAAAAGGAACGTACGCGGCAGTGTTAATCCTTCCACCGTTTGTGGGATCAGGTCCACCGGCAAACAATGTAAAAGACCACCCAGTTCGTGAGTTCAGCTCTTGGGCGAAGGCATTAAAATGAATCGGAATGCTCTTTATCGCCCTGGGTATGATTAATGATGATGTATAATGAAGACAAGGTTGAGACACTCACGCAGCGTAGCTACTAGGTGTAATTTCTTCCTCCGGCTCTTCTACTGGCTCGCTCAACCGTTTTTGGTACTCTTCGTTCATTTGAGCTTTCACTGCGGGGGTTTCATCGTCGAACGCGGCTGTTGAGTGAACATGGAGGAGCGCGAGGAACTCCTTTCTTGTGGGTACTTTGCCGTTGAGCTCTTTCACAATGAGAGGTTTAATGCGGGAAGAGTAGTACTTTTTACAGTACATTTGGACAAGTTGGGGACGGCGAGTTTTCTTTTGGTGGGTGACGAGAACAACGGCCCGAACTTTTGCTGATGCGTGGTTATGATACCAGCGGTTGAGATACTATGTTCAGGGTCAGCGACAAATATAGCCACTACTCCGGTTCCAACTTACTTCCCTCTTCTTCTCTACCTTCGCCGCTAGATCCTTCCTCCTTTCCTCAGCATCCTGGATGGAGGTATCTTCCACTATTGGATACCGTTCGAACCACTGTCGATAAAGCACCGGCCAGAACTTGTGCAAGGTGCTCTTTTTCCGGTTTTCCAAGAACGTGTCGATAAGGCTCTCAAGGAAAGCCTTCTGTTCGGCATTAACTTTAGAGGGGGGGGCCATCGAGGGTTATAGAACACAGGTTTGAGCTTGATGCTTGGGGGGCTACAGCACACGTAGGTGATATACCCAGCACACCTCATCTTTTTTTAAGCTTTTTCAGCCGCCCCCTCTGTACGTCTTCTGCGTCTTTTCATTTGCCACATGCCATAAGAACTCCCCCTGCCTCGCGCCAATTCCTCCAGCAACAACTCCCCGTCGCTAGTCAGCTGTATCAGCAACATTTCCATGGATCCTGCTACTGCTGCCCACATTACCAACCTCCTTGACCGCCTTTCGGTGGGGACTATCGTTCAAGCTCCTGGTACGTTCGTTTCAATGGCACCTAACTTCTGCTTACCCGTCTTCACAGTTGCTGCGGGCTTCTTCGAGTGCCCCTCTTGCCACACAATCCACCCTCTCACTGTTGCTCATACACCCGCTGCTGCTGCTGTCACCGCTGCTGCTGCTGCCGTCCCCGTAGCTGCTGCTGCCGTCCCCGCGGCGGCTGATGTCGCCCCTGCCGCCCCCGCCGCCGTCCCCAATGCCCCCGCCGCTGCCGTCCCCGCGGCGGCTGATGTCGCCCCTGCCGCCCCCGCCGCCGTCCCCAATGCCCCCGCCGCTGCCGTCCCCGCGGCGGCTGATGTCGCCCCTGCCGCCCCCGCCGCTGCCGTCCCCGCTGCTGCTGTCCCCAATGCGGCGGCGGCGGCGGTTCCACAGCCTGCACCTGAACACCCCCCTGCCGGTTCTAATCCTAACGGCCCATGGTATGCTGTTGTAACTGGCCGCCAAGTTGGCCTCTTTCAGGATTGGTAAGCATTCAATATTTGCCAGGAGGTCTGACTACTCATGCATATGGTTCGAACAGGCGTAGAGTCGTGGCCCCCCTTGTCCTAGGAGTTCCCCATTGGGACAGCCAACGTTTTTCTACCTACGCGCAGGCCCGCAGGCACTACAATGACATGCTTGCGGCAGGCCTTGTTCACATTCACCACGAGTAGACTACAGTTGTTGTACCTGAGATGTTACCATTCCCAATATCATTGCTACGCGTCCCCATTCAAATTGTGTGATATAAGTGCTATCTACACCAGGGATTGGTACATGAGCTGCTCGCTGGAGTACATATCAAATAGTTCGGCCTTGCCAACCAAGAGATGACACATGATGTCATCAAAACAGCATATCACTTGGTCGATCTCCCTCTCTACCTGTTCCGCTGCCCGGTATTCGTCTCCCACCCCGACGACTTGTAACAAAGCGTGCCCGCACCGTTGTATAGTGATTTTCATACTTTCGAACTCCATTGCAGCATCATCAATCTCGTTCCTCAGAAGGGAGAAGATGAAACACTGGCATATTTGCTGGAAATATCCACGTACGGAGCCTTTAATGAGCTCCTGGGTCTTTGCGGCAACCTGGGAGACCAGGGCCATCCACGCAGGGACATCGTCAGGATCGGGATATGCGCTACAGGGATGTGAGGTCAGGAGAACTCTGGCATGTATTAGTTACGCACCTGGGCGGGGCTTCGGCTGGAGCTGCACCAAGGATAGGCTTGTTCCTATAGATAGATAATTGGTAAATGAATGTTATATATGAATATGAGAACGTACTTGACTCTTTCGTGGCGGTAGCGGCGGGCCACTCGGCGAGAACTGATAGCAACCTTTTGCCTATAGTCGCCGGTTTGTGCTGAATTTCACGTTTATTAATTGATCTAGGGCCCCTACTTACTTGTGGTAACTTCGCTTGCTTTTCTCTCGATTGGCACGAGCCTTATCTTCCGGAGTTTTGTAGATTCGGGGGCGACCGCGGGGCATGGTTGAGGAAATAGGTGGTGGATGGTTATTGTACAACTCTAAATCTTGAAAGGCGGCTGTCTGACCTTTATTCATTTGGCTGAGTGTCAGTTGTTTCTGCATTTGGACACCAATGAGCGGTTGAATACCCGTAAAAATGCCACCAACTTACACATGTATCTCATATGAAAGACTTCCTTGATTTATTTTACATCCCCTCCATGTCTATCGCACGTTATAATATTATCTTGTATTGCTCCTATTCCGAGGAAGTCAGATGACTTGAGTTCAATTGCCTAATATGGTGGTAAATCTCGTTAAGCGCCCCACTTACGCTCATTCCTTACCACCATAACCACTGCTTTCCGGTGAGTTAACATTTGTCCTAAAGCCCCCGTCCTCTAGATTTCAACCGAGTTCCGTTAGACATGCGGAACTTACTCTTCTGGGAAGTAGATGAGCCAAATGATCTGACGCGAAGCATCGATGCATTCACGTTTGAAATGCTTCCGTACTTCACCAATGCGTTCGACCGTGGCGAACACAAGGACTTCTTTGTGGCAGCACTCCCCCTTTTCTCCGACCGCTTCCCAACAGCCTCCTCCGAACAAAAAAGGGTGCGTTCTTCTTCCGCTATTGCACTTGCCCCGTTTGAAGTAATCCGCACCACAGCTGTTTGCCAAGGAACTCATTTACCAAGACGGCATGACCTTACTTGGAGGTAATGTCGACCCTCCTGCACCATTCGACGGGAACTGGAGAGAGGCTATCACATTGGAAGCTGACCGTGAACGCCGGGTACGTTCATTGCAAGCATAATCTTGTCGGATGTAACTTACATTCAACAGCGCAGCTATTGGCGACAGCATGGTGAAGGTGACCCCATCGAACACCAGTACATTATCGCCTTTGCGACGATTGATGGGGCCACCGATTCGTACTCACAATTGTAATGCACTGTTGATTGATGTATTGATCGTGAGATATATAAACTGACTGTGAGATATATACATTGACTGTGAGAATCGGAGTGTGTGGTACTAAACAACCTAGGTATCCAGCGTGGCAACTTGCGGGTGCTGGCCACCGACACTGAATACCCCTTCTTGATCAACTCATCTTCGTCGGACAGGACTGATATAAAAAGGCAGGCCCTTTTATTGGTAAGTGCTCATTAATACAATGCAACGTCGCAAGAGGGCTCACATGGACATTCAAGTGTATGAAGACTGGGAGCTTGGCGCTGGCTCGAGTACTCCGTCACAGCCCCCAATCACTGAGTCAACAACTCACCGGCATGTCGACTATGTGGCTCGCAAGAGGGGAATCTCTACCAAGACCTCATACTACAGCACTGAGGCCCTATCTACTGTCATCACGGACGATCATGGGCATGACGAGAGCAGCACTTACGATTCCGTGTGGGACGAAACAACGGGGCTTCATAGGATTGAGCACGACAGAGACGACGATGAGGAGGTTACTTGCCTCCCGAGGACTACTCGCAAACGCACGATGGCAGGGGTTCGTCCTTGCCAGTGTTTCTGTATGATCGAAGGCTGACATCTCGCTCACTAGGATCAACCGTTGTTAGTGTGGATGCATGAGCGCGATACCTTTGTTCAGGAATTCCTACGGTTGGAGGGACGAGCTTACCCAGATGCTGGGTGCCCCGGCGTTCACACAGAGCTTGCCTGTGGAAAAGACGCGCTTTTCCGGTGTCCCCAATGTTTCGACCCTCGATTGTTCTGCCAGGACTGCATAGTGTTGCTGCACCAGGCTCTCCCACTCCATGTCGTCGAGGTAATGAGTCTTACTCCAGTTACGGCACAGTGATCAGAGCACTAATAACGTGTAGATATGGAATTCAAGGTTTTTTCAACGCTGCAGTCTACGATCGCTGGGCTTGCGGTTTCAATTGGGCCATCCCATTGGCGAACCCTGTCTGAACCCAAAGCCAGCAAATAAGGACGAGTTTGTAGTCATCTCATCTCATGGCATCATCTCCATCAACCTCGACTACTGCGCTTGCCTGTCGGCCGCCGATACTAGTATTCAGCTTCTCCGGAGCCGGCTATTCCCAGCGACCACAATCGAGCCTCGAACTGCAGCCACCTTCGATGTCCTGCGCCTTTTCCAGTTACTCACGTTCGGTTCCAAGGTCTCTGGCTTTGAATTTTACCACTCACTTGCGCGACTTACAAATAACCTCGGCCAAATATTACCTGTAAGTCTTGTTTAGATATGGGTGTACATTTCTCTAATGCAAATAATAGGACCGCTATACCGCCTTCATGAGAATAGTTCGGGAATGGCGACACATCCGGCTTCTGAAACGTGCTGGGCGCGGACATGAGCCGGGTGGTGTTTTGGGTACGGCTGAGGGCTCATGCGCAGTCCTCTGCCCTGCCTGCCCTCATCCCGGAAAAAATCTTCCACCCAATTGGCAGGCAGTGCCGGGACAGCAGTAAGTTCTTTGATAAGCCGCTCCGTTTCTTTACTGACTACCAATAGATGGATTTATTCTCTTTTTCTGGCAATCGATGCCAACTTCCGACTCAAACGGCTTGGCGCGTCCAACGACATTCGTGACCCTGGCCTCAACAAAGGCTACGCATACTTTGTGGAGGAGAAAAAGTTCAAAGAATTTCTTGAAAGCTTTGACGGTGCCCCACCTGACGAGGCGAGTACGTGTAATAACTACGACGCCGTCAAGCTTGCCAGCATTCGAGGGGGGAAGGGCACTACGACTAGTGGGGTCGGCACCATCGAGTGCAGTCGCCACGACATGAAGCGACCCCTTTCCGTGGGAGACTTGCAGAAGGGCGAACGGTATGGGTGCTTCCTGATACATCCAACGGTCTCATTAATAAAGTCTATAGATACATTAATATGGACTATCTCTATTTCTCAAGCTTGCGGAACCACGCACCTCAGGTCGTCGTAACCTCATACGACATCGCCTGCCAATGGTCACGTAATCTTCAAGCTCGCGCGGCAACCTACCCCGACTCTCTTGTTGGCGTACAGTACAACGAACTCAGCATCAGATACCTAGTACCGAAGTTTCACTTATATGCCCATCGCGACGACTGCCAGATCAAATACTCATTCAATCTCACACCTAAGGTTGGTCGTACCGATGGCGAATCACCTGAACGTGGATGGGCCGCAATGAACCCTGTCGCGAGCAGCACCAAGGAGATGGGTCCCGGATCACGTCGGGACACACTGGACGATCACTTCGGTGATTATAATTGGCGTAAGGTTATTTCATTTCGTGAGGCGTCTAACTACTGAGTAGACTTAATGCTGATGACCCTCTGTTCGTAGATACTACTCTCCTCCGTAGAGCCCAAGAAGCTGTTCAGATGCGCGCGGAGCATGTTACGGCCTTTGTCGAATTCTCGAATTCCCTTCCGGCAGCAACCACTCGAAGCTTCTCCGAGCTTGTCTGGGCCTGGGAGGCCGATCCAACGGAGACGAACCCATATCGAGCGACAGTAGAGACTGTCTCGCAAGCTAAAATACGACTGGAGCTTGCAGAAGAAGAGGCCGCGACGATTGCTCACGAAGATGGCCTGCCCGCTCATGACAGCGTCAGCCCTAGTGTATTCATTGCACAAGGCCTTGAGCTTGAGGAACAGCAAGCCCGTCTCCGAATCGACGCCAGCGCCCTTACTGCAAATGCGACCGAACATCAACGGACCCTAATAATTGAACGTCGAAATAGACTCGCGCGCCGCATAGCAACCTGGCGCAGTATCCAAGACATCTACATGCCCGGCGCCATGGCACACCGGTCCACGGAGCCCGCAAGCATTCTGGCGGAAGACGACGCACTTCGTCTTCCCTCCCAGACGCCGCTACAGATGCCGCTACAGACCACCACCCTTGCTGACTACGAGTGGCGGCTTCGGTATGGTCAGGCATTCGACTCACTGGCCGAACTCCGTCGACATTTGCTGGTGCTCAGCTCCATGTACCAGTCCAAGGACCGATACGTCCGAGGCCAACAGCATAATACCCGCAGTGTCGCCCTAGTCAAGAAAGTCCAGGCCCGCTCCAACTTCGCCGCTAGTAAATATCGCAGTGGCAGAGCAGCATTACTAATGTTATCGCCGGCGCTCGGAAAGTCTGATTGGCAGTCAATACTACGTCCCTTGCTCGACAGCGACATCCGTGGTTTGAAGGATGGTGAAGATGCCAGTAGCTCAGAGGGCCGCCGAACATTGTCATGGATATGGATGGCTCAACGGACGAATGACGCTGAGATGACAGAGGGCATGAACGAAGGTAAGCTAATGTTTCACTCAATTGTATGAACGACAGACTCAAATTGAGAAGCTCTCAGGATTGAGTGGTGCAAAGCACGTGCTAGAGCGCAACGGTGGCAAGAAGAGTGCATGTTATTGACTGAAGAAATGCGTAGAGTAGTACAATTTCATACATGGCAAGCGAAAGTTTGGGAGGATCGTGCGACAGCATCTACAAATGAAGGTGCTCGTGCCTATGCCTGGCGTCAGGAGAGCACACGTCAGACCCTGATATCTATGTGTCAGACGACGTGGAGGCATGTGGACAGATATATGCGGACAGGAGAGGGGGCTGTTGTTCCTGGCGAGGCTTTAATTGAGTCTTGTACACCGTCTACTACATCATAGATAGAGTACACCGTCTACTACATCATAGATAGAGAAATGAAAGCCATGCTTTGAGGCCATGCTGTCGTTAGTAACCTCACTACCAAAACAGTAAGGTACGGGATTCATAACCAGAGAAGTAGATCCATCGTAGATACAGCTCCCGATGGGTTCCCGGTTGGGGGAACAAGGCGCGGGAACGGCTGGGGGTGCCGTGGCTGGCAGTGGCGAAGGGGTGGTGCTCGCCTGTGGGAAAGGAAGGCAGGCAAAGAAGCCACCGACCGAGTGATACATCACGAAGCGCCCACACTGTACCTGTGGTCGTTGATGTATCACGGCCCCACCGTGGTTACGGTCTTTTATATATCCGTAGGACAGCTACAGGTGAGTGCGTGGGGTGAGTGAGGTTGAAGGGAGAGAGTCGCAGTGGCTGGGTGAGGACGGGGATGTATGCGAGAGCGAGAGAGAGGGAGGGAAGGGAGGGTAAACAAGAGAGGGACACACCTGCGTCGTGGGTGTAGTCTTGGGCGTGAGCGGTTCGCGGCGCTGTTAGGTGGGAGCTGTGGAGGAAGTCAGCGATTGGCGAGGAAGGAGGAGGGGAATGGGCGTGGATGGGGGAACGAAAACGAAAACGAAGACGAAAAGAACGAATGGAAATGAATGCGATAGATGGGGTTAGACGCACCCCGTTTGCGATGCCAGCTAACGGTCTGGGAGTTGGGAGTCGAGACGCCCTGTGTTCACGACAACAATGAGTCGGTGGGGCTACATTGAAAATACACGCTGGGACTTACTTGGTGGGTTGTTGTACACGTTGAAGCCTCGAACATCCGAAGTCGGAACATGGGAATTCCTTAGCACAAACACGGAGACCCGGGAATCCGTCTTTGAGAAGAAGGAATATGGGAATATCAACACCTGTACTCAACGTGCGGAATCCCTGTCTTCCAATATCCGAAAGTCCAACTTCGAGTACAGGCTTGGGATATCCGAGGCTTGGAAATTCGTGGTTTAAACCAAGTGAAATCCGACGTCTTGCCTGAACCCAGGAATTTACTAACTTTTAGAAAAGACTTGGGAATATCGGAACATCGAAACTCACCTCTTCGAGTTGAAGAAAACCCCACCTCCCCCAGAGGAACTGGATCTCTCCCCTTGCTACGTTGGGAAGTCAAGTGTACCAACGTCGAAACATCACCTTCCCAAGGTCACGCAATTCCTTCAACTTTACGTTTCAACGTTGTGGACGCGTTTGTTGATCAACAAAATCAGGTGAGCGGGCATATATATAATGGGAATTCCCTACTCTATTTACCTCGCTTTTCCTTCTCTTCCTGGGCGGCCTCTACACTGGGAGCATCCGTTCCTTAAGGGAATTGAGATTGATTAGCCACATACTCCGAAACTCCGTGTTGATATTGACAATATCCTCAAGGTAAGCCTGCCATCCTTTTTTAAGGAAAGGGAAATTAATGAACCGTTCGAAGACTCAGATGACCATGTACACCAGCCTGTACTTCCCCCAGGAACCTGTATTGGATCCGGTGGAATTCGTTTGGCTCTCCCAAGAGCCTCTTGCCACAGCAGTAGCAAGGCTTGAGCAAGGTTCCGAGAGCGCTCAGATTGAGCAGTATCCTATTTGGAAGGAGAACGTAAAGCAGGAAATAGAAGGTCACAGTTACTGGGTGCGTGCTGAAATCAAAGTTGAAGGGAATATGGACCAACAAAAATTTAGGTACAACGTATAGTGGATTGGCTGGCTTTCGTTACGGGGGGCATTGAGTTATCCACGGGAGCCCAAGCTATTGAGGTGTTCATTGACTGTATGTGGCTTCGGCACATTGGTCAGGATGAGAACGCTTGCAAACGACTCCATCAAGCTCAACAAGACTTTCTAGAATTACCCGTTAGTTTTCCCTCATCAGTCAACTCTTTGTCTGCTAACAAGGCCTTTAGATTCCATCCAAGTTCAATAACGGCATGCTGGATAAAGAGGAAGAGGAACCGGATGTTGAGATCAAAGTCGAACCTATTGATTTATCGGAACTTCGTCTGGGCTCAGCAAGTGAGTTTCTGCAGCTCCCTTGGGAGCAAACAATGCCGGCGAACTGGAAGAAGACTATAAGGGAAGACCCTGAAACTCAATATCTGGTGTGTAGACAGTGGAGTGAATCTCTGGCCATCTTTTTCTCCGAAACCAATGTGAGTCTATGATTCTTTTCCCGAATTGCCCTAATTCATGTCCTCACAGGAACCGGGATTCTCAGAGAGTCAGGCTGCCGTTGAGGCTTTGCGACAGATGCGTAAGATTACGACAACCACCTGGTCTCAACCAAGCTGGCAAGCTGCAGTTAAGGTATAGTCCGTCACAAATTGGGGAACATGATGTTGATGATTTGACAGACCTCAGGCCTATCTGAGGTCATCATCGACATATGCAAGCCATCCAAGCAATTGGACATCCAGTTTCCCCATGTTATTGAGACCTTCCGACGTAACGTTTGGAGGGAAACACTTGGGGAACTTCTCTACAATTGGACGCCCAAAGCTGTGATTGAAGGAATCGCAAAGGATTTTAATAATCTGAAGACGACTAACACTGTAGGTCCTGGTAATTAATTGAATATATCGCTAATAATCTCTATAAAGTTTCGGAAAGGAGGCGTAACTTGTACCCCTTTGACATTGCTTCGAACGATGTCTGAACATCCCGAGTCAATTCCCAGAATATCCAATCCCGCCTCCATCTTCTTCTTGGTCAACGGTCAGAATTTCACCATGGCTTGGGAACGTTGGCTCCAGCCCGCCCTTGATCTTTACGGTATTGCGGTAGGTTTTTAGTCAGAATCTACAACTTTTGAAAGAAGTTAATCTATGTCTTTTAATTAGACTGAAGACGTCAACGTAAAGGAGCTTCATCGTCGAATACGTGGCCTTGACTTGGACCGCATCAAGTCCGAAGTCCCACTGGATGAAACTCTGGAACTTATCCTTGCTGAGACAGAGAAGTTGGTAAAGCAAAGCCAACTTGTTGTTGAAAGCAGTGTGCGTTCTCTTAGGATTTTAGAACCGCCTCAGGCTAGCAACGTTACTGTGCCTAGTTCGAAGGCTTCTGCCAAGACTGCGGTGCTAGGAAAGACGAAGAAGATCCGGCGACGTGGTAAGAAGATCTCACCTTCTTCTGAGGCTCAAGACAAGCCTTCATCCTCGAATCTTCCCACTCCCTCTCTTTCCACTGAAGACGCCCTGGAAGATGGATTGAGCATCACTCTCCCTTTAACAAACTCTTGTCCTCACTGCTCTGGGCGTGATAAGGATGAGTGGTGTGTCCGTACTGTGGAGGTTGAAAGGCTAGATGGTAATTATCAAGGTTGCGTGTTGACCGAAGCTCCTGAACATGACCGTCTAAGACCTAAGGTGAGTGTTAAGGTTAGCAGAATGTTCCCCACTCACTTATTTTCAGGATATCCGACCAGGAATGAAGGACGACACCAAGTATTACCATCCAAATGATCTGGGACTCAAAGCATTGCAATCACGTCCTGAGGTCTTCACCCGTTGTGCTGTTGATACCACTCTATTGGTGAGCGGTGCATTGCTGGTAAGTAACCAAGTCAATTTATACCAATTACTAACACGGAGATTGATTGATTTAGGTGGGAGCAGTCAAGTTCGGGGCTTTTTCCTCGGAGGCTCTGACTGAAATGCAGGACCATCATGAGACAAGCTCTGTGCTGAAGACAGTCAAACGTGGTGCAAGCTTCCGGGCTTTTGCCAAGGGAAGCAGTACTATGAAGGCCATAGGTTCACATTTGCCTCAGGGTGGAAATCCTGGTAGCGGATATGGTCCTTATGTTGACGTCAAAGCAGATACTCATGACGACATTCGTACTCTATTTAAACATGCAGAGGTATGTCTCTGTTTCCCTATTCTTGCTCAGAACGGAGATCCTGACAATTAATTATTTAGATTTCAGACAAACTCACGCATGCGGCACGACACATATACTATCCTGTCACCAAGGTTATTGGTAGAGACAGTGTTAGCTCAGGCATGGATCCATTGGGTTCAACGGGATCAAATATGTTTATCTGCCGCAACTACGTCAGTCCCATCCATGTTGACGATGATCTTACTATCTCGGCATGCATGCAGCTAGACAAGCGCTGTCCCTCAGGTGAATGGAACTTTGCTTACGCACAGTGGGGATATTATATTGAAACTATTCCAAACACTTTATGGTATGTTCACAACTACTCTATTTAACCGCTTTTCTGAAACTGATCTAGGTTATTCTATGGCACCCATCAACACGGGACAATAATGCCTAGTCGCTCAACAATGGCAGCGACTTCTCCAGCCCGTCGTTGCAATGGGCGTGCTCAGCCTGCTCAGGTCCAGGCCCCTCCTTATCCTCCTGATCAACAAGAAGCAGGTCCTGCTCCAGCACTTGCTTATCCCAGAGGATTACGCTTCATCATTGTTGATCCAAGAACTCTGGTATCCACAGGCATTCACAACACCATTCGCCGTAGAGACAGAATACGTGCTGCTCACTATCAGGCTGTTCGTCGTTCATATCATGGTGTAGCACGTCATTGGCAGACCTAGTAGATTATGCTACTGTACAGATGCTACCATTACTCAATACTTCTAAGCTTGTTACGATCAACAAGTTTTGTAACAGTAGCGTCCAATTGCTTATAACAACCAAGAAAGCCTCCCTCTTCATCTCCATTTATCCCAAAAGCCCTGTCCAATTCACGCAACGAGTAGGCTGCCGTACGTGCAAGACGTTGCTCCTTTGGGGCAAGTAGATCCGGCAGACCCAATCCTGTGAGACTTTGGATGACGCCTGCTATCATCTTTAGATTTTCTTCAGAGAAATTGAATGAAGCCGACTTCGTGTTAGAAGCGCCACGCTGGGGGATGTCCTCAAGTTCGGCTGTAATCTTGACCATCCATAGCTCCAAAGATGCAAGGTCCAGCAAGCATCCACAGCTCAGACGAGGGATGTGATCCCTCGAGGTGGCTAAGGTGGCGGCAGACGCTTTCAATGCCTTAACCTCCTTGCTAATATCTCTATTGCTGCAGGAGATGCACCGACCCTCGTTGTTCTGTTAAGGTATGGTTAATCAATGGGGACATGGGTAAGGTGTGGAATCTGACGTGCTCTGTTTGTTAATACGAATTCCGCAAGCTCTAATCCTTGTTCGACAACCCCAGGATAGTCCTCAGGTTTGTTTCTTGCTTGAATTGCCATTGTCTTCGACAGTGGAATACGCTTTTGTTTGATGTAGTCGTAGATTTCATATGTCTAGAACACACAATAATATAAGCATGATGCGTGCAAGAAAGCCTCTTAACTACCTTCTCGTTGCTGTTTGTCCGGGATTGATGTACCTTGCCCGCAGGTGCTTTTTCCGTCATACGCATGTCCGCATGAGCATGCATCCATTTGGCAACTTCTTGAACCTCTTCACCGAGGAAATAGCCTCCCCCATCAAAAGTTCCCTTGACAGTCGGGAAACCAATGTCGCCTTCCACAATATCTAGCTCTTCGCAAAGGTCGGCGATCTCAATGGCTAGCTGGACAGTGGCATGGTAAAGCTGCTGATCCTCAACACTGACAGAGTTCCCACTAATCTCGTCTTCCATCCCCAGACTTTTCGCTGCATCCAGCCACGCCTGCTTGAACTTCTTGTAGGTCTGACGTGGAATTCTATCACAAATCCTCTGTTGTAAATCTAGCAAGACAAAAAATAAGGCTTTGATCAAAAAAAACTGGAGCTTCCTACCCTTCACTCTTTCCTTCGTCAAAGCTAGTTGAGGTTTTTTGCCTAAGGTCCAGCGTCAGTTGAAATTCATTATTCCGCAAGTTCAGAAAATCCGTATTTCCAAACAAGGAAATTCCCCTATTCAGCATCAAGAACCGAAAATCTTAAACTTTGGGGAATTCTGGAAAATCTGTACCACCCTTGAAACATTGGAAAGCCCCAGGTTGGATTTCCAACAAAGGAAAATCGGCAAGCCCATGGTAATATGGGAAAATCCCAAGTTGAACTTTCAATAAAGGAAAACTGGTGTTCCACTTTAGACGTTGGAAAACCCCAGGTTGGATTTTCAATAAAGGAAAATTGGTATTCCACCGTAAACATTGGAAAACCTCAAGTTGATTTACCAAGATGGGAAAATCTTACCTTTACCCTTTTTGCTGGGCAGAGAGACATCCTCCGTATCACGCCCTAAGAGTAACTTCAGATCATATTAAATATGGCAAGAATACATGGCCTACCATGCTTATTTAAGTTCTCGCTAGTCAAGGAGGCAACAGGAGCATGGTTGTTGTCTAACCGGGCAAATTGACGTTTATTCTCTAAGAGCGAGAGTGAAATAAGTTGTGCACCTTTGAAATTAAGGAAATTTTCTTCCTCTCCTGGGACAGAAGTCGGTGCAGGAGACAAGGGTGAAGAGGGTGCCTTGAGGAAATGCGATGCTGGTACTGTTATTGAACTTAGTGAAGGCTTTCTTGGACGGATGGAAAAGTGTAGCTCACTGGATATCTCTGTCTCATGCTGCTGAAGGTTCTTAACTGCGTCTTCTAACATCTTTGTCTTCTCTTTGTTCTCTGGTTCAGCAAATAGACAAAAGCCGAGAATGTGAAAACCTCACCTTCGTACGCCTGCATTCCCATCTTCTCCTGCTTTTTCTTGTGCATTTTTCGGTGCTTTGTCAATAAAGCTCTGGCCGACGCCAATTGCCTAGTGCCAGAAGAAGTCTCCATTGACTGTCTCTAACGAAGATTGCAAAACAAGGAGGCAGACGAAACCCTAAACCCTTGAGCCCTGAAGGAGTCCAAGCCCGCGTCTATATTTTCCACTGAGCCTACGCATTTCTCTGTATACACCATGAACTACGGAAATCCCGAGGCTCACTACTCCTCGACTCAGTGATCCGACCGGAGGCTATGCAGCTCAGCTTGCCTTGCTACGGTTGCGTGATGGGGGCCACTAAATCTTCCCACCATGCATGTGACCACGTCCGCCAAAAACCGTTAAATCAGACACGCTAAGTATCACTAGTCAGTATAGCTAAAGCCATTGATGTATCACCAGCGGGCTATAGTTAAGGTATAGTATGTATCAACAGGACGTATACAGGTGGCAGGGCGCAAACACAATCATGTACCAGTACCATAAATGCTGAATCAAAGGTATTTTTGAAGCGAGATCGTTCAACCTACCCATCCCACCAATCCTCTCCGGGCTTACACTTGTTTGTCTGAGTAAACTCCATCATATTGCCAACCAAGTCCGTTGCGCCGCCCTATGAAGGGTCGTTCCACAGTCAACTTGCGGGATTGACGTCTCAAGATCTGACCCCTTTCCCTTCCTGATACGTGTGAAATGTCGCTTTGATTGCTCAAAGCTGGCTCGGGCGACAATCATTGAGGCTTCGTCAGCATAGTAGCGCCGCGCCCAATTCGAAGGTCCATTGGTTTAAAGTCGACGAGCGAAGAGGGTTCATCGTGTCAACATCTAGCGAAGGCTCACTGAACGTTACTGATCTTGCAACGGGTGAGACTCTTTGGGCCCTTGACAAGGTGCGTGTCCTATAAGTTCCATCAAACCACTCAATCCGTAATCTGTGGGACCTCCAGAAACTGAACTACGTATGCCGCTTTGCGCACTGTGAATATGGAGAAGGGTTCGTGGTCTTTGACCGGATGAACGGTTCAAAGGAGGTCTGGCGCCTTGCCAGCGAGTACGAGTACGACACATCTCCACCACCTACCTCTGCCCTACCCGACGACGGCCAGCTAGATGCCTATGCGCAGTCTGCCTCCTTCTACCACTCATCCCGTGCCCTTTTCCGGCCGTGGCTCCTCCTGCAGATTCCGATCCACACGCGTGCCTACCGCGCTTCGTCTACCCCTCCCTCCTCGTCTGTGGCACCAACCAGGCGTTCATATTCGATGTCCTCACCGGGGCGCGGGTGCAGCTTATCGGTGACCTGCAAGACGTCAACGCACACGGGGACGGGCTGGACGACATCACATACGTGGACGTGAATGTGCGGCATGTGTTCGTGTGCTGCGAGTCGGTGCTAAAGGTGTTCTTGCGAGAGACTGGGCGCTGCGTGCTGGAGATCACGTCAGACCAGGTGTATTACGGCGATCAGCGATTCACACTCGTGTACACACCACCAGACAACAGCCACTGGCATCCGCAGTCGGAGCTCATGCGGTGCAACACGCAGAAAGACGTCGATATGACCGTGCCCGCGGAATCGCAGTTCAATCAGTTTGTCCCTGGTGCGCTCTCTCGACTTGTTTGGTGTTGGCTGATGGTCATGCAGGCCACGTCTCGTCGTGCATGGATCGCATATGGCGCTCCTCCTCTCTTGCTCGTGCCTCATCGTCGTGCCCGACTTTGAGAGGATCATATCAGGGGAAACAACCCTGCGCGCCGCCGCCCTCGACATTCAGCTCGGGTCAATGGGGTCCCAGTCGATATACCTTACCTACGAGCATGGCAGGATCGCCGTCGCTACTGTAAGCACCCATCCTGTCATCACCTCATATGTGGTGTGACATGGCCTCCGGTATTGATACTGATATTGGCTTTTTATTTTGGTTTAATCTCGACAGGCCAGCGGCGTGTTCATAGTGCAGTTCGCTCTCGGGCCCGATGGTAGCTACGGTTCGGAGATCACTGTGCATCGCGTCGTGCGCATGGCTCGCTACCACGACCTGCAGTACATCAGCTGCCTGCAGATGGCAAGGTGGGAGTACGTAGCAGCGGCGTGCATGTAGAGTACTGGAATGGTTGAGTCGAACCCTATAAAATCTTCCACCTTTTTTGATAGACACCACGGTACGGGGGTTGGAGATCTGCATGGCTCGAAGTAGAAGAGGTACGCATACTATAAGATACTCAAATAATACTCGGTCGCTGTCATCATTCTATCAGATGAAAACGCAAGAGCATAAACGAAGAATTCGGGTGACAAATAACTATACCGTCTTATTTCCCGATAGCCTTGCAATCTCTCCCGCCCGTCATGAGGCCATGCGAGAGCACTGCCTTATATTGCTAGTATTCCCCCCACCATCAAAGAAAGATGGGAAAGAATTGCCATTATTGTATAATCCATTGACAATGGATTCGTTCCACCTTCTCACAGGGGATGAACAGCTATATAGAGGCCGCTGATGCTTCGCTGATGCTTCACTGAGATATTTCTGTGTTTCGTCATCTGTTTGGCAACGATTGACCCCCATGTGGTGGGTAGGCCCCGACAACGCTTTCTCCACTCTTGCCCGTGCCTCTATGAGACTCCCACCTCTACCCAACGAAATTGTGGTAGAAATACTGGAATGTGTCGCATCTATGCTCACTGTCGCCGACCTATCAAAGCTCTCCCTCATTTGCAAGGCTTGGTACCCCATCGCGCAATCAATCCTCTTAAACTCAGTGATGATAACACCCAGAAATATCGCTCGACTCTTCAGCGCCATCGGTGAACACCCTCACTTTTATCCTCTTATCCGGAATCTTGACTCCCGAAACCTGCGAGCTTCGTCTCTGGAAGGGTTTCAATCACTCCGAGCCTCAAGCAAGGTCTTATCTCTGACTCTGCGAAGTCATCTGATAGACGAAGCACAAGAGAATATCTTCGTCGCCTCGTTCCCTCACCTACAGGCACTTTCCATCAAACATGGTGATATCCACTCGGGCTTTGGGAGCCTCGCCCGCCTGATAGACTCATTCCCCAACCTTAAGTCTCTTACTTTGGAGAACGTTCATTACGACGAGGGGTGTCGCTCGACTTACCACAACGTTACGATGTCCCTGCGGTCAATCCATTGCTGTTTGGGACCCCGTGTTATGGATGAGCTACTTCAATGGCTGATGTCGGAGAACTCGATGTCACCGATAGAATACATATTTCTCGGATCCGTCGCCTCCGCGTATGGGAAGCTACCCAATTGCATGCCGCTGTTCTTGTCTAGGCTACGCGGTGTGAAAAGCGTGTGGCTCAAACTCAGCACGATGTGGGGTATGTCAACGTCCATTTTTGCCTCGCAATGTAGCTGACAATTCCCATGACGTAGACCCGCCACCCCTTACATTCGCTGAGAACACACAGCTCGAAATCATCCAGTTTGATTTCGAACTCTGGGGTTTTAATCTGTCAAAATGGGTCTCCTTTCTCTCGACAGTCTTTTCATCTATAACGTCTGTGTCCGTAGGCACTATCCTGATTATCATACGGATGCCGGGTAGCTGCCAGCCAAACTTCGATTGGGAGGACTTGGGAGACATTTTGAAGTCTCCGACGTTCGCGAGTCTTCGCAAGATCTCTATCCTCTACTCCCGACCGCACGTCGCTGGAGAACCGCTCCACTTAGAGCAGTTGGAAGACGATATCCGCCAGGCGTTCGCACATCTTGAGGCTAAGGGTGCCTTGACCGTCAGGTGAGAGGATCTGGTTCTGACCATCGAATTTGAATCCAACGAAGGATCGTGCTTTCTAGAATGCAGGTTTAGTTGCGACGAGCTTGCTACTTCTCAACGGGCGACATATGGAGGCGAATATGACTGCAGACCAAGCAGTTCCGTGGGCCTTGACGAGGCTTTGTGACAACCACACAATGTTCAATAAATTCATCTCTAGCGCCATGATCTGGGGACGATGCGATGCGACCATGTAGTTCCGTCAAGGTTTCCGTCCATCGGACGAATACCGAGGCCCTCATTCACTTCATCCATAGTTATTATCCTCTCGTTTGGACTCTCACCTTTGATTCACATTTGTATCCCTGCAATTTGGCGACTTGTAAGGAGGCCTCAGTATGGACTGAATTATTTCAGTTTGCCGGATTTGTAACCGTAATTTTGTACATTCGCGGCTTCCAAGTTTCAACTTTGGCAACTTTTCTAATTTAGGCTCGATTCCAGCGTCCTCGTAAGTTTTGGAAGTCGGATATATGAATATTCCGCCTCTTGTATTACATTTTCCATCCAGTGTTAAGGAACTATGCACCAACGTAGACGGGATCAAGTCTTCACCGAACTCGCTTCGACGCTCCACCACTCCGAGGCCGTAATAATTTGTGAAGAAACATAGGGGTGGACGGTTTTTATGTCTGCGACCTAGGCTCGAAAACCAGCCTATATACGAGAAGATGATAGTCGAGGTATATGCCGGTATCAACTACCTTAAGTAGAGCAGTCATGCATTGCGCTACCATCGTGTGATTTTGGTTACTTTGAAACCCTTCCCACATCCCATTGCTCGTTGGGCGGTCCGCGCTTTCCGTTAGTATTCTTGGGAGCCTCACGAAGGATGGCGGTGTTGTTGATCCAGTCCGTTTCGTGTGGGAGGCGCTCAGGTATGAATTCAATGAATTCGCGTAAAAGAGAATACAGCCAACTTGGTTTATTGAGAGCCTCCAGTCGAGACGAGTAATGCTGTGCTTCACGGGCAGCGTCTTCGGCTACTTCGGCGGCTTTCGCGTTGAAAACTGTCCGGCGTCGACGTGGAGGATTATACCGAGCTGCAAAGTATACACAAAGCTCAGTGATGAGGTCTTTGATGGCATCGATGTCGAACTCGATGTGTGGTCCATTGGAAGTGATGGTTGCCATTTTTACTTGCGTGCCTCTTGCGGGACGGTCGCCATGAACGACATATTCATCGAACATATTTAAGTGAACGCGAAGCTCTGTGGGATCGTTTTGATCGTGATGAAGATATCGTATCGCCATGTACATCAGTACGTGGAGTGCTGATTCGCGGTCGTCGAGAATGCAATGAGATGCTGTCGCTGGATTCATCGTCAAGTTCGCCGACATGAACTGCCATGTGCCCTATAATACCCCATTAGGACAACCAGGCGAAGGGTGAGCGGAGGCTTACAGTCCGAGTCACTCGTGTTGGCCTACCCTTGGACAATTTGTTCATGAAGATGCAGTGATCCCAGTCAATGAGAATACCGTGGCGGGCTTCCTTGCTATCGAGCGCAGAGAGGAGTATATTTCCTGCGCTGATGTCACGATGGAGAATATGAAGTTTATCATACACGAGTTGGTGCGCTGTCAAATTGTAAGTGCTGGTAGGAAAGAAAGCTTGTAGGAATACAAACCTTCCATGGCGTCGGCTATACATGAGACCAGGTCTCGCGCAGTTCGGAATAAACTCAAATCACGACCGACCGTTTCAAGAACGATGAAATGGGCCGTCAGTGGCCTCAATTTCAGCTTCTCACAACCCACTCCAAAGGTCGTGTGAGTGTCACCAATGGTAGTAATTGCACGGTTGTTCGCTTTGAGATCTCCACCAGCATGCATCTTCGCAAGGTAACGGCATTTGGACAGTTCTTTGTCCCCGGATATGAGGCGATAGACCTCAGCCTCTGGTTCGGCATACTCGGAGTACTCGCGCCAGTAGTCCTTGAAGAACATCACTCGGGGCTCTGGCTCGAGGAGGACGACCACGCGGTTCCGAGTCATACGACCAAATGGAGAGTACGAGCCACCGTCGAAACGACGCATGGGTACCGCATAACGTTCTCCTTCGAAATCCATGCAGAGGAGTGGAAGGCGATCAGGCGTGATCTCTTTCTTGTATTCATCTGCAGCAGCTCCCGCATATGTATCGTCAGCATACTTCTTGAGGGCCTCAACTGCGATCAGGCCTTCTTCATTGCTGAGTGTCGAGAAGCCGGGGAGGAGGCCCCGTTGAGAATTCGTGAGTTGAGCGAAGCGGAGGTAGAAGTCGAATAAGAGTTCGGGATAGACAGTATAATCGAAGCGCCGAGAGACAATCGCACAAGAGCGATCCCAGCGAATGAATCGTGCATACTTGCCGCAGATGAGGACACTGAACAAGTGACTGCGGAACTGCATGGCCATGGCGACTCCTGCGTAACTGGCAATCTGGCCTCGGGTATCTCGGCCTGCATTGGTATCATTTTCAGCATGGTATTTCTCACAGGGAACCAGCTCTGTCGGGGGATGCTTCAGGGCCTCTAAGAGATCTTCTGGCTTGCGTTCGCTGGGACGTTCATCCTCAGCGATGAAGGGCTCTTCAAGGCCTGCGGGCTCAGAGTTGTTCTGTTCGGCTTCTGCGTCCTCCTCGTGCACGCTGTCCTCTTCCTCGTTCCCGTCCTTGTTTCCTGAATCTGTCTTCTCCTTCTCGTATTCTTTACCATCGACGTCAATAAATGCGTCCATGAGCGCACTCAATTTGAACTCGACGAAGCTGAGCAAGTTGGCAAAGTCGACCTTCAACTTCGTACGACGTGGTAAAAGCTCTTCGCCGTCGATGGTGTAATCAGGTCCGAGGCCGCTGGCGGTGTCGCGGTAATCATGTGTGTCGTTGAAGTTGAGCTTACGATGATTGTCACGGTAGGCGACGGGCCACTTAGACGTTGCCTTCCCCTAGAAGGATTATAAGCGAGCGCCCAGTCCGTAGATACAGAGATACTTACGAAATGACCGTACATTTGTTTCTCGGTTTTCGCGTTGCCCATCTTTTTGAGATTTTTGATGCGAGCTTTCGAGAGCTTCTGCGATCTGAACTTTTGAGAGGCCTCGTCTTCACTGTCGTTGAATGGGAGGAACTTGTTCATAAATTCCACCGGGTCCGACGAGACGATGTAATGGCCACGAGTTTCGCGAACCAGGGTTTCCCGAATCTCCTCAAGGTCTATAGGATCCATTGACCAGTCGTGGTGACGTCCAATCCTGAGTGCCCGCGGCGTTGGATGAGGATCGTTGTGTTGGAGAGGGTTGTTTGTGCTGGTGCGTTCCCGAGAGCGTTCGAAGTGCGTGCTTGCAGGACTTGCTTACTGAGACTGGGATTGAGATACTGAATGTTCAGACATGGTGAGGTGAGCGTTTGAAAGAGAGAAGCAGAGTGTAAAGACCACATTTATATACGCGCTGGCTTACCTTCTCAATGTGGCTGTTTGGAATAATGGGATGTGGGTAGTGGCGAAGCTTCAACCACGATGTGACACGTGACCACGCCGATATTCCTATTATGGTAGGTAGTTAACAAAGGAAGGGAAAGTCCAAACTCCGTTACCCGAGTCATCCACCCACTTGTCCCTGAGGTATGTGCCCGTATTTACCCAGAGCTACCTCAAGTCGAGCACTCATGCTTGGCGCCTATCTCTGGACCCAACCATGATCAACAACCTGCCAACCGAACTCGTTCTCAAAGTGCTCTCGCATTCTCCAATCAAGACTCTCCATTCGCTATGCCTCGTGTGCCACCAGCTGAACGACATCATCCAAGCCCATGAAGCGTCGATTTACCACAACGCCGCCACTTTTCATGGCTATGTGCCTGCGAATGCACACTACAACGAGATATACTCGTCGCGGTCGCTTGTCGGTATAGACGGATGGAAGTCATTTTGTGCGTATACTTTCTTGCTCTTGTGCGTGTTATCTGATCCTTTCAAGGCAAACGGCGTGTTCTCATTGCCCAAGGCTGGCTAGGGCGACAACCATCAACGCTTCGTCAGCATAGCAGGACTGCATCCAACTCTAAAGTCCATCGATTCAAGATCGATGAACGCAGGGGATTTATCGTGTCCACCTCCAGCCAAGGCTCACTGAATGTAACCGATCTTGCAACGGGCGACACATTGTGGGCTCTCGATAAGGTGCGATTTCATTCACTTCACCCGACTACTTAACCTGTTGTTCCAGGAACTCAACTACGTGCGCCGGTTTGCGCAATGCGACTACGGAGAGGGCTTCGTCGTGTTTGACAGGGACGATGCTTCAAAGGAAGTCTGGCGCCTTGCCAGCGAGTACAACATGTCTCCACTACCTGCGATCTCGCTACCCGATTCCCGCCAACTCGACGCCTACGCGCGATCCTGCGCCCTCTACCCAGCGTCTCGCGTGCAGTTCCGGCCGTGGCTACTCCTGCACATACCACTCGACACCCGCGCCTACCGCTTTGTCTACCCTTCCCTGCTCGTCTCTGGGCTCCACCAAGCCATCATATTCGACGTTCCCACGGGGGCGCGCGTGCAGCGGATTGACGAGCTGCAAGATGCGCCTCATCTCCGTCCGTACAGATTCGACAACATCGCGGTCCACGACGTGGACCTGGGCGCACAGCACGTGCTGGTGTGTTGTGCGCCGTCGCTCAAGGTATTCTCTCGCGCGACGGGAGACTGCATATTGCAGATCGGGTCGCACGAGATTCTGTACAGTCAGCACCGCTTCCGGTTGATACCCGAGGACGCGCAGGCCGTGCCACACACGCACCCTCACTCGGAGCTGGTGGAATGCCGCACGCAGCAGGAGATCTATACGAGCCTGCCGCGCGGACGGCAGTTTGACCAGTTCGTCGCGGGTGCGTGTTCACTTCGTATGTGTCTATAATCGCCTGACATTGGTCGCAGTGCGCGTGTCGCCGTGTGGGTTGCACGTGGCGCTCCTGCTGTCCTGCTCGCGTCTGATCGTCGTGCCCTATTTTGAAAGAATCATAGCGGGGGAGGCATGGGAGGAGGATACGTTGATCGACATCGAACTCGGGTGCATACGATACGAGTCGATAGACCTCGCATACGAACACGACAGGATCGCTGTCGCTACAGTACGTAACAGCGGTACCCTCCCTTACCCCCAGCCCTCTGATATCAATCTAGGCAGGCGGTGTATTCGTGGTGCATTTGCACCTGGATGAACGTTGGCCTTATGTCACTGTGAACCGTGTGGCACGCATGACGGATCCCGACGACCTGCAGTACGTCAGCTGCATGCAGATGACCGACACAGGGCTCTTCGTGAACTGTAAACCGTCCCCCGATCCCGAGCACGCTAGCAGGACATTTAATACCAATCTAAGCGACAAGTTTGCGAGCAATGTTCAAGGTGAGTCGTCCGACAGCCTCACCTCGTAGATGCTCCGCACCGATTCATTGTGCGTTATTTATTCGCAGCGCTGAGGGACCGCGATCGGCTTGTAGTAGCCCCTCCCCACGGTAAGTGCTCAGCGACGATGCTTCGCAGCTGATTATGCCTTAACTTGGAGTTTGGACTTTGTAGAAGCCATTGCGGCGGTGTCGGCGATATATGACCTCAATGTCGTACCGGTGTAGATCTGGATTCTGGAATCTGTCAGTTGATAATTGATAATTGAAGCGAGTTTCGTTTAGAAGGAGTGCACCTCGAGTAAGTTATGTGAGGGCCGGGGGGCGTTATCGACGGCAAATTCTCTCTCAATGGGGTTGGGATAGGTGCCTTCGCGGGTAAGGACGACGTCAGTACGGCGTTGTTGTCAATTGTGCGGAATTTTCGGATCGCTCCTTGGGGAGTTCAATGGTAACATCAACGATACTCCAAGACTCTAAGTTGCTGATGGTCTTGCTGACACGCGCTGTAGATGTTCTGCAAACTGGCATTGTCGTTGTTTGTAATCCTCGTCGAATTCAGGAATTGGGACAACGCACGAATTCAGGACATCAAGATGGAATTATGGGGGAATTACAAACTACATAAAAGGAACAAGTACAATGTCCTCTCTGTCACTTCCATGAACTGCTGACCGTCTGCGTCCCAGAAGCCCCCACAGTCAGCTGGCGATTCGGGTCGGATTCCCAAACGACCTGAACAATGGTTAAAAACCAGCAGTTTAATTGTAGGCCAGGAACATACGCCACCGTCTGTCTCTTTCCTGATAAACTTGTAGGTGAACGATGTGCCAGCGGGAATGTTCACCGTTACTCTCCACACCGGGTAGGTAGCGGCGGACAGCAAGATCTAGTTGATCCTAGTTAAGTCAGCTTATTGAAATGAGGAGTCTTGCTCACAGCTGCTTCCGGCACCCATACCCCGAGCTGCGGGATAGAGCCGACTAGGTATATATTCTGTCGAAGGGTTAGATCTAATATTGTCAAATTTCCTGGGAAATCATGGTACATACCTCTCCCAGCGTGGTCGTGGCAGTTTCCTCGAATGTGACGGCGACCGTATCAGATCCACCGTTCCCGTTCCCTGACCCCGTTCCCGTTGCACCCGTATGAATGGCAATGGCGCTCCGGGCGGGGACAGTAGCACTGAAGGAGCCCCCAGCGACCGTGATTCTAGCGGAGCGTCAGCGTCTTATACGTTGGCGATGAAGTTGTGTACGCCTCACGATAATCCCGAACACGTCCCTGCATTAGCACTCCCACTGATGACATCGCAGTACGCCCCAGCGGGGAGCGACGTCGCAAACGTTGCGGTCCAGCTCGAGTCGGCGTTGTTGATGGCGACGAAACCTGCGGAACCTGTGGCGTGTGCATTCAGTCTGTCAGTGAGCCATGACTCCGTGCGGGCTGCGCACCTCTCCCGAAGGCGATCTGCTGGCTTTGTGGCGAGACCCAGTTTGTTATGCCTGCCGAGCCTACTGTGTTCCGGAAACCGACCATGCCGGAGAATGCCACCCATCGATGCTGGCAGAACCAGCCGTTCGCGCCGCCAGTCCCAGAGCACGTTCCGACACCTGCTCGCAGTCAGCAGCGGTTTACTGCAGATGAAAGAGATAAGCCACCTCCATTGGGTGCGCCCGCATCGGTATTGGTGAACCCGGAGTAACTCGAGAGGATCGTCGGTGTCCCATAAGGATGTGCCAGCGAGAATATCGTCGCAGTAACGTAAGTATTGGACGGCGAATTGGCATTCAGCGAAGCACCGTTCCGTTCAGTATCGTGGTTCGTGACGAAGACATTGGCTTTGCTACCAGTGACCCAGCCTAGAGAGCATAAGTATTTATCGTCCTAGGGCCGATGTGGCCTGCCGTACCTCTATTCTCTAGGTCCTGCAAATTGGCTATCCCCCCGCCAGAAAACGCATTCTTCAGCTCACTCGTGTATCGGAATCTACAAACCACTCCCGTTTAGATCGCGTCGATCGATCTGGATAGGAGCTACGTACTCTTGGACATCACCGATGTCAACGTATTCGGATGGCTGGACAGCTTCTCCGGCACCGAAGATCACTTCTTGTGTTACGTAGAAGGGACCGGTAACCCGAGAGAGGATGTTTGCGAGATCGCCTGAAGCAATATCTGTGACATATGTGAGTTCTCTTTCGTCCTAATGTATGTTAAGGGGAAGTCACGTTTAACAGCATCTAAACGGAAACCATCGACACCCAGCGAACGGAGGTCATTGGCATAGGCTGCTAGGCGACCTCTAACATACTCGGTATCTGTTGCCAGACTGGTTTGCGTGTGAGTGTGCGTGCAGTTTGACACCAGGAGGTGTGCTTACTCAGCTAGGTTCACAAGCTCACACGTCTGCACTTCGAGTCTGTTGCTGTAATTGACGATGTCGTCTCCCGGCTCAAGACCGCAGTGGTGGAAGTCCTATCCCATTCAAGATTATTCAGCCCAACGGGAAATACTCGCAAGAAGCGAACACACCTGCGTTTGATATATACCCGGGTAGTTGTAATGGGTAAAGGAAGAGCCGCCCACTCCGGTGCCAGACTCAACTCCTGCCATATGGTTGAATATTGTATCTAAAGGGTCGTAGCTCAGTACGTCGTTGGATATTAGTTGCGTGTCTCACTCACCCGTGATGACTTTGACACCAGCGGAGTGGCAGGTTGACACCATGTTGGCGAACTGGCTGCGGTTACCTCTCTTGGAATTGAGAGTGTAGGAGACCGGTTGGTAATCGGTCCACCACTGACTCCCTTGTATGTGCTCGGCAGGCGGGCTCACTAGTATGTTGTACCCTCAGTAAATGCGTGCGGACGAAAATCAACACCCGACCTTGGACGAATCCATAACCTGCTGGGCCAATGAAACTAGTGCATTCGGCGGCGACACTATCCCACGTCCACTCGAACATCTGGATGATGACCGACTTGGCCCCAGATGGTGCCCTGTCGGCGAGCGTGCCCGAGGAGGATTGCGGTGCAGATTTGGCGCATTGGACAAAAGTCCCAATGGCAAAAAGGGCTGGCGAATGCCAAGTCAAGCGCATGTGGTATACCGTGGGGGCTGAGGAGTGAATAGTGAAGGTCCAATTCCACTACATATAAGTATGCCTCGTATGCCGCTCCCCCCTGATAAAGGTGCCACCTCATCTAGACGAAAATCTCGCAGAAGCTCTATCGCTTAGCGTCTCTGACTTACTCACCCCCCCACCGGTAAATCTGTGTCGCGGGTGCGGACTATAGCTTCTAAAACGCCCGAGTCGTGACGATGGCGACGGATCAGCAAGTTTATTTTAGTCAGGTGGGCTTTCCCATACGCGCGTGTGTATGTGAATGCCGATTGGTATGTCCAGATGATGGGATCGAATGCGTTCGTGATCTACGGTTCGCATGGGCACTCTCCAACGCAGTAAAGACTTTCCCGATAGCAATATCGTGAGCACATGGACACTCTACTATGAAGGCGGCTTCTTTCTGGCGAATGATCTCATCGCGACGTCCATTCTCCGCTCAGCCTTCTCCCGTGCTGTATAGGCTCTTTCGGTCGAGAGGCGAGCATTGCCAATGAAAATTGTAGTGATCTTATGCTCAAGATTTCGCTCTCAATTTGAGACCGACCCGGGGACCTCTTGCCCAATGACCGTTGTCGCATGTAGGAACTATCGCGATTGAATAAAATCATGAACAATAGCGCGAATAAAGATGTGATAATATAAGTAATGTCTGCTGCTTTCGACGAAACTAATGTTGTTTTCCATCGAAAGTTGTTGAGTTGGGACAAGTAGGGTCTTCACAATCATCAATTTTGACTGGAGGACCTGTCGGCTCTTGCAAATGGATGCAGGTAGACTTCGGAACGCCTGTCGCCTCAAGCTGCAGGCCGATGATCATGTGTCCTGAACCGGCTCCGATGATGGTGTACATCTGCAGCAAGGCGTCATTGGCATACCGTGATATGGAAGCAATGTTTACTTACGTTAAAGAGAAGGCTATATTCGTGTGGGTTTGGATAGGTATGTGCTTTTGAGGGGGTAGTTGTGTTGTATCTATCGAGGGCCCACCTCGCTGCTTTATAGCTGTAGGCTGTGGCCAAAGTGGCCATCTTGACCATTGTTCTGGTGGGCCAAACGCCTGTTGGCTATCGTCGTGTGGATCATTTAGTGGATCGACATTTGTGGCCATCAGTCACAAGTCCACGATAAATGATGTGTGGCCGAGGGTCAGATGAGTGGCCAGCCTAATAGTTATAATACATTACATATTGCCAATCTAAATACAAATGCGGAGCGGAAATAGATATGTAGCTGCAAGGCTGTATGGCGGAAACATGAACAATGGAATACATAACACAATACCACACGAAGTCCAAATATATATACGAAGTCCGAGATCTAGAACTGAAGATACCTTACGACGACAGCGATCAGTTATTGAGAGTATTGGGATCTCTGTGGCCTGAACACCTGCGGTGTCGCTTCAAGTCATTCTTTGATGCGAATGCCATTCCGCATTCACAAGCAAAGGGGCGCTGCCCATAATGTGCGCGAACATGACCTAGAAATAATAAAATAATATGAGACATTGTATCTGCAATGGTGCAAGCAATATAACGCACGATCACGGTTAGGCTTGGAGGTAAATCTGGAGCCACACACGCCGCAAATGTGCTTCGGGTGATGGAGGCGGCGTTTGGCAGCTGCGCGTTTGGTTGCAGCGGTCGCGATTTGCGGGCGTATGATGCTGTGGTCACTGGGGGGAATATGTTCAAGCTCGGGTACGCCACGATCCTCTCGAACGAATGAGGATGCTTGCTGCCACGGGAAAGTGTCCCACGCAAGAGGGGAAAGCGCGGTTGATGGTAAACCGGAATTAACGAGTGGCGGCGATGAAGCGCGCCATTCATTTACAGGAGGCTGGGTGACTGAGGAGAGGGACGCATGGTAGGGAGTTGTGGAGTAGTCATATACTGTTTGGAAGACAGGGTTGCAAGAGAAAATCGAGGGAAGAGACGCGTTGAATGCAGTAAAAACAGGTGGTGTTTCCAGAACGCCAAATGAAAGGGGGTAAGGATTGAAGTTATCAAAGCTGGGAGAGGGATGTGACGCGTAGGGCCAATTCGTTGTCCAGTGTTGAGAAGGCTCGTCGTATCGTCCTGTAAAATCGTAAGTGAATTCATCTTGGAAAGAGCGGGTGTGGATGTATACCTAGCTCACGGTGACCTTCGCTCTCTGAGCCATTGCATGGGATAAAGCTTGCGCCATTCATTGGTCCCCGTAGGCATACGGAAAGAAAGGAAGCGAAGATGTTCCTCTGGCTCTGGCGGCATATATAGTGGTACAGACAGATAGATGAAGACCGATCGTAACAGCCTTGCCGAGGCTGTATAGCATGCAATTCCGAGCAACCACCAGAGAAAATCACTATTTGGCTTGAACCGCAGGTGATTCGCGGTCCCAGAATACATACCGCTCCCGTTTGAGTTGGCTAAGAGGTATACACTCCGCGAAGCTGAACGTCAAGTGCGTCAAAAGCTGCCATTTTGAATAGGGCGTGGCAATATTGCAATGGAATGTTGTCTACGCGTGGCTCGGAACGAGGAGAACGCCAGGCATCCTGCGTGCTTTCTTCTAGAGGTCAGACAAGTGAGGTAGGCAATATCGTCCATTAAATGAATACAAATGATTAATACGGTTGAAAATGCTATACAGTCGTCAAAACCCCAGAGCTTAAGCTGATGTTAAGGGCTGGAAGAGGTTAAACCAACATACCGAATGCTGCATCCACGTTGGAAGCCCGAGGATGCCTGACGCCGCAGTATACATAGCACGCGATGGTCTGCAACAAGCCAGTACTATCCCAGGCCACTGATTAGCCTTGAAAACGCTGCCTCTGCGAACCACGCGCCCTGGACTGAGAATCAGCCTTTGGGTTTACAAAGTGGCCGAGGAGACGACGATTTTTCGCGATGTAAGAATGAAAGATGTGGTCTCCCATCGCGCCGAGCCAGGAGCCCCACGTCTAATACGAGAGAACAATTCGGCGTAGAAAGCGCGGGCTCATCTACAAAGTCATGTCTGGGAGGTCAAGTATGAAATTACACAATAAAACTCACTAGAATGATAGCTATGGTATCATTTTCATACGCGAAGGAAATAAATTTGCAACTTAAGTATGTATCCCAGGCTGTTTCGCAATGCAATCTTCAGCACCGCTGATGTTGTGGGAGTAGATGGAGGGTGACTAGATCCGGTCCACAGCGTGAGGCATGAAATGTGAACGCTCGGAGATAGAATGGGAAAACCAGAAGCCTTAGTTAACAGCATTTTTGAGCACTGCAGTATCGAGAGGCAGTGAAGGTTCTAGGCGGGGTACACGCTGTTGCAGAGAGGTCGTAGGGCGCCTAGCCCACTACTGTACGTTTGAGTGCGCAGCAGGGTACCTAAATTTCGCTGCTTAGATACCTTAAGAGTGGTGTAGTGCAAGACACATATGGACTGTTTACCTTCTAGTTGTGCTTTGGTTGTGCTCGTCGTGAAGTCGGCGACCGTCTCTTCTAAATCCATTGGCGCTTTTGATGGAATCCCATGTGTCGCGAACTTGAAGGATGCTGGTCTTCAACGAGAACTGAAGTTATCTGGCTGGGAATCTTGAAGCGTGAGCGTGATGTTCGAACGCCAAAGCCGTGGTAACGCCGCTCTCTCAGCAGACTCGCATCGTATCACGAGGCCCGGCGCCTAAAGTGTCCTTGTCTCAAATCGCTGCGATCGCCACATAATGACATAGCCCAAATTTCTTAAGCCTGTATCCAGTTTCTGGCAGTCGCGGACGCTTCGCGGACTCGCCCTCTTGGTCACGGTCACCTGACTCCACGAAATGCAACTCAACGTTAGTCGCCACAATGATATCCTTCTTTCCTTTGGTTGTGACAACTTGGGAACTTGATTCAGTCCGTCAACGAAGAAACCATCTAATGGACCACGGCTATACTCAACATGCTCGGAGAACCACGGTCTGTATACTCCACGGAACCACGCCGACCAGCGAACAATCCAGTTTGGACAAAACTCGAGTTGAATCCCGGGACAATGAGCTTCCAGAGTACCACGTTCCACTGAAGCATCGCATCGGCACCCACCATGAATTTGTAAGCAGGTGTAGTTCTTGTATACTGCGCTAACGTGTGTCTAGATAACCTTCTGCGATGGCACAGCTCCTGGGAATGCATGGATGGAAACATCGAATACTATTCGCGCGGCTAGCTCAGGCGTTAAACTATTTCCAACATCTCGCACCGTGTGTCGGACACAGCGTGCAGGATAACATATTGTTGCTAACATTACATATCCAATATGTGGAGTAAATGTGCAATAATCCTTCAATATAGAGTCGTGTAATATGTGATAAATATTTACTCACAATGAGAGGTTTAAGTCAGTTGAGGATAATACTGCCGTTGCTATCTCATACTCATTACATATTGGTCACACTCGAGATAACTGGGTATGACATGCTTAACTGAGATATTCTTCAGATAGCAATCAAAATAATACCGCAGATAATATCTGAGCCTGCACCCAGTGGGAGCGTCGCTGGCGATCTGCGAACATTTCAAACAGCACGCGATCCAGTCTCTGGTCTTGCTGACGCAATGGAAGGTATGAACCAAAAGCCTAACCCCGTACGAATAATTAGTACCATGCAGCTCACCAGAAAGTCCACGACGTGTTGAAATGCTCCACGGCGACATTAGCCCAGAGAACATTCTGACATTCTGATAAACGATGGAGACACGCGACATCCGCATGCGTTCGAGATACCTGCCATCAAAACAATTATAGACGTACTTTGCAAACATCTCGCAGCTCTCTACCGCTTTCATCAAGAAAGTCCGAGCCCGGTCGATCCGCCTTCTGAATGGAATGAACATCTTGCCACAATCACCCCTCCTCCTAATGTTGTGAATGCCCTTAGATATTGTACACGCAGATTTCATAAAGATTGTCTACAGTCGATGACTAAAACAGACTGGTTTTATTCACTTCTCCGTGGATCTATACCTCAGATCCCCGATCGAGCGGCTCACGAAACGGACTGGGTCGACAATACCATCCTGTAATTGCGGGACATTGTCCAAAAGTAACGGTGAGAGTTGAGTATACTAACGACAAGTAGAGCCACCATGGTGACCTAAGTGGTTTTAGCGCCCTCCGTACATCACATTCTTCGTTTGGCCGCCTTCTATTTGCGTTGGGTAAGGCCCTTCCATATATATAGCATCTCCAGTATATCTGAAAACTTCCAACTCGTTTCCTGAATCAATCCCGCAACGCATTTATTCCACACCCCTACGCTCACAGGGACATTAAAGGGATTATAGGAGTCACCAGCGCTTTCAAAGTCCGACCCAACTACTCGTCGTCAACGTGTCAAATTTTCAACACTCCCTCTTGTACTCAGTTCTGAAAATTTCATGACTGTTAACTCAGTACTCATTACCCATTACCCATGTCCATGTTGAAATTAATGCCTTCAAAACTTGCGGTCGTCCTACAGCTTGCAGAAATACGGGTAGGTCTATGACGCTTCAACAAAGGGATGCGCTACTCCGAGCAGTGAGTTGTCCCATCGCACTCCCTCATTGCCGACATCCTGATAAATGCCCACAGACAGTCGACTTCAAGCATACTCTCGATCATGCGAAGCAGCGAGTGCAGTCCCCAACTGGCGGAGAGCTTGTGGTCAAGGATCAGGGCGCGGTCATTGGAATGCCAGAACAAATACGGATCCACACAAGGTGAGCCTCGATTTTCTTATTTACTACACTGTTTTATCGGCGCTTGCATGAGACCACAACTGTTCGAGCTCTCAGATCTCAATGATCAGGGAGACCTCTCATACATCGACCGCAGATGTGCAAACAAATTGAACTCTGTGGCTTCTACTTCCTCTCAGAGCTAAGCAAGTCCCTTGGAAGTACTCTGCCTGAAATAAGTTCGATTCCTGCGATCTCTCAAACCCAGCAACCGAAAGAAATGACATCGCGGGCACGCCGCAACTCGATTAGCGCTGATAACGATTACATAACCGATTTGTTGAACGTTAACGTTGAACTCCTGTCTGCCGCCGTTCTGCGCTTCCTTACCTTTCAACTCTTCGTTTGAACGCCGGCGTTCTTCCAATCTTCACTGCCTTGACGGCATTTTACTGGAGCAGGGCTTCACTTCTTCTAATGAACACTACGATGTTTGCTGCGCAACTTCTTATCCTCATGGTCGCATACGCTCATGCATCAGACTCGACGCATACACTAGAATGGTCAAGCCCCGTGGCAGGGACCAATTTCTCTTCAGGCGATGTAATCAAAGGTAGATGGATCGCCTCCCCCGCTGTCGTATCGCCTTCTTTTAGATTATGCGCCTACGCGGGCGATTCGAGGATCAAAAGCGAGAGAGTGGCAGTGAAAGTGCGGGCAATAATGATGGCCTCGGGAGCTGCGGAGCGGCTATCTGGCCTGCTGTCAAAGGCGATGACGATCGCGTGTCTACGGTATCAATGTACGCTCCTCAACATGTTCGTGTTTGGTTGGTGCTCACTTGTTTGATTATAGGATTGCACCGACCGTAGCCACCGATTTAGAATATTTTATTCGTATGGAGGATAACTTCAGCAACGTCTACATCTCACCTGTATTCGCTCTATCTCCCAAGCTTCACAACGCCTCTAGCAATAAATCCAGCGAGAGCGAGGCAGCCACGAACGGAGCGGTGAATAATACTGCCCTTCCACCGCTGGCGGTGCCTACCTCGGCGCCCGCGCCTCCCGTCGTTCCTCCTCCGGTAGACAATCCACAATATCCTATCAGTGCGCCTAATCTCGGCTCCAACCCACCCCCGTCGAGTGATGCTTCTCCCCTGCCCCCGTTATCGAAGCCTGCAGCTACCGCACCCGCGCCAATAACTCCCGCTCGTCCCGCTGCGGCGCCGTATGGGCCTACTGCGCTTGGTACCCCCAGCTTTCTCGCAGCCCATTCTACCCCGCCTGTTGCTGCCATCGCCGTCCCTGCTTCCATCGCGGGCGCAATCATTCTTTTGGCCACCGTCCTCTCTCTAGATCGATATATGAAGCAGCGTCGTCTGCGAACGAGTGAAAAAGAGGCCCTTTCGTCCAAATCGCTCGCTACAGAGAAACTGAAAGCCGACGACGAGGAGAGAAAGTATTACCATGATCGCTTTGCTCCGCCGCCATTGTACATGCCTACTGTCGAGTACACCCAAGTCCCACGGAGGATGACAAGACAGGCATTTGCTGCTCGTATACAAGGCGGTAATCCGAACTACGGCTACGCGTATCCGGGAAACCGCTATGTAGGTCCTAGGCATTCACCGTCCAACGCATCCTCTTTGTACTCTGCAGCTTCGGTGCGCACGCCTTCCCCCCATTCCCCGCATTTCTCTCTGCCGCCCATGCGTACTATGCCATCCCCGCCATCACTCCCTCTTCCGTACACGTATACGTACGAAAGGCAGGAGGAGCCGGTCCCCGTAACGCAATCCATTCTCGCAGATTATCTCCTCCCACCTTCGGCACAACCGCAGCAACCTGAAAGGCTGATACCGATGCCCCAGCGAGCGTATGTGAGGAGGGTTGATGAACTGCCGCCGTTGAGTGATAATCCGTACGTACGCAGCTCGGGGCCCTGAGAGGGGGGGAAGAACACCCGAACAATTAAATGAGGCCGCGCTATGCACACATTTCTATCTAATGATATATCTTAGTGTATAAAATAACTTTGATTTACACTCATTTCTCAACGATTTGGCTCATCTGCCAGGGCGTTTAATATGTATGACCACCACCACTCCGCGTGCTCACATGTTCCGCTGGCGTGCTTTGGGTGCCTCTACGACTGGAATTAGCCCTACGGCAGACGGCTTTGTATTGGACACTCACCCAGGCCGGGAATTAGGCTTCGTTTGTCACAGCCTGGTCAGTATGACTTACGTATCTTCGTATTCTAGCAATCACTTACGAAGTGTGTGTCATAGAGCCGGGGACCTCCATGCCAAAGGATTGGTTAGTACAGGGTTTTGCATATTAGATTGAACACGGTGATTTTTCCTATTGTTTGATTTCTAGTGGAATTGTCAGGTAGTGTAGCTCAAATTGTTGTCGGAGGGATGGCAGAAAATGTCAGCACGGTGAGGAGCAGGTGAGGGGCGGTGTATAGGAGTGGAACTGAGAACTAATGTCAGGTTGGCACCCTGTTCGAACTCGGATACATGGTATCTCGTAGGTATATCATAGTTCCGTTTACTTCTTGTTTCGGTCCGTGCCAGCGGCGGCCTCGTTGTTTGTTCTGATTCATACATGCACATTATGCATGTTTAGTTACATCTACTACAGTATATATATAGTACCTAGCTAGCTTTCTTATACACCAAGAAGAAAGTTCCCCCCCAGTTGCGTTGCGAAAGCGAGTCCAAGCAGTTGCACGCGGCACTGCTTGACACCATTCCCAGTCCTCGCATTCACGACGCGAATATCCCTTCGCGCCTACACTAAGTCACAGAGTTTGGCAGGCCTGTGTGAACCAAAGAAATGGAAAGTCTGGAGTGTTCAAAATACTTCGACAACAGCTGTATAACGTACACCGAGCCGCACACAAGTAACGATTCTCCTACATATATTTTCAACGGAGTTTAGACTCCTTTTCACTACCTACCATAATAGGCATCATACGCATCACATGACACAACTTGGTTTATCCGCTGCCACCATCCTTGCACTTTCCATTGTTCTAACAGCCACACTGTGAAAGGTGGGAACGCGAGCAGATAAATGTGTGGCATTATTCCTCTGCTCCTTCCTACGAACGAAACGCTCACCATGTCAGAAAATCCAGAATCTCGAACCCAACGCTCGGAAGCCCGACCTGCTGTCGTTCCTCAACGCGTTCAGAATCCCGCAGTTGCACCGATAATACCACCACTCGAGTACCCTTCTGACCTCAACTACACCCCGATTGTATTTGGAATGGCACCCCATCATCATTGGTCGATGAAGCACGTCGAGCTGAACACGCTTCGGCGAAATGTCGTCGACGAAACGCAGGGTCACTACATTGTCTCGATGGACCCCAATGATTTCTTGCATGAGTTCTTACCTTGGAACAACTTCAAAACTCGTGTCTTCAGAGCCTTCAAAGCTCAGAAGCCCTCGGCCGAACGGATCAATCACCTTATAGCGATGGGCGCAAAGACCGAAAGGGAAATGTATGGGTGTTTCGTGAGTATTCTTGCGTTTCTGTATGACGGTTGGTTCAAATTTTCTTTAGAACAATGCATTCTCCGGTTGGCCCGACGCGCTTGGTGCCAAGTGTCGCAATATCAACTTCCATGACACCCATAACTATCGCGACTCGTTCAGTGGCCTTGGACCTGACTGCGTGATTGACGACCAGGAGATTGTTCGACGACGGAAGAAACTGAAGGTTGACTTCGCCAACTTGCTCAGCTTCGTCGAATTCAAAGTAAGCGAGCTGATGGACGCATTCATCGATGTTGATGGCGAAGAGTACAGTGGCAAGCAGGCAGATTCACACGATGCCGACGAAGAGGCAGGTGGCGACGAGGTAGAAGAGGAGGACGATAATTTAGGCGACATCCCAGATGCCTACACTGCCGAAGACGAGCCCTGTGGGAAATACAATCCTGAGGAACCCGAGACCGACCTGGGTCTCGAGGATGATGCAGCACTAGCCCCGTCCAAAGCTCATCCGTCTGAAAACGACAGCATCGCAGGAGCAGACACGAGGGGTCAGATTGCCAGTTACGCGGGCGTCGCCATGGCCATGCAGTTCCGGTCCCACTTATTCAGTGTCCTTATATGCGGACGATATGCACGCTTCATCCGCTGGGACCGCTCCTGTGCCATTGTATCTCGCCGCTTCGACTACACCGTATATCCCGAGATTCTATTCGAGTTCTACCACCGCTTCGCACAGCTCACGAAATATAAACGAGGGCTGCTACCGAATTTCAAAACACTACGCAAGGAGGACGGCGAGACTGCGCTCAAAGCATTCGAACGGTTTGCTAAAGAGACCTTTGAGGGCCAGGACATTGAAGAATACAAGCTACAAGCGCAGCTTCGTACTCGTTCCATGCTGCGTATGGAGTATAAGGGCGAACGTTACGCCGTACCAACACCTAGTTTCGATGGCGGCATGTACTCCCCCTTTGGGCGCCTGACTCGGAATCGTCCCGTGGTGCGCCTTTTGGCGCAGGAAGAAAAATGCGAAGTTCTGTATTTCAAGGAGTATTGGCGCGAGCACTCTGACTTTACCGAACCAGAGTCTCGAGTATATGAACTCATCTCGAAGGACGCCAATCTAAGCAACAACCCTCATTTCGCCACAATGCGCGCTGGCGGAGATATCGAGATAGAGGGCCAGCCGGTCAATACCATTGGCCACGAGTACGCAGATTCGCCGTGGGTCGTCGGCGAGATGCGAGTACGGAAGCTCACGGCCCATTTCATCATCCTCAGTACCATCGGTCGGGATCTAAGAACGTTTCGGTCAGCACGCGACCTTGTCTCATGTATCGCCGACGCGATGGAAGGTATGTTTCCGCACGTTTCCGACACCTTCATTCCAATACTAACTCTTTGTTAGCTCACCAACTCGCATACGACGTGCTAAATATCCTCCATCGAGATATCAGTGCAGGCAACATACTGATGTCTACGCAAAAGCCTCCTCGTGGTATCCTCATCGATTGGGACCACTGTATCTTCATGGATAAATTGACGAAAGACAGAGAAACAAGAGTGAAGCGAACCGTAAGAATCTCTTGATTTTATATATGACTTGCTCACTGGTTATGGTAGGGTACATGGCAGTTCATGTCGGCCCACTTGGCAGCGAATCCAAAGACGGCACCCCACAGCCTCGTCGACGACCGCGAATCCGCTCTCCATGTTCTGATGTACCTCGCCATCAAATATCTCCGCCACAACAAGGGCGATCACTACTGCATGCGAGATCTGCTTTCCATGTTCGATGATTTCATAGAAAAACCAGGAAACCCACACAAACAAGCAACTACACAAAAATCGAATGTTATCAAGCTCAAGGGTCCAGATATCGTGTTTGATCTCAAGCCGATTAATCAGCTCATCAAGAAACTGTGCACCAATTTCGCAGCTCGCTATGAAAATCCGGAAAACGATTCCGATTCCGAAGATGAAGATGCCGGGCAGTTGAAGAGAACTCGATCGAATCGGCTTTCCAACTTAAAAAAGAAAGACTGGCTCTATTCTGAATTTCGCAAGTTCGCGGCTAAGCTACCTGAACCTCAGGGCAACGAAACGGACCACGTCCATAACTCGAAGCATATCCAAGATGTTCGTCAGGGCCAGGGAAAGCGAGGGCGAGAGGATGATCTATGTGATGGAACTGATGGGTCCAAACTGGCCAAACCCTACGATATCCTGGCATTTATGGTCAACGCTAAGCATGAAGCATCTGCCCCCCCAGATCGCAAGAGGCAGTGCACCGGCAAGTAATGGGCGCGATTTGTTTACTGTATTATACACACTGTATACTCCTGTCATGCTTTATACCCTTTGCATATCATTAATGAATGCCGATTCACGTCTCCCAGAGAATTTGGACCGCGAGCCGGCATGCCAACTTGAGCATCATGATTGATATTTCGCCATTTTGGAGTAGACGTTCATCATCTCCTCCAGCGAACATACACTCCGAGAACATCCCAACTACATAGCACGGTAGACACCGACATTATCGTCAGTCTCTTGTTCGAGACTACATCGTCGGGCTGGTCACGAGGCTACTCATAAAGCCAGTATGCCAACAAGAAAGCATTGGTATACTGTGATAATATACTGTGATACAGCTCCTAATACAGCTCCTTGTACAATGGCAGATATTGCTCCCGCATGAATGAGACGGTTACCAACAATGCATGGATCCCAGATAGTGATTAGAAGCTATACGAAGTATGAGTTATATTTTATAGCTCGCGAGAAACAATCCAAGCGTGTCGAGTCCATCGGACAAGGTTGAGACAAGGCAGGCGACAACGGGCTCGACGATGGAAGACTATTTCTGCGTCTGCTCGTACAACGAGCATCCCGCGATTAGTGGAGATTAATCTGTATATCTCTTGATTATTTGGTCGGCACGTTCATCAGCGAAAATACAGTGCCCGCATTTAGTGACAGCCCGACTTTCTCGATGCGAAGAGACCATCACCATCCCTACGGAGCAGTTCTGTACTCTCATCCGCTCGCAAGCACAGAGACAACACTCTCGTGTGCTCACGATATAGACCCTCAATCTCAGTGATGCAGCAAGAATGATCAGAGGGTCGGCGGGACCCTCAGAATCTTCACTGCCTGACTCACTGCATCTGACAATGCACATGTGCCCGGCCTCGAGTGCGCCGTCACGCTCTGTGAGTCTTGAAGTGGCAAATTTCTGGTACTCGTCATACTGTTTGCGAACCGCGGAGTCATCAGGCGAATCGAGGAAAATACCCGGCGCAGGGTAATCACTCTTGTTGACGGGCAGAGGTGGACAGCAGTTCATAGGTGGGACTTGCAGTAGTATCTGATTGCTCGTCATCGAACAACACGTCATGCGGTGATATTCTGCCTTGTGTGTGCAGGGTTGTCCAACTACCACGTCAGGTCTCCACCACGTTCGGAAGAGTCGATTTTGGTATATCACGGACATCTGCGCAGAATAACCCTCGCGGTGGATCTCGTTTCCAGGTTCGCTCCCTGCGGCCTTAACTGCAGGAAATCCGTGCGCGGCGATGTCGCTGAGCTCAATCGAGACGATTGGATCGCAAGCGGCTATTGCTACTGGTAGGGAGGTATCTGGGGTATCTGGAGCATCTAGAAGCATATGCGAATGGGGGATTATCACTGGTGGTACCGCCATCATGCGAGGCATGTGCACAGCTCGAGGCGCAGGATATATCGTCGAGAGAATCTGGATTCTCAACGAACGGGATTCCGGAATGACATGGACTACATCAACTTCATCTCGTTGACTAGATGCAAGATTGTAGAGCCAGCCTCCCGATACGCATAGTGTCGCCTGACCCTGGTCTACTTCGAACTCATCGTCACTGTCATCTGTATAGTATGATGGCTCCGTTGCATAATCGGCATTGTCTTCAGCGGGAATGACAAAGCCCAGCAGCTCGGCCTCGTTATCCAGAGACCCTTTTTTGCCGAGGAAGGAATCCGGGTGAATGTGAGAGTATCGCAAATCAGTAACGAATCGTAGAAGATCGACCCCGCGCAAGAGTGTATTTAGCTTCAGCTCCATGTTAGCGAGAACATGGACAATGGCTATGCCAAGTCGCCGGTCTGGAGAGTAAGGAAAGATGCCTAGAGGTGACTCCACCTTTTCAAGAATATGTTCATCGACCCATTCTTCCGCGGCTTGGACAACTGGCTCCCAAGCATCCGCTAGCGCGTCACATCCATCTCGGCCCTTTTCGTCGTTCATCCACGCGATGTACTTCATCTGAGAATTCTCCATATGTTCGGCCGTAATCTGATTGTGCACGCTCACGCATCTACTGCAACTGCACGTAGTTGGATCGAGGATGGGAATCTGGAAAGCACCCCCTCCGTCTTCGACGTTTTCGGGAGAGGAAACGGCGCCTTCCTCTAGGTATCGTGTAATCTCGACAATATCAGGCTCGCCAGGGCAGTCTAACGCAGGGTCGATGAGAAAGGAGAAGACTTCCATGAAGGCTGGCGGCCCCTTAGGTAAAGATATAGTAGGAAGAAGAAACTCATTCGCTACATCAGAGAAGATGGCCATCAAACCACGGTCTTCTTTCGTCATGTCCCGAAACGGCTCCTCCCATTTTTCACCCCCCACATCGGTCCAGATTTCCATACCCCCAATCATGAGGTGCATTTGAATTTCATCCACTATATCCTGCAGCAGGCGTGTACGAAAATAAGCGGCCGTGGCGATGGACTGCGATATTTCATGAGAGGAAGGGAGTGCACAGCGACCACAGTATGCACTGAATAGTATGGTGCGGACGAATATATCGTGTGCCCAGTGATGGACGTGGTAGCTTCGGCAAAACCTAAGGTGGACCCATTCCTCAAGTGGGAGATCCTGGAAAGCGTCGAATATCGTCTGCGGTTCATCTACGTCCAAGGCGTCCATGTCAAACTCCGAGCCTGAGGCGACAGTGTTGGGCGATGGTGGATCCGCATTCCAGAACGCTTGGGTGTCAATTTCGAATGGAGAGAACACTTTCTTGCCCAAGCCGAAATTTCGTGTCAACCACTGTATCATGAGTAGTGATAATTTCGTTTGTGGCACCAGGACGCGATCTTGGAGTGGGCGAAGTAATACCACGGGATTCCGTTTGACGTCGAATTCATAGCGCATGGTAGCCGGTAATCTAAAGGCTGTCATTGTTTGCCCCCCAAAGTAGAAGCCCAAACCACGTACCCTTTGCCCGGCGTATCATCGTACACCCAAAGCTCATCTCTAGGCATCGCTTTGTCTTCATCATCAGCCGTGAAATCATGTCCGTAGAACGGGTTGCTTTCCTTCCCCAGAGGCAAACGGGTCTTGATCATCCTCGCGAGTTGTTCCACCACGCCCTGGACTTGATACAATCCCAGCAACGGCTCCCCATTCCCTTTGGCCCGCGATCTCAGAACGCTCATACCATTGTCAATGGCCGTAGACACCAACTGGCGGACCTTATCCAAAGGAAGCCGATGTCCAACTACCCATAACAAGAGTAGCATGATACGAGCCCGCGTTCCTTCTTCTCCTAGAGTCGATGCGCGCTTGAAGTGAGAGTTCTGCTTCAACGACTTGAAAATGCCACCAAAGGAAGGGAGAGAACTGTTGAGTTCTTGGTACCAATCGAGATCCCCAAGTATATCTGTAGGAGGCTGCATGGCAGAAAGGGCGGGGTGCACCGACAGCGCTCTGTATACGCTTAGGTGAGAATGCGTGTCCCGATCCTTCGCCTTTTCTCTTAGGTCCTGCACAACTCTCGAAGACTCCTCGACGTGGCGACGAATGCCTTCGAGATCGACTACATCCGAGGGCCGCTCAGTCGGCTCAATGTTCTGTAGACGAAGGCACTCACCAGTGACATGGTTCACGAATTGAGAACCTTTCACATTGTTGAATGTAGATTTATCGTTTGCGACGTTGGTGTAGACGGGGACGTGCGGAGCGGGGTCAGACATTCGCAGGCAAGAGATCGGAACAGCATGGGACGCACCTGGCGCTTTGGCCGCAGACGACTACCGTGGGGGCATTATTGCCTACTGTGTGAATTGGGCACGATATCGCTGCTTCGCTGATTGCGCGCCGAGGCCAAATAGAAGACAACCGCATTGAGCACCCACTGCCAACTTTGCCATTTCTACGTGTTAACCTTGCTATGCAGATGCTGCCCACGACCCTCGCCTATTACGAGACCTTCCCTTGCGAGGACCTAATCTTACTGAAACCCTTTCTATCAGTTTGGGTATGCATAAAGATGGACCTCACTAGCATTACTAGCGTCGGTTTCTCCCATGATTTCTGTGACTACATCCCCGATCCCGAACTCGATGCGCACGAACTCGATGCGCATCCTGTTGAAGACATCAGTTTTACCACCACCGTGCTCTATACTCGACACTTCGCTACCAAGCATTTCGCATTTCTAATACTGTGTCAGTGCGCACTCTAATGGTTCCTTTGTTAACCGGCAATTGACCTCTGGAGAGCGCGATGGGTCCGACGGTGTACGGCCGATGACTATGAAGTGCAGACAATGAACGATAAATTGTCAGGAAATGGAAGAGGAGGATCGTTTTATCACGCTTCCTCTGAGGATATCTCAACGCAGACAAGCAAAATGAACGAGCCCACCTCCCCCTTTCCGCTGCATCTACTGATCCATTGTCGCCATTTCTGGAAGAGAATAACGAATTCAAGTTTCTGGTAGCTAGTGGACGTTTTGGTCTGTCAGCTTCGCAACTCTCCCTCGTCCTTCTTCCGAGACTTACGAAAGGATGAGATTTGTTTCGTACCAGCGCCCTCCCTCCGTAGGTCGATGAGAGCTTCTGAATCCTGTGGTTTATGGTCAACCTGCAGTGCTATAAAGGCAGAACTAGACGTACCGTTAAACTATCGCGGAAGTCTAGTCGTTTCGAGGAAAACGGCTGAGACTATCGTATTCGACAGCGTATTCGCAAGCATCAATCTACGCTCTGCTTGGACTTCTTTCCTGGCAGCTTCTTCTTCGACTTCACGAGCCAGCATTCGCTTGATGTTATCAGGGCAATACTGGTGATACAACACTAGCACCTGTTGAACATTCGGTTTGAATATTTGAATGGTTGGGTTTTGACAAGGCAGTGGGCGCTTATATCACTCTGAACCATCAACATGGCGTCTAACTCCTCTCCTGCTCTGCCTTCGCGAATCGCGTGTCGCTGTAAACTGGGAACCAGTGAGTGACACTCTTGCTTTAACTTTGTATTGCGCACGACTCTCACACTTTACGCACACGCACATCCCACTCACTCTCACAGAACGGCTCACACTCCGCCCCTAGTACCCACAGTCAGCACCACTACCACATCCTCCTCAGCGACTCGACATCCGCACTCAGCGGGCGCCCACTGGGACCCTTGGGAAGTGTCAGGGCTCCGAAATGAAAATGACGAGGTAGAAGAATGGCAGAAAAAAGGACATTCCGCGTAGGACGAGGGGAGTCACGACTCACCGGTGGGATAGGAATTGGTGAATACACACGGAGAAAAGAATAATGGAATAAGTGGAGTCGTAAGTTCCTACCCCATTGCTTAGTTGCGTTTAGTGAAACTGCTTAGGGTGATGCCGCTGCCACGGTGCACGCGAGCGAAGACACAAATGCCTCAAAACAGCGTCATCGCCACTACTCGAGCGCTGGCATTTATAAGAGAATGGAAGGCAGAAGCGAAAGTTCGGACACGAGCGTGGAAGGGCGAGAGCGTAGAGAGATGAAACGAAACGTGAACCAAGGTGTACATCCGCAGCTGGGATACTGTCAAAATCCATGTGTGTGTGGTCAACACAGCGTCCCGTATTATATTTCGAGGTCCCAGAGTAGTCACGATGGTGAGTTGAGGAGAACAATAATACTTGTCCTGGCCCACTGATCAACCGCTTGGGCCAGTGTACTTAGGGTCTGTTTTGCTGCACACTTTGCTGCACTAACGCCTGTGTGAGACGTCGCTCGATCCAGACAAGGTACCCGATGCAAGGAACACATCGTCCCTCCTCTTCATAAGAATATCACGGCTACATTCTCAATTGGCAGTGCTTTTCTATAACACGTATCCCAACACAACTCGAGTCACGGCACAACAATTGCAGAATAGTTCTGTCTCGTGGAGCGATTGTCAATATTTATATGGGAGAGTTGTGAAATAGGGCGAAGGGGTTCCTTTGAAATACGCGAAAGCGCTCCTAACCTCCCTACTTACCAATACTCATCTGAAGAAGGCTAATCATGTTCGACGAGCTACATTGGGCGTTGACGGTGGGCGACTACGGAACGTTCCTGGGTGAATAATATTCCTCACTCTGTGTAGTGGATTGCGGCGGGTAAGTAGTCTCAACGCCCCTGATTGCCTGCCGAGGTGAAAGTCAACTCTGTCCAGTCTCCTACTAGTGTTGAGGCTGCTAGTCGTCAGATTCAATGTGTGTGTCATAGTGCTTATTGCTAATAATACATGAAGTCGTCTAGCGTGCAAAAAGAGCCGCAACGAAAGAAAGATGAATATGTCCGGGATAAATAAGTTGGTGCAGGATAAATATGAAACAACGTTGGCATAGATCAGAGTATGATATACATCGAGTAGCGTCTTCATTTCCTGCCAGAGCGCTGCTTCTTGCGAGGTGGCGTTTCGACCGAGGTGGCTGCTTGGATGTTGGCATCGATTGAACCTGCTATGCCATCGTGGGTTGAGATCAATTTCGAGCCATCAGCTTCATCGCATAGATCGTCCGCTAGCGGTCGTTTCCTATTCGGTTTGAGAAGTTTCGTGTTGTCGATGTAGTCAATTTCTCCAGGTGATACGGGAAGCAGCGCAGCGTAATGACGTAAAACGTCGCAAAGCCACGTCGGGGTCCTGGCGATATTATCGAGTCTTATTTGACGCTGCAAAGCCTGAAAGGTCGCCATGCCCACAGAATATGCGTTGAAGGGACCCTTTTTGGGAGGTACTACGGGGGTGTCTTCGTAGCGAGCCGCGAATTCGTTACAGAGCACTTGGATCAGTTCATTGATTTCATCGATGCCGAAGATGAGCTTTTTGACACCGAATGCCATGAAATTGAGTTTTGACATCGTTCCTTTGCGATATGGGTTTCCGTCGACTTCAATGTAGTCGTCGAACATGTTCAGCAGGTCTCGCATTTCGAAGGCGTTGGCCTTGTTGTGGGCGAGATGCCGGATACCCATGTACAGCAGTACGTGCAGAGCAGATTCACGGTCGTCGACGAGGCCATGGCACGCAGATTCCGGATTCGCTGTCAGATGCGCTGACATGAATTGCCACGTTCCCTGTACGAGGCAGTGAGCATCATTCACCGCCGTCTGAAGAATGGACACTTACAGTTCGATGCACCCTCGTTTTTCTGTCTTCCGTCAAATTGTCCATGAAAATACAATGGTCCCAATCGATCAGGATACCACGATCAGGTTTGTCCGTGGATATGAGGATGTTACCCGCGCTGATATCGCGGTGGAGAATATGGAGCTCGTCGTACGCGAGCTGATGGGCTGTTGTACGATGAGTATCGGTGTGATATCGATATATAAAAACTCACCTTCCATCGCGTCTGCCATAGACGACACCAGCTCGCGCGCTGATCGGAACATCTTGAGGTCTCGGCCAATGGTTTCGAGGATGATAAAATGCGCCGTGAGTTTCCTGATCAGGAGTTTACCTGTCTTCCACGGCATATCCGTATCATCGAAACCGATAGTAGTCGCTGGACAACCGTCCACCTCAGCATCACCTCCCGCATGCATCTTGGCGAAGTAGAGGCATTCCTTTGTCTTGCTGTTCGTCGATAGGAGGTCGTATACCTCGGCCTCCGTTTTCGTATATTCAGAATGCTCGCGCCAGTAGTCCTTGAAGAACATGACGACGTTTTTTTCGTGATTTGAACAACAGCGCGGTTGCGAGTCACTCGTCCAAACGGAGAGAACATTCCTCCATTGAACGTCGGTGCTGGCACCACGTAAGGACCCCCTTTGTAGTCCATGTGTAGCAGCGGGATGCGTTTCCTGTTGAGGCGCTTCTTGTACTTTGCCCCTCCAATGGTCCCATAGGCGGTTCCAGCATATGCTGCGAGGGCTTCTAGCGCAGCCGACGCTTCCGTATCGCTCGCTGTCTTGAAGCATGGTAGCAAACCACGTTGGGTGTCGGTGAGCTGCGCGAATCGATGGTAGAAATTGAAGAGGATGTTGGGGTACAGTGTGTAGTCGAAGCGCCGTGAGACGATGGCGCAGGAGCGGTCCCAACGGATGAAACGAGCGTACTTGCCACAGATAAGGACGCTGAACAAGTGGCTTCGGAACTGCATAGCCATGATGACGCCTGCGTAGCTGGCAATTTGCCCCCGGGTCTTCCTTCCGCCTTCAGTGTCGTTTTCGAAAGGATACCGAGCCGAAGGAGAGGGGTCTGAATCAACCTTGACCTCCACTCTGTCTTCTGGGGAATTCGCGGGGTGCTCTCCGTGATCGTCCTCTGCGACGAAGGCTTTCGTATCGGGAGCATCTACCGCTTGTTCTGCCGAATAATCAGCAGCATCTGGAGCAGTATCGCTCCTTTCGTGGTCATAGACCACTCCAGCTTTCTCCCAGTCAGCGTCCTGAGGACCAGGGCCTGGGTAAGGTTTGCGGTCACTGTCAATGAATGCGTCGCGGCGGTGATCTGGCTTGAGTTCCAAGAAGCTGAGCATATTCGCAAAGTCGACTTTGATCATCGTCTTGCGAGGGATCCACGGTTTCTGTCTATTGTAGACCGCTTCGTCCGTGCCAAGGCCGCTGAACGAGTCTCGATGGTTGTGGGTGTCTTCGAAGTCGATATTACGAGATAGTACGCGATACGCCTTGGGCCAACCACGAAGGGCGGCGTGCTGAGAATGATGTAAGCATGGTATGATTCAAAGCGTGATTAGTGCTACTTACACATGCACGGTTCATGTCACTTTCCCCAGACTTGGTGGCCATAGATTTCAGAGCGGTGAGTTGCTTCTTAGAGGGCTTCTGGGTCTTGAATTTCTTGAAGGCACTGGAGTCGTCAATGTTCCATGGTAAGAACTTGTGCATAAATTTGATTGGGTCGACGTCTCCGATGTAATGACCCCGGGTTTCGTGAGCCATGTTGGGAAAGAGCTTGTCGAGTTCGACGTGGTCCATTGCCCAGAGATGAACAGCTGCAAGTCTTGCAACGCGCGGTGTTGGATTTGGATCGTATTCCTGAGGACGGTTTGCAGGGGTAGCAGGATTCGGAGGGCGTTCCGGGTGCGTGCCACCGCTGGTGAGGCCTGCTTGCTGAGAGTGGGTTTGAGATTCTGGATTTTCAGACATGGTATGAGCAAATGATAGAAGCAAGGAGGATACTACGAGACCGAGTTTATATACGTGCTAGCTTACCTTTCGAATGTGGCCGTTGGAACAATGGAAAGTAAGGTGGTGGCGAAGATTCAACCAAGGTATGTCATGTGACACGTGCCACATCCCTATTATGGTAGGTAGTTAACAACGTTCAAATCCCGCTATATCAGCCACAGGCCACCCGCTCATCTCTACGTGGTCCAGAACTGCGCAGCGTTTTCGGTGGACGGCTCAATCGAGCAAACAATGTATATACCTATTCATATCTCTTTGTGGTCTCCCTGAGCCACACACAGCCCACCCGCTCGTCTTTCGGTGGCTGCATCAACGACATGGTTGGTGGACACTGCCCAAGCACCCAACATAGCTGCAAGGCCTTCGCCCCAGGCTGAAAATCAAGGTGCAGGTGAGACCTCAGGTATTCGTGCTGCAGCACCACTTTCATGAATCTCAAGGCGCAAACAATGTATGTACCTATTCATATCTCTTTGTGGTCTCCCTGAGCCAGTAGTGCTCGTATATCCCAAGTCGACGCCAAGCGAACACCGGATATCAGCCACCATCTTTAACATTCAATGCTCATCCCAGCGTCGTGAACCTCCTCCGCCTTCGCGGCCGTCGCTCACTGCGGGAGGCTAATACAACTACTCTGAGTCCTTTAAAAATATGGTGAGAAGACAATGACTCGACGAACACGCGATCTCCCAACAATACATCGACTGTTGTGAGTCGGAGTAGCGGATCCTCAAGCAGCTGATGTGAGCGGCGTGTTGGCCTCGGAGCAAGACATGAGACACTGAACCCACCGCAGATACATCGTTGCCACATCGAGTTCAATTTCTTGGCATGCACAGGAGGTCTTAAGAGCCCTTTGTACAGGAGGTACAGCGTTGAGCCCTTTTTATATTGAATTCGGCGGACGTACATATGGACTTTACTAGTGCTTCTGACTTCTCCCATCACGGCGTGGGTTGAATGAAAGCCGCTTTTGATGACACGTCATGTTGGCACCATCAATAAGAGCAACAGCAATCTTTCGTTTGGGTGTGCGAAAGGCGACCAGCTATCCAATGCCTCCTGACCTAGTCACCCATCAAGCCCAAATGGCTAGCGCTTCTGTGGCTCAGTTGGCTAGAGCGTTGGTCTCATACTGTAGTATGATCGCATGTAGATGCGAGTAATCCAAAGGTCGCAAGTTCGAGCCTTGCCAGGAGCATTATTTTTACTTTTCTACCCTGGCTAGCCAGGTTTTTTTCACAGTCGTCGACGCGAATAATTCCTGACCACTTCCCAAATCCGCAAATCAAAAATCATGTCCAAGTTGTTGAAAAGCGCCCACGGCCTGCTTACGTAATCGATCAGTGAAGGCGGTGCCCACTAAATCCAAGGCCAATTCCGAGGAACCTCGAGCTCAACGTCCACAACGATGAGCTCCACTCGTCTCCCTTCGCTCAACCAGTTAGCTGCGCGCATCAACCCGGCGAATCCCACATCGTCCCAGTCGGGAGCGGGTCAATCATCTAATCAACCCCAGGGCCAAGCCCAGAACAGACCACGTCTTGCGGCATTTGCATTGAGAACCCATTCCAACTCTTCGCTGGCGACGACCGCGTCGACCACCGATTCCGTGGCTGTCAATGTACCAAGTACCCGCGCAGCGTCGCCGTCTAACCTTTCGACATCGCCCCCGAGATCGGATACACCAACGGTTGTGGAGCCCCAGGGCGAACCTTTGACCAAGGAAGGTTTGGAGAAGCTCAACGAGGAGACGGCGCACAACAACAATACAGTCACCGAGAAGAAGAAGGGAGTGCGAGTTGGCTATAAGAACATACCTAGCTTAGACGCCATCACTGCTCGATTGGCCAATGTCAAGGAACGGGGGCTCAGTATTGATGGGTCGGCTAGACCTCCCGAGGCAGAGATGATAGAGGATCCAAAGACACCAGGATTGCAGATGAAAGCACCCGAGCATCCGTTACAGTATACGTGGTGCGTTTTACCCTCTGCTGCTGCCTGCTTTTGTTGATCGTGGGCGCACGCATAGGACGATCTACCACGACACCAAGGCCAAGTTTCCATTTACCCCCGCTTCTTCCACGGCTGGCGGCGTCCCCAGCGCTCCCCAGTCTGCTGTTGACCCCGGATTCCCTCATACCGCCGAGCCGGCGTCGTACGAAGCCAACCTGACCGTCATCGGCGAATTCGACACCGTTGAATCGTTCTGCCGCTACTTCAACTGGCTCAAGCCGCCCTCTGCACTGACGCCTAACTCGAACTACCACCTATTCAAGCACGGGATCAAGCCGATGTGGGAGGACCCGTCGAATGCGCAAGGCGGCAAGTGGGTGATCACGATGCGCAACAACCCGGCGCTGCTGGACCAGTGCTGGAAGTGGCTGGCGATGGCTCTGATCGGGGAGGAGCTGGAGGAGGGGGACGACGAGATCTGCGGGGCGGTGGTCAGTCTGCGGAGCAAGGTGGACCGGATCCAGGTGTGGACACGGAGCAAGGAGGACGTGGAGCGGCTGAATGGGATCGGGAAGCGGCTGATCAAGCTTCTGGATGTGAGCGAGGCAGACGGGATTGGGTTGGAATTCCAGGCGAGAGAGCTTCATTTATCACCACGATTGTCGTGCTAACAGGTTGAGCAGTATAACACTGAAGACCGACCGTTGCCGAACAAGTTCATCTCGATCCAGTCGCTTCCTTCTACGTCGTTCAGGGCGGGGTTCCAAGGGGGTGGGGGAACGCCTACCACGGCGGAGCACCCATCGACTCCTCACCAAGCGACGTCTGGGCACGCGCATAGTCTCTCACAGGGGGCTAGTGGAGGGACGAATGCGCAACAAGCATATGGCGCATTCGGTAGCTTTGGGGTGGGGATTGGGCCGGGCCAGGGCGCACCTGGTGGGGGCAACGCTTGGAGACCCAGGAGGGGCTAGGTGGTTACAAGCTAGGTAATGCGGCCATTGATAGTCTCTGTCGCTTCGTCAGTACGACGGCGTACACCAGGTGTAAACTATGTAGGAATGTATGAGTACGTCGGGCCAGGAAATGTTACATGCATGAAGTGGTAGACGTGGCGGGTGCTTTATTTCACTTCAGGCTCTATCAACGTGTGGATTCTCAACTGGTACAGGTACCTTGTGCTCTAGCCGCCGGGCATTGACTTACACAAACCGCGAACACCCACAGTGACAAATGTAGATTGTTGAATTGCTAATCATGGGCCAGTTCAGATGGAGTCGTCGTGCTATCAATTTACATACATTCACAAGATCTGCGACGAATGGCCGTTACAAAGACAGCTGACAAGATACAAGTTGAAGTGGACGAGAGTTACAGGGCTTGTGCTCTGATGAAAACGGGGATCCCTATGAATCCTTGACGCCTTGGAATCGAGGGCATCATAGCCGAGTACCACCCTTGAGAGAGCCGGCTACCGCCTCAGTACTGCATATCCTCGCTGCTTTACGCAACATGCGCAGGTACCAGACTTTCAGAATACGGGAGGCGATGTCAGATTTGTTTACGGGAAGAGGTTATATTTCTGGATGCTATTGTCTATATAACTGGGCAGTGGAGAAGAAGACGAGTAGTAGGAGTGTGTCGCCCGCAGTGAGCGACGGCCGCGAAGGCGGAGGAGGTTCACGACGCTGGGATGAGCATTGAATGTTAAAGATGGTGGCTGATATCCGGTGTTCGCTTGGCGTCGACTTGGGATATACGAGCACTACTGGCTCAGGGAGACCACAAAGAGATATGAATAGGTACATACATTGTTTGCGCCTTGAGATTCATGAAAGTGGTGCTGCAGCACGAATACCTGAGGTCTCACCTGCACCTTGATTTTCAGCCTGGGGCGAAGGCCTTGCAGCTATGTTGGGTGCTTGGGCAGTGTCCACCAACCATGTCGTTGATGCAGCCACCGAAAGACGAGCGGGTGGGCTGTGTGTGGCTCAGGGAGACCACAAAGAGATATGAATAGGTATATACATTGTTTGCTCGATTGAGCCGTCCACCGAAAACGCTGCGCAGTTCTGGACCACGTAGAGATGAGCGGGTGGCCTGTGGCTGATATAGCGGGATTTGAACGTTGTTAACTACCTACCATAATAGGGATGTGGCACGTGTCACATGACATACCTTGGTTGAATCTTCGCCACCACCTTACTTTCCATTGTTCCAACGGCCACATTCGAAAGGTAAGCTAGCACGTATATAAACTCGGTCTCGTAGTATCCTCCTTGCTTCTATCATTTGCTCATACCATGTCTGAAAATCCAGAATCTCAAACCCACTCTCAGCAAGCAGGCCTCACCAGCGGTGGCACGCACCCGGAACGCCCTCCGAATCCTGCTACCCCTGCAAACCGTCCTCAGGAATACGATCCAAATCCAACACCGCGCGTTGCAAGACTTGCAGCTGTTCATCTCTGGGCAATGGACCACGTCGAACTCGACAAGCTCTTTCCCAACATGGCTCACGAAACCCGGGGTCATTACATCGGAGACGTCGACCCAATCAAATTTATGCACAAGTTCTTACCATGGAACATTGACGACTCCAGTGCCTTCAAGAAATTCAAGACCCAGAAGCCCTCTAAGAAGCAACTCACCGCTCTGAAATCTATGGCCACCAAGTCTGGGGAAAGTGACATGAACCGTGCATGTGTAAGTAGCACTAATCACGCTTTGAATCATACCATGCTTACATCATTCTCAGCACGCCGCCCTTCGTGGTTGGCCCAAGGCGTATCGCGTACTATCTCGTAATATCGACTTCGAAGACACCCACAACCATCGAGACTCGTTCAGCGGCCTTGGCACGGACGAAGCGGTCTACAATAGACAGAAACCGTGGATCCCTCGCAAGACGATGATCAAAGTCGACTTTGCGAATATGCTCAGCTTCTTGGAACTCAAGCCAGATCACCGCCGCGACGCATTCATTGACAGTGACCGCAAACCTTACCCAGGCCCTGGTCCTCAGGACGCTGACTGGGAGAAAGCTGGAGTGGTCTATGACCACGAAAGGAGCGATACTGCTCCAGATGCTGCTGATTATTCGGCAGAACAAGCGGTAGATGCTCCCGATACGAAAGCCTTCGTCGCAGAGGACGATCACGGAGAGCACCCCGCGAATTCCCCAGAAGACAGAGTGGAGGTCAAGGTTGATTCAGACCCCTCTCCTTCGGCTCGGTATCCTTTCGAAAACGACACTGAAGGCGGAAGGAAGACCCGGGGGCAAATTGCCAGCTACGCAGGCGTCATCATGGCTATGCAGTTCCGAAGCCACTTGTTCAGCGTCCTTATCTGTGGCAAGTACGCTCGTTTCATCCGTTGGGACCGCTCCTGCGCCATCGTCTCACGGCGCTTCGACTACACACTGTACCCCAACATCCTCTTCAATTTCTACCATCGATTCGCGCAGCTCACCGACACCCAACGTGGTTTGCTACCATGCTTCAAGACAGCGAGCGATACGGAAGCGTCGGCTGCGCTAGAAGCCCTCGCAGCATATGCTGGAACCGCCTATGGGACCATTGGAGGGGCAAAGTACAAGAAGCGCCTCAACAGGAAACGCATCCCGCTGCTACACATGGACTACAAAGGGGGTCCTTACGTGGTGCCAGCACCGACGTTCAATGGAGGAATGTTCTCTCCGTTTGGACGAGTGACTCGCAACCGCGCTGTTGTTCAAATCACGAAAAAACGTCGTCATGTTCTTCAAGGACTACTGGCGCGAGCATTCTGAATATACGAAAACGGAGGCCGAGGTATACGACCTCCTATCGACGAACAGCAAGACAAAGGAATGCCTCTACTTCGCCAAGATGCATGCGGGAGGTGATGCTGAGGTGGACGGTTGTCCAGCGACTACTATCGGTTTCGATGATACGGATATGCCGTGGAAGACAGGTAAACTCCTGATCAGGAAACTCACGGCGCATTTTATCATCCTCGAAACCATTGGCCGAGACCTCAAGATGTTCCGATCAGCGCGCGAGCTGGTGTCGTCTATGGCAGACGCGATGGAAGGTGAGTTTTTATATATCGATATCACACCGATACTCATCGTACAACAGCCCATCAGCTCGCGTACGACGAGCTCCATATTCTCCACCGCGATATCAGCGCGGGTAACATCCTCATATCCACGGACAAACCTGATCGTGGTATCCTGATCGATTGGGACCATTGTATTTTCATGGACAATTTGACGGAAGACAGAAAAACGAGGGTGCATCGAACTGTAAGTGTCCATTCTTCAGACGGCGGTGAATGATGCTCACTGCCTCGTACAGGGAACGTGGCAATTCATGTCAGCGCATCTGACAGCGAATCCGGAATCTGCGTGCCATGGCCTCGTCGACGACCGTGAATCTGCTCTGCACGTACTGCTGTACATGGGTATCCGGCATCTCGCCCACAACAAGGCCAACGCCTTCGAAATGCGAGACCTGCTGAACATGTTCGACGACTACATTGAAGTCGACGGAAACCCATATCGCAAAGGAACGATGTCAAAACTCAATTTCATGGCATCTGGCGCCCAAGATCTCATCTTCAATGTCAAACCCATAAATAGGCTCATCCGAGCACTTTGTGGCTCGTTCTCCACTCGCTACGAACAAGACTCCGAAGACACAGAAGATGACGAGGACGCCGAGGACCAGGATCTGACCATATCAACCCTACGGGCTGCGCAACGTCAAAGCAGACTCGAGAATATGAAGAAGCCTGAATGGCTTTATGAAGTGTTTCGCCGCTATGCTGTGCGCCTTCCCATGCTATCACCTGGCGAGTTAGACTACATCGACAACACGAAAGTTCTCAAGCCGAACAGAAAACGACCGCTAGTGGACGATCTATGCGATGACGCCGACGATTCGAAATTGATCTCAACCCACGATGGCATAGCAGGTTCAATCGATGCTGGCATTGACTTAGCTCCTCCCGTCGAGACCCCACCTCGCAAGAAGCAGCGCACTGGCAAGAAATAAAGACGCTTCCCAATGTACATAATATTCTCATCATATGCCAATCTTGCTTCATACTTATCTTGTATTAACCTATTTAACCCGGAACATTCACCTTTCATTCATGTCTCTATCTACTTACATGCCAGACGGTATTTCCATCAGCGCCATCAACGTTGATATGAGGACACTGGGGATACGTTCTCTACTTCTTTGGAGTGGTTGGCGGTGGGCCACTTTACATCCCACATTCGAAGGAATCAGTTTGCTAGTCCACATCGACAAAGGTACGACAGTCCTGTTTACATGCACATGGCCCTGACAACATCCTCTCTCAACTCTGCGCCTCGTGCACTCCTTCCGAATCGACCCCTGCCTTGGACTTTGGGGCTGCGTCAGTGTCCTGTGAGGGTATTTTGGGTGCCGATGGCGCGCCTTGGGCGGTCGCAGTCGCGGTTGCTTCACGAGGGATCAGGAAGCTACACGCCAGCCATCCAATACAAGTTCCTACACGCCAAACAACGTAAATCACGGTGGAAAACGTATGCTACGCTAGCAGGCCCGTACGTACGATTATTCTTCCAGAATTCGACGTAGTCGTTACAACGTTGCTCCTGTCCCCGCTGCCCCGCTGCAGAGGGGGCTCGAGAAGGCTGAGACAGCCCAAATAGCAAGATGAGATACGTCCACGTCGACGCCATGATGCTGAAGAAGACCAAGCCCGGCAGCGAAATAACAACAACTGTGAGTTGTTTCGCGGTGAGGATTTTCATCAAATTCGACGCTTTCGAGACAGCGAAAGCGAAATGAACCCAAAAGGCTCCCATACAGACTATTCACGGAATAAATAATGAAGTTAGTCCTTGGTTAGCGGTAGAACCGGACGAAGCAAGCGTTGAACGCAGGCGGAGGGTGTGACCGGTGGGGTCGGTGAAGATGGAGCAGAGAGTCCAAAAGCTACTCACTTGAATTGATCCATATTTTGGCTTTCAGGACGCGAGTCGCCATGTCTGAGTCACTCACAGGAAGTGGACGATAACGATGATACAACTGGGAAACGGGGATGAAGGCAAGTAAAAGCGTGTCGATGGCGAGTAGAATTATTGTATATGGGCCAAAGATGTGGTCCCAAGGGTAATACGTTTTCCAAACCCGAAAACCATGCAAGAACACGACGAGAGCATAGTAAGCTTGAACTGACATTGGGTACAATGGCGAGAGGAAATTTTACATATTCAAAGTCCGCAGAATTTCAACACATTCGAATTTCTCGTAGAACATACTGTCGTTCTGCTATGCTACAGTTTATCCCCAGAAGCTACTATAAGACGAAGTTGATTTATCCACAGTGATTGCAGACGATTTTTGATGCCGCACACTCAGTCACCAAGCTTTCTCTTCCTAACGAGGGGTTGAGGTGTCGGAGTAGATGGTCCAGCCTTCCCAGTCAACGAACGAGTAGACATGCCGACATCTTTCGTAAGCGATCCTACCGCCTTCTTTTCCACTCGAGCCTTCGCCCTTGCTCGCGTCTGCATAAGCTCTTCAGCCTTGGGCGTCGGATTCACCTTTCGCCCACTCCTGCGAGGAGCAGCCTTTGGCGTAACATTCCGCGTCCACGTCCGGTGTCGTAGTGATACCAGTCATCGGAAACGGTCCCGTGGCAGAGTATCTGGCGACTGATAAGCCCTGAGAGAGCCGTAAGTATTGGAGGAAGTTGCGTGCTGGGCGACCTCTCCATCAAGCATACGGAGAACAGAGCTGTCGCGCGACGGCGGTAGAGAATCAGTGGGAGTAGGATAGTCATACGGAACGAAATATAGGAGGCAAGGAGCCCGAAGCAGAAGCTAGAGCCAGCAAGGTTCGCAGGACGAGGATCCTGTTGCTAGAGAGGCCGCGTTGCTGATGGGTAGATGCAAAGAGCTAGTAGTCGCCGGTCCGGGTACCAATTCCGACGCAGAAAGAGCCACACTGCTTGCACTTACGCCTGAGGAAGTGGATTGTTCTTCAGCTTGAGGTACAGCCCACCCAGAAGGGACCTCCAAATGGAGCATTGTTGGTGCAGGCGCAGGCGGGGGAGCCATAGCGTTGTTCATCACTGCAGTAGCCCTGAGAGTGTTCTCTAGTAACGCAGCATTCTTGCCTGTTCCGCCTCTGTACGCAGAGGTAGGTGAGATTGCGCGGATCGGTTGAACATTCCGCGAGATCTTTGGAGGACGTCCCTTCCGTTTCGGAGCGGTGCTGATCGATTCCGCATCTGGCGTCGGTCTCGGTGTCGCTTTGTCGTCCTTCTGTTTCGGTTTACGAGCGGGAGCCGGAGTCGAAACCGCGCCCTTTTGTTTATCTTTGGGCTTCGCAGTCGTCGCTAGGTCCTTGACGACACGGCCGAGTAGTAGTTGCTCGTCGAGGTTTTGCTTGATAGCTTGGACTTTGGAGTTTCGCGTTTGACGCGGGACGTCCTGCTTTTCGCTTGCTCTGTCCAATTTACCTGTAATGAAATCGACTTTCCGCTGGAGATCTTGAAGCTTACGAGCTAATATAAAATCGTCAACAGGACTATATGGTGAGAGAAGGATGGACGGACCACTCGTCGTCCTCAAAGTCCGGAATACTCGTGTCGAAGTGATATTATGGAAGACAAATAACGCACCCACACCAAAGCAAAAGTCTTGTAGCTCAAGTACCGGAGAGTGGCGTTGAGCCTGGTGCACAAGTGATTCTCGGAGGAGCTGCTCAGTAGAGTGCACGAATCCATCGTAAAATGTTTCGGCAAACATGATGAGCGCGACTGCTTGGGACGTACTACTAGTTATCGGGATGGAGACAAACCGATGGAAGAGATCTCACATGAAGCACGCTTTCATCATGTTGGCATTCTGGAATATCATAAGTCAGGAGGATCTGGCGCGCCCAGGCTTCCATGCGTGTGAAACATCCCAGTGTTTCGCTTTGAGATCGTCGGTAACTCGACGAGGCTCACAGGGAGCGGCCGTTCGATTTCCAGCCTTCCGCAATCCACCGAGCATGAACTGGGTGGCGTTGTACTATACAGTACGCTATAGTTAGCCGCGCAACTGGGTGGGCGACGACGACGAACTAACCTCGATGCTGACTCGTTCTCCCGAAGGAGGGTCGAGTTGTAGTGCGACGTATTCTTGATGCAGCGGGAGGGTTTCATGCTGCCATACTTTATTACGAGCATGCTTGATTTTCTACGGAAGATGTACATGTTAGCACACCGATGCTTGCGACGTAGAGAACCTCTACTCACATGCAAGTCTTTTGATAGAGGCTGGTCTTTGTCGGTGGCAGCAGCGAACTCTGAGCTTCGGGAATCGCGCGTGTCTTCGACATCGTTGCTTGTGGCACAATCGTCACCGTAGTCGTCTCCCGAGCCATAGATCTCATTGTACTCTGACTCGTCCGAAGCTTCGCCTCGTAAGCTCACGCCATCTATCCAACTACGCCTCTCGTCGCTGTCTTTGTCTGCCAACGGTGCTTCTGTATCGAGTCCGTAGGAAAAGTCGGGATCGAAGAGTATTGTCTGTGCCTCAGCAGCACCCCCAGCGGTGGGGTTGGACTGAGATCCATCAGTTGCGGGGTGTACCAGCTCGGACAAAGAGAGAGCGTAACTCATACTTGCGTCAAGTGTGAAGTCGCGTAGAGGAGATGAGGTGAAATGGAATCGTACTGCGAATTTAATGGAGGGATAAGGCCAAAAGCTGGCCACGGCACCGCTCAACAAGCGGCGTTGTTCAAGTGAAATCATTGTGACAAAGGGTTAAAGTGACATGTGACAAACTTTATTTCCATTCACCAACTTACGCTCCCCATTTCAACAATGCGTCGCTCCCCAATTTCTCCCGGATCAACTCCTCGCTCAAGCGCCAGAGGTTGTTCGCCAATTCGTCGTTGCTGGCCTGGGCCGTCGGGTTACTCTTCGTGCCGGGGTCGGTCACATAGCTGCCTTGCCACTTGTTCCTGCCACCTGCACCGTCACTTCCATCTACTTCACGGCTGACGGCGGCCCAAACTGTACTGGCGCTTCCTTGGTTCGGATCTTTCATGAAAGGAACTGTTACCGATTTCAGAACGGAACCGATAACCTCCCCATAGGCCTCCTTGAACTGGTCCTGCTGGCCCGTGTGTACTGCGCCAGGGTGAGTAGCCAAAGCCATGACATTGATGTTGTTCGCGCGAGTACGCTGTCAACGAGCCTGCGAGTGAAAAGGATGTTGGCGACTTTGGTTCGTGCGTAAAGACTGTTCGCGGATAGGTCTTTTGATTCATTCGTTTCTTTGGAGGCTCCAGTCGAAGCGACTTCGGCCTTGTTCGAAAATTTGATTGACCCTGGAGCGGTTCGATGTAACTCGGAGGAAATCGTGACGATTCGAGGAACTCTAGCTTGCGCCGCGTTCAAGGTGGGGAATTTCGAGGTCTCAATCATCAACGGAAGCAGACGATTGATGAGGAGGAAGTGCCCGAGATGATTGACACCTAAATGTCTGTCAATTCCGTCCTTGGTCTCATCAAACTTGTTTACCCCGACGCCCGCAGCTGCGACGAGCTTCGGAGTTGACGTTGAGCATTGCGTTTGTCTGCGTAGTTATTCAGCGAAGCGACTCACAATGTCTAGGCGACCTTCGTCCTTTTTTATCTGCTCAGCCACGCTCCGTACTTCCTTCAGATTGCCCAAATCGCAGGCGATGAATTTGACATCGACCGGGGTTTCGCCCGCAGCCTGGATTTGCGCGACAGCCTTTTCGCCGTTCTCGCTCTTTCGGGACATTACGAGGACACGCGCTCCAGAGGTTGCAAGAGCCTTGGCGACTTCAAGCCCAATTCCTCCGGTTCCACCGGTGACCAGCGCAGTCTACGGTTGTGAAGGACTTCCCCTGGCTTCGACGCCTCAGACTCACCATGTCTTTCAAGTCAGCTGGGCGCGCTTCTTCTGTGCCTGTGCTGGCCTTTCCAACGATGGCTTCTTTGATGGTTTGCATGGCGTGGTGATGGGGAGAGGAAAGAAAGAAATCTGGAGAACATCGCTGCTTTGCCAGCTTTATATATGCGCGTTGAAGCTGGAAGAGCGACGTCATTCAGCAATGTCAGCAGTGGGCGCGAATCGCGCACAGACCTGTCTCTTTGTACAAACAATGACAACTTCAATTTACATCCAAGAATCACTCCAGTTCTGCGCCCTCGTACGCTTGTGGATTCTCTCCCTTAGCTCGTCCTTGCCAGCATCCTTGCCCTCGCCCTCGCCGGATCGCCTGGCTACTAACGCCTCGATCAAGGCGTGTCCTCCGTTTTTCTCGCCTCTATTCTCTGTCCCTGTGAACGAGGCCCAACGCTCCAAGTAAACCAGTTCCCCTCGTATCCCTCGTTGTCCTCGCCGAATTATTGTGGAACGGGCGCAAAACGGAACCATACTGCACACACAAATGACTGACGGCGATCCCGTCGTTGCGCTCGGACGGTATGCGTCGCAAAAGAAATAACGGTATGCTTATGCTCTCATTTCAACACAACGCATCTTGAACAACATCACACGCACGCGAAACGAGTATGAGGCTCATTCCGGGCGATGGTGGCGATGCTAGTTCGTCTACTCTCGAGGTCCGCTCAGACTTCTTGTCATCTCCCACAACGTTCTGAATACACGCTATGTTGACCCGTAAACAGCTGATAATAGTCAGTCGTGGGTATGTCGCAGTCTGTTGCCGTAGAATGCCAAGTAAATATGAAGGTATAAGTCTATGCAAAGGCGGATCGAGGGATCTCGACGTTGAGTGTGAGAGGACAGTTAAGACCGAGAGGTCTCGTCAGTACTCCGAGCTGATTGAGTCAGTGTTGAAGAGCACCTAAACAGCTGCATTCAAAGCCACTTGGCCACCTTGAGGGAAGGTGCTGTATAGATCAATGTTTAATTGGTGCTGTGCTGAAGAGTCAGTGGACCAGTGGCGTGTAACCTCGGTTCGAAGCACCACCGGCTACTGTACCATAGAAACAAAGAAATGTGTTGTGCATAATAGTAGATTCATAGAATATACATTTTCAAAGTCATCTACCAACTACTTCAGGCAGCTCTGGGTTGATATGGGCCTTAGGGTGGATGACTCGGCGTGTAACGGAGTTTAGAATTCGCTTCCTTTGTTAACTACCTACCATAATAGGAATGCCAGACAGTCACATGATACATCGTGGATTGAACATCCGCACCAACTTCCACTTAACGCCCACATCTCCCATGTTCCAAACAGCCACATTGAGAAGGTAAGCCAGCATGTATATAAATGCGTGTTCTTCTCAATCTCTTCTTCTCTCTATCAAACTCACCATGTCTGAACACTCAGTACCTCACCCACAGTCCCAGCAAGCAAGTCTTGCAAGCACATACTTCGAACACTCTCGGGAACGCACCATCCCGAACCAACCGCCCCGGAACAACGACCCTCATCCAACGCCGCGGGCACTCAGGATTGGACGTCACCACGACTGGACAATGGATCCCCTAGACCTTGAGGAAATTGGGGAAACCCTCGTTCGCGAAATTCGTGGCCAATACATCGTCTCGTCGGACCCGGTGGATTTTATGAACAAGTTTCTCCCGTTCGGCCACAGTGAAGAAGAATCTTATCAAAAGTACAGTCTGCAGAAAGTCCCCAAAACTCGCATCAAACACCTCAAGAACATGGGCAACGCGAAAACTGAAAAACAAATGTACAGTCATTTCGTAAGTATCTTAGGATCTACGGAGTGGCGCTCGCTGATAATCCTTCTAGGGGAAGGCAACTTCTAAGTGGCCGTTCGTCTATGGTGACAATCATCGTAAGCTCAACTTTAATGACACACATGACTACCGCGACACGGCCAGCGGGCTCGGACCTGATTACACTATCGACGGACAAGTGATTCTACCACGTCATACGAAGCTGAAGGTCGACTTTGCCAACTTGCTCAGCTTCGTCGAGTTCAAATTGAGTGCGCTCATGGATGCATTTATTGACGTCGATGGCAAAGAGTACGAGAAGGAGAAGGCGGACTCAGGAAGCAAGGGCGGGGACGAGAATGAGAACGCGGACATCATAAACGACGAAGAGGATGCAAAAGCTGAGCAAGAGAACTCTAACCCCGCACGACTTGAAGAACCCTTCATCGCCGAAGATGAACGTCCTAGCGAACGCAAGCCAGAAGACCCCATGGAGGCCCTGAAGCTCCCTCCGACAGAGTTGACTCCCTCTGAGAAATACCACTCTGAAAACGATACCAATGCAGGCCGAGATACTCGAGGCCAGATTGCCAGTTATGCAGGAGTCGCCATGGCCATGCAGTTCCGCAGTCACTTGTTCAGCGTTCTCATCTGCGGCAAGTATGCAAGATTCATTCGCTGGGATCGCTCTTGTGCGATTGTCTCTCGGCGCTTCGATTATACCGTCTATCCCGAACTCTTATTCGAATTCTACCTCCGCTTCGCTCAGCTCACGGATTCCCAACGCGGACTCCTTCCTGGCTTCTCGATACTCAGCAAGAAAGAGGGCCTGATCGCAGTTGAGGCCCTCAAGAAGTATGCTGATGATACATATGCGGGAGCCGCTGCGGATGAATACAAGAAGGTGATCGCTTGTGATCGCCCGCTGCTCTGCATGGAATTCGAAGGACAACGTTACGCAGTACCCATACGTCGCTTCGACGGCGGCTCGTACTCTCCATTTGGCCGTATGACACGTAACCGCGTGGTGGTCCTCCTCGAACCAACTCCCCGAGTGATGTTCTTCAAGGACTTCTGGCGCGAGGACTCCGAGTATGCTGAACCAGAGGCCGAGGTATATCGTCTCATATCTGGGGACGAAGAACTGTCCAAATGCCGTTACCTTGCGAAGATGCATGCTGGGGGGGATGTCAAGACGTCCAACTATGCAATTACCACCATTGGTCACACTCACACGACCTTTGGAGTGGGTTGTGAGAAGTTGGAACTGAGGCCACTGACGGCCCATTTCGTCGTTCTTGAAACGGTTGGTCGTGATTTGCGCTTGTTCCGAACGGCGCGTGACCTGGTGTCATGCATAGCTGACGCCATGGAAGGTGTGTTCCTACATGCCAATTTCGCTACCAGCACTGACAATTTGACAGCGCACCAACTCGTATACGACAAGCTCCATATTCTCCACCGTGACATCAGCGCAGGGAATATACTTATCTCTGCGCTCGATAGCGAGGAAGCTCGCCATGGGATCCTCATTGATTGGGATCACTGCATCTTCATGAACAGACTATCCAAGGATAGGCAAACACGAGTGAGACGCACTGTAAGCCTGTGCTTACCCTTCCCTTGGTTGATCTGATGAGTTATTATAGGGCACATGGCAATTTATGTCCGCCAATTTGACCATGAATCCAGCGACAGCGTCTCATTGCATTCTCGACGACCGTGAATCAGCACTCCATGTACTGATGTACATGGCGATACGACATCTTCGTCATGATCAGAACGATCCCACAGATCTTCGCATTCACTTAAATATGTTCGATGGATATGTCGTTCATGGCGACCGTCCAGCAAAAGGCACACAAGCAAAAATGACAACCATCACTTCCAATGGACCACACATCGAGTTCGAAATCTATGCCATCAATGAACTCATCGCTGAGCTTTGCGAACATTTCGCAACTAGGTATAATGGTCCTCCACGTCAACGTCGGATAGTTCCCAGCACAAAAGCCGCCAAAGAAGCTGCCGAACACGCTGCCCGTGAAGCACAATCTCGACTGGAGGCTCTGAATGAACCACGTTGGCTGTATTCTCTTCTACGTGAATTCATCGAACTCATTCCTAAGCGCCTCCCACATGAAACAGACTGGGTCGACAACTCCGCCATACTACACGAGGTTAGGAAGAATACAAATGGAAAGCGGGGACGTGCAAATGATCAATGGGATCAAAACCGAGGGTCAAAGTTTATCAAATCGCGCGATTGATCCAATTCTCGAATTACCTCCTACTGGTTCTCTGGCCGCATTTATAGGAACGAGGCTGAGCTTACCGCGTTCTGGCACGGAATAGTCTATTCTGTTGCTCGTTGTTGGAGGAAGTATGCAGTAGCTACCATCTCATATCCCTACCCTTGTCATTCATATTCCTCCTAAATGACCGTTGCTTTCCACCATCTTCAGTCTATCTATATTGTATCTTTCATATATCTGTACATGTATGCCCAATTCTGTAATACAAAGCTATCATGGTTTCTGCTGTTGGGATTGAACGTCACTGATCCCTTTATGCATGGTTTGTTGTATATAATTGTTTCGTTTATTTCTTGTTTCAGCCCGAGCACTCGAACGCCGCGGCACATTATTTCCTAGGTTTATCTCAGCTAAGTGCACACGCAGAACCAGCGTGAGGGTGAGCTTTGATAGGTCGGCGACAGTGAGCATGGGTGCGGAATACTCCAATATTTCTGCCATAATTTCGTTGGGTAGAGGTGAGAGTCTCATGGCACGGGCAAGACTCTAAGAGTGGGCGCCTACCCACCTACACTGGGGTCAATCGAATCACTGCCAAACAGATGTCCAAGTCTCACCTTGACAAACACACAGCGTAAGATGCCTGAGATATCTCAGTGAAGCATCAGCGGCCTTTATGGCTGTTGATCCACTGTGAGAAGGTGGAACGAATCCATTGTCATCGATGCTGAATGGATTATACAACAATGGTAACTTTTCCCCTATCTTTCCTTGATAGCGGGGAAAATACCAGCGATATAAGGCTCTCGCATGCCACCACGACAGGCAGGAGAGATGGTAAGGCCATCGAGAAATAAGATGGTATAGTTATTTCTGCTGTCACCTAAATTCTTCGCCTATGCTCTTGCGTTTTCATCTGACAGAATGATGTCAGTGACCGAGTACTATTTGCGTAGCTTATACTATGGATACCCCTTCTACTCCGAGCCATAGATGCAGACCTTAAACCCACTTTATCGTGGTGCCTTTGACTGGGGCGGGCTCGTCGTGAATATGACCGAGAAGTTGATTACTTCGAGTGACAATCAAAAAGTGCAACCAATGAAGTCGAGCTTTGAGCAAGCTTTGAGAATCCTTAGAGGAAGTACGCTGTGCTACTGAAGGTCCTACTGGGCCGAGGAATCAGCGAGGACGCAGGATAAGGATATAAGTTGACACTGTCTGCTGGTCGTTGTCACTAGCGTGAGGAGTGCGATTTCACCCGCATTGCCATGGCATGAGAGACCTGCTGGTGATGAATCGCACGTGAAGAGTGTCCTTAAAGTCAGACGATTCAGGGGGATTGTTGTATCTTTTCGTCGAAGTTCGCGCTCAGCGCTCAATGCATCATGGGTTAATTCGGAATCTAGTTAACGCTGCAAGTCCGTCACAACTGTTAGGGAGAACGCAATAGACGGTGAAACAAGCACGTGGTTTACTTCCATATGCAGACACTATGGTACACTTGTCATTCTTTGTACAAGGGGCTGAAATGGGCCATAGCTACGATTATGCATTGTGAGCCAAATTATTGGCGGTACCAGCAGCTGTATGATGTACCATTTTGGTAAGCATTCCGCTAGAAGATAACTTGATATCACTCACGTATGCCGGTAAGGACACCATTCAAGCTCAATGATTTCACGAGCGCTTTCATCGCAGCGGGAGATAAATTACCATGGACACTAATGAGGTAGGCGACGAGGCCGGCAACAAAAGAAGCCGCCTGCAGGGAAATGAGAGCGAATACAACGCCAGGAAGAGATATAGACGCTACCGGCGAAGTGCCAGAGATGATGTTCGTCGCAGTAGGGCTACCAATCCACGCGCTGATGATATTTTGACCAGGGGCATAGACGTCGACGACGGAACCATAGTTTGAAGCCGAGGAGCGCGCGTCGCTGATGGTGATCGCTCCGACGGTGATGACAGATGGCACTCGAGCGGGAGACGTATTTGCAGCATCAGTATTGGAGTTTCCCGCAGCAACCTGATGCCCAGATTAGATCAGCAGTAACATGAACTCACCGTGAAATACGTACGACCACATGGATACCAGCTGTGGTTACCTAGAAGAGAGTGGTTTCAATTCACTATACAACCGTTACGGGGGATACGAACGGCAGTAACAGCGTTGTCCATGGCAGTCGAGGCAGAACCCCCAAGAGCCATCAAGACAACTGATGGACGGCCAGAAGCACGTGCGGAGGCAATGATAAAGTTCAAGCCCGAGATGCTACAGCTGTATCAGTCCATGGTAACATCCAGAATAAGAAAGGTGAACGAACATGTCCGAGACTGTCGCAGACCTGAAGGTAAGTGCGTCATTAAATTGCACCTTACAGTCTAGTTACACAAAGTTGACACACCCAGCATCACTGAGGACCTTTACTGCCACAACGCTCGCAGCCTGGAGGCTTATGAGTACGAAGCGAGGAGTCTAAAGGAGTTATTTACCTTGGCAACTCCGAATCGATGGCCCGCAACAACCCCTCTATAATCAAACAGGGTTATACAGGGACAGCCAGGTCACGGACATCACTTACGCACAGTGAGTACCATGGCCATTGCCATCGACGGACCTAAGGGAGTAAGCTAACGAGGTGGGAAATTCGGCGGGTCGGCGGCGTACGCATATCCACCAAATGTTGCACCCCAATGCGCACGTCCTTCAAATTCAGTCTGGGGATTACTTGAAACTTGGTGTGCTATACCTCCAGAAAAGACCTTACGTGTTCAGTATAGATGCCTAGAAGACACGGAAGTTTGTAAGCCTGAGAGTGATCACACTCTTGGAAACATACCAGTATCTACAAGGGATTTCAGGATCGACCGTTGCGATTTAGGACAAAGAACACACCAACGACGTACACGTCAACGCCTGCACCACCAACGGAATCGTACGTGTAAGAGAAAGTCAAAGCCGAGGCATTGGTGTTCACAAGACGACCTGTAGAGCTGAGTCGAGCTAACCCCCATGGCGCATCGGTCCTAAATGGATGTTTACATGAATAGATGTCGGGAAATATGGGGATAATACCCACTGCACGGCGAATGCCTGCATGATACCATCCTCTGAAATGGATTCCACATCTGGCGAAGAGCGTAACACGCTTAATGCCTTCTCAGAGAAAGTACCTAGAGCCGAAGTGCATCGCCAGTCACCATGATTGCATCGTTGGATACATGATCAACTAACCTGCAAATCCCTGGAAGCCGGTTCCCCATCTATGAGTTACATCCCCTCCACTTGACTCGAGAAGAGTATTAGACGAAGCCCCATCTCTCAATTTCACAATGAATTTTCCAGTTTTGGTAGTGGCAGGAGACCCGAAGACTCCCGAGATAGCAAAGGACGCGAGAATGGCTGAACCGATGCGCATGCCTAATGATGCCCAGAGGAAATATAGACTGAATGGTGCGCCTTCGACATTGTCGTTTTATACTTTGACTGCACTGAAAGCACGCCAAGAGTTGATACATGTGGTCCTGTCATCGGTGATTGCAGTTAGGCAAACAGGACTCCTTCGTCCTTCTTGTGAGTGACGGACAATCAGAGATAGCCAAAGCCTTATGGCGTTTAGTCCATATGTTCTTGACTCGAGTCTATCGCACGCTGGAATATAGAAGCAGCAAAGCCCTCGCGGAAACGCTTCCATCATCTGACATGATTCTGATGCAGCATCGCATGCACAGAAAGCTAGATACGCATTAGGTACACGCTGAGGGTACCCACGCAACGGCGGCGACGTTGAGGGGGTAGGGAACGTCTTCGTGGAACGTCACCAGATAGCTGGAACAAAGTGTAGAATTGAGTACTGAGCGTTGATGCTGAAGAGGAGAAGAAGAGGAGGAAGAGCCTCAAGCCGTCGGAGATGGTCGGCTTGTATTACTACAAGCGCCTGAGTAGCTGAGCACGTGCCTCTCATTTAAGGCAGGTAGTGTACGCTCACACGTGTCTACCCTGAACTCAGCCTCAACTTCGAAGGTCCTCTAAACGCACGACTCAGAACTGGCGATGGTGAACAACTTTGGGCGTCATACGATGACTAAACTTCTCGAGAAATTCCCTCTTTCAACGCTGATTCCGCTCATCGCTGCTTGATCCGGGTCTCTCCAAGAAGGCAACGCCGATCGGTACCACCGTCTAGCGACGGGCTTTCATTGCGCTGGGACGGATTCCTCATGCCGCAAACTCTTGCTGCGCTCCCAAATTTGTTACTTGCGACGAACACGATGACGCGACTTCTGCTATACGTGGGTGCTTAATTCCCTCTCATGTTCCACGTACTCATGCTTCATACCATGGAGTCTCTGCAATGCCGTTGGCTGACCTTTCGCTCCTCTTCACGACGGACCAACTCGGGATACTGCCTGCGCCAGTGTACTTCGCGCGTGGATTCGTACGTTCAGCTGACCGTATTCTCATTGCGCTATTTTTTAGAGAAGCCAACGCCATCACCTAGTGCGAGGAGACGCCGATTTCTCCAAGAATGTCCCATCATCGAGGGCAATGGGCCCACTGTTCTTGATGGTACTTCAAGGGCGTAGAAAGGCTATGGTAATTCGCATACCCCAGCAATCCCCCTCACTGCGTATCGGACATGACTCTAGTGTATCAACCAAAGCATCCTCATTTAGCGGCCCTGCCCTGGTGGATGTCGCGTTGGATAGGTTACAGACCGTCGCCAGTTGCGATCTCTCCATTATGGGTTAACTGCATATGGTACGCGACTCTTTCTTTTTACAATTAGCGTAACTCAACGGCTGTAAAGGTCATTTATTGCAGTATTCTGTGGCATTGCCACCATACAAGCTATATTCACCCACGTACATTTTTTCGTGAATCAAGACATCCCACCCGTCATCGCAAACTATGTGCGCTTGGACGCGACATATCTACTGTTTCCCTCACCCTGTTTTGCTGGTATAGGTAGCCTCTGTCGGCCTCATCGGTGCCCTAGTGAACTCTCCATTTGCTCAGCCGAGGCCAATGTTTTGCGGGCATATGATAGGCGCTGTTACTGGGATATGCATAACGAAGCTTATGGAGCTGCTACCAGAAGAACGATTCCTTCAGTTTCGATGGCTCGCAGGATCTGCATCGTGTGCAACGACTCTTGTTCTTATGCAAATGACCAACAACAGACATCCTCCCGCTTGTGCTACAGCTATCCTCGTGGCTATAGATAACAACCTTCGCATTTTGTCTTGGTCCTTCATACCAATCATCCTCCTTACCGCGACCGTCTCCCTTTGTATCACGCTGTTTATCAATAATATCCAGCGTCGTTATCCTGCATTCTGGTTATATCCCGGGGACCTGGACGAGCCGCCTCCTATTGTTGCCGAGGAAGATGATCCCACGACAAGGGTGAATAGCACAGTCGACCTTCCCAAGACGATCCAGGATAAAAGTCCCGTCTAGCCCCCGCGTGAGATATTTTACTCTTGCGAATTCCTACGCTGATTCTCCTTTTGCGTAGACCGAATTCGGCGGCACGCTATCACTCGACCATTTTTATGGCTATATATTCAGCTAGAATGACCATTACGTATGACAGATGTGCGTAAAGTAGATCGTAAGAGTCACCTAACCAAACCCTAATGCATGTGTACTATGTTTGTACCTGAGTGACAGAAGATTCCGAGTGCCTAACAGTGCCTATCTTTGCGAGTCGCCACTTGCAGTCGCCACTCGGAGATTTCTTCGGATACTCGGAACGTGTGCTGAGGTGGACATTCACTATGTACCCCTTCGGAGAGCTGCTCGAAGGAAAGCATGAACGCACGAGACAGTCTTATTTAGACATCAAGAACTGTGGAGATGGGCTGCTCCAGAGACTTTCAAGCAAGGCGTTTGGCATTTTGTGCCCACGACAGGATGATTGGTGGCAGCGGACAGGGGCTGTTTGGTTCCACCGCCTTTGCCAAGCTCCCGCCTGATCATGATCAGTGTCGCTGCGCTGATCGTCCGTCCACCACCAGCTGCGAGGCAGTGTACATTCCATTTCAAAGTTTCCCAGCAACTCTTCAGGCGAGATTTGCCGACATAAATGCAAATTTGATTTATGGTCCTTTCCTGGTAAGCTCCAATCTATTGATAGGAGCGGACGCTGAGTTAGGCTTCCCTCTGCCAGCAGCCTGCCTAGGCAGGGACTCATTTGTCTCACTTCTATATCTTTAAGCACGACTCCTCGCGAGGAATCCGCCATGATTCAACTTGCCGAATGTCAAGATTTCCAATTGGAGGCAGTTCCATTCGTGCTCTCACATCAATGTAACGGCATTGATTCATTGATTGGACGCGATGGGCGACGGAAGCCGTGATCACTTATTGTCAGCTGCGCCACCATTCCTGTTAAACCCTCCAAGCTTGCGGTCACTTTCCCTCGCTCGCGTGGCTCGATAATTCCGGACTTGCCTCTATCGTAGATTACTTGGGCGTACGAAATGGTCAACGTGTCGGTCCCTTTACGGACCTAGGCTGGGTGAGGTACCATTGAATCGCCTATAACTTGCCTTCCTGTCCGTTGGTTACTTGGTGGGTATCTTTTGACGCACCCTCATTCCGTGCGACTGTCGACCGGCAACGTGTTGTTAAGTCAATTCATCACTCTCCCATTCGGTCTTCTTGCGCGCCAAAGATATATATATACATATATCAACAACACTGCATCCGGGGACCCAGTACTTCAGTGAGTTCTTTTGCCCCCAAAACGACCACCTTCCCATAACCCTGGGTTTTTTCTTGTCGCGCAGGCTCGCTGCATCGTGGCCATGTCTTCTATCGCCTCTTCCGCTTCCATAAAGTCTGGGGCCTTCTCTACCAGATCTCGACGCCCCCCATCTCCCCCAAGCATGTACCAGTGCGATTTCATGCAACCAAAAGCACCCAAACCATTGCCCAAGATCGAGAAAAAGGTGAAGACACCGAAGGTGAAACCGGAGCCTATCGTGAAGGCAAAGAAGGCCGATTCGCCTGCAAGGGGATTCGCAACGATCTGGGGCGTCAAGGGAAAGCGAAAGGTTGCTAAGGACGTGGTGCGTGCAGTTTACGAGTCAATCCGACTCAATGCTCATGGTCTATAGGCACCAGTATTATCTACGCCCCCGACGTTCTCAACGACGTCTCTACCGGTACTTCCCCCTGTACAACCTTCATCATCCCTTTCACCTACCTCGCATGGTTTGGCGGAGAAGCCGCTCCCAGTTCCGACTGATATTGCCTCCCCTCCAAGACCCAAGCCTTCGACCCCATCATTAGGTGTATCTCCACAGCCAAAAATCATCCCATCTGTTGCCTCATCTCCACCCAGCGTACCACAGAAACCCATCGTGTTGACTCCTCCTTCACCGGATTTCCGCGTCCTTTCTGATTCCGACATCTGTGCGAGACGCATCGACAAGCTGACTCGCACCCTCGGTGAACAACCCCCACTTGACCTGGTCTTCCCCCCATTCAAGCGCACGTACTCAGCCAACAACCAATTCCCACCTCCCCCCGAACACATGGAACCGTTATTCGTTGGGCCCTTGTCCAGCTCCCAGGTGCCAAGTAACAAACCGAAGGATACAGACAAGTTACGTATAAAGACCGATCTTCTCCGGAAAAACAGCCTCTCGGTGTTGAGTTTACCCTCTACTGCAATGAACAAGAAGGTCCGACGTCCTTCCACGGCAACCCCACCCTCTCCTTCTTCTCCGTCTTCATTCGCTCCTTCGTCAGCTAGACCCTCGACGGCCAACCCTTACTCACCTTCGTACTCTCCCACGTCTACATTCTTCAGCGCGCGGCGACCTTCTACGGCATCCGCTTCCTCTTCGACATTTTCCCGAGATCCCTACACGCCTCATTCTCCTACCCATCTTTCTCGCGATCGCGTCCCATTTGCGTCTCACGAATCATTGTCCTCCGCAACAACCGCCAGTTCCAGTTCGTGCTACAGCGTCGATACTTTGAACTCCAGTAGCCACTCTGGCACGATGGTGGGCGTCCACACTGGCGATGACGACCACCACATCCAAGGACACCCGCAACCCTCACCTCCACTTCCTTCATACATGACCGTTATCGTACCTGAGAAGACCCCAAGGCCGCCCCCTTTGCAAACTCTGTTCTTGCGCGACGAGCCAAAGTCGGCGCAGGAGGCCGAGCTCGCCGAGTACGAAGTCGGATTCGCGGAATATAGACCGTCGCCGTCCCCCGTCGAAGAGGATGCTCCGAAACTCCGTACCTTCACCCGGGCGCCAGCTCCCACTGCGACCGCTCGCCCGTCGCGGAGACAACCTGTGGTGAAAGCATATGTCCCCTCTTCTCGGTCACGCCCTTCCACTGCCCCTGCTTCTCCTCTGCGTAGCATCCGCCCTTCGGACATGCGACCTTCGACGCCGTTCATTGATGCCTTAGTCCCCATGGACGAAGAGGCCGAGACGCAGGCGCCACCTGTGAAATTGATACGCCCCTCATCTCGGAGGGAGCGAAGGCAAGGCTGGAGCGGTGAATGGAACAGAGACGACATGCAAGATGTCATCAAGAAGCTCAGAAACTTAAAATGATTGGACTTATTCTCTCTCTATCTCCATTGACACTGTATCGACACTCACACATTCGCTTTACAATATTCAGTACCATGATGTATTATCTCTGTTACTAGCGCCACTCGTTGCTTGATCTTTGTATCTTTACCCTATGCTCTTTGGCTGCATCACTTTACGATGCGACGATTCTCTGGATGCTCTCTGGGAGGGGCCATCTCATGTTGTATTACACTAGTTCGGCAGATATATTGTATACTTATTGTACGTATTTTGGCCTGTACGGATACATACCCACGCAGATGCTGTTCAATATTTAATCAATAGAAGTCGTGGCGAAGTCAAATTTAACTCTTTTCGTTCGACGCGTCGCTTGTGGAGATGATTGTTCAAAATGTTCAACGTTCAGGCAGTGTCCTCGGCGTGACACATCTCCCATCAACGCATCGCGGAATCGTGATTCGTTACAGAATCAATATGTATCGAATAAATGATCCCAACAGCCCATGTCGCAATCAGCACCAAGTGACAATCACTCCCCCCGGTGCATAAACTCCCAACATAGCTTTCCGGGTTCATTTCCCAGAATCTCCTGCACCTGCCCGAGATCACAGCCCACAAAATTCCCTCACATTCTTCGCTTTGCTCATCACATAATGCACGTTCTTGGCCGTAATGCCTGGAAGACTTCGAAGAAGCTCCTCAGCAGCAGAGTTAATGCCGGCACCCAGCTCGGCGTCGTCCTCGGCTCCTACAGATATGGCTTTGACGGGATCGGGTTCAGGGTTAGCTTGCTTCAGTTCTTGGAAGATCTCCACTGTTGCATATGGCGACGAAGCCCAGATTATGCGGACACGAGGAAAGTGAAGCAGAAGCAGCACAATTTTCGACTGCAGTGTCGTAACAGCCTGGTTACCTTCGATGCCTCCACCCTTCTTCTGAGGATACTTCGCAGTCGGTTTGACATATGACTTCATGTCAGACACGATCTATCAAAGAACCCATGAATTTAGCTAATTGGAGAGAAAAAGAAGAAATATGCCGAACCTCGAGGGAAAATGCCTTGTCTTCCTCGAATTCTATGAGGAGGACAGGGTGTTTGTAGTGGACCGACATGAGCTCGCATTGGGTGTATCTGTTGTCCATCAATGAGCCCACTGTTAATGCGCGACAAGCGGAGATGGCTCGACTTACAGCCTGCCACTATTAAAACTCGATATGAGATCCGAAAGGCTCTTCCGTTCCACGCAGATGTCCGGTGTGAGAATGTAATCGCCGACCGTCAGCGTGGCCGGCACAACTATTATGTTGGAGGCGTGCAGCAATGACGGCAGCGTCGAACGGAATTCTCTCATATCCACGATGACCTTGACGGCGAGCAGGGAACGTGATCAGGGGTGGGGCTTCCTCGAACACCGCGCTGACATACCTGAGCCGGCGTAGTGCTGATCTCGCGCCGGCCACCTGCGATTCTGGAGCTAATTGTCTTCAGAAGGGCGTCGTTCGACGTACTTCCGGGGCCTTTGTCTTCGAGAATGGGCAGCAACATTGTCTACAATAACGGAAACTTCAGTGGAGAGAAAAGAAGGCATATTATTAACGTCAAACCCACAGCACGTTCTTTGATGAGCCGTTCGAAGGACTCTTTCTCCTTCCTAATGCCTACAAGATATTTGTGTTCTTCACAGGAATCGCCGTACACCATATGGTACACCCTGACACCCAAACCCGGGTTCGAGCTCTTGTATACCTTTTTTCATAGCAAACAAGTCAGTCCTGACTTATGACATGCAATGAAAGGGGGCCGACACCCACTTCAATACGCCGAATAAAGTCCATATTCGGCTCGAACATCACGATGAATTTCGGGCGCATCTCACCAAGGATGCTGTCGTCCCCGTCGTCTGAGTACGGTCGCACCACGACCGTTTCTTCAGGCGTCAGCAACCCGTAGCTCGTATCGAAATCGACCAGGAGCTCAGTCGACGTGAAATCCAAGTCGTCCGCATCCACGACTGTTGCCGACTCCACTACGGCCGCGGTTGCGTTCTGCGTCGCTGCCCAGCTGGGTGCACCCGAAGTCAGGTCCTCGCGAGTGTAAGTACAGCAAGGGACGCTACTTACAATTCTGCGAAGCTGTCTGCCTCCATCTTCGAGTCTCCTTGAGCGTCCACGTCGATGAGCGTTGGTTCGACGGACGAGCTCGCAGCAGCACTCGACGGCGCACCCCCACGCACGCGCCTCCGCCCCGCACTCCGCTCCGCCTTCTCTCTATCCTTCTTCTTCAGCGCCTCGCTCAGCGCCGCAGAACTCTGCCGCTGAAAGGTCGTGCCATCATTCCTTTGCTGCGAGTTCAGTTTGCCTTTCCACGCCAGGTAGGAGTACAGTTTTCGAAGCATCATCTTGCGGCCTTGGGTTCCTGCAGGAGCGTCCGCGTCCATGGCGCTCAAGAAATCACTCAGGATCTCGGCCTCCCGAGTCGACGACGTCATCACAAGGACGGTATTCGTTCCCGGGACAACTAAACCGACGACATTTAATCAAAGGAGCCCGCCCATTGAGGAAAGCAGTTGCATACCTGTGGACGGGACGGTAGGCGGCGGCAACGACTCCTGACGGATAATCTCCCCCTCGATTTCTTTGAGTATGTCCGCCAACAGCGTCCACTTGGGCAGCTCTTCAAGCACCGGCTCCATCCCTTGCGGCACCCAAAACGGCTTGTCGGCCTTCGACGCGCTCTGCCCTGACGACTTGCCGACAATACCATGGATTTCATCCAAGGCGTCCCAGCCTTCTTCGTCGACGTCACTCACCATCTGCGCACGCTCAGCTGCCTTTGTACTAGAGCTCATTGTGTAACAGCGCCGTTTGGCGGCTTGGAAAATAATATTCGCCGCGTCCGTTACCATCCACGGCGAGGGGTGTTGCTTCGCACCCCCGGAGGACGACGTCGTGCTGGAAGCGACTAGCGTTTCGAGGTACGCTTGGAATTGCAGGCAATCGTAGCTCAGGAGAAAACTGTGCACAGCGTTAGCAGTAGATCGAACGGTTTGAGATCAGGCTAACGTGAGGAGGCGCCGAAGGGTGCCAAGGTCATTGACGAGTTGCTTCGTTTTGGGTCCGACTTTGTGCCATACCGAGTCCAGTTGTCTGCGCACAATGATGTCGAAAGACCGGAAGTAGGCATTCTCGACATTGAAATCGTCTAGGTCGAGCTGGGAACTAGTTCGATAACGTTCATTGTCCGCTTCGCACTACGTACCGATGTATTGGACCGTCTCAGCTCGGACAGCGTAGTCGTTATGCATTGGATGATAGCTTGGTGGATCTCAGACATAGACGTCGTCAGCGGCTGCGACAGCTCAATCACGTCGGCGCGCCTTCGCTCGAGCGACTTCTTGATCTCCTGGTGGAACCTGCCCCACCGTCAGCGCTCTGCACGGGACATTGCAGTGCCGCGACCCACCGCGGATATATATGCACCGAGCGCAGCTGCAGCTCCTTCATGATGTTCTTCAGCGGCGACAGCCCGCTGGTGATGTGCTCCGGCTGGTCCGTGAACGCTTTCAGAAACCCCGTCCGGTTCTTCTCGCGGTACAGCCGCACGATGAAGGCTTCCAACACCAGCGCCGTCACCCTTGCGTGCGGTCACGTCAACGCACGTTCACCGGCGGAGCTCGTCGGGACACGCACTTCTCAGCATGCAGAACGATGATGCCGCTGATGAGCTCTGTTGGGATGTTCGCCTGCAGCATGTCAACTACTAGGATACGCGAGGTGACGGATATGAGCCCGCCCTTCTTGTACAGATCCTGCCTGAGACTAGTTAGCAGCGGTCAGGCGCATCAAACGCGCGCGCACCGCTCCTTGTTCGTCTTTTCGAAATCGACAATACGCAGACCGGGGTTTCTGCAGCCCATCAGGCCGAGTTCTTCGCCAATCTCCGACTCTTCCTCCTGCGACGCGTTGAGCAGGAGCACAAGGTTCTTCGGGGAGTCGTATATCTTCATTAGAGTACACAATATGCGGCGAAGGCCCAGACCGCGTGCGAGCACCAGCAAGTCATTGGTAGCGGGATCATGGATGCGTTCTATGATAGATTTGTGGTACGGCAGTAGGCTCACCATCGAATTGTAGGACTCGGCAGGTTTTACCATTCTAGCTTCGTGCGAAGTGCGAAGATATTAAGTAGCAATTAGCAAAAATAAAGTTTTCACGGTGAGTATTATGCTCTCACGATCACAATTTCAATACATCAGTATGAAACTCTCACCGAAATATTCGCCTTGACTCCCTGATAGTAACAAGACGATATACTGCTACACGCCGGAGCTGACTAGCCGATAAGTACAAGTATATCTGCACGATGGTATATCAGAGCAGGTATTCCCACCGTCGTATCGGAGGTAAGCACTTCTCTTGAGTTTCCTCCGAAGAGCATCGACTACGTACACTTACGGATAGCACTGTGCGTTGCATTTTGAAGTTAAGGAAGCCTGGTAACCGAAGTGAGAAAATGGGCGTGACATGTCCGTGCTCTAATTCGGTTTCGAAACTCGCCGACGGAAAGTCTAGCGAGGTCACTCTTAGGTTAAGGATCTTGATGTTATAACTCAATGTCAGCCATGAATTGGACACCTCGTTAGCACCATTCAAGATGCCAAAGACACCGCCCAACCGGGTAAGCATCCGTCCCCAAGGAAATGTTGCAGAAAGGTACGCCTCAGTGTTTGTAAATGAATACTGAGACACGTGCGAGGTGGGCTGCGTGTAGGCCCTGGTGTACCGAATACACCCCGGACTCGTGTACCTTCGGAGTCAGGAGACACGAAGTGCTCCATCGTTGCTGTTCATTGCTTTAGGGCTATACATTAGTACGTGAATCTTCTTCTATCGCCGAGAAGAAGAGGACAAGTTGTTGTGTCCCGAAAGAGCGAGAACGGCGAAAAGGCTGTCGCGCAAATCCAGGCTGCGGGCGAAACCTCGGTGGATGTCAAGTTAATCGCCTGCGATTTGGGCAATCTGAAGGAAGTACGGAGCGTGGCTGAGCAAATAAAAAAGGACGAAGGACGTCTGGACATTGTGAGTTCCCCGTTGGATAACTACGCAGACAAACGTGATGCTCAACGTCAACTCCGAAGCTCGTCGCAGCAGCGGGCGTCGGGGTAAACAAGTTTGATGAGACCAAAGATGGAATTGACAGACATTTAGGTGTCAATCATCTCGGGCACTTCCTCCTCATCAATCGTCTGCTTCCGTTGATGATTGAGCGGTTCGATGTAACTCGGAGGAAATGGTGACAATTCGAACTAGCTTGAGCCGCATTCAAGGTGGGAAACTTCGAGGTCTCCAGGATCAATCAAATTTTCGGAAGGCCGAAGTCACTTCAACTGGAGCATCCAAAGAAACGAATGAATCGAAAGACCTCTCCGCGAACAGCCTTTACGCACGTACCAAGGTCGCCAACATCCTTTTCACTCGCAGGCTTGTCGACATCAATATCATGGCTTTGGCCACCCACCCAGGACCAGTTCAAGGAGACATACGGGGAGGTCTTAGGGTCCGTTCTGAAATTGGTAACAGTTCCTTTCATGAAAGATCCGAACCAAGGAAGCGCCAGTACAGTTTGGGCCGCCGTCAGTCGTGAAGTAGATGGAAGTGACGGTGGAGGTGGCAGGAACAAGTGGCAAGGTAACCCGACGGCGCAAGCCAGCAACGACGAGTCGGCCAACAATCTCTGGCGCTTGAGCTTGAGTGAGGAGTTGATCCGAGAGAAGTTGGAGAGCGACGCGTTGTTCAAATGGGGAGCTCCATCCAGCTCGTTTGGGATAACGAAGAATGTATTTCGTTGTCGCCACGAGCTCTCTCGTTCGGCGGCTGGCTCACGGACCGGGAACGAATGGAACCCGGATGTGAAACGCAGCCGAACTCCTGAAAAGGAGAAACCCCTGTAAGGGGGGCCGAACTCAAGCCGGCCTAGGCGAAGTAGGAAGTACGTAGACGTAGGTTAATCTATGTAGTAGATGATGTAGTAGGGTACGCGATATGGGTGGGTGAAATGAAAGAGAAGACGCTCGAAATGCTATCGAGCGTGAACGTAAGAAGATGAAGGAAAAAGTAAACTAGAAATGAGTTTACCTATCGAGCGTGAACGTAAGAAGATGGGGGATATTCAAGGGAATATGGTACATATATATACGGATGCGAGACAAAGGCGCAAGGCTGAAAGGGAGGAATAGGAGATAGGGGATTCACGTGCACTCTCAGATGGACCGTGGATAAAATACTTCTATCCTCTCAATAAATGTACGGGAGTGTCACGTGTCACACTATTCTCTTGGTCCCTTTAGCTGAACTCCTGGGCCTGCGATCTCCTGGGCCTGCGATGCCCATGCCACCAGGTGGCCAGGTTGTGGCAATATCCTCCGAATTAAATTCGCAGTATGATTTCTCTCTCCTTTACGCACCTTCGCACTCGACGCAAGTATGAGTTACGCTCGCGTTTGGAACGAACTCATGAACCCCGAAACCGCTGGATCCCTGTCTGATCCCACAGCTGAGGGTGCCGCCGAGGAACCGTCAATACTCTGTGATCCCGGATTTTCCTATGGGCTCGATATGAAAACTTTTTTAGGTGACAAAGACAGTGACGAGCGGCGTCGGATAGATGGGGTGGGCGAGATTTCGGACGGATCGGAATGCGATGATATCTATGGGTCAGGAGAAGATGCCGACGACGATGCTTGTGCCACAAGTAATGTCCTTGAGACGTTTGCACAGCGCTCCATGCAGAATCCGACACCATCAGCGTTCGCTGCTGCAAATGCCAAAGATCAGCATCCGCCGAAAGACTCCCAGTTTCTCCTCACTCAGGTGCTTTCTACCGTCGTACGTCACGAGTCGCAGTGTGCTAACACGTATATCTTTCATAGAAAATCAGCCGCGCTCGCAATAAAGCATGGCAGCACGAAACACTCCCGCTGTATCAAGAATTCGTAGCAAGACAAATCGACCCTCCTTCGGGAGAACGGGTCAGCATGGAGGTTCGTTCGCCGTCCTTCCACCTCCACCTTCAGACTAGCGCGGCTCATTGTCACGTCCTTTATAGTATAATCACGCCACACAGTTCATGCTCGGCGGATTACAACTGGCTGGAAATCGAACGGCCGCTTCATGCGAGCCTTGTCAAGCCACCGATGATCAGTTACCACAAACCGAAACGCTGGGCTGCTTCACGCATATGGAAGCCTGGGCACGCCAGATTCTCCTGAATCACGATATTCCAGACGATCAGTATGACGAAAGCGTGCTCTATGTGAGATCTCTCTCATTTTCGTCGCCTCTCCCCCCTAATAACCAAGCGCACGTCTCACACAGTCGCTCATGGTGTTCGCCGAAACGTTTTACGAGGGGTTCGTGCACTCTACTGAGCAGCTCCTCAAGGAATCACGTGCACGCCAGGCCCAACGCCACTCGCCGATACTTGAGCTACAGGACTTTTCCTTTGGTGTTGGTGCGTGTCTTTACTATCTAAACTCGCGTACGCATACCACGAGCTAATCTTGCGGCGCGTCGAAAGACGTACAGTTGAAGTTAACTCCCCCGTTCCATAATATCACTTCGACACGAGTATTCCGGACTTTGAGGACGACGAGTGGTCCGTCCATCCTTCTCTCACCATATAGTCCTGTTGACGATTTTATATTAGCTCGTAAGCTTCAAGATCTCCAGCGGAAAGTCGATTACATTACAGGTAAATTGGACAGAGCAAGCGAAAAGGAGGACGTCCCGCGTCAAACGCGGTACTCCAAAGTCCAAGCTATCAAGCAAAACCTCGACGAGCAACTACTACTCGGCCGTGTCGTCAAGGACCTAGCGACGACTGCGAAGCCCAAAGATAAACAAAAGGGCGCGGTTTCGACTCCGGCTCCCGCTCGTAAACCGAAACAGAAGGACGACAAAGCGACACCGAGACCGACGCCAGATGCGGAATCGATCAGCACCGCTCCGAAACGGAAGGGACGTCCTCCAAAGATCTCGCGGAATGTTCAACCGATCCGCGCAATCTCACCTACCTCTGCGTACAGAGGCGGAACAGGCAAGAATGCTGCGTTACTAGAGAACACTCTCAGGGCTACTGCAGTGATGAACAACGCTATGGCTCCCCCGCCTGCGCCTGCACCAACAATGCTCCATTTGGAGGTCCCTTCTGGGTGGGCTGTACCTCAAGCTGAAGAACAATCCACTTCCTCAGGCGTAAGTGCAAGCAGTGTGGCTCTTTCTGCGTCGGAATTGGTACCCGGACCGGCGACTACTAGCTCTTTGCATCTACCCATCAGCAACGCGGCCTCTCTGCAACGGGATCTTCGTCCTGCGAACCTTGCTGGCTCTACTTCTGCTTCGGGTTCCTTGCCTCCTATATTCGTTCCGTATGACTATCCTACTCCCACTGATTCTCTGCCGCCGTCGCGCGACAGCTCTGTTCTCCGCGTGCTTGGTGGAGAGGCCGCCCAGCACGCAACTCCTCCAACACTTACGGCTCTCTCAGGGTTATCGTCGCCAGATACTCTGCCAGGGACCGTTTCCGATGACTGTGTCACTACGACGCCGGACGTGGACGCGGATGTTACTCCAAAGGCTGCTCCTCGCAGGAGTGGGCGAAAGGTGAATCCGACGCCCAAGGCTGAAGAGCTTATGCAGACGCGAGCAAGGGCGAAGGCTCGAGTGGAAAAGAAGGCGGTAGGATCGCTTACGAAAGAAGTCGGCATGTCTACTCGTTCGTTGACTGGGAAGGCTGGACGATCTACTCCGACACCTCAACCCCTCGTTAGGAAGAGAAAGCTTGGTGACTGAGTGTGCGGTATCAAAAATCGTCTGCAATCACTGTGGATAAATCAACTTCGTCTTATAGTAGCTTCTGGGGATAAACTGTAGCATAGCAGAACGACAGTATGTTCTACGCGAAATTCGAATGTGTTGAAATTCTGCGGACTTTGAATATGTAAAATTTCCTCTCGCCATTCTGGCTGGTATCCAATGTCAGTTCAAGCTTACTATGCTCTCGTCGTGTTCTTGCATGGTTTTCGGGTTTGGAAAACGTATTACCCTTGGGACCACATTTTTGGCCCATATACAATAATTCTACTCGCCATCGACACGCTTTTACTTGCCTTCATCCCCGTTTCCCAGTTGTATCATCGTTATCGTCCACTTCCTGTGAGTGACTCAGACATGGCGACTCGCGTCCTGAAAGCCAAAATATGGATCAATTCAAGTGAGTAGCTTTTGGACTCTCTGCTCCATCTTCACCGACCCCACCGGTCACACCCTCCGCCCGCGTTCAACGCTCGCTTCGACTAACTTCATTATTTCTTCCGCGAATAGTCTGTATGGGAGCCTTTTGGGTTCATTTCACTTTCGCTGTCTCGAAAGCCTCGAATTTGATGAAAATCCTCACCGCGAAACAACTCACAGTTGTTGTTATTTCGCTGCCGGGCTTGGTCTTCTTCACCACCATGGCTTCGACGTGGACGTATCTCATCTTGCTATTTGGGCTGTCTCAGCCTTCTCGAGGCCCCTCTGCAGCGGGGCAGCGGGGACAAGAGCAACGGTGTAACGGCTACATTGACTTCTGGAAAAATAATCGTATGTATAGGACTCCACTCGAGGGATCTCGGCGATGATTTACCTTGTTTGGCGTGTAGGGAATTGTATTGGATGGATGGCATGTAGCTTCCTGATCCCTCATGACGCGACCGCGACCGTGACCACCGAAGGGTCGCCATCGACACCCAAGACACCCTCGCCGGAAGCTCAGCCAGTGCACAATTCCAAGGCAGGAATCGATTCTGATGGGGTACACGGGGCTGAGGGGCGATGACGCCACCAATGGGCATGTAAACATAACTGTCGTGTTCAAAGTATCTTCAGGTGACGGAGTGACTGTCGATATCTATTGACATGGGAACGTTGTGAACTAGCAAACAGATTCCTTTGAATGAGGTAAAGCCGTCCTGGTCAGCACTCACTCCGAAACCAACTACCGAAAGGAAGCTGTTGTGTTACTGGCTGGGCGGCTAGGGGATGTATTCCAGCACGCGCTTATACATTCGACGTTGGTGGCATTATCGCTAATAAAACATGGAGCTATCTAGCATGCAAAGAGAGCCACGACGAATGAAAGATGAATATGTCCGGGATGAATATAAGTCGGTAAAGGATAAACATGAAACAACATTGGCATATAAACAGAATATAATGAATGTACATCAAGAGCATCTTCATTTCCTGCTAGAGCGCTGCTTCTTGCGAGGTGGCGTCTCGACGGGTGGAGCTAATTCCATGCAAGCATTGATCGAGCCTGCGAGGCTATCATGGGTTGAGATCAATTTCCTGCCGTCAGCGTCATCGCATAGATCGTCCGCTAGCGGTCGTTTCTTATTCGGTTTAATGACTTTCGTGTTGTCGATGTAGTCAATTTCTCCAGGTGATGGCACGGGAAGCAGCACAGCGTAATGACGTAATACGCCACAAAGCCACGTCGGGTCCTTGGCGATATTATCGAGTCTCGTTTGACGCTGCAAAGCCTGAAAGGTCGCCAAACCGACAGAATATGCGTTGAAGGGACCCTTTTTGGGAGGTGCTACGGTGGTGGCTTTGTAGCGAGCCGCGAATTCATCACAGAGCACTTGGATCAGTTCATTGATTTCGTCGATGCCGAAGGTAAGATCCTGGTAACCAGACCTCATGAAATTGAGTTTCGACGTCGTTCCTTTGCGATATGGGCTTCCGTCGACTTCTATGTAGTCGTCGAACATGTTCAGGAGGTCTTGCATTCCGAAGGCGTTGGCTTTATTGTGAGCGAGATGTCGAATACCCATGTACAGCAATACGTGCAGAGCAGATTCACGGTCGTCGACGAGGCCGTGGCATGCAGATTCCGGATTCGCTGTCAGATGCGCTGACATGAATTGCCATGTTCCCTGTACCAGCCGGTGAGCATCATTCACCGCCGTCTGAAGAATGGACACTTACAGTTCGATGCACCCTCGTTTTTCTGTCTTCCGTCAAATTGTCCATGAAAATACAATGGTCCCAATCGATCAGGATACCACGATCAGGTTTGTCCGTGGATATGAGGATGTTCCCCGCGCTGATATCGCGGTGGAGAATATGGAGCTCATCGTACGCGAGCTGATGGGCTGTTGAACCATAAGTATCGGTGCGATATCGATATATGAAAACTCACCTTCCATCGCGTCTGCCATAGACGACACCAGCTCGCGCGCTGATCGGAACATCTTGAGGTCTCGGCCAATGGTTTCGAGGATGATAAAATGCGCCGTGAGTTTCCTGATCAGGAGTTTACCGGTCTTCCACGGCATATCCGTATCATCGTAACCGATAGTAGTCGCTGGACAACCGTCCACCTCGGCATCACCTCCCGCATGCATCTTGGCGAAGTAGAGGCATGCCTTTGTCTTGCTGTTCGTCGATAGGAGGTCGTATACCTCGGCCTCCGTTTTCGTATATTCAGAATGCTCGCGCCAGTAGTCCTTGAAGAACATGACGACGTTTTTCGTGATTTGAACAACAGCGCGGTTGCGAGTCACTCGTCCAAACGGAGAGAACATTCCTCCATTGAACGTCGGTGCTGGCACCACGTAAGGACCCCCCTTGTAGTCCATGTGTAGGAGTGGGATGCGTTTCCTGTCGAGGCGTTGCTTGTAATTTGCCCCTCCAATGGTCCCATAGGCGGCTCCAGCATATGCTGCGAGGGCTTCTAGCGCAGCCGACGCTTCCGTATCGCTCGCTGTCTTGAAGCATGGTAGCAGACCACGTTGGGTGTCGGTGAGCTGCGCGAATCGATGGTAGAAATTGAAGAGGATGCTGGGGTACAGTGTGTAGTCGAAGCGCCGTGAGACGATGGCGCAGGAGCGGTCCCAACGGATGAAACGAGCGTACTTGCCACAGATAAGGACGCTGAACAAGTGGCTTCGGAACTGCATAGCCATGATGACGCCTGCGTAGCTGGCAATTTGCCCCCGGGTCTTCCTTCCGCCTTCAGTGTCGTTTTCGAAAGGATACCGAGCCGAAGGAGAGGGGTCTGAATCAACCTTGACCTCCACTCTGTCTTCTGGGGAATTCGCGGGGTGCTCGCCGTGATCGTCCTCTGCGACGAAGGCTTTCGTAACGGGAGCATCTACCGCTTGTTCTGCCGAATAATCAGTGGCATCTGGAGCCGAATCGCTCCTTTCGTGGTCAGAGACCACTCCAGCTTCTTCCCAGTCAGCGTCCTGAGGACCAGGGCCTGGGTAAGGTTCGCGGTCACTGTCAATGAATGCGTCGCGGCGGTGATCTGGCTTGAGTTCCAAGAAGCTGAGCATATTCGCAAAGTCGACTTTGATCCTCGTCTTGCGAGGGATCCACGGTTTCTGTCTATTGTAGACCGCTTCGTCTGTGCCAAGGCCGCTGAACGAGTCTCGATGGTTGTGGGTGTCTTCGAAGTTGATAGTACGAGATAGTACGCGATACGCCTTGGGCCAACCATGAAGGGCGGCGTGCTGAGAGTAATGTAAGCACGGTATGATTCAAATCGTGATTAGTGCTACTTACACATGCACGGTTCATGTCACTTTCCCCAGACTTGGCTGCCATAGATTTCAGAGTGGTGAGTTGCTTCTTAGTGGGCTTCTGGGCTTGGAATTTCTTGAAGGCACCGGAGTCGTCAATGTTCCATGGTAAGAACTTGTGCATAAATTTGATTGGGTCGACGTCTCCAATGTAATGACCCCGGGATTCGTGAGCCATGTTGGGAAAGAGCTTGTCGGGTTTGACGTGGTCCATTGCCCAGAGATGAACAGCTGCAAGTCTTGCAACGCGCGGCGTTGGCTTTGGATCGTATTCCTGAGGACGGTTTGCAGGGGTAGCAGGATTCGGAGGGCGTTCCGGGTGCGTGCCACCACTGGTGAGGCTTGCTTGTTGAGAGTGGGTTTGAGATACTGGATTTTCAGACATGGTGTAAGCGAGTGATAGAAGCAAGGAAGATACTACGAGACCGAGTTTATATACACGCCAGCTTACCTTTCGAATGTGGCCGTTTGGAACAATGGAAAGTGAAGGTGGTGGCGAAGACTCAACCAAGGTACGTCATGTGACATGGCCACATCCCTATTATGGTAGGTAGTTAACAACGTTCAAATCCCGCTATCTCAGCCACAGGCCACCCGCTCATCTCTACGTGGTCCAGAACTACGCAGTGTTTTCGGTGGACGGCTCAATCAAGCAAACAATGTAGCTATTATTGTCCCTTTGTGGACTGGATGAACCAATAGTTCTCGTATATCCCAAGTTGACACCAAGGCGGCACTCGCAGTCGAAATCGCCCACCATCATCAACATTCATCGCGCACCTTCTCCGCCTTAGCTGTCGTCGCCCACTGTGTCCGTTTACATGCTTTGTACCTCTACCACTAACTCCTGGGGCCCTGCATCCCATGGTGACAGTCCTGCTTGCCTTGAACCTTCCCCCCCCTCAGGTCCAAATTGTGGAGTACTATCGGTGGAGTACCATTGGTTGGCAGCCTTTCAACTCGGTGATGACAACGCACGGAAATATCGCTCGATTCTGCAGCATCATCGATGAACACCGTCATTTTATTCTCTTATCCGACATCTTGACTCCCGAACCCTTCGAGCTTCGTCTCTGGAAGGGTTCCAATCACTCCGAGGCTCAAGCAAGGTCTTATCTCTGACTCTGCCAAGTCATCTGATAGACGAAGCACAGGAAAATATCTTCGTCGCCTCGTTCCCTCACCTACAGGCACTTCCCATCAAACATTTATTACGACGAGGGGTGTCGCTCAACCTACCACAACGTTGCGATGCTTCTGGGGTCGTTGTTTGGGTCCTCGTGTTATGGATGACCTACTTCGATGGCTAATGTCAGAGAACTCGATGTCACCGATAGAATGCATATTTCTCGGATCCGTCGACTCCACGTATGGGAAGCTACTCGATCGCGTGCCGCTGTTCTTGTCTAGGCTACGTACGCAGTGTGAAAAGCGTGCGGCTCAAGCTCAGTACGATGTGGGGTATGTTCACGTCCATTTTGCCTCGCAATGTAGTTGACATTTCCCATGGTGCAGACATGCCACCCCTCACATTCGCTGAGAACACGCAGCTAGAAATCATCCGGCTTGATTTCAAGTCAAATCTGTCAAAATGGATCTCCTTTCTCTCGACAGTCTTTTCGTCCATATTGTCTATGTCCGTAGGCACTATCCTAATTATCATACAGATGCCGGGTAGCTGCCAGCGAAACTTCGATTGGATGGACTTGGGAAGCGTTATGAAGTCTCCGACGTTCGCGAGTCTTCGCAAAGTTTCTATCCTCTACTCCCGACCGCACATCGCTGGAGAACCGCTCCACTTAGAACAGTGGCAATATCAGCCAGGCGTTCGCACGTCTTGAGGATAAGGGTGCCTTGACCGTCGGGTAAGAGGATCTGGTTCTGGCCATTGAATTTGAATCCAACGAAGGGTCATGCGTTCTAGAGTGCAGGTTTAGCTGCGACGAGCTTGCTTTGAATGGGGGGCGAATATGACTCCCGACCAAGCAGTGACGTGGGTCTCGACGAGGCCTTGGGACAACCACGCAATACGAGGTGTCCATGTAGTCATATTGTAATACCCCAAGGACTTTCCTGGGAGTCGCATTAAAATGTACCTGCTTTTCAACCCCCCCCAGTGCGCATTATGATGCCAGGTCCTGTGTGACCAGTACCTATTATAATGTTCATATTATATTTCTGTCAATGAATGGGCGAATTATAATGCCAGTGAAGAGTCACCTTCCTGTCTACGGTGTAATGCCGTCGTTGGGTGGGGGAATTATAATGTGAGCAGTCGAGCCTCCTCCTGCTCCCACACCCATTATAATTCACCCATCGGTTGACACCATTATAATGATCGTGCACGCACCTTGTAACCCTCCCCTGTCTACATTGTAATGTCGTCAGAGGGTGAGTGAATTATAATGTGTGCGGGTAAGCCTCTGTCGTTCCCATGCCCATTATAATCCACCCATCCCGCGACGACGTTATGCTGTGGTGCGCGCCTCATTCCCATATGCATCATAATGATGTTGGGGAGTGGGGGAATTATAATGTGAGCAGTCGAGCCTCCTACCCATTATAATTCCCCACTCCCCAACATCATTAATGATGTACGTGTCCCATAAGCCTCGTAACTTAGCTGTCTACATTGTAATGTTATCGAGGGGAGAGCGAGTTATAATGTGAGTGAGTGAGCCTCGGCTGGGGGAATTATAATGTATGAATAGTGATACTCCTCCCGTGGCCCTTGGCGGAATTATAATGTGAGTAGGTGAGCCTCGGCTGGGGGAATTATAATGTGAGTGGGTGAGCCTCGGCTGGGGGAATTATAATGCACGGGTAGCAATACTCCTCCCGTGGCCCTTCGTCGTTTGACCCTGCCAGTTTTTCTGCACGAGTGGATTAAGTTGAGTGAGTTTCTCTTCATTCCTATTTCACCTACATCATGCGGCAGAACATTCATGGCCATTCCCGCTTGCATTATATTGCTATCAATGGATGGGGGCATTATAATGTGAATAGTAAGAGCCTAGCATTATAATATGCGCACAGTAAGTCTCCATTTTAATGGCCCACGCACATGGGCCTCATCAACTTACGTTCTAAACTTCAAGCTCAAGTCCGATCTTTGTTGTTTCCATGGACGAGTTGTCTTAAGAAAGACGCGGCAGAACCCTTGTTACACATCCTGTCCACATTATAATGTTGTCGACACTTCGACAAATTAATATATCACTTATGATTCACAAACTAACACAAAGCATCAATCACATTCAAGCTATCACTAATTTTACAGCTTCGACGACTATGGAAAGCACGAGACACGATTGGGACGCAACAAGAAGTGTGACAAGAAGCAGGTGGGCACAAAAAAAGAGCCGGAGGGTATATACAGGCAAGAGCAATACAGTGGTCAATGGCATTCAACCTAAGTTGGGTCTATTTTCTTTTCTTCGATGTCGCTTTTGCTTTGGGTGCCGCATTTGCTTTGGATGCTGCTTTTGCTTTCAGTGCTGCCGTCGCTTTTGACACTGCCTGTGGCGCTGCAGGCTTCCGGGTGCCCTTGGCTGGCGGCACATATCCTGCCTCTTGAAGATGAGGAGGTGGCTTTGAGGCGCGATGCGGTCGTTCTTGGCTCTTAGCAGTATCGACTGACTTCGCCCGTTTCCGTTTCCTTTCAGGTGGTGTCTCATTTTCTTTACCCAATGAAGCTGGACCGGCGGGAGTCATAGAAGAGGCGATGGAAGGATCGGCGATGGGAACAGTAGGTACTGACAATGCTACAGCAGATGACGCTGCGGCAGATGTAGCTGACGCTGTGGAGTCGACTTCCGGGGCAATGGGCATCAAATCAGGTGTCGATGTCGCCGGTGTGATCATCGAATGAGGTGTGGATGCAGGCTGCGTGATCGTAGGTTGTGAAGGATCTGATGTCAGGGCTGACACTGGAGTTGGAGTGGCGGTGGTCGACGAAGAATCGGGGATAGAGGTCCCTTCGTGGTCTCCGCAAGTGGCTGGTGTCGACTGGGATAATGTAGCTGGTGGTGCCGCGGGAGTAGAGATGGAGACACCCCCCCAGCTCTTGAGTGACAATTGAAGCTGCTATCGTCGTGGAACCCCGACTGTCATGGCTCTGAGTTGGGGGAGAGATGGGTACAGGAGCTGGGATCATTAGGGCTGGGATTGTCGTTGGCGTAGCACCATTGTCCTGCGAGACGATTGGTGCGGGAGCTGGGATTGTTGGCGTAGCACCATTGTCCTGCGAGACGATTGGTGCGGGAGCTGGGATTGTCGGCGTAGCACCATTGTCCTGCGAGACGATTGGTGCGGGAGCTGGGATTGTCGTTGGCGTAGCAGGAATGGAGATGTTGCCATGGTCTTGATAGAAGATGGGTGCAGGAGCTGGGATTGTCACCGGCGTAGCAGGGATGGAGATGCCTCCGATAGGCATTATTGGCATCGTTGGTGCCATCGGAACATTCGGGCCATTTGCCAAGATGGGCATGCCTGGCATCGTTGAAGGACCTGGGCCATACAGTGCAGGTACAGCGTTATTCCAAAGCAATGGATTCTGGCTCGCATTGTCACCCCAATTCAACGTGTTTCCCCAGTCCCAATCAGTGGCCAGAAGGGCCGTGAATTCCCCTTGAGGCTGTCTGGGGGCAACGGGCAGGCCAACATTCATTGTACCGTCATTGAGCTTGTGACCAGCGTCGCCATCCTCTATCAAGGTCATCGGATCTTCCAGTGGTGGGTAAGGATCACCATCAAGCGACATCGTTGGTCCATTCGTACGAGGGATGCGCCTTTTGCATTCTTCGGGAGCTAGAACACATGCCCTTAGTTGTCGAGTTTAACCTAAGATAACGACGGAACTTACAGAAGACTGCTTCCCCGTAGCGCACAATGGAATCTTGGACAGCCTTGAATCCTGTCTTATCAAACTCGGGCCAGATGAGAGAGGTCATCGAGCCGACATTGTTGGAGTGAGCACTACCGAACCGTGTGAACTTCATTTGAAAGTGAGAGAAGTTACCACACACCTTCGCATCACAATCTTCCCCTCTTCCGAGCCTAGGGGACCCGTCATCAACAAGGACACGCTCATCCCAAACTTCTTCGCAATGGCGTCTACAAAGACGTGCAAGAAATTATCAGCCTTGCACCAGGCACTATCAGATCGCTCGTAAGTCAATCATACTAATAGCTATCATCATCTGACTTACTGTGCATATGCCTCTGGGGTTCCATCGAGTGCATCTCAATTATTGTACTCGTCCATCGCTTGTTTGTATTCGGCATCGGCCCGCTTTTCTAGGGCACATCTGTACTCTTCACTTTCGTCTTCATATCGTGCCCTGACGTAGTCGGAACACATTGACATGCGTGAATCAGGCGGTGCGGTCAGCTTAGCCGTCTTCCAGTATTGCTGGAACTCTTTGCGAATCTTGGTCGCGTAGTTCTCTGCCCAGTAGATGTTCATGGCAGTTTGTCGTCGTGGTCGCTCTACTGTCAGCTGACTCATGGTTTCCAGCAGGTCGGCCACCATGTCTTCGTCAGTTTGTTTGCGATGAAAGCGGTGACACATCCAATTCCCGATCTTCTATAAGTAGATTGATCGAGGTCAAGGAGAGATCGAGGTCGACAAAGGAGAGATCGAGGACACAAGACCAAAACAGGTTAAGATCGAGGACCGAGGAAGAAAGACCAAAACAAGGTAAGCTCAGGGACGTGAGGAACTTTGTTACACTCACAAGCCGTAATTTCATGTAGATTGCTTCTCGTCTTGCTTGTTCTGTAATCCGCTGGTCGTATGGTAGGTCTGCCAGGTTGGGTATTACTGGGGAATCCCCTTCTTCAGGCTCGGAGTCGAACGGCAGGTCGTAGCCGTACTTCTCCAAAAACTGAACCGTCATTCTGGTGTACACACCGCCAGGGTCAGCCGTTTTGAGATACTCTTCCTCAAAGGAGAGTAGAAACTCGAGCTTGCTGCCTTCACCCCAGGCCTTTCGCCCGCGACGCTTACCACTTTGGCTTTTACCTTTGGCTTTGGCTTTTTTTGCCACCATCGTAGGGAACACTTGGTCAAAGGAGCAGGTTTTTTTTTGGCGTTCTCAAGTAAGCTTCCTCTACTTATCTATGGGGCGGCGGATGCCGGGCAACTCTTACTTGACACTTCGTCCAAAAAGGCATCGACGAAGTGTATAAAACTCACCTGGTCCATTGTCCCAACAGCACGAAGCAAGGCCTCGCCAGACGACTGTCGCATCATCCTGAAACCATCCCCATGGCTAACATCGCCCTTGGTTTCGCTCCCCTCACTCCAAACTCCATCCTGCACCTCCCTTTGACCAACGAGAACGTCCCACAGGTTATGCAGCTGTTGGCATCACTTCGGGAACAGTACGATCAGCAACCCAGTAAGTGACGATGCAAGATCCATACACCTACTATCACTGACTACAACATTTTGTTAGATTCAATTACTTGGACAACCCCCGGAAGCGACAACGTGAGGTACCTGGTACCCACGAACATCCCCGACCTTGCCACAAACAAGGTTGAAGTCGACGAGGCCCCCACCAATTTTGCTTGCGCCAATTGCGGAACTCAGAACTTCGTGAAGGAGAAGAAACAATACTATGCTGTGACTTCGGGGGCCCAGGTTGGTGTGGTGAAAGGAGCGTGAGTACCGCGCCTCAACATCTCCGTATTCAACTCATTCATGTTGACGGGCAGCAACACGGCAACGGCATTGATCCATGGAGTAAGCGGAGGAGTCTGCCTTGGTTTCCGTTCCGAAGCCTTGGCCGTGGAACACTTTCAGAAGGGGGTCAACGGCGGAACAGTAGTCGTTTGCAAGCCGGTTGGTAGCCCGATGTAAAGCAAATGTTGTATTCCACCTTGTCGTTGTAATAGCATGATGTTCAGCCGTTCCCGCATGCCGCATGAGAGGGTTCATACATTAAGAATGTGCGAGTACAAGTCTACACCAACTGATAGTTATACCTATGACGCTTGTACGCTGCCTGCATAGCGACGGGATCCAACATTGCGTCACACAGGAGCTCTTCAAGGTACTCGATGGCTGTGCCCGCCATCTTGCCTGCTCCGTTGATCATTTGCAACTCCCTGCCCATTCCACACTCTTCCAACACCACTTCCCCACACTTATCGAGGCGTCTCTGCCATTTTTGTAGCCGTTCCAAAGGCGCTTTGATGATCCCGATATCATTTGTTCCAGTTTCGTAGACTTTGACATACTTTATAAATGTTGAGTTAGCAAAGGCAGCGGGCGAATGATTGATGAAAGACGACAGTTTGCGTGCAGTACAATAGGCGAGACTGATGGTTTGCGAAACATCGGCATCATGAGAGACCGCCTCTGTGGTTGGGGACGATTGCGGGAGCCCAGACAAGTGGGGCTCGGCGTGCTGTTCTGGCCGTGGATGCGGCATTGGGTCCTCCCTGTACCCATATGAGACTGTCAGTAAAATTGAATGGTATGAATGGAGACATACCTGTGTGCACGGATGTCGCGCCGCTTAGCTAGTATATCAGCCTTATTTCTACTTGGTTATAAGTACTGTAGGCCAAATAAGACTTGAATACATACTTAGCATAGTGCCGAGCACTCTTAGCACAGTTGGCAGCACGGCGGTTGGCTTTAGTGTGGTAGATGCGAGGGTGAGGCATTGAAGTCTATGGGAAAGTGTAAGGAAAGTATTAAGTCTCGTGGTTCAACTCACCAGGGTGGTCTGACTTTTTGGCCCAAGCTGTCGAGGTCATGATCGGTCCCAAATACAAAGGATCGGGGTATTGGCAAGTGAATACAACTCACCTGAGTCGTCTGATGCAACAGAATAACGTTGACAACGCAGATATGACAAGATCTTGGGCCGAAAGTCGGTGTTCCACTGGCCGCGGTGGTCTGACCTTTTCATCTGAGTTATTGACAGCATGATCAATTCAAAATAAACCAGATCGACATACAGGCAAGCCACTAGTACCTGCCTGCAGTGTCCGATGATACAGTAAGAGCTGGGCGCCACAGATATGACAAGATCTATGTCCCAATGTTTTGGCGGCCGCTGTTTGCAACAAGCGAGTTTGCCAAACAACAAGTGCTCAGGTCAGTTAGCACTCAACTGTTACCGTCATCAGCAATGTGAGGCGGTCACCGCCCCGCTATCGAGTCGCCACCCACTCTCTGAAGGAGTCGCCACCCGCTCTCTCTGTGAAAATATCTTGCTCCTATCCCGCTCAAACACCCAACATCTTGCTCCCATCCCGCTCAAACACACTGCAGGATTTCACGCCATCATGTGGATTCTTCCCTTTCATATCTGTGGTTCTTCCGCTTGCTTCTATGGCCTCCTAGCTCTCTTCTTCAATGTCGCTCCTCTTCTCTCCAACCTTCCCCACTTTGCTACTGCCCCTCCACTAATGGTATGTCCCCCCTTGTGAAACAGATTGATATTGATTCGCATTCTCCAGATCATATTCACACCTCAAAAGACCGCTTTTCTACGAGAGCACTCGATTCTATTTGAAAAAGCAGAACTTCTTGGTGCAGGTGACATGTTTATGGACGATTTTTTCGGTGCATGGATCGAGTGCTTCAAGGAAATGGATTTCCTTAGGGCAGACTCTGACATCCAAACCTTTATCAAGCGACGAATGGTAAAGGTACGTCCCGTTCACTTACTTTAACGATGATTGTGTTCTCACTTCTACATAGCTTTTGAGAGATAAACTCACGGTGATACTTAACACGCAAACGCTGGATGAAAAGGCACTTCTGGCATTACATTCCCCCGTCTCTATCCGTAAAGCAAGCGAGGATGGCCTCGAGGGTCCTCCACGATACAATCCAACCCGCGCCTTGCTGCAACGCGGTCTTCTCCCTCGGCCGACTGGCAGCAAAAGACGACGCGCACGCTTGGATGCCAGTGTGGTTGTGCCACCTATCATTCCTAAAAAACTGGCAGTACATTGAAAATACTTGCCCTCTTTTGCCCAATTGACCTCTCTCCCAGTTATCAAGGACCCGGGTTCGTGGTGAACCAAAATGTTTTCCCAACAGCCGATCATTACCTTGCTCCACTGGTACGTTTACCCTATGGTGATGCACCTCAATAACTCTGCTTACCACATTTTACAGCCGTTGATACAGATCATACAGCGGTGTAATTCCCCACCACAGTACCCATTCCCATTCTGTCGTCAATATATCTGTTTGTGTTTGTTTGGTCCGACAGCATGTAGTAATGTAGATGTTGTTCCATCTTTACGCTTTTACCACCACAACCATCCCGACACCATGGGGAGAGAGAAAAGGAAGCGGAGTGTATACGTCCTGGCGCCCGAGGTCCCAACCTTCGTCGCCACTAGAGCGACCAAGAGCCGGATCCATCAAACGTTCATTGAAGCCCCACCTGTCACCGAAGAACAACTGCCGTCAGATACACCTTTGCCCACCCTTGGTTCGCCAGATTCATACATGGCCGACGCGACCATCTCTGATCCACCTGTGGATGCCTCTGGGTTGGTTGTTAGAACGAGGGCAAAGCGTTATCTGAACTCGGTTTGTCTCTGCTCCATTTAGTTATGTTGAATTGAGTTTCGAGCCGGACAGGATGCACCTCTCCTTACGTGGAGAGCAACATACCGGCAAAGATATCTGGACGCCTCCTTACTACTAGAGGGATGGGGGCGACATAACTTCAACGGATGCACTCACTGTGAATCCCCCGACCCGCTTTACCGGTGCGTCGATTGCCATGGGCACTGGCTGTATTGTGGCGAGTGTGTTGTTGAGCTACACCGCAGCGAGCCGTTGCATTTGTTGGAAGTATGTTCTTGTTTTTTTGGTTGTGCACTCAGCTTATGCCATGAGCTTCTCAGCGGTGGACTGATGACAACTATTTCGAAAAATGCACACTACGGACCCTTGGGTTGAGGATTCAACTTGGACACCCACGAACGGTTGCTTGTCCCATGGTGAAACGCGGCCACATCGATTTTGTCATCATTCACATCAATGGGATCCACCTTGTTGATGTGGATTTTTGTGGTTGTCCTGGAAGCCTGGATCATTTTGAACAGCTGCTAGACGTTGGCTGGTGGCCGTCGTCCCCACTTGAACCGCAAACGGCTACCACGTTTCCCCTACTACGTCTATTCCACAACCTTAATCTTCAAGGGTGCATCCCACCGACGGACTTCTACTGAGCGCTTGAGCAACTCCACAACGGCGAGGCTCTGGTTCAACTACCTGTAAGAAGGAAGTTCAGGCTCCATATCCGCTAGCATTGATTCACTATGAATGTAGGATCGTCTGCAGCAATTCATGCTGACTGTTCGGGAATGGCGGCATATTCGTATGGCGAAGCGAGCTGGGCGCGGAAATGACCCAGGTGGACTGAACGCTACAGCACAAGGGGATTTAGCAATTCCTTGTAGGTCATGTCCTCACCCCGATATCAATCTACCACCAGGATGGGAAAAAGCGCCACCCAATACTCGGTACAACAGCTACTACCGCGGATGAAACAATGTGCTTGTAAGGGGACACTCCTATTTTCTCCTATTCCCCCTGTCCCGCCCCCTTCCTCCTCGTTCCTTTCCCCTTTCCTTCATTCCCTTTCCTTTCCTTTTGTCCCCTTACCTTCCCGCTTCCCTTCCGTTCACTCCCTTCGCATCCGAGCCCCGTCCGGTGACTCCGAAGTCTTCCCGCACTTCGGACTCGCCTCGGACTCACTCGGACGCTTCGGACTCGCTCGGACTCGTAGATACACTTCGGGGCTCGTCCGGGCTACCTCTATCCTCCTTTCCCACTTCATTACTCCTTGTCCCCACTTCCCCAGGTCGCTGGCACGACTCCTGTACATTCCCCTTCCACTTCATTATCACATGCCCCCTCGTACCTTGTGATATTCGTTCGTACCTGTGGCTGGTGTACTGTACAGTTACCCTTCATTCCTCCCACGCTACTACAGTATATACTTCGCTTCCTAGCATGGAGAATCCCCATCCTGTTCTCTTTGGATTCTCCCTCTGCTAGGTGAGCAGCTCTCTCATGTATTGTAGTTAGTCTTATTCATTACTTTGGATTCTTCCTCTGCTAGGCCTGCGCTGTTGGCCATCTTGAGGTTGCCCTTACAGTGCTGACTTCTCTATTAGGTGGTTATATGGTCTTCTCCTTCAAGAAGACACCAACTTCAAACAGAAGAATCGACTTCGTTCAACGGACGGCCGTGATCCTGCCCTTGGTCCAGGCTGGGCCACTTTCGTTGCAGAGGAGCCGTACTTCAACCATCTAACCAACTATGTTGACCAGGAGGAAGTTCGTAACCCCAACATCTACCTCATGACGGAAGGTTGCTGATTTGGTCTTCCTAGATCAATCATTGCGTAGGGTTTGCTGCCCTGTGGTCAGCGAACACTCGGCGCTCTAAGGGGCTCCGTGCGACTGGGGTCAGGTCGGTAAGTTGTGCACGGAGTGATATGTTTCGACCCAATGGCGTTGGCGATCTGCAAAAGGGCGAACGATACGCTAACATGGACTATATATTTCTGTCGAGCATCGCTGCCGGTTCACTCCTTCTAATCACGATTACATACGACATTGCTTGCCAATGGTTCCGCAACTTCTTTTCCCGCATGCAACAGCTTCCTGCACATCTACGGTTGTCCACGGGCATTGATCTTCGATTTCGTATCCCGAAATTCCATCTCGAGGCCCACAAGGAGACCTGCCATGCTCCATTTTCCCTCAATTATACTAAATGGGTAGGCTGTACCGATGGTGAAGGTGTCGAGCACATGTGGTCATGGCTGAATAAGGTTGCGCATTCTGCTTCCATGATGGGACCGGGAGGACGACAAGATACGCTCGACGATTTCTGTAACTTTTGGAACTGGCGAAAGACAGTCAACCTCAGTGAGTGTTTATCAGTAGCCCTCACACGTTGATTGGACATGAATTGGAATCTCTAGAGAGCGCTTTACTGGAGAAAATGACACTTGCTATCCCACAGGCCTTAGTTCACCATCAAGCGTTCACCGCATTCACCAGTGGCTTGCGTGAGCACCATTCAGCGGACTTGCTGGAATGGGAGAAACAGGTACAGGCTTGGGAGTTAGACCAAGCAAACCCATGCCCATTTGATCTCCCGCGAGAAGGTGAGTACTCATTTGATATGTTGTACGGTCAGTCGACTAACTTTATTTGCAGATATACGGATGTCAGATGTCAAGAAGGCGATGGCGGAAGAAGAGCACCGCGCCGTTGAACGAGGCAGATCAGCGGCTGGTGACATGAGTCCCAGCGCCTTTCTCATTTCCGGGCTGGACATTGAAGAAGCTCAGTAAGGTGTTCTCTCATCGTGGATCTAAAATGAGTTGGCTGACATATTCTTAGACAGGGAGAGATCTTACAACGGTTGAGGCAACACAGCTTCAAACCAGCCGTACAAGTCTACTGAAGCGTATTGCGAAGTTCCGAAATGCCCAAACCTCGTACATGCCAGGCCTATCTGATTATCTCAAACAGACGTCCAACGAGGAGGATACCACCACCCCAGAATCGATGCCACTCTTTCTACCCTCTTTTTTTGCTGAAGATCAACGTGCAACGATTTGCGAGCCGAATCTATGTGACTTGGAAGACCGACTACGATTCGCACAGGCCTCGGAGGCTCTCTCTAAACTACGCCACCAGTTGCGAACTCGATCATTCGCTCACAGCTACAAAACACGAAATATCAATTCTCAGGGTGCCTATACACGTAGCCGCCTTCTCCAAAACCAGATCGAAGTGCGGATCAAAGCCATCCGCATCATTTACAATATTGCGCGGGAAGCTTTGCTGTCGCTGCGTGGCCCTGGCGACTGGGAAAATGTCCTTCAGCCACTCCGACCTGAAGACATACGTGGGATCAGTGAACGAACCTTGACTGCCGAAGAACAGGAAGAATATCGGCAGACTCGAGCACTGGCTGGGATGTCATCGGAGGCGATACAAAACGAACTGAATGGTCTAGGTCTCACGAGCGGGCAAGAAAACATACCAACAGTTGCATTCAACCGCAGTCTCGCGCTTGGTGAAGGACGACGAACGTTATCGTGGATTTGGTACACAGTGACTGACGAAGAACTCCTGGGCGCTGGTGAAGTACATGCTTGTACGAATTATTATTACAAGCTTATTTGGCGGAGGACTAACCTTCTTTCTGTATCCAAGGTCTTCGTGTCGAGTGGGTGAAGGCCCGAGCGCATGCCGAAAGATGGCGAGAAGAAGTTCTTTTACTTGAAGAGGAAATGTGTCGTGCGATTGCATATTGCCGGTGGAGGGCTAGCTATTGGCGAAACGCGGAGACGCCAAAGGAAAGTTGGACAACGGAAGAGGAATTGGTGCTGTACGAGGGAGTTCGAGCGTACGCGCGTCGCCAGGCCGATTACGAGTGTCGTCGAGCATTGCAGTGGGAGGACGCGTGGCGTTCAATTCGTGAACGTGCAGAATTCGTCCTGACCTCACAGCTCAGTCAAACCGGCCCCAACATCCTCGCAGCGCCTGCTTTGGTGGTGGAGTTAGACTTGGACTATGATGATAGCATGGAAATGGAGGAGATTGATGAGCCGTAGCGGCGCTTCTTGTATTGTGCCTACGAAAATCTGTGAATTGCATTATAATGTGGACTGAGGATAAAATGAGCAGTGGCAAGGTCGAATTATATTACCGAGCGACATTATACCAGAAATGTTGACCAGGCCGAATTGTAACGTAGGGTGTACATTATAATATGGGTGGAGCACAAAGAAACGGCCGCAAAGTCAGCAAAAGTAGCGGCGGCGAGGCCAGATTTGAATGCGGAGGGCACGTTATAATGCGACCTTGGGTGTCGACGAATCGTGATCAGAGGTAGCAGGGGAATTATAATGGGGGGTTGGGGGGGTTGAGTGCGATTTTAATATGAGCTACAGACCGTGCAGGGTGCATTGTAATATTACAAAAATGGAGGCTAGATTATAATGGGGGGTGCAGGGAATAAGGGTAAGGCAAAAGGAGCGGCAACGACGCCAGATTTTAATGGGGAGTGCATGTTATAATGCGAGCTGGGTTTCAACGTATTATAGTCAGAGGTGGCAGGGGAATTATAATGGGGGGTTGAGGAGGGTTGAGTGCTATTATAATGGGGGGTCGAGGGGGTTGAGTGCTATTGTAATACGAGCTACAGACCGCGCGGGGTGCATTATAATATCACGACGGGGTACCATTTATGGTCAAGGGCAGGTATTGTAATGCTCACTGGGGGGGTTTAGATAGCGGGGACATTTTAATACGATGGTCAGGAGAGTCCTTAGGGTATTATAATATGAGTACATGGATTGTTGGCAATACCCACCATGTGATCTCCGTCAAGCTTTCCGTACACCAGACGAATGCTGACACCCTCCGAGTCATTCACGTCATCCGTAGTCATTATCCTTTCGTTTCGATTCTCACCTTTGATTCCACGTTTGTGCATTTTACAAACTGTTCCCACGAGAACGTATTCTTGGGGAAATCCTTGAGGATCAAAGTTTCATATCAGCCAGAGCCGCCACCGTCCAAAACAATGATGATTAGGGTATTTTTATAGGAGGACGACGTTTATAGGATCAACAGTGAAAGAACATTTGACGGCCCTATGGTATAGTTCCGTGGCAGCAACTTACCAAGTCAATCGCAGGACATGGCCAACGTTCGTACTTCCCGAGAACTCTATGAACATAGAAACAGATCAGTGATTACACTAAAGGGAAGGTAGCACCCACAAGGGTGGCTCTTCGGTGAATAATTGAGATTCGGCGACGTCTGGCGGCACCATTAGATGTTACTAGTTACATTCCACATATGTACGGATGGTAGATTGAACATATTGCACGAATAGAGCGAAAATATGTCATCTTGGAAGTAATCCAAGATGTTGACGCCTGTCCTGAACGATGATCCCTTCGAGTCTTTCCTCGACCTCACCCGTTGCCTGACGACGGCTATCGCCCTGGAAATGACAATGGCATATCCATGATCGCTAAAGACGTCGGTTGTAGGCATCGACACAGACTATTTCCTGGTGGTGCAGATAACGCTCGACTATCGGCTGGACTCGTGGATCTACCTTGGAAAGAATCCTCACGGTATCGCTCTAACGGGAAGTTAAGATCACGGTCGTGTGCTCAGGATGATCTCTTACCCAAAGGATGCCCTGGAATTCTTTGCCTTTTGCACTGACGACGAAATCGCTGGGTTCCATGACATGAGAAGAACTCACATATGCACCTCGAAGCGAGTTTACTCCTCCCTGCGACTCGTCGGGAGTGGCGATCGCTCCCCATATGATCTGACGGGCGCCTTCTTCCGCTGGCCTGGCAACGAGGGCTCGGAACACCCACAGAATAACATCAAGAATACCACGAAGGAGGTCCGAGTGACAGAATCCAGGATGGATGCAGTTAGCGATGATTGTAGGTCTAGAGGGTGGAAGATGGTCCGATAAAGCACGTGTGAAAAGTAGGTTTAACACTGAGTTTTGTCAACAAGTGAGCATGAAGACTCGATTGTTTGGTTCACTCACATTTGGCTAAGTTGTATTTTGGCCTGGCGACGCTATTGCGATATAAGGGGCGCGAACGGATTGACACACGATTGGACTTACTAAGGTTCGCAGCACTGTCTACTGCCTAATTCTTCGAGTGCGGATTGGGCTAGGAACGCCTTCTCAGGAACGCGCGCAGTTTGGTGAACCATACTCCCAACGATTACTATGCGTGGCTCAGAAGAGGATAGTTCCGCGGCCTTGAACATTTGCGGGAGTAGAAGGAAGATGAGGAGAGCTGGTGCCAGGTGATTGACTTGAATCCTGTCGGTAGGTCAAGGTCAGCACGAACGGCGCGTAGAACCGAAATAACACGTACGAAGTCTCCCAGTCATCTTCCGTCTTTTCATACTTCGTAGAAATTATTGCAGCGTTCGCAACCAAGATGTCAAGCCTCTCGACTTCTTTCTCAAACTTGTCCACGAATGCTTTGACGGAGGCGAAACTACAAAGATCGATCAGCCAGAGTTCGGCGTCAAATCCGGTGCTCTGTTTGATGCCTGCCGTATCATAAAAGCAAGCATGTAGCTCAATGGAGGAAGGTAAGCGAAACAGGGGTTTGTACTTACTCGCTACCGCTGCAGCCCCCCTCTCCTGACTTCTACATGCCATGACAAGCCGGGCAGGCTTCATGGTAGCGAAGTGCTTCGCCGCCTCGTATCCTATCCCAGTGTTGGCACCAAGCACAAGGACGGTCTTGCCCGTCAAGTCAGCTTTCTCTACCGGGGCCGCCGGAGTCCACTGGTCTTTGAGGAACTGCCATTCAGATACGTGGACCATGGCGACTGAGGGCGAATTGGGGGCAGAAGTCGCTCCATCCACCAACCATTGGCATCGTCTTTTAAATTATTGCTACAAATAAGCGAGCGTCCTTTTTCGAGGCACGCACTCAGCCCTGAGCCAATTGGCTTGCGGTTACCAGTCCTGGACCTACAAACTACACACGCAAACCCTAAAGTGGAGTGAGTACCCTTGGCCAATGTCAGTCGCTTGGATGTGTGGCGGTTCCATCAGACCTTTGGACATGTATGCGAAGAATACAACCAATCATGTTGGTATGGGATCTCGGTCTCTTACAATTTTTGTTAATATAGGCATTAACCCGACCCTATGTTTCTGCTCTCACTATGGAACGAAGGCAGGGATACTCGATGAAGAATCTATGAGAGCACGCATCTCAAGCAACTATATCTCCAAGGCAAGTTCTTACATACGCCAAATAGTTCAAATTGGTGGCAGCATGAGGCGCAGACACTACGCCACAGACTCAGACGCCGCCGTTGATCTCGCGCCGTCTTCGCATCCTGTTGTTCTACTTGTATGGGCAAATGAACTGGCTCCGAGAACTCCAGTATCGTATGCGAAGAGCGAGCCTGCCTATTCGAACCATGGCGAAGATGAAGGAAAGCCCTGGTCACGAATTAATGTTTGAGGTAGAAAAGAAGGGCAGGGAAGCTGAATTGCTTCTGCCAGATGTAGGTAATCTCGTGGTCGAAAGTTAACGAGCAGTCGTATAACTATTGGCCGATCGTAGTCATACGCCTATAGGACTATCATATCAACAAGTGTACATCCCGGAGTGTCATGAATCCATACGAACAGAAAGTGTCATGGAGAAAACTTCATTCGGGACCTTTGAACGGGCTTGGCAATAGATACTTCAAGAATTGCTCACCACAGAGATGCTGCTAGAGACAGAGTTGCGATTCAGCATCCAGCTATTGACAAGGGCAGAGTAGGACGCACATTACCAAGTTGGAACTGCAACAGGGCGTCGACGTCTGCAGGAGGTTGCATATCGTCAGTGGTGGAAGTGGGAGCAAGGTATAAAATCTCTATGTTGGTCGCACGGTCCGAACAAGTTCGCATCATCAGTTTCATGCAACTGACATTCAAAGAATGCTCCGATGGTCTGTTCATCAGGTTGTCCCCAGGTTAATATGCATCTAGACGATCATGCGTAGGAACCTAGTTCTGCATGTGAACAGCGGCGACCACCCAGTAAAACGTTTGTATTGATGGTGGAGAGTGTTCGTTGGGCCAGGAGCTGGAAGCAGTGAGTCGTGAGAATTTCAATTTTCAGCCTCTCGAGCGCCTTTTGCATCCGCTAACATAGCATCCTTTGAGGTTGACTCTCCAGGGTAGCGGCCTTTCCAGTACCATTGGCAGCATAACGTAAAGTCTCTCGGTCTTGTGGGCCATAGGCACGCAGCGATCGCTACAACTTGCGATATACGGAAGAGATAATGATAATTCATGGCTAATGAAGACCATTGAACGAAGACCGTTGCCCTATAGTACGCTTCTCTTATCATTCAAATAGTCGATAATAACGCATAAAGCTCAACGAAGCTCACCAAAACTTTCAGAGCCCTCCCTGTGATGCCCGGGCCATCCATGGTGCACCAGCCCTCGGAGCGTTCAGAACTGAAGCTATGTTGGACCAATTTACTGCTTAACTTGTGACGATTGAAGACTGGTCCTTCGTGTATGGGTTCAACTTGAAGTTCTCTTGAACAACTCGGATATATAGCGCACTTGAAGACGGCTGGATTATATTCGACGGATCGCTGTTTCGCTACCGCTGTTGTCGCATATGTGACGTTCGCACTAGTGGCCTGCGTTGAATCAACACCGGATTGGGGTGAGAACTCGTCAGTAAGTGTTTCGCAGATGTCCTTATTCTTTGTACGTATGCTCATTGAACGGCATTCATGTAAACGTTGTATCGCAGCACATACACTGCCTTGTTGCCGTCCTGCCAGCTTGCGCCATGCTTCGTAGTGAGCTCCAAGACAGTTTCCCTGTATGAGGTAGAATGGATCGAAGTGACCGTATGATGCAAGGATGTATCCATTCGCCCACATGTACGGTACGATGGGTTTCAGACGACCGCATTGTATGGCTAGGCTGCTAACGCTCATACATTGGTTCAGGCTCGAATACCATGATTCGTGGCAAAGATAACACACCCTCGTGTATAGGGTTTTACTCCACTCTCCACATGGTGGTTTCATACGACAGCCTGTAACCTGAAACGCGAAGTGTTAATCCGTCGACCTTCCACGAGAATGCCAAGGGACACCAGAACGTCAACAACGAGCCTCCTATTATCTACTCGTACTTATAAAAGGCTCGAGAATGGCCGTGGATTCTTCAGCAGTTGCCCGCCGGTCGTATCAACAGCTCAGCCTCACGAACTTCTTCTCAGTGCCGGTCACTTTGAAAGTTATTCCCTTTTCAACTCTCTTCCCGCCGAAAACATCCCTCTTTGATTAATTCCCACTCGTTTCTCACCCACTCCTTCGCTTCATCATCATGGTCCATACTTCAACTGCTGTTGTTTTCGGTGCCCTCGCTCTCAATGCCGCGTCCGCACTCGCGACTCCCTTGAAGTAAGCTCCTCGCATCCTTGTAAAGTGTATCATACTTATCACTGATTTAACTAGCATCGAATCCAACGAGCCCCTCGAAACTCGTGCGACAAAGGCAGGGAAATCAACCCTCAGCAGGGTCGGCTCAGGCCTCGGTACTGCAGCTGCCTTCGCCCCGATAGCTGGGCTTGGTCTTAGCCTGGCCACCGGCCAACCATTACGACGCGATGCCGAGGGCGATGACCACATCGAGGCTCGTGATGCCGAAGACGAAGACCACCTCGAAGCCCGTGCCGCGAAATCGGGTCTTCGCAGAGTTGGCAGTGCCCTAGGTACTGCAGCTGGATTCGCTCCACTTGCCGCCCTTGGACTGGGTATGGCCACTGGTCAGCCAGTACGCCGCGATGTCGAGGAAGCACTATACGCTCGTAACGTTGAAGATAACGAGCACCTCGAAGCACGCGGGAAGAAGTCCAAGTCCGGCGGCAAGAAATCGACCCTCAGCAGAGTAGGCAGTGGCTTAGGAAAGGCCGCTGCATTCGCCCCACTTGCCGCCCTCGGTCTCAGCCTGTTCGGTGGTCAGCCAGTACGGCGCGATCTGCTTGAAGAATTACTGGCACGCGACGTCGACGACGACGACCACCTCGAAGCTCGTGCCGTAAAATCAGGGCTTCGCAGGGTAGGCAGTGGCCTTGGGACTGCGGCCGCCTTTGCTCCTCTCGCCGCTCTAGGCCTTGGTATGGCTACCGGTCAGCCCGTACGACGCGACCTCGGTGAAGAATTCTGGGCTCGTGATGTCGAGGATGCGTACCTCGAAGCTCGTGCCGTAAAATCAGGGCTTCGCAGAGTAGGCAGTGGCCTTGGGACTGCGGCCGCTTTTGCTCCTCTCGCCGCTCTAGGCCTTGGCATGGCTACTGGTCAGCCCGTGCGACGCGAACTCGTCGAAGAATTGTTGGCCCGTGACACCGACGATGATGACCATCTACAAGCCCGTGCCACAAAATCGGGTCTTCGTAGAGTTGGTAGCGCCCTCGGTACAGCTGCGGCTTTTGCTCCTCTTGCCGCCCTTGGTCTGGGTATGGCTACGGGCCAACCAGTGCGACGTGATCTCTCGGCGGAACTCATGGATATCTTCCATCGGGAGATCTCTGAATCGTTGGAAGATTTAGATTAAGAACTATTCAAGCTCGACAGTATAACCTTGTAGAGTGTAGACGACGAGGACGAGGGGAATATATGTTGGTTCAACGTGCAGCCAAAACTAGTATTTCATCCAGCGTCTGAATTATATTCGCATATCATTGCCAATGTTAAAGAAGCGAAGGTATGGATCAAGGAGCGGAATTGCAAGGGAACCGTGTATAACATGTTCAAGCAAGCAGTACATCCCCGTACCGCATAGAGAAGAGGGAATGTCCCAAGTAATTAATCAACGATTGAAGAAGGCAGAGGTAGACCTAAACGTGGGATGGAGTTCGAGGCATCCGAAGGAGAGGTTTCGTATCCGTGTATAAAAGTACCACCAACATCCACCGGTAATCCCCAGGAGTGATGGCTGTCGAACAGTAGGTCGTTCTGCCCCGGTGACATGCATGCAGGATCCACGTCGTGGTAATGCGACCGAAATTGATGTTCGGGCGAGGGTATATCGAAAGGATTGATAACAGGGGTATATTGATCTACGTAGTCGTGGGCAAAGTCGTAGGGTCCTCCGTTCAACGGGCTACCTGTGAGTGTCTGGCAGGATACAGACATCGGGTGAGGTGCTGCATGGGGGAAGGACCACCCTGACGAAGCTGCGAGGAATGCTGTATCGATTGAAAGATTACGCCTGGGTGTGGGCATGGCGAGATTATCATGTTGATTATACGATGATGAAGGGAATGTGGGTGGTGCAGATATCGGCGGAGGGCCTGGGCACAAGGATAATGGATCCCAAGAGATTGGGTGTGAAAGAGGCGAAGAGGACGGAGGCGACGAATTTGGTGTGTATGAATCGTCGAATGTGATGGGAGACAGGCTCTGCCCCACAGGAGAGCACGGGCTCGGGTAAGACGTAGGCGACTGGGGATACGGTACGTTGGGCGACATAACTGGAAGCCGCGTAGTAAGGTTTTCATCGTCGGACGTGTTACTGACTGAACACGCTGGGCTCGACGAGGATTGGTACTCCTCCGCAGTCAACGGTTCCTCAAACCGAGTTACGATGACGGGGACGTGATGCTTGTCGTACTCAAGGATAGCGGCATCCAGTTCATCACCCTTCTTCCCCTGAATCAACAACTCCGCGATCTTTGCACACCGTTTGTTATCCCTCGGCTCGATATCCCTCACCTTCCTCTTCACCAACCCCGAGGCCGCCGCGACTTCTGCTCCGTCGCCCCCACCCTTCTTCGAGTGTTGCGGTCGGAAGGCATATTGTGGGTACTTCCGCCTGTGCTCGTCCAATGCCCGCTTTGCTTTGCCATGCCACTCCTGTCTCTCCTGGTCAGGGAGGTTCTGCCACGTGATGCCGATGATCTTGGAGAGGGTGCTATGGCTTGCTTCTACGGTTTGAGAGACGCGTTGCGAGCGGATGAAGTTAGAGCGGAAGAGGATGAAGGCGTTGGGAGGGCGTGGGATATGGTTTGAAGGCCTCTTCTTGCGGTGGTTGGGTTTCGTGAGTGGGGCCTCCTGCATGCTATCCTCCATTGGAAAGAACTCGGCTACGTAGATCGAGGGCCCGGCTCTAGTCTCTGCGTCGCAGTATGGGCGAGGAGACAGCATATCGACGAAAAGAATAACGCACCATGGGTAAGAGCGCCTGCTCCCTTCTGTCTCTGACCATTCCTTGCCACAGGCATTCAGAACTGGACCTGCTTGTTCTGATGTAAGAATACGAATACAAAGGGCGGGAATACGGGGAGACATCTTGTCTTATAAGTTATAAAGGACTTGACTTGCCTATACATCCCGGACATTGACGCCAGGTCTCTATGTGTTCTAGTCTATATGGATGAATGGAGGAGAGGTATGGTCCCAACCAAATGCGGTAGTGTTTGTCTTTTTCAAGGTCCGGTCTCTAAGATGCCAATATTAGTGAGCGATGAATGAGAAGAAGGTAGAGAAAAGTTTATAGGACGAAGGAAGAAAACAAAACGGCCTATTTTCGGACAAGGAAAGGCATGTTCTTGACGACGAGCAAAGAGTAGTGGCTACATATGTAGGAGTCACTAAAAGCCCATTGATCGGCATTCTCACCTTCCCCTTCTGCCCCACTTGATCGAACACTGCGAGCCGAACAGCCACAGGCATGATCTGTGTGACCCTAAATAGGCTACTCCAAAGGGCGATCTCCGATTGTCCTACAGTCTTCTATCACAAGGTCCTCAGTATGAACCCGAACAACTGATTAGAACTCACCCGCGTCTTCGATGTCCTGCTCGGCAAGTTCCCGTCATTGCATCCATTTGGAATCGGGGACATGAATATGATCATAATGTTATCCGTTGACATGCGCCTGAGGATTCCTTTAACGATTTCAACGACTAAGAGCGTGTTCACGAAGTCGAGAAATATAGGGCCGATATCGGACAAGTGCTCGAATGTAACAGCAAGATGGATGTACGTCAGGTTGGTCAAAAAGAAGACGGACAGGGTGTGCGCGTGGACCGCGTGGTATCTAAGATATATGAATAGGAACGTAAGAAAGCGCAAGGGAGTGAGCGTACTGATTCTGCCTGCAAAGAAAGATAACATATTCGAGGTTGAGAAGTCCGGGTATCGAAAACGCTCCGGCAGCTTCGAAATGTACGCGCTCTAAGGACAGCGTACGCAATGACGTGGAGGACAGCAAGACGTGTTCTACCTCGACACCGAGGGGTTGAACGGGTCCCGCGACGGCAAGGTGACCAACGCAAGGTGGAGGGTCCTCAAATAGTAGGATATCCGCAAGTGGAATTGAAGACGGGGAAACAATGCGCTGAGTAAGAACTTCGTATCAGTAGATCTGAATGGGCTGGGAAGTGGCAGGGCGGCCATTTTCTGGGCGTATGGTGATAGACTTGAGGGTCAAGTTGGAGAGGGTGATGAGTGGCGAGATATTGGTCTACGAAGAGAGAGTCTCGAGAGGCCTTAATGATGGAAATCGAATCGTTAAGATTACGCGGCGGCTGTCTTCACTTTCCTTGAACTTTGATAGCGGAAGAAAGGCTTAGTTGTGACAACAAGGAAAATTGAGGTGAGATGTAGCCGACAAAGACAAAGTGGACGAAGCAGTAAATTAGATATCTTGTAAGGTTATCTGACGTACTACTACTATCGTGGCAGGCGGAGCAAAGTTGTAGGTGTAACGAGTACCGGGAGATAATTCTAGAATGGGTATGGTGAGGCGTCCTTCGTGATTAATGCTGGGGAAAAGCCGAGTCGAGGACGTCCAGTAGACACAGTGCCAGACAGTCGAAGATCACGATCATTCCAGAGTGTGCATATGAGCAAGCAGCTCCCGGGCGATGATATGTCATATTCTAATCAATGATAAAAGTTCGGACGGTGGTTAGTTGGTAGACGAATCCATTGGCAGCCAGAAGCCAAGGGACTAGACTAGAGACTTTCGGTTAGTATGGAAGTCTGAGAGTAATTTACCGGTGCTCACTAGATTACAAGAGGTTTCTTTGAGCTCGATGAGGTGGGAAGGCGTAGCCGTCCCGAAAATCCACGCCTTTCTAAAGTTGAAGCAGTGATGTTCAATTGTCCAAGAGGCTGAGAAACTGAGTTCTCACGCCATTGTATATGAAAATCTAACCACCATTGATATTGGGCGCTTGAGCTCCCGCGACGCGGGGTCACTTGTGCGTCTTTTCATCGGCCATTAGCTGTTTTCGTACCGCTGGCCGTGTACTCCAGACGATTCACACATAGACCAAATGTCGAGCAGAGCGTGTTCTACAATCCGTACGCCTGGGGAAAAGGTCCACTAGAAAAGAATGTATGAGAGAACAATCTCTCATCTCGCCCTGTTGCGCGCTGCGAGGACGGTGTGTATGTACCGAGCGACGAATCAATCACATCCTTCCGTAATTTGGGTTTCCTACCCAGGCCTGCCGTCCCACCCTGCCCATCAACTTGCTCTAGAGTTGCTCAGACGAAACACATTTGGCGGTGTATTGAGTTTTGGTATCAAAGTCGATGATAGTGCAGCCCAAGAGGACGTCCCAGACAACCATGCACCTCCCCCCGATGCTGCCTCCAAGGTTATCGATAGTCTGGAGCTAGCGAGCAATGTGGCAAATGTCGGCAAGTGACTACACCAGGCGTGTCACCAATTTGCCATTAATACTTGCAACGCGCCTGTAGGGGACGCAAAGACGCTGGTCATCCACCCTGCTTCGACTACGCATGGTCAATTAACTACGGAGGAGGAACTCAAAGCTGGAGTTACTCCGGACTTGATCAGGGTGCGTACATCAATATGTTGTCGCATTACGCAGGCATCAACTGAAGGCGTGGGTTTATAGGTTTCAGTCGGAATCGAGGACATCGAGAACATCATTGCAGATTTCGAAAACGCCCTAATGGTGATATCAGTCAGAAGCTTCGAAGTATCGTAGATCATGAGTCACATTCTGGATAAAAGGCTATCTACTAAACTGAAACGAGGTGAACGCGTGGCTGGGCCCTTATGTGCAGGTCACTCTACAGCTTCGTGATTAATACGAGAGGATACCAGCGCCGCTATTCTTATCCCATCAGTTCTGGTGCAACTTGGGTGCCTCGAAGCTTGACTGCAAATAACAATCCTGTCGCCCGTGTGGGTGAGCTACTCCATTAGAGCCAACTATGTTGGCTTCTTAAGAGGTTTTGGACACGGTATGACAACGAGAAGCACCGGAAATCGAACTGCAGTCCAAGGCGGTTTTACTGTAATGTAATTGCGATCTCGCATTAACTTGCGCCGCTGATTGGCGCTGGGAAAGCTGCCACTGTCTTAATGTTCAGACAGCAGACAGACAGGATTCCAGTCTGCACAAGTGGACCGCTCTCTGGTTCGCCCTGGGTCCGTGGCTTGGCCGTTGCATGTATAAAGGTGTCAGCAACTGCAGTATCAACAAGCCATTGCCTCTGCTCCCCCAACGATGTACGCCCACACTCAACCTGTATCCAAATCCTATTACGTCCAGAGCGATTTCTGGGCTGAGCAGGCTGCACCTTGTCCACCAATACCCCCAGTTGACATGCAAACCCTACCGCCCGACTCCGTCCTTACGGAAGCCAGCGATTCGCTGACACCGTCTGGGACCGAGTCCTACATCCTCCCACACCCCGACCTCGAATACAGCCTTTCGTGCTCATACCCCACCGATGAACACAGTGTACCCCCCTACATATACACGCTCGACTTCTTTCCGTCGTACGTCGAGTCTACAACCATGGATCTTTCGGCCGAAATCACCGAGCCCTCATCCGGGGATCTCGAGCGTTCAGACTACACGCATTACTTGTCTACTTATCTCAGCGCTCAGGAAGAGCTGGGGACGAGCGACGAGGACGTCTGTTATCCCTATCCTTCCATTGAATCTTATACTCTCCATGCGCAGTACGCGGAGGAGTTGTCTCCTTTGGCCACCCCAGTTCCAACACTGGATACTCAACTTGAAGATCCCTACGCCACGGATTCCATCATCTACACCTCGTCGCCATCGAATACTCTCCACGCTTATCCCACTTTCCTTTCCTCCTTCGACTATTCTTCGAATGAACCCATGCTCGATGGGTGGCCCGATTGGAATCTCAATCCCGCTTACTCCGAGGTGGCGGGAATGAGCCAGTTAGTGCAAAATAACATGACGTTGGAGGATTGGCAGCCCACATTCCTCAGCTATCCGACGACATTCTATATGAAGGGGGGAGCGTCGCTCACCATCGAGACTACACTCAAAGTGTCTCCCGCCGCTGCGGGGGCAATTATTTGCCAGCGATGAATGAGTCGGACCGTCAGCAGAAGTCGCTAGAGTATTGCTAAGCTATCTCCTGGTCGTTGAGTATTTCCTGTATTCTGGTAGAGTGTAAGCTACGTTTGGTGTCCCAGCTTTCGAGATGTCTATGCCCTACCCTGTTGTTGAATTTGATTGCTGATCCATTTCAACCCAAGACATGTCAGGGGCTGCATTCGTGGAATACCCAAGTATAAAGATACATTGGTCTCTACTATACCATTCAAGCGACGTAAGTGTCCCCCATACGTCTGATCAACTCCTCGAAGCGTTCAACGGGCACGAGCATGACCCTCCCTCTGTTGTCTATCCCGAACGTTTCTGCGTCTCGCTTTTCACGCGGAGCATTGTCGAACGAGTAGTTCAGAGTGTGACTTGCGCATTGCATGATGATGTCGTCTTCGGGGTGGAATGGGTATATACCACCAGCGGGCCGCTGGGCTACGGGTTGACTTTTGGCCTTTTGCTTCTTTGACTTCTTCGACGACGGGGAACGAGGGTTGGACGCAAGATAAGACTCTTCTTCGGGTGAAAGATGGTATGTCCGCGAGACAAAGAGTAGATGAGAGAAGGTGAATGGTTGATTCTACCATGCATAGGTTCAGATGCCACGTCGAAAGGATGTCAACAACCATACGTACCGCTTCGATCGCCCATCTGATCTCGTCGCCGAGCATTTTATACATGGGTGGGACCGTCTGAACGGGCATGTTGATCAAACGTTCACAGATAATGAGTCCCACGTGCTGTGCGGTCTGGTCGGGAGATAGCAGCACAGATAGCGCGCCGTGAAACGAGGGATCAGAGGACTGAGATGTTTTCCTGAGGATATATTCGACCAGTGCGCGGATTGAAGGGTGGTCCTAGAATTTATGGACCGTGAGGGGACCTCGGATCTGGAACATGGAAGATGCTCACGCGCTGGATATGCAAGTTCAGGACAGTCAGAAGAGCGTATGGATCGCTCTCCATCCCATCCGTTTTGATTGTGGTGCCCACAGTTGGTTGGCTGAGTATCAAGTCCGTGAGCTCATTCAGATGCAGTCCCTCGGCGTCCGACTGAAAAAGCTGAACCAGCAGTCGCTTGATCGCGATGTAGTCCACAGCAGGGTTTGGGTCGAAAAAGTCAAAATCAACGTCTATGAGATTCTACTGATGAGACGGTGAGCATTTTATCAAATACTTCAGGATGAGTCGCACCACATCAGAAGAATCGGAGTCAGAGTCGTCTTGTTTGCGTTTCGACATGGTGGACGAGGAGAAAAATGCGTTGAGCGCCTAGATTAGATTAGCGCCAAACGATCTAACTTTCATATAAGTCAATCGGTCCGCAAGGTCCGTCGTAAAGCTCCGACCTCTTCCTCCCCAGTACTCAGAAGATCCGCACATATGACCGTAGGATTGGATCCGGGAAGAACTAGGGCCACGTACTTAAACTATGCGACAGTTGCATCCTATCTTGCTCATCGACCACCACCACCACGGGACCGACCGCCCCTTCCGCGCTGCACAAGGCAGATACAATGCCCTTTCAAGCCAGGAATCCGCGATTGTTTTCTTTTCTGCATGCTACAGTGCTGCCCACAGCTTTTTCGTACACGTCTAGCATGGCCCACGCGACGAGGCCATTCGCCCGATATTCCAGTAGTTCGACCGCAACTCGCATGCCTCGTCTATCCCCTCGAGTGCGAAGGGGAGGTAGCTTGCTCACGACTGGGGCACTGATAACTCTGGGGTTGGGTACTATCTACGCCGACTCTAACACTCCAGTCGACGGGACGAACACGCCCCCTACCACGACGCAGACCGTGGGCTCACTTATACGTTCATATGTCGTGTACACCATGTGTTCGGTCCCTGCACTGGTCGACTTCTCCCCCCAACTTCTCGCCTTCTTGACCGGAATCCCTGGACTGAAGCAGATAACGGAATCGGTCGTTCGAGTCACATTTTTTGATCAGGTGAGGACCATACATGCATGTAGCCTCACCTGAGACCCTTATCTCTGACGGAATATTGATGTAACACGTCAGTTTGTTGGCGGCGATACCGCCCACGCTACGTTACCATTGCTGAAGCAGCTTCGGGCTACGAATAAAGGTGCGCTCTTTGCGTATTCTGTTGAAGTCGATGAAGAGGAGGCTGTTGGGTATGCGGCTTTCCTTATTGCGATAGTTTCAGCTTGTTGAGAATAACATAACCAGGTCGAAGAAATCGAAGAAAGACGCAGAACCGCCTCACAAACGAATTGTTGACGAGATGATAAGATGTATAGACGTTGCAGCGGACTTCGAAGACTCTGTACGCGCTGAAGGAAAGGAGATAGTCAGGGGTCGAAAGACATGGGTAGCGGTCAAAATGGTATTTCCTTCCTTCCATTCGTGTATTTTGAATGATATCTGGCCCTTTCTCACACATCCTTTCATATTCTGGTTGGTAGACAGCCTTACTTCCGGATGCTCAGTCGCTTATTAACTTTTCGTCGTACATCATCGCCAATCGTTCAGCTCCACCCATCCCAGTGGCTTTTCCTGGATACCCCGAGCTATCTGACCTCGATGTCCTTTACAAGACTACGCCAGATGGTGCGAAGTAAGACTATACTTTCATCTCGTAATAACTACCTCATCGTGGATCTCGCTTCAGGGTCGCTGCCATAGATTCTCTTCCAGCAAACTCGGTGGGTCAGACCCTAACGGACGAAGATATCGAGTCCCTCCGAGACCTTCATTCAGATCTCATTCGAATTTGTCAACGCGCCCAGGAGAGAGGCGTTAGAGTCATCATAGATGCGGAATACAGGTACACTCGTTCGAATCTACTCCACTCAACCATATAATCATCTTCGGATAGCTGGTATCAACCCGCTATAGACGCTCTAGCATTATCGCTTACCCGACAGTTCAACAAGCTTCCTGATAGCAAGTCTAGCTCTTCTACATCATCGGTTTTGCCTCTGGTATATGGTACCTACCAAGCCTACCTACGAAGGTCAGTCCTTGTCCGCCGCTATCCCCCGTTACTGGCTAAGGTCGTTTGTCTACTTTGAAGGACCCCCGAGCACCTCAAGCTATCATTGCTTGATTCTAAGAAGCACAATTATTCTTTGGGAGTCAAGCTAGTTCGAGGAGCCTACCACCCACATGAACTAGCAGCCCATCAATCGAGACAGAAGCGCCCCGGCGATGGCGGATCGATATCAAAGCTGGGGGCGCATCATGATCAATCCCTTTCCATATCGCCAGATCCGTATCCGCCTGTATGGGAGACGAAAGCAGATACAGATACATGCTATAACGAATGTGCCAAGGCCTTGATTCAAGCCATCGAGGAGGATCTCTATTCACCGCCACCATCCCCATCGCCGGCTCCCCTATCCTCTTCCTCATCTTCATGGCTTACTCCCTCGTCCTGGATTACCAAGCTGAAGGGTCAAAGAACCCCTTCTGCTGTTGTCACTTCTTCAGTTTCTCCTAGACTAGACATAGAGCCAAAGATACCCAGCATAGGTGTTCTTTTCGGGACACATAATTGGAAGAGCTGTGACCTCATCCTCAACGAACTTGTTCGGCATGGTTTGGCTTCACAGGAGCTCCTCCTGAGAGGTGGAAAGGAACCCATTATACACCTCGACGAAGAAGTAACTGAGCGAGTCACTGTGGGGCAACTTTACGGTAATCTAGGGTCATCTTCCGTTCTATGCGGCCGCTGAATCATATAATTTATAGGTATGAGTAACGCTTTGACAGATTATCTAGTTGGCCGAACTCGTTCGGGTTCGCCCCTGGTTATAAAGTAAGTGGTATTCTCACAAATCTCATACACACTGCCAATTTCCTATTCCCTATCAGGTACGTGCCATATGGTGCGCTTTCAGAAGTCATGCCATATCTCAGTAGGCGAGCTATTGAGAACAAGTCCGTTCTCGGAGATGGAGGCGCGGCAGACGAACGCAGGCGCGCTGGAAGTGAGTTGTGGCGGCGCTTATTTGGATGACGTTATTTGGCAGCTTGTTTCATGATATCTTGATGGATATCTATCGAACCCATCGAACTTGATGCAGGACTGTTGCATGCAGATTAGCGTAGTCAATGCCACGATATATCCTTGATGAAACAAACACTTTGGCTTAGATTCGAAGTGCAGACTCTTCACGCCGGCTTTTGAGCCAATATACCTTCAAGGGTAGCTACTACGAGCGCCTCCGACTGTGTGTTCGATCTAACAGATTGCCACTGTGGACGCTAAGGCGACGACAGCTTGTCGCCAAGAGACGTATGCTGATGCTTCGGAGAATGATAATCCCTTCCAGGAAGTAAGGTTAATATTCATTGATTGTTGCTGTTTGTGTGAATGGGCTTCTTCGGACAATGTGAAACAAGGCATAAATTGTTCTCTTTGTCCTAACAGCCGTACATATAGACAACATAGAGGTGAAGGTTCGACCTACACACGAGCAAGATCCATCAAGCACCCTGCACCGCTTACATAGTGTGATTTTCTCTGATGGCGCGTCATGTCTGATTTGGTGGTGAACCGTTTGCCGCAGGTGCATCTGAACTGCTTAAGACCCCAATGTGCATTGATATGCCCTAAATGCAGTTGAGTGAGAAAAGCTTCGACCCCTGGTAATCGACCTAACTGACGAATACAATTTTGTTTCGTGGTGAACTCGGAGGGACAGTGCCGACACCTGTATTTTGGTTGCCGAAATCGCCGCGATGCTGATGCGCATAGAATCTTCTCCGAAGCGACTACAGGTCGAGGGACCGGAAGAGTCGAACCGACAGCGCTAACACCACCTGATGCCTGCCCGAAGCAGCACATGGGCTCATACGCATTAAGTAGGGTGACTCCCTCCTGAGCTCGAGCGATATCACCCCCAAAAGCCAACCAATCTGCATACTTCGGGGCTACGTCACTGAGCGCCTCAGTTTGGGCGAGGACATCTGGACTCGCGGGGTATGCGCCAGTTCCTGACCAGATACCCGTGCTCCCACCAATAGCTACGTGCGAGCTGTAGTAAATGGAGGGATGTCTGGGTTCAAACGCAACGACCGATTCGTGAACGAGGTCTGCAGCGAAGTCTGAAGTGTCCTGCACGATGCTGGCGTTTCTCGAAGTTGTCAGCGACGTCGGCGTGGTATAGGTGCGTGTCGGAGGGGTTGTTTCATATGTGATGTCACCTCGAGGGTAGTACAACTGGCTCGCAGCTTCGTTCGTCCAGCCATGGGTAGCCATATTTTGCTGGGGAATAGTCTCAAGACGCAGCAAGATTATATAGTTCGAGTCTGAATACTTGAATATCCGCCGATGTTACACCGTCCTGTTGTACGATGACATACAGGAATTAAGCATGGTTCTCGTTTCCGCCAACGCACACCAACGCGGCAACCCTTCCCTGCCGTGGGTTTTGATCTAGTTAGTAGAGCGATCTTGAAATTATTCAAATCCGTAAATAGCTAGCATGGCTTCAGCTCATGTCCCTCGTACCAATGTGGTGCGATCTTGCTTTATGTAACATCATAGTTCCTGATGCTGAGAACTTAGTGCTTGCGGTGCATGTGGATCGCACAACAGAAGTGATGTAGACGGGATGATCCCTTCTCAAAATGGCTCTTTCATCGCCGATCGACCTACCATAATCAAATTCAAACCCACACCTAGCATATGATGAATGCTCGTCGAAACAGTGATCCAAAGCATGGAGGTATGTATCTAGGCAGAAATATGATGACATCTGTGCCAGCTCGAGTACTACTACTATAATCCAGGCATGGCTCGTCGTTAGAGGGTTATTACTATCTCTAACTTTCCACGACGACAAACTCACTCCAGCTCATTGCTGGACGTCGAAGCACAATCAGCGTTGTAGTAATCATCGGCTAACAGAGGGGGATAAAGCCAAGCACCAATAATGATATGCCTTACCATCATTATATTGGTGGGGACCCATATTGAACAGACGAGCGAGATCGAGAACAACAAGTACGTTGGGTGTACACGAAAGAGGCATTGCGCCCAGGATCACACTACCAACCCGCACAAGTCAATGTCCAGCAGGCAATGCGGAAATGACCAAGGCAGAGCGCCGAAGACACTGACGTTCTATCGGAATGTATCAACTCGGACAACAAGCCCGGATAACGTACATGTGGGTCGGTTTCGAAGATGTGCCATGCTAACGAAAAGACATAGACGAGGTACAAAGATAGACACTATGTATTGCTTACATGTGGTAGTTTAACTGATGTTCGATACAAATAGGCTGGTTGGTGGATAAAGGCCGCCGCCTTTCTTACGATGGTACCTCCTGTAGGCTACTCAATGAGAGTCCTACTTTCTGTGGCTCCTGTTTACACTGAGTGGTCTTGTTAGTCCAAAGAGAGATCTGCTAGACTTATCAAGAGTGGAAATATTCAGTGAGCCCGTGACGATGTCCTACTTGGGTACCAGGGGTGTTTTTGCTGTCGATAGGGTGAGAGATCAAAGGGAGATGGGGCCTATATGTCAAATAACATGAAAAAGACTCGTATCCGGTGAAAAGTGAAGAGATTAATGGTAGCAAGAACGATTATCCGCTACCTTCAGTGAGAAGCAATTACATCGTTCGAACGACGACGGCTGTAACTTCAAAGTCCGTGTTGTTGTATTCCAAGCAGGGGTAGGATGAGACGTCGTGATCCCAATGTCCTTTGAGGAGGTGACATCGGGGACGGCAATTTCAGCCAAGATGATTGAATCTGAGCGAAGGAGAGGCGATCCATGTTTAGCCGTGGTTTCATGTTAATGATGGTGGGGATACTCAGGCTTACAGAGCGCAGAATCGGATCGGAGCTCCCTGACTTCACTCCCGCGGAGACATCGCGGACATGCTGAGACCGATCAGGCGATAGTTGTGATTTCTGTGGATGAGTGATTTGTGGGAATATATGTAGCGAAGCAGGGCGTCGCTGGGGTTCGAAGCTTGAAGCTTGAATATTTGAGTTCCCGATCGAAATGATAGGCTGGACAACAGTATGTCCCAAAGGTTGTACGACGGGTTAATTAATTGATCATAATGATAGGGGTTCACGCGTACGATTTGCGTGAGTTAATGCATACGGATGGATAGTTTATTCAGTCCTTCGCGTGAAGTATGGTTTCCCATTCTGTGGATTTTGAGGGGGATATACATTATTAGCAAGAGATGTCTGCTCAAGATAGAATAGACGAGCCTATGATCAACTCATCTGCACTACGTAGGCTCAGCATGTAATTCACCCATGCTTGCGCTGCCCGATGGGCTTTTGAAGACTGGAGGACAGGGGCGTGCAAGTCTGTCACGCTTTGTTCCCTAGACCGGTAATGCAGCCAACCTGAGAGCAGCAAAGAAATAGCGCTGCTACAGCTCAGACAGACGCAGCTTCTGGAAAGGCGACACAGAATGGAGGGGGCGATCTGATGTCCAACACGGAACATAAGCATCTTGATGATAACTAGGGCCTGTGGAAGGAGAAGGTAATGGTTTAAGGTCAGATGAGCGGTTGATAATTCGGCACCTGCCACAACGCTGCGGTCTCGACAGATTCCCTTCGGAATCCGCCGATTCCCCCACAGAAGTTGCAACAGCTTGTAACCTAAGACCCAGGCAAGGATTCCGTCAGCGTACCCTGAAGTCGTGTAATATATTTGTACCACTTGGAACTGCGGTACAACCATGTCGCAATTCTTCGCAGCCAGTGGATGGCGACTGAAGGGTCGACTGCGGCTTCAACAGCCCACGTTGGACCGTTCAAGGGTGATGGTAAACCTTTAGGCGCAAACTCAGCGCCTCACAAGATAGGCGGTAGACAGGGTCTCTGGTGCGAAGCGATGTCCATCGCCTACCCGCTAGGTGCCTTAAGGTCGCCTTGTCTGTCATAAAGCTTAATTTCGTTACCCTGACCATTTCGGATCTAGGCGTATGTGTTTTGAGGGATGGTGAGGGATAAATAATGATGAATCAGAAGGTCAGCGCTCTCACCAGCTTCCCCGAGCATCTAACACACGATTTGCGATTCATTACCGGGGCATGCCGGTCTTTGTGCCGTATTCCTGGGTTCCAATGCGACAGTTGGTACGCACAAACCCTCATGGAAGCGATATCGATTGCAAATTTCGAAAGGCGCCTTGAAGCAGATAGCAACTACGGTGGAAAACGAAGACAGCTGATCACAGCGGGCAACCTAGAAGCAGATTCCATATACTAGCGGTCCCCAGGACGTCAACGTAATTGAACAAGTAGCGAGGGAAACAAACACTGATATGTGCGTCCATATACCAACTTAATTCGTTGAGCTTCAATGCTGTTTGGCCTAATTACTGCGAACAATACCCAAAACGTTAGTCTCGCAGTGGACCGATGGATACGAATAGCACTCACGCCATAATACAAGTACATGTATTGATATGCCACAAACAGACAGACTCAGATCGACGGAAATGAATCAAGGGGTGAAGCACCTGAAGGCCTCATCTGTTTCACAACAAGACGTTCCGCATATTCATCATCATCCTCTTCACGCTTCTCTCTCTCGCAACGGTTTCTACCATCTCCCGCGTCAACACAATCGTCTCCACGTCTTCCTCGCTATCCGGGTCTTCGTCTATCTCTACAGCCTTACGTCGCTCGATCCTGACCTTCTCCAGCAACCCACACTCGTTGAGCGCAAACGCAGCGTCTTCGACCCGCAGATTCGTCGCGCGGGCGATATCCTCCAGCGTGCATTTCACGTAAATATGCACAGACGCACTGCCATCCGGATTGGACTTCAAGACGACGGTGCGCATGGTGGTCGTAAGGGAATCTACAAGAATGCGAGCACGTTATCAAGCTGTAATGTCTTAGGAGGAATTGAATACCTTCGGCGTAAACACTTGGCACGGTTACAGCATCGTCGACGGCTTCACCATCCCATCCTTTCGTTTTCTTCTTACGTTTGATCGTGGAGCCGCCGTCTTCGTCGGGCGGCGAAGCCACTGAGGACAGATCTGGCAACGAGCCTGTTACCTCTACACTGTCTTTCTCTGGTGGCAGTACGGAAAGCAAGCGCCTGCTCTATATGTTAGCTTTAAAAGATTAGACGACGGTGGAAAAATGTACCGCAGGAAGCGGATCACTGTAGAAACCCAGTAGGTCAGGTAGCTGCGAAGACCGAGATCAGAAAGGGGCCGCTCGGGTGTGCCCACTTTGCCTGCGCGGCGCGAGAGTTCGTAACCTGCGGTGCGATTGACGCTAGCGTGTCAGAGCGAGGCGCGGAAAGGGAGGAGATGGTGACATACTAAATTCTATCAATAGCATGCCGTACCCGCGCCGCTGATAGGGTGGAAATGTGATGATGCAGGCTAAATTGTAATCGTCGTAGGATAACTTCTCCTGCATTTGTACTCAACATCAGTCCCCAGCGTAGTGTTCTTGCACGGTGTGTGGATGTACACCAACTCTCATGGAACGAAGGCAAAAAGGTGGATGGTACGCACTTTGGAGAAAAACCCTAAGACGTGATCGCGTTGTGATGCCGCATCAGTCAAAATATAAAACAGAACTTTGCGAGGTAGCCGGAACCGAACCGACGGTTTAATTGATACATCTATAGATGAAACGATCGTGGACTCACAATTGTCACAATCAAAGAAAAGAGTTTTGACGTCGATGAAAAGTTTTCCGAACAACGAAAGATTTTGGCAAAATAGCTGCTAATGGTTGGCAAATACCCGTAGCTTTTTGAGAAAGTCCATACCTTATCCTTCGCCCCGTCCACTTCCCATATGGTGTGCGCCCCTTTCTGATACACCTTTCTGCCCGGTGGATGGCGCCAGTCGCACGTCCTCTTCACAGACACGTTCGGCATCTATCTACCATGACGAACAACGAATGACGCACCGCGTGCAGCTCCCACGACGACCCATCTGCCATGTACTTGAAGCACTTGTCACACACCCACAGTATCGCCTTTTCGCTCGACATGTGCGACCTCTGCAGTCCCCCGGCCAGCAAGTCCGACGTCCGTCCGTGTGAACGCGCAGACGTGCGCGCGATCCCGTGGATTTTCGACGCAGACGTGGAGGGGGACATGGTGCCCACGTTGAGCACAGGGATGTCGTCTGTCTCCACCTCGGTAAGGGGGTACGGGGAGAAATACCTTCATGCATGTTTGATCCAACGCACGGCGTCAGATAGCAGGCAACGCACCATGTTTTTATCTGCCACATCCCGAAATTGACCTTGTCAAAGTTTCTTTGCGCGGTTATCTTGTTGTGGTGCCGGATGTCGAAGTCTTCTTCCGTGATGACCATCTCCTCCACCGCCGCCTCCCTGCCGCCCGAATTAGCATCGTGTCCGTTCATGGTGCCTGACGTTCCCGCCGTGTGTACGATGTCAAGCGGTAATGATCGGCTTGTACTAGCTCGTCGTCCCAGCCGTGAAGACGAGGATCGCTTTCGTTTTCGCGGCGGTGGCGAAGGGGGTGCTTCGTGCGCGCGGTGTATCGCGTCCCCCGGCAGCCACTCGTCCATTCTCTTGTCTAGATTGACATAGTGCACATAAACCTCATCACTGCGGCGGGCCAATATGTGCACAGGTTCTGTGAGAAAACCGTGCAACTGTCAACTTGGAAGTGATAAGCTCTGTTGATGTTACCTTCAACGCCGCTCTTTGATGCAAAGTGGGTTGGTATGTCAGGGGTGACCGGGACAACATGGGTCTTTGGCATTTCTAGAGGATCGAAGTTTTGTTGAAGTTCGAAGGGAACAAGTTAGATGCGAGGATACTGACCGTGGAAACTTGTATCTGACTGTGAGAACTCTGAGGTGACTGTGGAAATATACCACTGACATAGCCCCCAGTTGTGGATAGCACCTGGCAGGCACCGCCTCCTTGAGGGCTAGACTTTGGAATAAAACGTTCGTCGTTGACCGAAATTGATTCCCTCTTTCTCATTTCGCCCTCACCAGTCACTGCAGCGCCAGCTGTTGAGAGCCGCACAATTCGAAACCCATTTCGATGGGTTCTCGCCGCACTGGATCACTACGCGAAGCGATCGTCGCCATCTGGATTTATGCAGGACTAGTTCATGCTCGCTGTGAAACTGATTCGTACGTCCTCTTAATCAATTCCCCTCTCAATTCTACGAGGATCGACCGGTTATATCTTGCCTAGACGGGGGATTGAGCGTTGCTCCATTAATACGTGGACCATAGGTGTTATCGTCGGTAAGTACTCGTTAACTCGCTAATGGTGATTCAGGGATTGAAGCCGTTGTAGCTGCCGTGCTAATACTGCTCATCTCTTCCTGCACATACCTGAAACGCCGCCGCCGGCTTCGGGGGACAACTACTACCTTCATCGGCCACAATATGGTCAAACCCCACGTCCAACCACCTCTGAGACCGCAGAGTTCGTATACGCCTTCCCCCGCGAATCAGGCGTCGTATCCTTCCAATAACAACAACTACTTTACATATCAACCGTCCGCTCCACCGTATGGGCAGCAGCAGCAGAGCCCATTTGGTACATATCAGCAGCAAGCGTATCATCCTTCCTACAACGCTGCTCCGCAGCCAACGTACCCTCCCCACACTGAACCGCCGAGGCAGTACGCTCCCCCGACATCCCCCCCTCCCTCTGCTCAGAGGAGCTCAGTTTCGCAGGCAGAAGCTCCCACGTCCGACTCGAACAACACCAGATGGTCGTCCTTCAACCCTTACAATAACTTGGTCGAAGCTGATGAACCCGTGGTCCCCATGCCCATGCCCATCCCGTCGATCCCCTCGTCTCACCAACCACCCATTAATCCGCCCGCTGCACATACTCGTGCAAACCCGTCTGCACTAAGTTCTCCGTCGACTTCGGACCCGGTGTTTACGCCTGCTTCGAATTTACGACCTTCAGCGTCCGTGTCGTCTGCGCGCAACGCAGCAACAAGCGTCTCTCCAGCGCAGAGCGCACTGATGCCGCAAGTAACGGACGCCTATTCCCTCCATCCTACCAAGCAAGCTGTCGTGCTCTCTCCTTCGTTCCAAGAGGGCGCTTCTGGCTCGGGAGCCACTTCTCAACCCTCTCCACAGTCTTCCCTTCCATCCGTTCACCAGCCGGCTAACGTGCCGCCACCTGCATCTCCGCCACCAAGAGTTACATCCCCCGTCAACGAAACTTTCGATCCGCCGCCCAGATACTCCGAATTCAGCTAATGTATGTAAACAGACGCCATACCCACGCAAACGCGACGAATTGAACGAACCTTCTTGTATTACTACTATTTACGCGCACGTTTCATGGTGCGGTCCTACTAATAAACGGCAGGGTTAACTAAGCTCTTCGACGGACACTATGACCGCGCTGCGAGTATTTGTTCTGTTCCTAAATTTCAATTCCGACCCCATCAATTGCGTGCTGTCCGTCGGATAGACGGGAGGTGAAGACTGGGTGAAGACTGTCGACCGGGCTAACCGTGGTCATTTTCACCCGGAAATATATTGTCATGCGGGAGCTATTGTTTTCATCCAGGCCTGGGTGTCTGGTGTTGGTACTGTAATCGCGGTTGAAAGTTGAGGCCTTTATGAGGCCCTGAGCCTGAGGAACCTTGTGCAACGGATACAGCTGCTGTTACTTCCATGCTGAACTTCTGGGTCTCGACTTTCGATGATTTCGGAGGCCTCCCGGGTTGAGCGCCTCACGATTCTTATCGCGCTGACATGATCAGCCTCAGGCTTTGTCCCATACTCCCATCATCCGGCAGAATCTCACAAGGGAGTCTCTCATTTGTGCTCGTACCATAACTCTTGATGGATATAACGAATCTGATGATGGCCACTGGCAGGGTTCAGCCTCGCCATTTCCAACTCAGGCACATGCGACCCTGTGTCCATGATCTCGTTGAAGACTGTATGTGGGGGCCTCTCCAGCGCGGGCGACGGGACGAAGCTTAACGGCGCACAACGCTGTGCACTTCGAGACATGAAGGCTATGCAAGGCTATGCCCCGAAGCTGAAGAATAAAACGATGTCTAGAATCTGTTGCGGCGTATGCAACCGTTATCAAACAAAGGCGCTAAACGCCGTGTGTGTGGCGAGTATATCCGGGCTCTTCTGGCCGTTTCAAATCACCTTTTAGTTTTTTCCTTCTGGCCTCTTGATTTGAATCAAAAATAACATGCAGTCGAGGAATTGGAGGGAGCACCAAGACTTCGACCCATACTACGACTATCCTCCTCTTGTGTCGTCTTCGGCACGGAGAGGCTCTTCTAGCTTGGCAGCATCCATTCCGCACGTCGCGCACGAGACAGAAAGGATGTTACCATTGCTGTCTCCTTCGCCCTCCATCTCCCTCCACGACCTCCCTTCGTCGGTGACTTCGAGGCAGACCTTCGCATCAGAGACGCCTCTGCTGTCTGTGAACGAAGTGGGCTATGGACAGTCCGCATCCATGCGCCTCATCTCCGCTCGGTCAGGACACACCTCCCCAGACAAGGATACCAATCCATCCGGCTCTGAGAGCGCCTCGTCAGATTCGAATCATGGTGTGCAGTCAAGTACGTTCACCCCCGTTTTCCCGCCGGAAGCAGGCCCCTCGAATCCCAGACGATCAATATCGACCACAAGCTTCCTTTCATCTCCACTAAATCCTACACCTACACCTTCCCCTCCCTTCGCGCGCCCGCGTATTGCTAGCAACCACAGCAGTGTCCGCGTGACAAGAATCGCGTCGGAGGATTCTCGAGCTTTGTCCGGTTACTTCCCTCCTTCCCCACTATTGGGCGGGATGAGTGGAGGTTATCAACGTGGTTCGATGATACTCTATCGACTAGCAGACCCCGTCGCCGATCACGACGCTTCTCCTCTCTCACCGCCCGTGTTTCCCGGGAGCAATCGCGCCTCGATGATATCCACCGCCGATTCAGTACTGTCGCTTTCCTCGGACTCCAAGTACCCAGCCGGCATGATGACAAATACGGAACGCGGTCTTGTTGCATACCCATACGATCCAGAGCTAGACGAGACATCGCCAGACGAGGAGGACGATATGCTACATGATCCGAAGTCTCAGATGAAGGGTGGATTTGGTTGGCGAGGGGTAGCAAATATTGGAGGGCTGGTACTCTTAATCGCGGCTCTCCTCGCTATCTTTGCCGTCTTCCCTGCGGTGCAGGTGTTCAATCGAAACGACGTGATGGCTGCTATAGTCGGGAATACAAGGATCAATTCGACGGGGCAGGCATCTGCTATCTCGGATGTCTTTCCCGGTGCTGAGAGGCGCTCTCTGTGGAGGAGGGAACAATGACCACTATCTGGACTTCTTGTACACTTTCTCCTTGCTGCACCCTAGATCTCCTGACATTTCTTATACCCACCCCCCGCATATTCATCCGATCCTCCTCATCTCAGGTGCATTATTTATATCCTCCACGCCCATTTACGCTCCCTTCCATAACTCCCGTTCGCTGTCTCGAACATTGGCTTCGGTGTATACCACGTAGGCCCATATATTCCCGTTAACTTAATTGTCCGCTTTGCACGAGTCTTTTCACGATGTACGGATAATACCACCGCTTAATGGAATCCAAGTTGTCTGGAGCGGCGTACGGGCGATGCGAACCGTAGAAGATGGACTTGGCAACAGGCATTAACTATAATACAAGATTAGGACGACGAAGTTGTTGAAGTAAAGGAAGTAAGGACAGGAAAAGAGGACCTATGAGGTCTGGGGGCGTATACGCGCAATCGTGAGGAAGGCAATGACGCTAGCGGGATGGACAATCCTGTCGTCCTCGCGTGAAGAATGCTGCGACTTTGGCATCGTGTTTGTCTAACGCTGACGGCCATTCCTCGTGTAAACGCTTGATAAGAAGCTGTCGCACGCCTTCAATTTTGTATTTGGCAGTGACCCGCAGTAGGCCCGCGAACTACGGGAACGTTTCCACTGTGAGTTCTTCCGGGACGGTCACAAGACTAAAACATACGAATGTTGGCATCAACAGCATCCCATCAACTAAGATAACGCGAGAAGACACGCACAAGCCATCATATCGCGGCAATGACGCGGTCTTGAAGACGGCGTTGAGCACAATCGAATGCTTGGAGAGGATCGAGTGGTGCACGCGAAATAGTGTCGTGGACGAGGTGCATTCCATAATGATGTTTCCATCATCCATATAAAGCGTCAGATGGTTGGTGTACGGGTTGTCAACCTCGCGCGCCTCGCGTTCGTATTCTGGGGCGCTTCCGGTCAACTTGGTCCTCTTTGTTCATGTTAGCCTTTTCGACGATTCGAACCGTCTTCAGTGGCAACAAAGAACCTGCTCCAGGGCCAAAGAAAAAAGAACAGTCAGCGAGCAAATGGCTGACCTTCAGTTAGTGTGTGTATGTCTGAGTCAGGATCTTTCAAAAACGGTCAGAGCAAAAAGTGACCTCTTCGAAAATCGAACTCGCGACCTCAGCGGTGCAAAATACTTCACCTCGTGACGCGATACCGTTAAACTACGCATTCCATACTTACCACGTACTCTTGGTAACCTATAGCCTTGTTGAGCCCGATCACTATCCCAATTAGTTAGGTCATTCCCATCTACTACTTATCTGCAAATCAATCAAAACCCTTTGTGACCACCCTGTCACCGACTAACTCCAGCGTCTATGACAGTCTTGCCAGCCGCTCTATCGCGAGTTTGAGCTCTTAGCTACTCTTTGTCCTTGTTTGTCTTTTCCCACGTGTAGTCGTATTAAAAACCGAATGAGCTCATTCGAGCGATACGAGTCGCTCTGGTTCTAGGAGCCTGCTCCAGGGCCAGGGAAAAAACCAGTTAGCGAGCGCTTCCGCTGACACTGGCAGTTCCTGTCACTTGTAAATAGAATACACAAGGGACAGGGGATCGCACTTCGCAATCAACGACACTTTGAAAAGCCTGTCATCAATCATTCCAAACTATGAACATTATTATAGTCACAATGTAAAGAGAAAATAAAGTTATGGGTACAATATAGCATCTACACCTACGAAACATAAGGTAATCATTAGAAGGACCTAAGCTACCTATTAATCAATTGAGCGAGCGGTCGTTTCACGCTGGGGCGGCGGATTTCAACGCGAACCAGTCGATCGTCCATCCGTACGTGGTCTTCCAGTACTTCGCGCAGATCTTTAGACGCGTATGGTCAAGGGTCGATCGCGATCCATGAGGCCTGCCATTGCTCAGTAACAAAGTAAACCCCCACGATACGGAGGACTGATACTCACAAATGAACAAAGTACGGAATGTTGATATGGGACGCTATTAATATTAAGACTCGATTACTATAGAATGAGACCTTATAATAGACCCGCTCACCTGGAGGATAGAAGACGGCTCTCGAGCCATCGCCGTTAGCGTATCGAAAGCCTATCTGCTTCAGCGCCTGTGGATGCATCACAAAATCAGTATCACAAAGATCAAAGGCCAAGAGAATGCTGGAGGCTTCGTAGCCGCTTACGGATTTTAAATCATCGAAGTTCAATTGTCCCTTGTGTCCCCCCAATATCATCTCAAATACATCGTACGCCTTCTTCGATACGAAGAACACAGGCAGCTTCTGTTTTGGTTGCGCTTCCGCATTATCAATCTGAAGGCCAATTATGCCGCAGGAGAGGGTCAGTCCCTCCTTGTCGTCGAGCGGCGCTGGGATCGTTTCTGGTTCTCGGTCGATGTAGGGGATAGGCGCCTGTGCCCGTCGACTTTTCTTCCCTTTGCCGCCTTTTTTGGGAAAAACTTCACCAGCGGGGGGGATGGGGTTAAGGACAGCGCTTTTATCCCAGTATGGCTTTACGTCGGCTGGAGCAGGAGATGGCGGTCGCACTTTCGTAGGGGGTGGCGGGGGCCCAGGCGCAGCGAGTGGCTTTGGCTTCGCAGGTTTGGGGGGTGGTGCTGCTACTCGAGGCGCTTCCTCAGGGATATACCATTTCGGCGCAGGCTGTACGAATCCTATGGACTGGGCACGGAGGGAGCGCCAATCAGAGGTAAAGCTCAGCGCCAAAACAGATGACCTACGCTCTCAGGTGTTCCCTGATGCTTACGCTCGAACGCGGCATCGACGTCTTCCCACAATCTCGCGAACGAGCTTTGGTTCTCCAACGACGCAATATCCTTGATGTGTCGTTCGAGGTCGATGGACCTGAAGGTAACCTCGGATTGTCGTAGAGAAAGGGCGAAGCCGTTGTACCGAGCATCAAGGGGTATCGTGCCTTCATCTGGATAGCCGAGCATTTCTGAAAAGTCCTGAAGAGACATACAGTGCGTCAATAACATATTTATACTGAGAATGCATCAAGAACTCACTATCAATCGCTTGAGCTGGGTTAGCTGCTCAGCGAGGAAGGGGTCAAAGGTTTGCCATCGCGCAGGCTCTTTCGCCAGCCTTTGGAACAAATCGCCGCGACGTTGCCTTGTGGTCCACTTTAATATGGAGGAGGCCAGGTCAGGGGCGATGAATCGCACAAAGGAGCCGTCAAGCGTGTCGGCAGAAAATGCCGTGATGAAATCCTCCAGCTTGTCCGGATGTTGCCCCAACACCGCGCCAGTGAAGTCGGGATGATTCTCGAGACCAAGTCATCAGTTAGACCCGTGGGACCTTGACGGTGTAGCCTACCTTCTCTCGCAGCCAAATGCCCTTGTCCAGAGTGTGGACCAAGAGCCCATGCCTCACTCGTTTCTCTACGACCTCCATCTCCCCTTCGACCATAAATTTCACGTACCCCATCAGCTCGCCCCTCCTCTTCGGCGCGCCGAAGCGCCCCTTTCGCTCGTCCAGCTCTTGAATATCTGCAAGGTACTTCCCAAGTATATTCCATATTCCCAGATGGCCCAGGAGATTGTGGATCGTAAACCTGCAGAGCTGGCCGACGAAGCGCGGGTTCGCGAGGAGTGTCGCGACTTTGGGCGCCCTTCCATGCGCGTCGGGGAAGAGTTCTGGGCGATGGAGTGCTGCTTCTTCGATTTGTTCGCGTAGGAATGATGGATTGCATCGCAACTGGTCGTATTGGATCGCGTAGAACTGAGCCTCGGCGTCAGCCAGTCGAGCGAGTGCGCCCGCCGTTATACCGTAGCGGCGTGAATCTATTGAACGGTATCAGCGTCTGTGCGACTGAAATCATCTTACTCACCGTGTGCGCCAATCCGAAACCGCTCAATGGCAAATTCGTCTGACTCGGCGAGGTATTCTTCGGCCGCAACGATATCCACAATCTCGCCCTATCAACGCGTCGGATTTATTTAAGCAGTCAATCGGGGTGTCCGCCACGTACAGAATCGTCCGTAACATACTCGACTGCGCCGTATTGTTTTACGAGATCGATATACCGCTTGCCGAACTTGGCGATGAGTTTGCGCGTGAATTCTTTGGGGTTTTCGCCGTGGATAACTTGAAATTGCCGAGTCAAGAGGGGCTCTGATCCCTGCAGAGCCTCTGGCACCGTTATGGACGACGGGCTCGCCATGGTTCAAACCTCAAAGGGAAGATCTTCAAAGGCGAGCACTGTAAACTTGGATAGGAACCCTGGCCTAGGAGCACGTGCCCCCGCGCCCTGCCGCAAAGAATCTTCAAAGAAGTCCAGGTTCGGCGATACCCCGCTCCCCCCACGCTGGTGACTCCTTGGTAGAGGCCGTCATGAGGACACAGTGCGTGACTATGATTCTGTATACCTGGTATTTGATGGCGGGCAAGGACAAGACTTTAGGCACTATCGGCTCGGAAGAATATCTGGATAAGGACGGACTGGTTGGAGTTGGCCCATTCGGTGAGAGCAGCCTGTTTTCCTCAGCTAGAGTACATATGAGTCACCAAAATCAGGAGATTTAACAGTAGCCGAGCTGGCGCGTTTGGCTTATGGCGAAGCTCAGTTTTACGCCATTCAATTCCGCCAGCTACGAGGCAATCCTTCCTTTTTGCGAGAGCAAGTTGAAGAGGAAGCACGGCACCGTCCGAAACTCATCCTCGATACACATGGGAGGGCGCCAACGATCAGGAAACTGTTATCGAAGCGACCCTTTGTTGCGCAGATATGCAGGTCCACCATCCACGATCTGCTCAACCATTGCAGGATATGGAACACCACCATCGCAAATGACCTCGCGAATATTGAGTCTTTGGATGAAGGAAGGGGCTAGGCCGGAGGATTGACGAGACGGGACATGCTAATGGGAACTCATAGCGAGACTAGAGACACAAGTAAAGCAGGGACTCGTGTTCCACACCCTTGACGATGTTTCTTGGAGAGTGAGGATATTCCTCATCACTCGAATTCGACTTATAGCTTGATACAGAACTACCCTGACTATTCTGGCGCACACTTGGAAAGGAATCCCACCAGGCCCTCGGACAGATTTCTTACCGCCTTCGCTGATCAAATGCCAGAGATTCCCTTCCTCGATATGTCTCCCCGAGATGACGTGGATGCGACCGAAGTGGACGGGCGAGCAACGTCGCGCTCTTTTTCAAAGACTGGACGAGGGACCAGAGCAATGGGAAACCTTTGACCCCTACCTCGCCGAACGGCTTACCAAAGTCGGGAGATTGATGGTGCAGGACGAAAACCTGCTTTGTCTCTGATTTTGTTGACCACTATTCAGAGCTTCATTAAGATGTTCAATTTCCCAACTGCGGATCAAGGTACGAGGGATGCTAGCTTCGAGAGCGGTTTGATTCTAGCCGCGGATACGCTAAATTCTATCAATTTCTACATCGCTAGAGAGCGTGTCTTCTTTCAATATGATATGGGAAGACATTGACGCAGCGTTCCAACTCGAGCACCAGGGCAGCCCTGATAGTAGGTCACCTCTTATAATGCACTACTGATGCTGGGTCCATACAAGTGACACGCTCCCAACGATCGTTGGGTCGTCAAATTCATACAATCTCCGTCGCGATGGTATGTACCACCTCGCCCTGTGACATAATCAACCTTGAGGTCAGCGGTGCGTACAGTACGCGGCGACATACCGGTAGCGTTTGTCGGTGTCTATCGCCTCCAGCGCAGGACTGCGCCACAGCCAGACACAGAGCCAAAGCCCATAGAGCTACCAGTCTTCCTTGTATCAAAACAGGTGTATGATGCATTGGAGAAGTTATTCAAGAAGGACGAAAAGGGACAGTTGAACGTAGGTGATCTGTCATATGTTAGTGGGAATCAAAGTTCGTCGTCCAACACTTTCATTTTATCTCACAAAAGCCCCTCAGCCGCTGACGCACATTGGTTTTGAATTCAACGGGAGGCGCAGTGGATCTAGGGCCGTCTTCAAACCTCAGCGTAAGCGAGACTTCCGCTTTCCTGCAAACGAATTACTCATCATTGACAGAGTCCAGAACAACACTCCCGATTGTGTTCATCTGTGAGTGGTTCCGTACAAGTAGGGTCTACTACGAGCGCGACTGACTTCTTGTAGGCCTCACGTATGGCCAAGTATCAAATATTTGAAAATCAAGTGTGTAGGTTTCCGCATCACCTTGTCCCCCGCAGGCAGCCATACCCAACGGGGGGACAATCTGCACTCGGAAAGCTCACGTTCTACCAATATACTGTCGAAATTCCAAACTTGCAGACTTACGTCCGCGAAGCAAACAATGGTATGGATTATTTTCCCCCCTCTTGACTACTCTGGCGACGTTGGCGGTCGAACCTAATGTGGGTATGTTCCCTGTCTGAATCTTGAAGAGCCCTTCGACAGAGATCAAATCCTCGTTGTCTCGGCATCTGGCGGATCTGGGAAGAAGTGAGCTTCGTCAAAGCTACTATATACACGTTCTCGGTATCCACGAAAACCATCCACCTCGGGATCGTCCTTTATCACCTATGCACGCTCTTATCACTACTCTCGTTCTGTATATTTATTGCGACGGATCACTCCAGAGGGTCACTGTCACCGTAGTTCTTCGATCGAACACTACTCATCTATTGAGAACCCAAACCTTACTATCCCAGTAGCTATACGTAACCCCAAGACGCCTGGAGCTCTCCGGCCGCTTTATTGCCATCAACCACAACCTCCGAGCTCCCCCCATTTTACTCGTCGTCATAACTCAAACCTTGGCGCGATCAAACTCAGCCTTCTTTAAAATATTGCTATCGGTTCTCCCTCCATTGTGCCTTCGGGCCCCCTGTCCAAAAAAACCCAAGTAGTTGTAATGATGCCATATACATTCCCGCATCCACAAACCCTGGTGCCCTTTGTGCCACTATTTCTATGACTCCGCTGTCGACGCAAGTGCTTTCACGCTGTTTCCATGGGACAAATCTTCCTCCTAGGGAGCATCCTAAAAATAGAAGGACTTACAGGACAGAATGCGTTCCATACTCTCCGGACACTCACTCAGACCCGGACTGCGCGGGTCGCGACTCTAGCTGCGGCTTCTCTTCCATCCGATATCAACTGTCGCGATTTGCTAAACACAGATATTCATAGTTCGACGGTCAATAAATAATATCGTCTCGTCCCCCAGTTCTTGTCTAGACATACTAGGTCGCGCAAGCTTGTTTACCGTAGGTGGGATATATAGCCCAAACGTTGAAGCCCAGACTTAACGAAGTATGATATAAAATCACGATTCCGGCTCGTCGTTCTATCATTCACTTCATGCAATCTCAACTCACACTCGTAGAACGACTCCCGAGTTTCTTTGTGGAACCTGGCGTTCTACAACCCACGTCGGCATCGAAACTACTCTACCTTACGCCTGACAATGTCAAGCGATGCACCATTACGCTTGACTTGAAGGACTCTGAACAGACACAATACATTGTTAACAGTAACTCGGAGCTAACGTATATGCATGTTCGAAGACCCTACGATCCGCCCGACCAACCTCTTGCCGTCCTCCACCGGAGAGACTTTCTGGCGGACAAGATCTCATTTTGCGGCGGTGAGAAAATCAAGGTGAAGGACTGGTTGAAGCCTTTGAAGGCGTTCAGCCCATTGTGCGTGGTTTAGTGCTATTATCGTACACGGAGGCTGAAAGGTTTTATTCCCGTCGTTCGTACTTAGTCCAGTTGCTTTCGAAGCAAACGATACCATGTATGTATGGGATGCTAGTATAGTCGGGCAGCTTTCGGTGCGCGTTGTTCAAGTTCCACGAACTCAGGTTAACGTTTCGTCAGATGTATAAAGCGTCAGAGCCTGATACACCGATTGCTTGGTTCCAGAGTTCTCGCAAGTTGGTGATGGATGGTGTCCCAACGGTGCTCCCAGCATTTCTTGTCCTCCAACCTGATGCTGCCGACATTCAAGACTTAACGGTCATCTCATTCCTGATTCTTGAACACAAGATTAGGATGATCAACAAGCGCACCGAGCTCATCAGCGGTAGGGCTATACACAGCGGCTCTATATCGGCCACGACTTAGTAGTTTATGATTTTTTACTACCACCATGGATATCTTTGGGCCTATGTACTGGCATAGTATAAGTAGATTATATAATACAGTATGAAAGACTGGTATGAGGGCGAGGACCAGTCCTCTTCGGAAGCCTCAAGAAGTCACGAACGATGGAATCAGTATTTCCGAAGTTCTATTTGCTACGGGCCGGAAAGAAGTTGATTCAGGGGCTTCGGTCTGTGGCCATCCTACTGTTCGTTCTTTTCTCTTCCGCGGACTCAAAGAGAATGTTTCGCGTGCATTTCGAGTCCTCCTCTTCTACATTTGAAACGCTCTCATGTATGATCTGCATAAGGTAGGAGATAGTTAACCATTTCTGTCGATGATTGCGTATCAGGAGTCCAGATTACCAACTTTCGCGGGGACTCGTTGAGCCCTGAGGCCACAGTCCCGAACATTCATAAGTGTCGAATGTTTGATTAACGTTCCTCGAGAACTTGAAGCGAATTGCGGGCATATTTGCGGTTCGAAACCTCCGAAGAGCAACAGGAAGCCAGTCTGCGCCGTTTATGCTGCCTGTCATTGAGCGCTCCTTCCGCGAGAGACAGTTCGCCGGTGGGATTGCAGCAGGTGAGCAATGAAAGTGTCGTCTGTCACTGAACTTATCAGGTTATCAAGCTGATCAAGCGTCCAAATGGGTGAGGATATTCAGGGTCGCGAATATCCCTGAACATCCTTGCAGAGGCGCCAGGTCCACTCTACCTGTCCACTGCCATACTTGCATGCAATTATGCCTTCCGTCTGTGAGCTTCATTTCGACAGGGCTTTCGACAGGTGAATGTTCTGTCCTATCGGAGACATAAAGCGGAGGCAACTTGGCTGAGGAACTTCGATCATTGTAGTTCTCCCCGCATCGACACGACCCCGACGACAAAGTATCTATCGTGACAATGGCCTACAACGATAGCAGCTCCTCGTCTCGTCGTCCTCGAACCTCTCCTTCCCCAAAGTCTAGCTCCGGCGGATTTGGAAGGATGTTCTCCTCTCTGAAGAGCAGGGCAGCCGCCCTTGTCTCTCCGTCTCCGTCTCCTGCTTTCCCCAGTAGCTCGTGTCAAGATAGTGATGTGAAGTCGAAGCGTATTTCTCAACGCCCACATACTGCCCCCTCTAAAAGAACCGCATACTCCCATTCTTCTTCGACTGTAGCTTCCCTTCGAAAACATGGTCTTGCCAATAACCCGCGACCGCCAGTCATCCGAACCTCCCGTCCCTCGCACGAACCTCGCCCATCACTCTCTTCGACCTCATCTGCTTCATCATTTACATCTGCAGTCTCCTCGTTCCCACCCTCCTCGTCTTCGTCTTCCACTTCCAGTTCGCCATCGCCATCACCTACACCTTCTTCATCCAAGCGTTACAACATCCATCCCGACAACGTATCGCCTTCTCACAAGCTCCACGATGAACAGATAATGCATCTCCAAGATCAGATTTCTGTCCTTCAATGTGCTGTAGGATCTCATCTTCAGAGAATCTCTGTGATCTCGGAAGAAGACGCCGCCATTACAATCTCGGCCTTGGATCTACACGACTCAGATTCGGAGTCGACGTATTCAACGGACTCGGTGCTATCAACGCCAATGGACGTTTTCCAGCCAGCAAAACGATCTTCGGTTCTGCTTGCGTTGTACCCCTCATCCTCACGTCCAACAACCGCTGAAAAGAAGGAGCTGTACGATCCTTTTGCGAAAGGCTCGATACGGGTTGTCCCGGCTCTCCCAACCATCCCTTCCAAAGGCGCTGTCGCCAAAGTAAGTGCCTAGTTTCAACATCTCTTTTCGTGGTATTAACATTCATTGTGCCATCTTAGTCCCGTCCTTCCTCGGGTGCTTTTGTCGTGTCCAATGTACCTGTCTTCGATCAGGTGATCGAACACGAGCTCCTGCTCTCCCCGGATGTTCCTTCACTACCTCCTTCGATTGCCACTGAACCAGGATCTCGATCGTCGAAGCGAAGCAGCATCGCCACCCTTGGCACATCCTCTAATCCTCCACCAGTCTCTGCTCTGCCCTTGTTGCCAACAGTGGATGATGAGCTGTATAAAGAACGGAATGGGAGGCATCTCACCCGCAAGGTGAAGGCCTCGGAGAGTGACGCTGAGGCTGACGTCCCTCCCCCTCCCCCCAAGACATCGAGAGAGCAAGCGACCAAGGATTGGACCCTCACTCTGGGCGCCTTGGAGTACTACATGGACATGCACGACCCCATCGACCGTCCGGCCCATCCTGCTCCCCCAACTCTCCCCCCGAAGGAGGCCCAAGTCAGCTCATACCTTGACATGTCCACTTCTTCGAACGTAAACTCTGCTAGCGCATCTATCCGCAGCGCAAGGAGCCGAAGCAAGAGTCGGGGTAGGGGAGAGAAAATATCCCTTGCTACGACGCCCATCACACATTCGCCCCCTCTTCCTCAACCTGAGTTTGATAGCTTTGTGTATGAGAGCCCGAGGCCTGCGCCCTTGCCTCCGCCACTATCGCTGACGGCAGCGCTGGCTTTACCGCCATCTCCTGCGCCGTCTTCCCGTCGGACTACACCATCGCCCGCACCGTCGTCCCACTCGTACGCTACCCCCTCTCTCTGCCCTTCCTCCCATTCTAGCATGAGGACTCGGGGGCACAGGCAGACGGCTAGCCAATCCACTGTTACCTCCTCAATGTCATCAGCGACGGTCAGGAGTTACCATATGCCTTCTAACCACGCATACGTTTACCCAGCAACCAACCAGCACCAGCACCATCACCGTTCGCCGTCTCACCTTTCCAACAACTCTTCAATCATCTATCCTACATCTTCTACTACTACTCAAAAGATTGGCAAGCGCACGAGTCGTCTTCTGAATATTTCGACTCGCAAAGAGAAGGATGTCTCAACCTCGACGAGCGGATGGTTTTAGGCGTTGTTTCCAACGATGAAAGACGATACGTAGCACGATACTTCGACCAACGAGAATGGGAGATCCACGATGCTCACCGACCCTTTTTCGACAATGAACTTACCAGGGGGGACTTCGCTTTGCATTTCAGCGTTTTTTTCGGCCTCGCAACCCCCCTGCCAAATGCACACTCATTATTCCGACCTCCGACGACTTTTTACTGAACTTGATCACGACTGCCCGGTCCTTACGAACGATTTATACATCTTCATGATAAAATGCAGTAACGCTCCTTGACACGGTCTCTCCTCATTCCTTTCGCCTTCTATAACTATGCCCTTCTCCTTTTCCCAAGCATCTGATCTCTCACCTCCACTGTATACAACGCGCATCATCACATCGTATCTCAGTACTCGCCCTCTTCCACAGCTATAAATCAGTTAAAATCTTCGCCCTTCCCCCTTTTGTGAAATTGTTGTTTTACTAGTGACCCATGTACCTTTATTCTTCCGTGGATTAGATTTTCGGGTTTCCCTTCGCATTTCGGACATTTTGTTGTACCTGTAACTGTAAAAAATATATTCACTGTAAAATCACAATGCATAGGATTAACATCAGATTGACATTGGCACTGATGACTCCTAATAGGATCCCTTTCCTCTTTTGGGGAATATTTTCCACGCTTGCTAGCCAATGGCAGAATTGCGGACCGGAAAAATGCCTCACGCTCCTCCTTATAAGGCTGGCGCTGGGCACACGTCTTCTCTTCTTCTCGCCATCTCCTTCTCCCCTTCGCTCCTCTATGTGTCTGGCGCCCCTTCCCCTTGCTGTCTAGAGCGTACAGAATGACTGGAGACCACTAAAAACGCTCAATATCTCGCCTGGACTCATTGGTAAACCCAAAATTGGAGCATCGCTTTCTAACACTCAGCTTCGTTCCGGGGATCCTTCGTCACTGGCCAACTTAGTTGCCGACACATACCATTTTCTCCTGGCGCGATCTCCTTGCTCTCGAGATGACAAATACTTGCTGGACGCCCCGAATACTTCCGTTGTAGATGGTCAGGGCACTATAGCAATATCTTCGTCCTTTTGCATCAGGCCAGGTCAGTCGAGGATGCGGCTCGCGCTCTACGCCAGCTCGTGCCCGTAGAGGGCATAGCCCGATCAATCTATCCTCTGGAGACCCCGAATACCTAGGCTACCTTCCTCTCTGTTCCCTCTGGCACCCCGCACACGTTCCCTGCGTTCCCTTGCTTGGTGATGACTCGGGGAACGTCAATACTACCACACAGAGCACGCGAGACTTCCATCAGAGCTACCTGACATCCTAGTCGAGTGTTTTTATTCTACCGAATGGATTCACGAAAGTTTCCTGCCTCTGCGACTACAGACTCTGGCGCAGTTTACTTCTATCTAACTCCTCTGAATTGCTAGGATGGTTTGTCATTGGTATTATGGATATCGAGCAATAGTTCAAAAGATAAAGGCACGTTAAGATATGTCTCGCGACGGATATCCGGTTGGCTGTGTTGCAAATTTATTCCCTTCGATAATTGTGGGAAAAGACGTTAGCTTGGGCTAGTATTGCACTTTCTTGAATCACCGTCTCTTAAAGTCTTTGATTGGCCCCATTTTGCTCTCCCGGACCCACCAGCGAATCTCCATGATCCACACTACGGGGATGAGCACTACCTTGCATGCCGCTTCGCTGTCTGGCCCAATGAATTCGTCCAATACCTCATCGTCGATGTCGATGCCCATGATGACTCCGTGGCTTCACCTTGGAGGGGGCGATGCTGTCCTGTTCCAACAGTGGAAGCCTATCTCGCCGGCCGCGATTGCGGGCGTGTGCGTTGGCTTGTTGCTCTTTGCCGTGCTTGACCGATTACTCGCTGCCTTGCGGCGATTGATGGAGGGGCATTGGCAGAAGCGGTTGGTGCTTGTTGTGATTCCTATTTCAATGGCGCTGAACATCTTGGAAATATTTAGCCGTCTTGCGTTGACGGGAGAAAGGGACGAATCCGTCGCCACGCCCCTCCTTGACTCTTTCAAGAGCTTGGGGCGCAAAGATGAGGGCATAGACCTCCCTCGCCCGCTTGCAAAACAGACGACTATGACCTCCGCATCCCGCTTGATCATGACAATGATTTCGCCTACAGACTTGTATCGCGGATTGCTGTATGGGTTGCAGGCGCTTACGACCTACATTCTAATGCTCACTGCGATGTGCGATTTCTTTCCCCAGTCTTCCCGTTTCGATTCCTGACTGCCTGCCGTTTCTGCAGGACGTTTCATGTCGTTTATATTGTGTCGATTCTCGTGGGGCTGAGCTTTGGCGAGATGCTGTTTGGACGTCTTCGTCCTGATATAGCGGTTCAGGCTAACGATGCTTGTTGCTGAGCACGCTGCACAACACGTTCTGTCTCTTCGTTGCTCTTTTTCTCCTAGGTTATGACTCTGCCCATATTTTTGATGACAAATGATGCTGTGATATGTAACCTTTTGATACTCCATGAAAGTTTCTTCCTTTTCTTACCGAATTAGAGTTTCATCTTGTTTGGGAGACATGTAACAAAGTGTGTACGGCTGTGGTCCCGGTGACAATGGTCGTCAACGGTCCGTTTGCACAACTCAGGTCCATCGTATATCCGAATGTTGGATGAAGTGATTCACTGGGGGAGCACGTGCATACCCATCAAACGCTTTGTGCTCGAATCTGACAATTCGGAATACCGGATAGCTTCTGTTGTTTGACCTTCGCTTCCCCTGCCTCCCCCCTTGTCCCAAAGGACATACGTTACGGCGGTGCGTATGTGATTCCTTGTACTCGACTTGTGATTTATTCTAAAACGGGAAAGGGTGTCTTGTAGTGGGGGTTGATTCATTCATGCAGGCCATCATCGTCAGAATACGACATCGAGGCGGAGACACGCATTTGCCATGTCAACGATGCGTTCCAGGGCGGCTTGGCTCTTATAAATGACGTTTCTGCATAAAAGGTAGTGCTTCCCGTCCGTGACGACTCCCCTTCAACGAATTCATCCCAATACCATGCCGTACTCACACACGACGTTGGCACCATCCAATGCTACACCGCCGCCACCTACTCACAATGCTCTCCCCGCGGCCCAGCGAATTCGTCTTATGCGCTCAACGCGCAAACTTGGAGAGATATTCGGAGAGGAGCCCCACGTTCTAGAGGACGACGCGCTGTCCTCCATCTCGTCTTCTTCCATCTCTTCGACTTCCACCTCATCGTCGACACGTCTCACTCACAGCGCGTCTTCCTCTGTTACATCTCTCTCATCAACCGACGATGAGCCTCCATTCACTGTCCCAGATCGGGTTGTGCAGAAGAAGAAATCCAAGTCGATTCTTCCTCGGTTGACACCCTCCCAGCCCCTCTTCCTCAAGCTCAACGTCAAACAACAATCCCGTCTACCATCAGTAGAACACTCCCCCACTTCCCCCGTCTCCCCCCTCAACTCCATGTACGACCTCAAAACGCCCACGCAGGCTTCGCAAACAAAACCAGAGCAGCCCACACTCAGGTCAAGGCTTCGGAGCAGGGGTGCGTCTATAACGAGTATGAGTTGGGACTTTGGAGTCTCCGGTGCTGTTGGCGTCCTCAATGGCTCGGGCTCGCTTTGTCGCAGCGCGAGTATAAGCTCGGTCTCCCCAACCACCGCCGCTAATGCCGAGACGAGATTACGGAGGAAGCGGATGGCCAAACTGAAGAGGACGCTTGGGGAGAACGTTCCAATCGAGCTGGTCTTTGGGTCCTCTTCGGCTCCAAGTCACTCCAAGCCACCACCGCCCCCAGTCCCACCCATGCCAGCTTCCATTCTTGCGCCGACACCTGCGCTGAAATTACGCCCACCCACACCTCCAAAGATCAAAGTCCCTTCTCCCGTATCACCGCCTCCTTGTCTTCCTGAGATCAATACCGATGAATCAGAGCTCAATCCATTCACTGACCCTCACTCATCGGACGCGCATGTGCTGATCATCGGCCCCGCAGCGTCGTCAATCAACCGACCCATATCTACCATGACCACCGCCTCGGTATATTCCCAGCCTTCTGCAGGAGTGGACGGAGCGTTCGAAGTGCCCCTACCGACGCCGATTCCAACCCCATCTCCATCGTCCGCTAGGCTGCGACCCAAGGCTAGGTCCCTCAATATCCACCGTTCTCGCCCCCGCCCGCTTTCAATCAATTCCCCTCCTGCTTTGCCATCCCCCTTCGGCGGGAAATCGTTCCTCTCGTTTTCCCCATCTACACCCGTACCTACGACGCCAATCGCTATCACAGCGCGGGGGATGAACCCAAACGCTCTGGATGCGGAGACATTCACACCTCGAGCGGGCTCACATTCGTTGGATCTTCCTTCATCATACCGTCGCTCTCAGTGGGAGAATTTGCCCGACACACCGGGGTATCATACAGCTTGTCACGACGTGATGAGCTCCGGGACTCAGGCATTTGGGCGTCGCAAGGAGAAGGAATGGAGTGGAGAATGGAACAAGCCAGATATGACCGATGTGCTGAAGGGGCTTCGCGGGCTCAAGGCGAGTTAAACTCTAAAATTCCATTGGCCTGTGCCAGGCTTCTACATTTGCGTTCATCATCTATCCTCGCTATGCCTCCCTCAACGTCTTAGACTGCTTGCATCGACATCATCCCCTCCACCCTTATACCCAACATTTTCCTCACTATTTTAGTCAAACATCGCATCTCATCTTTTATCATCGATTGTCTCTCCACCGAAAACATAGCTTCCTACCGCCTTTGCACATATATTTATTTACGGATCATTGTACGATATGATTATAATCGGTCCATACGCCTACCGAATCTGACCGAAGTTTGACACATTCGTCCATAATACACACTACCTCTATCAATAATCTGAAGGACATGTTGTATTTGTACTTTAATCCTCCTTGGTATTTCATGAAATTGGCAGCTTGGACCTGCCAATCAGCTGCCACTATCAATCAGTTGGACCGGTATCATCAAATGCATTAACGGGGCTTCCAATCCATACAGCACTAGAGGAGATGCGGCGTACTATGGAAGCCGTAGTCAGAGCCCATTCCCAAACGTCCTAGAACGCCCGACTGTCAAACGTGAATTCAGAGCACGGCGCCTGGTGCCGCAGTTTCTAGTGCATAGCATCCGCCTCACAATTTAGTAGTGATGATGACCCGGACTAGTATCCAGCACTTCAGCTTCGTAGTACATACGGGGTTGCAGTCGACATGCTGGAGCTAAGTTGATTCTTGCCTGACAGTCACTGGCAAACGTCTGTCCGCCGCAATAATCGCTGATGTTTTCAGCTGAATGTCCGGTATTCCGGACCTGGAGACGGCCTGTATCTACCCCAACAGCCCTATCGGGACCATGATCTTGCTCTCAAAATTGCTTCGAAGTTTGATGATTGAGTACGGTGCCTACGGCAACACCGCCCGCCACGCGCCGTATTACCGCAAAAGGTAAGGTAGAATAATTACCCATCTTAGTTACTCTCAGCCATGACCGCAACCTCCAATAATTCGACCGTGTTCCGAGTTCCAGGAAGCGAGAGCTGCTTCAAGGATGCGCGGCTCTGTTTGCTCAAAACTATGGCATATGGAACATGACGGCTCCTTTGCCCCTCGGATTTGGTTCGTTCCGCGTTCCGACTCAATTAACTGAGGTCGTGCGTCGCTACAACATTGACAGGCGGCGCATTAACATGGACTCAAAGACATTGAAGCAACGTTGATTGTATGCTCACGGTATGTGTAGGTAACGTCGTTCTCATCATTTGACGGTACGATACGATTTTACCTATTCTTCAACTGAAGGCAGGAGAGAATAATTGCCAGTGAAAGGACCCGAATGCCGTGCCTTCGGGCTGGTATCCTCTTATCCAACGGCGTGTCTTGCATTATGCAAGCGAGGGCGTACGCACTCCTCTTTTGATCTATCATCTTCTATCATGTTATTGACACCTCGCTGTTTCAGACGCGAATATGCGAAAGTTGGACTTACCCTACATGCATCACGCACGGGGGCTTTCGCTATGCCGTTATTCCGTATCTCAAGACGGCCAGATTCTGCGGTTCCCTCTTCGACGATCACAGCGAGGCAGAGGAGATGTGTTCTACCTTAACCAACTTTCATGTTGACTACGAGCCGCTTGAACTGTTGCGCGGATGGCAGGAATCTCAGGACATGGCATGGCCATTAAGTGGTAGGCTTCCAAAGGGGAACGACTTCCAAATCGTGCTGATTAGTGCCGAATGCGAACAATTGATTCGCACAACACTTGAACCAGGTAGTATTAATATTCAACTTCAACGTTCAACCTCAAGACCTGAATCACAGTTCGTGACATATCCCATCAACGCCCTAACTTACTTAGAAACCCCCGTCGCCTTTGTGTCACTCAAAGAACACTATCATATGCGTCATAAAAACTCCAATATTTAACAACAGAGACATAATCTCGAGCAATGATCTACCCTCGGATATGTGGTAAGTTGTGATCCTAACTTCGTTGCAATAGCATTCAACCCGAGCATGACAACAATCTCCATTCAAGGCAGCCCCCCGCGCTCCCCTGCGAGTACCCTCTGCGGGTAACCGGGTGACCTCTACGGTTTCTTAGAAATACATGGACGGCGCTGATCTCTGACGACGATTGCCGGGAAACAGTGGTGCAAGATTCACTCAGTAATCAAAAACGTAGTAAAAAAAAACAATGTAGTGGCGAAAATAATCAGTACTTGCTACGCGAAATGTCGCGTTCATAGGCATTGTGTTATTGTGATATTCGTAGCTCGGCGCCGACCCCCCCCGTGCAAATCAGATTCCGGGTGTCAATTCTTTGAATTCAGCGCTCCATTGTCCTCCCCGCCTCAATTCCTCCACGAAGGCATCGAACCTCTGGCTGACACCGGCGCCAACACGGGCAAGGGCAATGACAGCCCTCAGCGCGCTGCGTTGAAGTTCCGCCGCACGCTCTATATCCTGTTTCACAGTGTCCTTCGTGATATTTATCCCTTTCATCGTTTTCTCTATAGGCGGGGTGACTTCGTCCAGCCGCTGAGCTACGGCTGCAGGTGCAACCTGCGCGAGACGGAACAGCATCATATGCGCAAGCACTTTGATCTCGTCTGACTCGTCGGAAAGCGCAGGAATGACACGAGACAAGAACTCGTGAAGGTCGAGTTTCGTGAGGCAGGTGTCCAACTAGGAACGGCCCCCCCTTGTCAGCATCAGAGCAAAGCACCCGCGAGGGACACTCACCAGTGTGTACATCGTCTCGTACGCTGTCTTCCGAGTTTCAAGACCGTCGTCGACTTTATGCGTCCACGGGCCCATCTGCACTGTGCGAATAAGGGTGGGGTTGATGGTGGTTTCCTTGTATAGGTTCGGCAACAGTGATGCGAGATGTTCACGGATCAAATGTGGTTTAGAGCGCGCGGCATTGTTGAGAGAGGATAACGCCAGCCGTCGGACGGTCTACAACGCCGTTGAGGGTACGATTTAAACTAGAAAATTGGGTACTTACGAGATCTTCATCAGTCATGACGGATAGGAAATCCACAAGCAAGGGTGCCAAAACCTCGTCGTAGGATTGTGTAGTGTCCGCAAACGTGTATCTGATTGCTGCGACAACGGTGGCACGCGTAGCAGGGCTCTCGTCGCGAATGCGGGTCTATTGATTCGGAGATGAAGACAGGATAAATAATGGGGCTGCTTTCACGTACATGAAGCTGGGGAAGGTATTTTGAGGGATGCGTAGTGGCAAGCTTGCCGAGGCAGGCAGCGGCGACATTGCGCGTAGTCTCCTCCGCGTTTTCCGAGTTTTCAAAGAGAGGGACCCACAGTGTATCTGCAACACCCTCCAATTGCCCGTGGGAGCAATGTGTCACGACCTGAACCGTACTGTAGTGAGCAAAGGGCGCAATCCCAAACGAAGTTTAAGGCACCTCTTTCAGCGCATGCAATGAGAGAAGCCTCTTCTTAGGATCCTTCTCAACAAGCTTGACGATCACAGGAAGGAATTGATGTAGGTTTCCAATGGCGATATTACCTACGAGACCAAAGCAAGTCAGACGTATCAAGCGCAAATGAATAGTATAACGAACCAGCAGCGAAGGCAGCAGCAGCGCGAATCTCCTCTTGCTCAGCTGAAAACAACTCAATTGCGTTTGCGAAAATCTCCTGCTGCGGCGACATGTCACTATCAACAGAGGTCAGTCATCTTGCGTCCCCAGGAAGAGTTGTTCTGAATACGTACATGAACCGACCAAGTTCTCCCAGAATGAGAAGGCTGAGGACCACGAGGGAAGGTTTGGCCTTGCTGGTCTTCTAACGATCATGTCGAGTCAGTAATGCTCTACTCACCCGACCGATCGTTCGCCTACGCCTACCTTGATGTGTTTGGAGTATTCAGCTATTGTCCCAGCAGCGACGCCTTGCTGACTCTTCACCACTTGCGCTACGCACTTGGATACGTTCGCCGGGCTTGCATCCGCCTTTGGCGCCTTCTCTACGGAAATGACGAGGCTGGGTACCACATGCGTCGCGATCTGGTTGTCGGCCATCACAAGTGCCTCGAAGAAGGCGAGCATCGCCTCCAATGCGGCTCCTGCTAGCAAGGGGGAATGCGCGATCTGGTAGATGCCGGGAAGAATCTCCCGTTCGACCATAGGAAATGTGGTTGAAGGGGCGAGTTCGAGGAGCAAGGCGACTATGGTCAGGGCCTGAGAAAGGAGGGGGATATCGGAGGTGGTGATGTACGATTTGACTTGAGGCAGCAAACTGGGCACGATATCTGCAGGAATGCCGGCAGAGTAGCTGAGGAACGTCAGCCCATTAGCAAGGGTAGCAGACCAATTATAACCAGGGCGACACTTACCTCCGCAACAACACATCTAGCGCGACGAAGATCTCGGCCTTTTCCAACCTGCCGCTCTTACGAAGCAAGGATGTACACCAGTCAACGCAGCCGTTGGCCCAGCCGTCATCCACAGAGACCTCCCTCGCTACTTTGGTCACGACCCGCACCGCGCCGTCCGTCTTCCCACTAGTCCTGCAGATGGCTTCCCACTCCTTGCGGCTCTTATCCCTCATCGTCTCCGTAGCGTGTATCCACAAATCGGCAATGCAGTCCTCCGCGCAAGCCCTGACTTCCGCGTCTGTGTCGTGGTTCCCCAGTTTATTGACAGCCTCGTTGTACACTGTAGTAACCCAGTCAGTTCCTTTCGCGGGCTTCAAGGTGCCGAGCAGTGCGGAGAACACGCGGAATGATTCAGATGAAATTCGGGGATGGCGTTCACGTAACGATTTCAAAAGATCGGACATAAGCCCAGAAAGAGACGATGCGAACGAAGAAGGAGGATGGGTGGCAAAGAAAAGCGCAAGGAATGTTAGACATGTTAGATGCAGCGTCGCAGATGAAGTAGTAGGGGATTGCGAAAGAACAGAGTGCGATGTTGAGATGATTAGCGCGACCTGGGTGCCGAGAGAGCCGGGGAGAACATGGAGAAGAGCTTGGAGGAGCTTGAAGCCAGCCTGCAGCGTTGCTGAAGACGTTCGAGGGGACTTCAGCTGGTTCAAGAGGGACTTGGAGAGACTGGGAACCTGCGCCTTGAGTAGTGAGTAGGGTCCCTCTTCAACGTCCATGATCTCATCAGTATCACGCTTTCGCTTCCCTCGCTGGCTCACTGTCTCGCCGTCCTTCTGAGACAATCCGCCATAAACCGCAGTCTGGTTCAGTAACGTGACGTATGTCGCCCAGACCTCCAATCGAACGGTCTCTTCGCGATCTCCGAATCTCGTTATCAGTACGGGAGAAACCTCCTTGTAAATCGAGGCGAGCAGTTCCGGGCGAGTGCCAATCACAGCCGCCAGGAGCTTGGTCGCCGCCCGACGGATCTTGTAAGAAGTGTCTTCGTCGTCCGAGTACCTGCCGTTGTCAGTAAGCGAGCTAAAAGGTAACAAGGCAGAACGGAGGAAACGAACTCGTCTATCTCAGCATCATCGTCGAGTTCATCATCATCGGCCATCTCTTCGTCGTCGTCGTCATCGCCGCCTGCATAATTCTGCATAGTTGGTAAGAAGATAGTCTGAATATCAGGAGCACAACTTACAGGATCATACTTGATATACTGGTTGCCTGCTTGCATGATTGACGGGAGATATGATGTGATTTCTGCTGGGCATCGCAACACGAACACCTCCAAAGCCTATAGAGTATAAGAGTATACAGTGCAGGGACAGTGCTACAACCGACCTGCAGACAGCTTTCGCGAAGTTCGCTGTCGTCTCGCTGTATAGCCTTCAGAATCCCAGGCACCAACTCCCCCAAGACGGGCGATATTTGCAACGGCGATGCGCGAGCTACAGCCGCGGTCAGTTGCACAGTGGTTCTTTGCTTGTCGATGCTGGCGGATGGCGCAAGGAAAGGGAATACATCTGCTTTGAGCAGACCCTGGTATAGGTCGACCGGGGAGATGGGAATGAACTGGGAAAGGGTGATGATCGCCCGTTTGCGCACCACGGGGCGGGAGTGTGACAGCAGAGGCGCGAGCACAGTGAGCGGCGCCGGCTTGAGGTCTGCACTCGATAGATTTGCTGGGAAGCGGCTGATCAGGATCGACAAAATAGACAATGCCTCGACCAAGGCTTCTGGGGGCGTCTCCGGCTAGAGAAACAATCAGCTTGCACGACGTATGGCCCGAGATGCGCGTACGTTCTGTAGCTGCTCTAGAAGCTTGGGACTAAGCTTCGCGCACGCAGACGCTGCTATTTTGCCATCAGGTGGCAACTCGGCAGTGATGGTCTTCAGAGCTAGTGAATGCCTCAGCTTAATCCGCAACAGCGCAGGGCGCGACGCACCAAGAGCAGATATATCCCGCAACTCCTCTTCCTTCCCTCCAGAGAACTCGATCAACCTATCGACAACAAGCTCCATCTGTGTCTGCCGGATGATCTTGATCAACTGGCCGAGGCTATACAGCGATCTGGTCAGTGGGCATTATCAGAGCTTGATGTCGAAGCAGACCATTTGACGGCTTGGTTTTTCACTTCGGATATCTTGTCTTCGACTAGGGATAGGACCTGCTTGAGGACTTTGGTCTCGACGGATTCATCGCCAAGAAAGCACGTCGGGTCCTGCTTGATCTCGGACATGAGGTCGTTCAGGCCCATAAACCTGGCACATATTCAGTCACATCTATCGCAATGTACAGAGAAAATACCTGAAATCCTGATCGCCCGACTGCATCTGTAGATCATGATGAGTATGAGGCACGAGAGCGTGAATCGAGGTCGCTACCTTCTCCACGAGACTGTTCATGAGGTATCCTTTCGTCATATTTGAGGCTTCTCCCCTTGGAAGCGTCGATTCAGTTGGTAGTTTGGGAACAAGCCAGGTACGCGTCCAGACTCGACGCGCCACTGTGCTTGGTGTTATGTAAGCAGATTTAACTAACCCTGCTGCATTACGAGATGGTCAGAGTTTAAAACGGCGTCGAGTACTCTAAGTAGTCTCTAGTAATCACTCATACAAGAAAGACGACAAATGGTCTGTGAATTATGCTAAAGCTTTAGAAACCATCAATTGTCGATGCACCATATACGGCCAACCCGGTAGTAAGCTCGGTTCGCTTGCTAGACATCCTCGCTTTTTGTTCGAGAATCAGGAATGATACTACCGTCAAGTCCTGCATGTCGGCGGCATCGGGTTGGAGGACAAGGAATGCTGGTAGGACCGTCGGGACTCCATCCATCACCATCTTGCGAGAACCTTGGAACCAAGCGATCGGAGCATCAGGCTCCGAAGCTTTGAACATCTGAAGAGAGACTTAGACAGAAATCGTCAGAAGTTCCATATAATACCGACCGAAAGCTGCCCAACTATGCTAGCATCCCAAACATAGGTATTGCCGTTTTCTTCGAAAGCGGCGGGACTGATTGCACGAAAATAGAAGTTCTTAGTTTCAAGTAGATTGGAATGACCACGTACAATGTATTGACCGTCTTCAGCGGTTTCAGCCAGTTCTTCACTTTGATTTTATCACCGCCACGAAACGAGATCGTGTCTGACAAGAATTCTCTTCGGTGGAGGGCAGCGAGGGGCTGATCGGGTGGGTCATATGGTCGTCGAACATGCATATGTGTTAACTCTAAGTTACTGTCGACGATATATTGTGTCTGCCCTGGATCTTTCAAGTCAAGTGTAATGGTGCACTTCTTGACATTGTCGGGCGTGAGGTAGAGAAGTTTCGATGTCGATGCAGGTTGTAGAACGCCGGGCTCCACGAAGATGCCTGGTAGCGGTTCTACGAGGGTGAGTTGAGATTGCATGAATACGTTGGTGTGATGGTGAACTGTGATCGTCTGTATATACACCACAAAGGCTGTGCATTCATGCTGTGCTAGATACGCCGATTCGTGTCGAACCTTGCACTGCCAACGACTGAGTGAGGGTCGGGGGAGATGCGGGGGTGTTACCAAAAGCTGTTGAACTTCTGCTTATATTCAGGCTATTCTGTTGGGCTGGCGAGGTCGCTAGGTACGGTATCAGTATATCATAGGTCAGTATATTATGGTTTTCCGAAGGGTCGTGAAGCTTACACGGTGGGTGGGGTCCGAGCAATGAAATCGCAGTTCCAACACCGCCGGTGCCGGTGAGGCCTTGAAGACTGGCGCGTGATGATTGATTGGAGGGTTTGGTTGGAGACGGCGCGTTTGAGGACAACCCCAAAGGTTGATTAGAAAGATCCGATTGAATTTTCAAGCACCAGTATTTGACCCATCTATCTATTTGCGAGGCTGTTGATTTGCGCCAGTTCGAGTTCGCGTCGTAGAGGCATTCGAATTGGAGGCCATCACATGACGTAGCCCCTGAGCAGCTCCTGGACTGTGTTCGGCTGCTGTCGCTGCCAAGGTGGCATCGAATGAACGCAGAGTTGGGGTACGTATTTGATTTTCAGGTCCACGAATATCGAAGTCACGGAGTTATACCGGGACAGAAACGAAATCCTCGACTTCGGACAGCCGTGGCCCGTCAGTCTCAACCAATTCTAGGGGTCGTCAGAATGTATAAAGGGAGATAGAGAGAGAGAGTGTGTGTGTGGGGGGGGGGTAGTTCCGCAAGAGAGGCTTGAATTTCGGGAGAAAAAGGTGCAGCCCTCGTTAAGGAAGAAAGGTGGTGAGCTCGAAGGCAGCGGACGGAGTCTTGGACGAGGCGCTGGCAGGTATGGTTGATCGGATTCGGAAGATTCTTTTAGCAGTGAGTACATCTGTAAATGTTAGTCAAGAGTCAAGTGGCGCCGCGGAGGCCGGAGGGGACTGGACCATCAACGTTGTCTCAAGGTCGGGAGGGTGGGGACTCTGCACACGCGCATATTTTCTTATTCAGGCCAAAGGAGAAGTCACAGCGACAAGACTTTCCCTCCGTTCGGCATGGTTGGGTTGTCCGTCGAAAATTGAAATCTAGGTGTTCGATGATCGAAGTTTTTGCTCTGCACGAAGGATACAGAACGGCCGCTGTGCAACGTCAAAGAGACCAGCTAGTAGGAATGGGCATACGAACTCCTGTGAAAACAGAATCTACTATGAGAGAGTGAAGGCGGGCGACTTGTTGACCGGTCACCGGCGCCAGGTAAACTTTACCTGGTAAAGACAAGCTACGGCGCCTACTAATTAGCTTTTAGGGGCCTTGGATGATGGGACACGACAGAAAACTTCATTCGTCTACATATATTACAGCCGCCGCCGAAGGAAATAAATTGAGTTATAGAGTTCATAAACCACTAATCAATGGCTGATACGCCATGTACAGCCCTCCCGCTAAGAAGCTCGGTCCGTTTGTTAGACATTCTTGCCTTTTGTTCAAGGATGAGGAATGAAACGACCGTCAAATCTTGAATATCAGCGGCATCGGGTTGAAGGACCAGGAATGCTGGCAACACCGTTGGAACCCCATCCATCACAAGTTTGCGAGAACTCTGGAACCAAGCGATTGGGGTATCGGGCTCCGAAGCCTTGTACATCTGAAGAAAAAATTAGCCAGGACGCCCAAAAAGGTGTATAGAAGGCGCACCGAAAGTTGCCCTACTATACTGGCGTCCCAGACATATGTGGTGCCGTTCTCTTCGAAAGCGGCAGGACTAGAGATTACACGAGGATAGAGGTTCTTAGTATCAAAGATGCATCGAAGTCTCGACGTCAAAACACGTACAATGTACTGAATGCCTTCAGAGGTCTCAACCAACTCTTCACCTTGATTTTCTCACCGCCACGGAAGGAGATTTTGTCGGGCAATACTTCCCTTCGTTGAAGGGTAGCAAGAGGCTGGTCGGGCGGATCATAAGGTCTTCGGACATGCATATATGTTAACTCCAAGTTGCTGTCAACAATATATTGCGTCTGCTCGGGATCCTTCAGATCGAGTGTAATGGTGCATTTCTTGACATTGTCGGGCGTGAGGTAGAGAATCTTCGATGCCGACGTAGGCTGTAGAACGCCAGGTTCTACGAAGATACCTGGTAGTGGTTCTACGAGTGTGAGTTGCGATTGCATGAGTTCAACTGTAGAGCGACGAACTATGATATTGACATATGATAGAAAATCAATTTATATTCGATCGTAGGCTGGGCACTTTTGCTGCGCTTCAACCACTGGACTCGGTTACGGTGCGCACTTGGTTGGGAAAAAGGCGAGGCCAGGCTGAAATGTCATCTGATTCGACTCCTCAACAGCTCCTGAGGTCGGATACCCGACGCCCGATGCCTGAGTGCTGAGTGAGCGTCCGGGAGACTTATGTCTAATGCTGTTATGTTCTTCCGAGGTTTCTGCGAAGGTGGTTTCACCTCGTGAGTGCAGATTTCGACATCCTTGGCAATCATTGAAGTGGAAGGATAGCGACAGGCGCAGTAAGCGCAGTAGTTCATGATCAATCGATCACAAAGTAATCAACTCGCAGGTGCAGGATCGACCTGGTTACACATGAACAGGATCAACTTCCTCATGCCGCTTTAGCCAAAAGCACAATACATTTTCGGTACGCATCCCGGTACAACAGAGTGGAGTCGCCCCACGAGAAGGTTGTCAAGGAAGACTGAATTTGTCGGAGAAAGTTTCGACTTGTTATCACAGCTGACGAAAGAGTTGAGTAGCCAAAGGAAAACGCTAACGGCATGCTGTCAATTCATGCGACATACTAGGCCTAAAGAAGAGCAGAAGGGTGTAATAACGGAGGCTTTCCTACTCGGATCTCCAATATGCCTAGACTGTTCAACTCTTTGAACACACCGTCCAGTATATCCGGTTGTGACGGATCTTCGACTGTAACGGTGACCCGTCCGAGCGACCCATCCAGGTGGAGACGTAGAACGAAGGCTTCTAAGTCGTCCGAGGAAGTAGTGAAAGGGTGTGCGAGCAATATACTGGGTAGGAAAACCTCGAGATGGGCAAGTCTCGTAGGTACACAGACGGAGGTTATCGTAGCTTTGACGTTTCCCACTTCGTGTTGGGGGAACCATAAGATACACAGATTATCAACGATGATCTGATTCTGGTCGAGGGGTTCTTCTAATCGAGCTGTCAGCTGAGAGGGCTGTACTAAGGGAAACAAAGTAGAGAATACGTACCTATAGTAGGCTCGATTACCAACGTCATCAGAGAGGTTCGGAGGATGTGGAGATAATCGGTGCAATCGTAAACTTGACACACGAGCACCTTCAAGTTCGGCATTTCCACAGTAGTTATATGAAAGGGGAGGTTGCAACATTCGACAACAGTAAGCTCTTCGAGTGCAAGCATCGAGATTTTTCCGTCGTTAGGCGTAGCTCTAGGAGACAACCTGACCCGGAAATCTACGTCTTCAAGTTTTAGATTTTTTAGGGTTGCGGCCCCTGCGCGGAGAATATGGAAGAACCACTTTACGTCGTAGGAGAGACTGGAATCGATGTGAAGAGTAGTGATTGGCGATTGTTGCAGCATGTGTGAAACGACGTTGTAAAGGTGAGAAGAACATTTCAAGGCATTCAACCTAGGAAACGCTTGGAGGAACGATTGTATGTGATCATCATCGCACCACTCCAGTGAAAACGAATCGAGCGTCCCCGGTGCCCCGAATCCAGACATGTCGATCCGCCGAACGTGACAGCACAGATGAGGCGCATCAATCATCAGCCGGCGGTAGAGACGTAGATATGTCAAAGCATTGGACACGACAAGATTGCGGTAGACATGGGCCAGACAAAGGTCGTGCCAGGACTTGCACGTAAGCACGCAGCTCCTGAGTGAGGCTTTGTCTCCTTCTAGTTCATTGAAAACCAATGATAGAAGTTCGGGCGGTAGTTTGCTCGTCGATGGATCCATCTGTGCGCAGCCTGGGTCAGCGGGTGGCTAGAAGCTGAGGCAAATCTAAGTCCTTACTAGTCAGGACTGGGGTTCGGTACTTTGGTTATGATGCGATTGAAGACGATGCGGGGTTAACCACGTACAAGGGACGTGAGCCCAGTAACTTTAAGTTCGAAGGATCGGCGAGAGTGGAACATCTACAGCCTGCGCCTACCCGTCGTCAACCGCGTACTAGGGGCTACAAGCTCAAGAAACTGTACGCCGGCACAGTCGAGAGCGCCGGGGTCACATAGGATACTCGGGGCAGTGAAACCAATCCTAGATTCTGAAATTCCTCGCGTGTTCAAGCAATTCACTCATTGCTAACCCCATCTGACTGCGAACGGGTGAGCCACGTGGAAGCTTGTTCCGTCCAACCTTCGCTTCCTTAATTCCAAGCGTTTCGTGGTCTTCAAGCTTCACGACGCGGGAACAGCCCGAATCTTCCACCACGCAAGTCCTCATTTTTCAAGCCTTGTCGAGCGAGCGGGCTTTTCCAAGCTCTTTCAATTTAATCCGCATGTATCGGCTCTTACAATATATAAAGATGTTCCTGGAATCCTGCCCAGAGGAACTGAGCCCAGATGAATGTACGTCTACAATTTCGAGCTCCTTCTAGAGTCAACATCAACGTCCTACAAAAGGTCTCGTGCGTGGGGACTCCTGACTCTTGCTTCGCATCCACATCGTGTCAGACCGTGTTCCATTGCCACAAACTACGCACTGCAGAAATGGACTACTACCAATCGATTGACCAGCAGATTTCCCAGTTCTGCGAGAAGATCAGGGAGAAACCCAGCTGGCCGTTCAAGGTACTCGATGAATCCAAAGAACTCGCGATAAAATGGGCAATGGAGGCACAGCTGCTAGCCAGCGAGGACGAAATGAAAGACGACGGCCTTCCCGTCGTCCAAGCAATCCAGTACGTTGTTCTTCAACCGTAAATCTGATTATGCTATTGAGCATAGCGACTGAAGTGATCTCAAGGCCGAAGCCAGACGAATTATAACGCTGGATTACGAACTGCGGTTCGAGGTGCAGGAGCCGCTGCAGGAAGGTGTTTCGTTCGACAAGATCGACCACGATGTCACAAATGCGCTCAAGTTCGCGAGGGAATCGAAGTACTACATCGCCCAACCACAGCTCAAGGAGAAGGTCGGGGTGTTCGTGACGGACGACCTGGTCCCGGCATCGTTGCAATCCGAGGTCTGTAAAAGTACCAGTGCGGGATGGCTATCTTATCGACGTAAGGCTGTAGTTATTGCGGTCGCTTGGCGTTCTAGCCCAGAAGGAACCCAAAGACATGCATCCTGGAAGCGGAGGAAAGGTCCAGGATTTGATCCATCCGTCTCTGTGTACGGCCTTTTTATCGCCTCATTCACGTCGCCCTAGATGATTATATCACAGATCCGTACAAAGGAGCCATCTCACCGGTCCACCCAGGCGTCACCCTCCCTCGCTTGGACAACGGAGTGTTCAAAACGAAACAGAGTACCTTCACCGATTACACCTTCGAGTCACGCTACGCCTGGGTTCCCTCCGTCTTCCACATATCCGAGGACGGGCTGGATATTTCAGTCAAATCATATATCAACGGTTTGGGACCTCGAGAGTGACATCCCGATCTGTATCGACTTATCGAGAAGGTGTTCCTCGTTGTGCTCCCACAACTGGAACGCACGAGAGAATGGAAGTACGAATACGAAATGACCCCTGCTGGTAATCATACATTTCTTCATTCTAGCAAACGTGATATCATCATTCATTATAGAGGCGCGTTGGGTGGATCGTACGGATGCACGCGGGGGCACCACCCGCGAAAACTGGCTCAAGTTACTTGACGCACAACACACAGAAAAGGAGGCACAAGAAGAAGCGGAAGCGAAACGTGGCGCAGATTTCGCTGAGCAGCAGGCGCGCGAACTCGGCCGGATTTCTGAGTTTCACTTGCTGGATTGTTCCGCAGCTGCGGTGCCCGAGAAGTATCGAGGCAAAGACTTGAAGGTCATAGTAAAAGTAAGCCTGGTGACTCCTTTGCTTCCGGTCCACTAACTGCGTCGTGTCAGGCCGCGAACTACATACTAAAGCCAGGCCAGGAATATGTAGGAACCTGGCACATGGAGGGGATGGTGCGTTGCTCTTCCATGTCGATCTATCCCGTGTTCTTATTCGCCCCAAGCCCCACGAACAAATTGCGGCCTCGGCTATATACTATTATCAAGCTGATCCCGAGATCCACGACCAAGGGCTCAGCTTCCGGCGCCGAAGAGATGTCGATGCAGATTTTCCTAGCAATGAACTCTACACCCACGATGTCCGTCCCAGCTTCATAGTCGAGGAATATACTAATGGTTTTCATTCTGATCATAGGATTTCAACATTGATTTCACTGAAGAGGGCGACAAAGGGAGCGACGAAGAAGATGAGGACGAGGACGAGGACGCCGATGATCCTGAACCAGAGCATGATTATCCTAGTGACTGGGAGTATACGGAGTATAATGGAGAACGACAACCGCGTTCAACGTCCGAGCTGCCAATTTTCACCGAGCTCGGCACCGTGCCCGCCACCGGGGTAGTTACCAAGTCCAATCACCCCACGGGGAGGATAATCACCTTCCCAAATTGGATACAAGTGAGTATAGGCCATGCTATCTCGTCATGCTCTCACTCACAAGGTCGCGTATGATGTTTACTAGCACAAGGTTGGCGGGATATCTCATTCTGTCTCCGATCCTGCTGCACCGCCTGCAACTAGGAGAATTGTGAGTCCACGTGTCAATAGTTTGACCACGCTCAGTGACAACGCGGACGATCCGTCCAGCTCTGCTTTTTCTTGGTAGATGAAAACCAGACGGACCCCGATGACAATGACACCGCCTTTTACCACAGCTATACCACTTCAGGTTTGGCGGAGATGAACGTCTTATCGTCCTTGGATGTCCCGTGGCAAGCACGGCCGTGCAACATTGCCACTTTGCACCTGTTGCTTTCAGGTGCCTGGAAGTGCCTTGTAGGCAAAGAGATCCCGGCGGAACTACGCAGTTATATAGTCACCGCCGCAATCGAGGGGACCATTACTCGAGAAGAGGCAGAGAGATGGAGACGGGAGTTGATGATAGATAGGAAGATCAAGGCCACAGATTTTAGGGAAACTAGAGTGAGTCGTATGTATTGGTTTATGGTGACTGCTTTCTGACATCGAATAGTTTTGGGATGGTTCATATTCTCTTTGCGAGCATTAGCTACTTTGCATGTGCATCTCACGGATGGTTTCAACTGCATACTACGTACTTAATTCCACGGAATCTATATCATGGTACAACACAATCACCCCATATCACGGTAAACATTCCACAGACCTTGAGCTCAAATATCCGAAGTCGGGTGTCCGAAGTCAAGGTGTTTATACGGGTCATATTTAATCCTAGCTAATAAATATCGAGATTCGCAAATCGCTGGCTCTCAATTATCCTCTTGGTCGCATGCGGTTGGAAATCGCTTGACAGCACCGCGAAGAAAGCCTCAATAAACACTGACATGGTCCGAGTAATGCACACAATGATATCGATTCAGATGACATAGTTTTGAATCCCGAGTTACTAGTATATGTGCCGGCACAGTATGTGATCCCAACATCCCCACGAACTACAAGTATCTTTTGCCCTACACTCCATCGCCTAAGGACCTCTCCAGACCACAGCTAGATGGTAACCACCGCCGATAATACATCCGTTCCTATAAATTCTCCAAAGGTTCTCTCCAATTTGACACTTTCTGCAGCATCAGGCGGTGGTAGGTCGACACCTCGCATTACTAAAAGTACGATGGTGAGACCAAGATGCTTGAGAGTTCCGTGCACAAGAAGTGTGTTTAATCTCTCATAGTCGGTAAGAGTAGGGCTGTGTGCAGCATCCCAGGTCCGTAAATCACGAGTGATCTAGTAATATGTTTCCAAAATAACGCAGGTCATGTTGTCAGTTCGGAGCGAAAGATAACTCGTATGTAGGGTGTTGGGAATTTCTTTCAATGACACCGTGCAATGAGCACCACAGTCTGTTGTCAATATTCTCGGAATATATATCAAGTAAAATCTGTAGAATGCACGAGCTAGTAATAGTTCTCAGTCGTACGTTATAACCGGGCATAACAAGGAAATACATACCTCAGTCGTACCGGTAAGTTGAAGCTGAGACATAAGGATAGGGGATGAAGCCTAAATAGTACGCACTGATACTAATGCGGAAAGGGGAAGTACATAAAAGGAAAGAAGTGAATGAGAGAACTCTCAAAACGAAGTCGCGTCCATTCTTTACAAAATCCATTCGAAAGATCATCGATCATGGCCTTCCGAAGGACACCTCCCCCACAATCCCACAGTAATGCCTATGTACATGTGGCTGGATTGGCGCGATGGCTGGTTACAGCGTAATGCCACGCTCAGGCTCCTTCCCCAGACCTGTAACATCTGGCTTCTCAATATTGTTAGTGGTGATCCTTATCGTTCCTCTGTTGAACCATACAGTACCTTAGACACTCAAAGTTCCGCTCGCAGCAGAGTCGTGAGCGAACGCAAGGGACGGCATCGCCGCGCCGCCCAACCGCACCTCATACGGCAATGATTCTCCTACATTTGGGACAAAGGTGGTCAATGCAGTTTGACGTATATGAATGAATACGCGGCATGCCAGCACTGAATGCAAGGATCACTGGAACCTGTACAACCAGGTTAGTAACCTGGTTAGAGCCCCTGCTGTCACAAACCCTAAACATGCTTTATACTCATGTGGTCATATCGTAGAGCCAACGAGACTGAGCATTGAACAAAAAATGTAGAAATTCAGACTTACCGCTTGTGAATCTCCATGTAACATAACAATATTGATGGTCGAAGCAGCTTCAAGCGTATTACATGGTCACCCAAGGCGAATTGCACCTGTGGAAAGCCACACACCAAAAAGGCCGACAAAATAGATAAGGCCTGCGATACTAATTGAATTTACGGCTGTAAGATAAGCATTATTTCTTACCGTCTTGAATTAACAAATCAAACAGCGATGATGGGTTTATCAGCTGAAAACCATGTAGTCATGCTTTCGACCGCCAAACCCCAAGCTCAGATAGACACAGTTCAGGGAGAGAAACACTCACAGTGCCTGAGGCATTTGACCAGAGTCAGCGTTAAGATGGCTATGATTCCGTGGATAAATGACGGGGTATCCATACCATCCAGTTACGAACCTGCCTCTAAACCCATCAAACCAGTGAACGCGATGAATATTGGTCCATTGGATCCCGAACGGTAACACCTAGTCAGGTGGGGTGTAATGTCCTGCGCAGGAGCAGCTAACAATCGGCTTAATTAACAACCATACAATTGTCGAGGAATAAGATACTTGCATGCCAAAGGCTCTCCGATCGCTGTGGCCGCTACGGCGACACATGTCAGCGCAAGAATAAACAAGACAATAGTAATAAGCCATGTCCTTCCCCACAAAGACCATACTCGTATTACCATTATTGCTTACGGAGCGAGTTAGTTCAAACCTTCCAGGTAATTGTGATAGTAGCTGACCTTCCACCATGCAAATACCGACCATAAACGAGTCTTGCACAACGGGGTCAGTACCAGAGAATGAGGACCTGTAAACGAGTCACGCACCTCCCATGGCCTTGTCAAATATCATGCATTGCTGATGTGACAAACCCAGCGTGATAATATCTGTGAAGTCAAGTACATGAGCCGCAGGGCCAACTATGTTGCCATAGCTCACGGTAGAAGCTTAATGAGAGGTCGATGAACGCCGGGTATCGGGTTGACAAATACAACACAGTACCCATTCCTTTTGGCCTCCTCCAGACAAAGGTGACCTCGTCCTCAAGGGTAGTAAAATAGTCATAAACCTGATAGGATAGATGCATTATTCAGTGTTCTGTTGAACTTGGGACAAGTGGTCGGCCTACAAGCAACGCGACCGCTGATGCTACCTGGGCATTAGTGACAATTTTCGGTGTTGTAGAATAAGCCCTCACCTTCAAGATACTGCTCTCGTAAAGTGGTCAGATACACACCTGATACCGTGAACCTAGGGCGTACCTGTTGTTCCCGACGTTGGAAAAGCCCTCGCAGAATTAGTTTATCCATGTGGATTCCGAATTCCTTGGGGGGTGAGGGTACTATTTCATCTGGACCTCACCTTACGCCTACTCGCAATCTTATGGGTTGTCTCATTAAGCTCGTGACAGCCAACTTATGCTGCAATCACTTAAACTCGACTAGATCATTACATCCCGTCGTCGTTCGTATGGATCGCCAAGTCTTGACAAATACGGTTCAGTGCCACCGATGGAAAGCGCCTCAAAATCCGGATCCTCGATGAAATCCCGATGGTCTCAAAGCTTGGAGACTTGTTTTTCATACTGCTACTTGAGGTAGAGGACGTCCGTGGTGGGGACTTGTATCAACGAGTGCCGCGAAAATCATTGTAATGGATTACACCACTCAACCCCTCCTTCACAGTGAGTGTGCTGACTGGTATTGACAGTCCCAGAACATGCAGTATGAGGAGCAAACAAGAGCGTCCTGAGTTCCACTTGGTCTGAGTGCATCTCGTCAGACAGTGTCATGCTACTAGGCACGAAGGTTGTATATGTCGATTGGCGTAGGTGGATGAATATACGGGACACTAGCACTGAATGTAGACACCATTGGATACTGCAAAAGTCCGGGATGGGGATGAACGGACGACGAGCCAGGGTATCGGTTATACGGCGTCGATCGTCCTAATGAACTACAAGACTTACGCGATCACATCCTAAATTTCATGGTAAGCAGGGTGTAATTACGAGCAAAACGAATGAATCACTAGTTGTGAGTTCCCCATAAGCATAATAACGTTGATGAGCAATATAGCTGTTTGGCGTCCAGCCAAGCAATAAGACTAGGGAATCCAAGAGATAGAAGGCAACAACCGGACACACCAAAGAGGCCAATGAAATATATAACACCTAGGGGTTGCCGTCAGTCACTATCTGTTCATGTCAAAGACTTGAAGGAGTTTACCATCTCGAATGAATAAATCGATGAGCGAGGAAGCGAGGATGTGTTGATGAGATGGGAACCTCGTAAACACGCTTTATGAAAGAGTGTTTAGATGCATAGCAACTGCGACGAGAGACTGCTTACAGTGTCGGATACATCTAACAAGGGTTAGTGTCAAGGTGACTGTAATCAAGGTGAACGCGCTGGGGCAGGGACTTGAACAGCCGATGCTACTTACTTGCCTCGAACCCTATCAATATGGCATAGTCTACGGACATTGCACCGTTCAATCCCAAAGGGTAACATCCTGACATATTGGGTGCTATACCACGCATGGAAATGACTATCGGTGAAGCACCAATTGAGCATCAGAACCGCTTGTTTGGAGGAGGTACTTACACGTTAAGGACTTTCGAGATAGCCCGAGAACCGTAACACCCACTATCAAGGTTGCTATTGTCAATATACATAAGAATACTGTCATAAATCATGTTCTTCCCCATAACGACCATACTCGCATGATCATGATTACTATCAGTGTGTTAGGATGTACGCTCGCCAGGCGATAGGCTCATTGACTGACTTTCGGCTACGGCGATGCCAATTAAGAACATCCCTATAGAACCAATGATCAGACAAGGGGGTGAGGATAGTTGTACCGCAGACTGACATCCCATGGCATGGTCAAGGGCTATACATTGATCAACCGGTAGTCTGGGTGTAATCCTAACTAGTACGTCGAGGGCGTCAATAAAGAGAACCAAGATTGCGAGATACTCACCGTACAAGCTTAGCACTAGATCAACAAACACAGGGTAGCAGGCCAGAAAATACAGAATGGTTCCAAGACTTTTTGGCTTCGTCCAAATGAAGGTGACTTCGTCCCCGAATGTTACGAGATAGTCATAAACCTAGGGCAAGTTAATCGGAGAGCACCAAGTTTAGATGATAGTCTTACAAATAATGCAAGCGGGGAGACTACCAAAACTCATCATCATAACAAGTTCCTGATTTCTTTTATACGATTCTTACCTCGAAGGTACTAAGTTTTCATAGCGGTAAGAATTTATTCCGTAGATACCAGGACTCTGTGCGTACCTCTTCTTGCCGAAGTTGGAAAAGGCCTTGGAGGGTTGGCCTCTCCATGTAGACGTGGGGGATCAGTGGCAAGCGCAGCCCAGCCTTTGCTCGCTATCTTATACGATAAGGGAAGCCATTATGCTTCCGCCGCACGGAGCATTGACGCTGCCTTCGTTGGATTGATTAAGCTTAAATAGGAAATACTGGTACCACTGCCAGAGGAGGCATGCGTTAACGAGCATCGTTTCAACAATCAACACTGATAGGTTGACCGCCAGTGATTAGGAGCCAAGAACGCTGGTATGGTACAAAGCTTCGCTTGCTAGTGGAGGGTCGTTAACTCAACTCGGGTGGGCGCTTTGGCACTTTGAATTGCGATGAGCAGCAGCTTCTAATAGAAGACTGGAGAAGTATTCTTTCGCCGAGTTTAAACTTGTTACCTGCAGGGTGGTGAGGGGTATAAACCAGAAACGAGGCACATAGGACGTACTTCCAGCAACCACAAACCGTAAAGTTTATGTTCACGGAGAAAGCGAGCACATGTGGTTGAATCCCGAATAGCAGAACTCACATATGACCCGTTCACCGAATAGTTAGCTCACTGAGCCTGAGTGACACAACGGGGAGTTACCGAGCCTGCTATTATGGAAGCCTACTTGCAAGCACCTTGTAGAAACAGTAAACTACGACGTATGTAAGAATGGATAAGCAAAGTTAGAATAGGAATAAGCTCACCTCAGTATATTGCGGGGCAATAACTGAGGTGCTCGGAAACGAAACAACGCATATATAAGCGCGAGTCGTGCGCATGAATACACAATCAGATGTAAGTACGAGCGGCCGTGATAAAGAAGTGAAATGAGACGGTAAACAAGTTGCGCGTGGCGCGAACTTGCATTACCTATTTTGGTTGGCCAGCATCCGCATACGGATACCCGACCCTTTTGGTTTGCGAGGAGCTCACCCTCTGTTTGCTACCCCAACACACCTTACGTGAAAGTCAAGAAATTCGGAAATATGTCAGCAACAAGGGTAGAGCTAACAACAGAATTAACTCACTGCACGGGAAGAGTCGCATATCCCTCCCTATGTGATATCATCGCCTATCGTATATACGTCGTCTTTGCCAGTCCAAACGCCGCATATAGCTATTGTGCGATACTTCTTGAGTCGAGGGCGTCGACAACCTCTCATTTGAAGCCTGTAAATAGCAAGACGGCCCGTCCCGATGACAACCTTCTCGGACTCTTTGTACATACTGACCATTATTTGCAAGTTGAGTTGTGCGGCACTAGTCGCAACGACGTCCAAACTGGACTCTGATCGATGTCGCAGCAGTAGGGGCATGACCTGAGCACAGATCTCCAGAGTATTCCAGGGCATATACTGACGCATGAGTAGTCTGTCGAGGTGGACAAAGAAAGAATTGATCCATGTGGTAGACACCGGTGGACGATGCGAAAGAAAGACGCGGCGTGACCGACATTGGATAGATCTAGCGCTCGCGTATGCACAAGGCGCGACAGAATTCAAGGCAAGATGGCCGAGCGGTCTATGGCGTGTGACTCAAGCGAGTAGCTTGCCTGCACAAGCAGGTTTCTCATCATCGAAAGATGGCGGGGTTCGAATCCCCCTCTTGTCAGAGTTTTTGCTAGTCGAAGCAACGAAATAGCATATACAGCATACAGCTACAGACTTACAGTGGTAGAATGGCCTGGTGTCCAATGTAGCTACAAAGCTATGGTAAAACAGATGGTTCCGCGCTATGAAGGGAGTCTCGAGCACATAAAAGAGGAAGCTGAGTCCACGCAAAGACAAAAAGAAGGCATATAGGCAACATCAAGAGTATTATGCTCCCAATATTCATCACAAGATCGTTAGATTGGAGCGAGGCAACGACGAATCCTGAGAAAAGCGTAAGCATAAGTATATATCCCGGGGATCCTGAATTATGCAAACCTAACGCAGCCAGGGCTGTAGCGATGCCTACCGTAACAAATGGATACGCGATCAACACAAATGTACAGAGAACCTTTGATCGAGTCGCCATGAGTGTCTAAAATAACAGATCAATTACGCAGGGCAGATCAACCAAGCGACGACACCTACGCTGCAGAACCAAACAGGATCACACTTCAGAGTGATGAAGATCATGCCCGAACCGACAATCAGCGAGCCGAGCGTGATACCGAAGGACAAGAGGAGGAGCAAATACGGTCCACGTCGCGTGTAGTTCAGTAACTCCTCCACCGGCGGAGTGGTTCTAATCAACGCGGCCGTCGCACCAACCAGGAGGCCGGCCTACTTGTCCTCAGTGAGCACACACTCGAGAGGATACGAAGAACTCACGACGACGGTAGTGGTAGTGGTACGTTGGGCGAGGCGGTCTTTGTCATGTGCCCACTTTTCTTCCGAATGGCAGATCTCCCAGACACTGTCAAGGTTGTCGTGTCCAAAGCTTATCAAGACTGCCATTCGGAATGCGAGAGTTGCAGCCCTGTCCCACGGCTTGGGGTAGCCAAATTCACATTCCCAATGGTCAGGCAATGGCGGCAATGGCGGTGGGTGCTTGACGGCGCAGAACGGAGGGTCATCCAGGGAGACGAAGGTTTGACTTGTATTTCGCCTGCGAGGAGGACACAGAGGTGGAGGTCTATGGAAGAGGATGTCGGAGTGGTTGTACATGTTGGGGGTCTGGAAATGGACATTCGTTCTACGTCTTAAATACGTATGGGAGGATGGTTGAGGATGGCCACCAGTCACCTACTTATAATAATACAAGCTTAGTAACCCCGTTGCTGCGTTCAATCATACTGTACTGATATTGTCAATACAACCTGATGGGCCATAGGTAAGTCAATGGAGTCAACAAGCGTGTTACGAGCGACCCACCAACATTCAGAAAGCATCGTTCCCAGAAAGTCATTTTTTGTGAGTGCCTTGGCATTGATTTGGTGTCGGCGGTGGTAGTTTAGATGCGTCGCTGGCCACGGTCAACTGGACATCGATCATCACCGGTCGGTTGATGAATTGATCGTTAATACCATGAAAATCTTGCGTATTTTCGTTCAGACACTGTGTAGTGGACCCCATGAATGAAGATAGATGGAATTTAACAAGGCAATGTGTCAGATATCGGAATTGGGCGAGATTGTTTTGGAAAGGGGGTCTCGCTCTCAATCTCTGATCTTGGCCAGGGCCGGCGTCATGAATGAATTCTTGCCCGAGCAGCGTCCATCGCGAAGTCCATCGCGCTTTCACAGGCATAAACGCCATAGTATCTCTTTTTCATTTTCTGACATGCCCTCATCTTTCGAGGACTCGGATGACCTCAAGAAGTGCACCGAAACGACTCGAACACAAGAGGAAACGAGGGGAAATAATTGAGGATATCCAGGCGGTCCATACGGTCAAGCGGAGTGGATAGGCCGACTCAATGAAAGGAGATTTACGATCTTCGTTGACGCCGCAGGGCAATATTCAACAGAAAAGTTGTACTTGACTTCAGGTATTCCCACGATCTCCCATCCACACAACCACAATACAGCATGTCCGCGATGTTTCCGCGCGGGTCAAGTAGCTCCGATTCATGGCTCACCACCATTCAGGTTCGTGACCATGTCGGCTTGATCATCATTGATTCATGAAAGCACGGTCAAAGCACGAGTCACTTCTCTTCCGGTCAAACCCAAGCATCCTGGCTGGAGTTGTCGGGTTGTTGCCCGATGGCACCTCCTCAAGCTCAAGTCTCAAAGGACACCAGGACGTCTCATTCTGCCCCTGCTTCGAAGGCCACCAAAACTGTTAAACAATTGCAGTCGCCGCCGTTTGAATGGCGCACTTACTTCCCGCAGTCGGGTAACGCCCATAATCCTTCTTGGTGCTATCAGCTGAGGCTCTTCACTTCTCACTAGGTGACAAGCAAAGAGCAGACATGAGTTTTGCTCATGTTCTTCGACATATAACGTAGCCCCCCCCATCTGTTCTCCTGATTTCTCACTTACATGTCTCCCTGGAGGTCTCATCGACTGATCGCAACGAGAGTAGGTCACGAACAAGACTCCATGGCTGCCGAGAGCACTGCTACGAATACAAACAATAATCCCGTGCCTGACATACCCTCTCACTGGAAAGATGACTTTGCACTTCCGGAACCCCTTCTCACGCTCGCCGGATTCCTATTTGTATCGGCACTCTTGATAAGTTTGGGGCACCCCTCCCTAGAGCCAGTTTGGAAGATTTGCCACACCAGCAAAAAGGAGTGGACAGAGCACAAAGACCGACTCTCGGACAGGATCACCAACGTCACTGTCGTCGTAAGTATTCCCGTGACTTAAGCCACCAATCATTCAGCCTAATTGACCCTTTTGTCGTTGAAGGCTGGCTTGATGATAAGCTCCACGGCCGCATTTATTACAACTGAGCCTCCAGTTGGCGGTTTACTGAATTATAATCAACGAGGACCATACCTTTTACTACTCCTGTCATTCGGAGTCACACTGGGTGGCCTGATCGTCGGGTCCGCTATGGTTTTCGTTATGGCGAAGTGCGAAGCACCATGGTTTTGAGATGTAAGCATAAAAGATATCTGTTCACATAATGTTGAACTGTATTATGTTGTCTAGACACTCATGGGCTCTCGCTTTCGCATTATCTGTACGATCATCATACTCGCATACCCTTTCATCTCGATAGGGGTCTCAACAGCCTTACTAGCCATATGTAAGTCCCTTGTCCTTCGCGCTACATTTTTATGAACAGTATTTTGCCCTATAGCTCTGATCATTTCTGCAATACTTTCTGGCGACCAGCTTCTGCAGGCTGGTAGTGTGATCCTGCTTGTGTTGCCAGCATTACTGATTCCTCTTTTCGCTTTCACCCAATGTTACTTGCGCCGGCCTCGGGGTTCCTATGAACCATATGATAACATGTTATGAAATCACAAACATGTACTATTGAGTACCATCCAATTACCACCTTGTAGGCCAGAGATATCATTCATTGTTTGTGGTGCCTAGGCAACTGCAAGAATTTGGGCTTTGTGGGCATCAGCAAGATCACAGTTTTCTGAATGCCATTGGAGGGACACTGGCATCACAGGGGGTACCGGGGATCCAGCTCCAGTGTTGCCAAACTGCACCTATGATTGGTCTGATGCTGAAAATGAATAAGTCCATCCATCTCGTTTGGGATAACAAATTTGTATTCATTGTCGCCATGAGCTCTCTCATCCAGGGCTGGCTCATGGACCAGGAGCAAATGGAACCTGGATGTGGAACACAGCCAAACTCTTGAGAAAAGGAGAAACCCCTGTAAGGGGGGCTGAAATCAAGCCAGGGAAGGTGCGAAGCATAGAGATGGAGGCTTGAAAGCAGAAGCATGAGGATCAGCCATGTGGAGACATGACAAGAGGTTGAGAATGTGATCCTTTGGAGTGTCAATATATAAGTGGTAGGCATTGCTGCACCAGCACCCAAGTTGCTGAATCTCATGATTGAGGAAACCCACCGCTGCAGCTGCAGATGCTGTGTGTTATGGGGCATATTCATGTGCATTCCGGCTATGGACTCGGGCCGTGCATACACGCGACTACTCAGACTTTCACAGACTATGAACTTGTACATATTCAAGCACGCTGTAGTTATTACCACCAGACTCCTTGACTGTTTCATAGACACACAGATACCGTGTGTTCCTTATTATATAGTCTTGTACTGTACATACAGTTACCTTAGTTTGAATATTAGTTCCTTCTCCACACTCACACACTCACCTCTTCACTGAGGTCTCTATCTCACTTCCCTCGGCTCCACCTGTACCCTCAGTACCTGTGTAGGTTCCCCTCTGTCATAGACCAGTCCTCACGCCCCCTTAGGGGTCCCCCCCTACACCCCTTTCAGATACTCGGACCTTTGGAATCCCTCGGGCTCCACCCTCAAGGCTTATGCATGGTGTGCAGTACTAGGATTACTCTGTTACATGTTTCATGTACATGTACTTACTGTAGAAATAACCATTTCTTCGTGGTTACTTGTATAGAATAGCAGTTGACCCTTGCAAACATGCGAGGGACTACATAATTTAAACTACCTATTTATCTATGTGTGAACAATCAAATGTATCTACATATCAGTACATTGTGATTATCTAAACACATGATGCAATTTGAAGAACACTTGAAACATGTAACCACAAATCCAACACTTACATACTAGCCTCACTACATACATGTGTTAGTCAGTATTTATAGTAGCACCAGTACACATGTATTCTTCATTCTGAATCTTAGTTCCTTTCCATCACCTCTTGTCTTCTAAGCCTTTGCTGTGGGCTCCTCTGCAGAGCCTGCCTCTCACCTTGCTCTCTCCAAAATCGGGGCATCACAGGGCTAGGAGGGTGTAGCATCAAAGCTGAAGCCAAGTCCCATATGCTCTGCTCATCCGCTCGTCCGCGCTCCCGTGCATTCCCGCGCCCCTGTACAGATGAGTCAGGAGACCCCTTGACATGGTCCATAACACCCTCTCAAAATACAGGGCACGTAAGAGTGTGGGAGGCGCAGCCAGTAGCTGAAGCCAAGTGTTAAGGACCGTGTCAAGGGGCCTCCTGACTCGTCCGTACAGGGGGGCGGAAATGCAGGAGCGCGGACGCGCGGATGAGCGGAGCACATGGGACTTGGCTTCAGCTTTGATGCTGCGCCCTCCTAGCCCTGTGGTGTCCTGATTTCGGAGAGAGCAAGGTGAGAGGCGGGCTTCATGGAGGAGCCCGCAGTGAAGGCTTAGAAGACAAGATGACGGAAATGGAACTAATATTCGAACTAAGGTAACTGTATGTACGGTACAGGAATATATACTGGGGAACACGTGGCGTCCGCGCATTTACAAAATAGCAATGAGTTCGGTAGGAATATGTATAGTATGCTCGAATATGTACAAGTCCAAAAACCCGTGACAAGTCCGTGTAGCCGCATATATGCGTGGCCCGAGTCCGTAGCTGGAACACCTGTCAGTAGCCCCTAAGGGGCCTCCTGGATGCGCCTATAACAGTACCTCCCCTTTAAGGCCAAGACCCTTAGAGGCCTAGGCGCTTGACGCGCGGAAGAGGTGGTGATGATGCGGTGTGGGCATCATGAGGGTCCGTGGTGAGTCAGCCTCTGTGTGCACGTGAGCGAAAGAAGCGCGGAGGCGAGGTGTGTTAGGAGTATAAAAGAGCAGAAGCGCGGAGGAGCGAGGCAACAATGGCTCACTTCAACAAGCGCACCCGGGGTTCCGGTTACAACAACCACCACGAGTAGCAACGGCGACACGAGGAAAAACGGCGGCGGGAAGACGAGGACGTTGCGGCGGGGGATGCTTGTTTGGAAAAGGAGGCTTGACGGCAGCGGCAAGAGAAGGTGCGGGTGCAGAAGGCCACAGAGGACACGTGGGCACGGGCAGCCATTGCACTTTACATTGCGATGTGGGAGCGGGGCAACAGAAACCGAGGCGGCGTTGCTGAGGAAACTGTGGTCGCAGGCAGCAGCACAGGTCCTGGCACGAAGGAGGGTGCCCAGGAGAGAGCGACAGAGAAGGAGCTGGAGCCCAAGGGGCCGCTGTGCGAGGTGCCCTGTCTGGGGTGCGTGCAGCGCAACCTTGAGTGCTGTGCACAGCTGTAAGTGGTGATTTCTCCCTATCTACCCTACTAATCCCATCCATTTAGTGTTAAAGGGGCCCAGACGTGCTGGGAGTGCAAGCAGCAACATGTCCACTGCGGGACTGGTGTTGGTGGAGGCGCGGCGCGCGCGGCGCTGCCGGCAAGCACAGAGCCTTCAGTGGCGACCGCGCTTGGAGAACTGGCCGCACAGGTCTTTGACTTGTCGGTCAGTAGTCTCTCCGGGTCGGAGGCGTTGGTCCGCCTTGAGGCGAAACTTGATATGCTGACGCATCAGGCAGCATGGATCGTGGAAGAGTTGACTGTGGGGGAGCGCGCGTCGAAGGTGGATTGGGCAAGGCCGTTGGAGGCAGCGGCTTCGACGAGTGAGGACAACACCGAGGGCGGGATGGAGGTTGATGGAGCGAAGGCTCCGTCCACAGGTGACACAAGGGCGGATACGACGGACGCGGAGGAGGAAGAACCAGTGGTTGGGAAGGGAAAAGGGAAAATGAGGGAGGAGAGCAGCGACGAGGAGGGAAGCGAGGGGGAGGAGAGCAGCAAGGAGGAGTGAGCGTGGGGGCTGCGTCAAGCCGCAGAAAAAAATATTTACTTGTAGCTATGGTATCCTCTATTTTTGTCTTTTGTTTTTTTCTTTTTATTTTTTTTGTATAATGATCTAAAATGTCCAACTTGTAGTGCAAGTGTGAAAATCATAGACTAAGAAGTGACAAAAGAAAAAAAAACAAAAAAATTGTTATAGGCGCATCCAAGGAACCCCTTAGGGGCTACTAAGGGCGCATCCACGTGCATTCCCGACTATGGGTACATGCGGCCACGCGGACTTCTTGGATTACGGACTAAGTACATATTCGAGCACACTGTAGTTATTACGACCGGACTCATTGCTGTTTCGTGAATGCGCGGACGCCGTGTGTTCCCCAGTATATATTCCTGTACTGTACTTACAGTTACCTTAGTTCGAATATTAGTTCCTTTCCGCACTCACACCCTCGCCTCTCTATTGAGGTTTCCCTCCGTCGCATCCCTTCGCCTCTGCCCGTACCCTCGGTACCCGCGTAGGACTTCTCCCGGAAATACAGGGCACGCAAGAGTGTGGGAGGCGCAGCCAGTAGCTGAAGCCAAGCCTGTACGTCCTTGCTCCCCTCGTTTCCCCCGCGTGTCTATGTGGAACCGCGCACCCGCGGGTCCGCGTATCCTGAGCCCCCCTGCGAGTGTGGCTCTTAACAAAAATACCGTAGAGAACATAAAAGAAAGAAAGGAAAACACACAAGTAATGCGAGAGGGATAGGGGGGGCAGAGCGTGGTATGCGCGCAGGCGAGGGCGAACGGAGGGTAAGGAGAACCAATGCTGGGGCGCGGTCTCACACTCAGTGGGGTTTTCACTAAATGCTTTGGATGTAGTTGGATCAGTCAAGATAGATCAAACAGTCACCCAAGTTGTGCAGGCTGAGAGGTGTGTTATTGATAATAATGGCTTTGGAAACTATACTACCGAGTAGCACAGATAGGGGAAATAGGAGTGGAAAGGGGTAGAAGGGGTCGGAAGAAAAGAAAGAAGTGTAGGGTAAAAACTTCACAACACGTTAATACGAACTACTCAACAAGTGAATAATACATAGGTAAACACAAGCAAATAGTAACTGACTGAGACAAGTAGCACTGAGACGAAGGAATATTCCTGACTAAGTATACTAGCAATGCTCCAATAATACAAAACTGCGATACAACAATTCAACTGAAATATGAAGCTCTAGATCAGATGTTTCTGCTAGATCACTTCTGATATTATTACTAAACACCTATAGAATTGTTCTATAGTCTAATGCTTAGCCAGTAACGGTCTATACGAAATCAATACGACTGGGGAGCAATCACTAAAGTATAAAGACTTAGGTGTACACAAGACACGTAATCTTATTTCTCTAGCAGGGGTTTCACAGGTCGAAGCACTCAATTATCAACTAATCAAGTTTATTCTTTACTATGTAACCTACAGTAATACTCTACTTAATAAGAAGTAGGTACTGCAAAAGAAAAGAAGGGAAGAGGATGAGAAATGAGGGCAGGAGAAAGAAAGAAGGTAAAATTCTATTCTTCTATCTACTACAATTTGGGGTTTATATAGACTACAGAGAAAAGGAGGCAGTGCAATGCCAAGCATTTCAAGGCTGTGCTGAATCTCTGAATGACTCATATTTCAGCAGGAGTAAGCCAATGATTTGTAATGGCCAAGCCAAAGCTTAGTAAGTTAAGGCTTGCTGCTTAGTAAGTACAGTTTTCCATTACATCCTGGAAAGTTCTATAAACTTCTCAGACATTCTACTATGTTCTTGTATGTCTTTCATGTTATTTGAGTTTTCATGAACAAGATCTAATGTCACTTTGATAAGTATTTGCAAAATACTAGAAGGTTCCATAAAGTGCTTCAACTTTCCGTACAGTTCTTGTCAAGTCCACAATCTTTACTTATCATGTAACATAGTGATTTAAGACTTGTTGACTTAATAGGATGTTGGGATATTAATTAGGGGTCCCAGGAGTAAACAGGGGAAAGTAGGAAATAATGTCTATGACCGTTATATGAGGTCCATTCGACTTGACTCAATTTGCAAGCATATGCCTTGGTTTTATAGTAGCATATGAAAGAGCTACAAAACTCTAATATTCATGTCACTTAGTACAAATCCCAATTTGGAGTATGGAGTATGACAGCAGGTGCGAGGGTGGAAATTGGATGTGTCAGTGAGGTGCGCACAGGCACAGAGCGAGTGGGGTGATGGAAACACAGATGCACGCAGAGGGATCTGACGATTGGTGTGGGTGCGCGGATGCGCGCAGGTGAAAGCATTTTGTTTATGATGGAGCGCGGATGCACACAGCTTGTAGGAATGTAGGTGGAGCCGGTGGAGGAAGTGCATGGAATGCGCGGGGAAGTGGAGGAAAGGAGAGTGATGCACGGATGCGCAGCGGGAGCAATCTACAATTCGTACAAGCGCGGTGCGCGCGGGGAGAAAGGAGTGATAGGTGAGGTGTGCGGTAACATGGAAAAAAAGAGAAATAGAGAAATGAGATGAAGGACCGCTACGCAGGTCCGGGCTTGTCAGGATAGCGCAAGTGGAATTCTGCGACGAGTTCTTGCGCATTCCTGAGTTCGTCCGCGGAGAGCCACGAGAATTCTTCATCAGTGTGCTCGTAGCCGAGCCATTGCACGTAGTATTGGAGTTTTACTTTCCGTCAACGGTCAATTTTGGAGTCTACAATTTCAGCTATTTCGAATTTGTTGTTACTGTAAGGGCAACCTCAAGATGGCCGACAGTGCAGGCCTAGCAGAGGGAGAATCCAAAGAGAACAGGATGGGGATTCTCCATGCTAGGAAGCGAAGTATATACTGTAGTAGCGTGGGAGGAATGAAGGGTAACTGTACAGTACACCAGCCACAGGTACGAACGAATATCACAAGGTACGAGGGGGCATGTGATAATGAAGTGGAAGGGGAATGTACAGGAGTCGTGCCAGCGACCTGGGGAAGTGGGGACAAGGAGTAATGAAGTGGGAAAGGAGGATAGAGGTAGCCCGGATGAGCCCCGAAGTGTATCTACGAGTCCGAGCGAGTCCGAAGCGTCCGAGCGAGTCCGAGGCGAGTCCGAAGTGCGGGAAGACTTCGGAGTCACCGGACGGGGCTTGGATGCGAAGGGAGTGAACGGAAGGGAAGCGGAAAGGTAAGGGGACAAAAGGAAAGGAAAGGGAATGAAGGAAAGGGGAAAGGAACGAGGAGGAAGGGGGCAGGACAGGGGGAGTAGGAGAAAATAGGAGTGTCCCCTTACATCACCCCCCCTTCAAGGTTGCGGCGACCCAACACGAAGATTCCTGCCTGCCGCGCCATGAATTCACCAACCCCGAAACTCCGGATTGCTGCGAGAAGATGTCGAAGTACGACTGCGCGGAGCCCGGAGCCTTCCGACTGCGCCAACGCTCCCAGGACTGGTCCAGTGCTGTAGGAGTCATCTGGAGAGGTAGAGCAGTCGTCGGATTCATCGGACTCGTCCGGAGTACGCGTACTGCGTCCGGGTGACGATCATGGAAGTCCTTGACCTTCCGGGCGGCATGCTGGAGGTTGCTCGCGGGCTCCCAGGAGTCGTGCTCAATACCATAGCCTTGCCAGCGCACCAGATACTTCAGGACCTGACCGAACCGTCTGCTATTTCGGACCTCTTCTACCTCATGCTCCTCTTCTCCGTCAACGAGCTGCGGAGGTGGCGGAGCGACAGGGCGTCTACCCGGGATGGGGTCCGGAACGAAGGGAGAGAGTTTGACCACGGGGAAGACGGGATGGAGACGGGATAAGCCCGGAGGGAGCTGGAGCCGGTACGCTGCCTTGCCAACCTTCCGGACGACCTTGTAAGGACCAAGTCGTGCGTGTCCGAGTTTCCGGGAGGGTCGGGCAAGGTTGATGTCCGACGAGTCCAGCCAGACCTTGTCACCCGGTTGGTACTCCGGAGCGGGAGTCCGACGCTGATCGTAGTAGCGCTTCATGTCGTCCTGAGCCTTGACCAATGCGGACTGAGCCTCGTCGACTGTGGATTTCATCCGGTCTACGAACTCGTTTGCGGACTCCATCCGAGATGGTGGCTGATGAGGTTCGAACCCGAGACGAGGATGACGGCCGGTATCCAGGAGGAAGGGTGACTGCTGAGTGGACGCATGGACCCGGTTGTTGTACGCAAACTCCGCCATAGGTAGGAGGCGAGCCCAGTCGTCCTGACGCTCTCCGACGAAGATCCGGAGATAGGACTCGAGTTCCTGGTTGGTCCGTTCCGTCTGTCCGTCGGACTGAGGGTGGTACGCAGTGGAGGCAGCCAGCTTGATTCCGAGCATCTGGTAGACTTCTCGGGTGAACTCTGCGACGAATTGTGGACCCCGGTCGGACACAACGGACCGAGGGAGTCCATGCAGCTTCCAGACGTTCTGCAGGTACAAGTTTGCGGATCCGAGGGCAGACACTGTGGTGTCATGGTGCTGGGCTACAATGGTCCGACGCAAGTCCGGTGAGTCCGGAACGTAGATCTTACCCCGGAACATCAGGAGTCCGTCCGATTGAGACCATTCCGCGCTCCGGACTGTCTTGCGACTGCCCTGGGTCTTCTTCAGCTCCTCCGCCGCCTTTGCCACTGCATCTTCAAACTTCGCATTCCGCACTCCAGTCCGGATAGCCGTGAGGATATCCTTCTCCTCCCCTTCAAGAGTGACACCCGTGGCACGGACAGCGAAGTAGGATGGCTTGAGCATCACTACATCCTTGTTGTCATCCTTACCATCCGAGTGATCCGAGCGGCGCAAGAGAGCATCCGGCTTACCCATTGTCCGACCCGGACGGTGCTGGAGAGTGAAGTCGAAGCGGGAGAGGTATAGCGACCAGCGGGCTTGACGACGATTGAGTTTCTGGGCCTTGATGAAGTACTCCAGGTTCTTGTGGTCCGTCCAGATCTCAAACAGAGTCTCTGCGCCTTCCAAGTAGTGTCGCCATTCTTCGAGTGCCCGGATGATTGAAAGCATCTCCTTGTTGTGTATTTCGTAGTTCCGCTCCGCAGCCTGTAGACTTTTAGAGTAGAATGCGACAGGATGCCATTTACCATCATCCGGATCCAGCTGCGACAAGACCGCACCCGTAGCGTAATCCGACGAGTCCGCTTCAACCCGGTAAGGCCGATCCTCCTTTGGAAAGACCAGAACGGGCTCCGAAGTGATCAGCTCCTTGATCCGAAGAAATGCGGATCGAGCGGAGTCGTTCCACTGCCATTCCTTTGCGCAAGTGAGGTCCAAGAGAGGCCGGGCGATATGCGAGTAGTCCTTGATGAAGCGGCGGTAGAAGTTGACGAACCCGAGGAAGGATTGGAGTTCAGTCCGAGTCCGGGGGGTCGACCAGTCCACGACTCCGGAAACCTTCACGGGATCCATCTCGATCTTACCCTCAGAGATGACAACTCCGAGATACTCCACCTTGGTCTGCTCGAAGTCGCACTTGTCCGCTCGGAGGAAGAGCTTGTTCCGCTGGAGGATCTCTAGGACTCGCTTGAGAACCCGGCGATGCTCTTCGCGCGTCTTGGTGTAGATCAGAATGTCATCCAGATAGATAATGACCACACCTTCCGTAATGAGCTCCCGGAAGAGGTCGTTCATCATGGTCTGGAAGGTGGATGGGCTATTTGTTAGTCCGAAGAACATTACCAACGGTTCAAAGAGTCCGCGCGTAGTCCGGAACACGGCCTTCCACTCGTCACCCTCCTTGATCCGGACGTTGTTGAAACCCCACCGGACGTCGAGCTTGGAGAAGTAGTGAGCGTTCCAGAGTTTATCCACCAAGTCCGAGATGAGCGGAAGTGGGTACCGATTCTTGACCGTCATGCTGTTGAGCTTCCGGTAGTCCTGGACCAAGCGGAGCGATCCGTCCTTCTTCTTAACAAAGAACACCGGGGCAGCCATGGGCGACTTGCTGGGGCGGATCTGACCAGTCCGGAGATTTTCTTCCAGAAACTCGTCCAGCTGTTTCTGCTCCGCGGGGGACAGCGGGTAGCATTTGGTAGAGGTCGGTTCCGCTCCGTCCATTAGCTCAATGGCGTGATCCCACGGACGCGGCATGGGCAGTTCATCAAAGGACTCCTTGGCGAAGACGTCCTCGAATTCTCGGAGGAAGTCCGGGACTGCGCTGTTCCGAGGATCGTGGGGCTTGTTGCGCTGGAAAGCCAATGCGAGGCGCTGCGAGACCGTCTCCGAAGCTCGGACGTGTTCTTCCCGAAGACTCCGAAGGTACTCTGGAGTCGGAGGAGGAATGGCTGCGAAGATACGGTCGCCCTTCTCAAGTCCGGAGTCATCCGGAGTTGTGGCCTCATCGTCCTCGTCGTCGACCTCGCAGTCCTGAAGCTGCGGGAGATCGTCCGAGTGCAGTTCCTCGACCATTGGCATCGGACCCGTACGACACTCCCGGAGTCGTACGGACTCCTTGCGTCGGGTCAGCTTGTCATGGCGGAACTCCTTCCGACAGGTATCGCATCTGGACGGACAGCGGCTCATGGTCACCTCCTTTGTCTGCCAGTCGATCTCGGGGTTGTGCTTCCGAAGCCAGGTGTATCCGAGGATGATGTCCTGCCGTCCGATGCTAGTGACTGCAAAAAGCATCTGTTCCGTGTGATCCTTGAACTGGAGTACAAGATCCACGACTTCGGAGATGGATCCGTTTTCGTTTGGTGATCCGTCGACATTGAAGACCGGGATCGGGGCGGACAGCTTGCGCCGGGTGAAACCATGGGCATCAGCGAAGCGCGGATGCATGAAGACTCCGGTGGCTCCACAGTCCACCAGGGCCTGCAGGGTGCATCTGTGTTGTGTATCCGTGCTCTGCACTTCAACAGGTATATCTAGTGAAAGCTTGCCGGGCAGCGCGGAGATCTTATAGCTACTGGGTAGCCGCCATTCCCACTGCGGGCGAAACCTTCGGAGTGTGCGGATTGTAACCGGAGTCGTTTGCTTAACGTCGGACGAATCATCGGAGTGATTGGAATCGTCTATTTCGTCTACGCTAAGACAAGCAAATCGGTTATTCACCAACAAGGTCGCACTGATCACTCGTTGGTCCGGACAAAATCCGCCGTGTCCGATTCCTCAACCGGAGCCGTTCCCTCAGCATCTATTCCTTCCGAAGTCCCCGTACTTTCTACAACATCGGCTGCCCCTTACAGATATTGGTTCAATGTTGTGAACGTGTAAGAACAGACTGCCACAAATGTTGTCTACATGAGGAACATCGGAGCTACTGAATCTCCCAATATCCAGCGTGTTATTGTCTTCACTCAATGACCTGCCAAATAGAAGTATTGTTACCAATGACACTACTATTTTGGCTATAAACTCCGGCAGTGCTGCATGATAATGCCCAGACTTCCCACAGTGAGAATAAGGGACGGACACTCTAAAGGAGCATGGTAGTATTACTTATAACCATAAGTGATTGTGGCATTGAAAGAGCGGCTCCTTGTGGAACCGCCAAATAGAACACCAGTATTGGTAAAGGTCCAAGCTTTTGGATTCACTGTTTGGCTATGCCGACAATGCTGTATTGTCTGCAAGCACTAGCACAGAGACAAACATGGAAAGGGGTCAGGTCACACCTCAATAGACAGGGGTAAACCTTCTGAACTCTACTGTATGTCCGTAAGATACAAGCTCTTAAATACTACAAGTACCAAACAGATGTAAATTAGAAAGATGTAGGAGATATGGCAGGGAGCCTAAGCTCTGGGGATCACTACAACATGGCAGCTACCTGTGGTCTGCACTGTTTCCTCTGTTAGGCCACATGATGCCTTAGACACTCAAACTTGCGCTCGCCGCAGAATGGGGGGCAAACGCCAGAGATACCATTGCTGTATCCCCCGACCGTACCTCGTACGGCGATCCTCCAGTGTCGGGTACAAAGGTCGTCGACGCAGTTCGACGTATGTGAATGAATATGCGACACGCCAGCACGGAATGCAGGGAGCGTTGGAACCTGTGGGAGCCTTGTTGAGGTGGTGCGTTTCCTCATCACTACCAGGTATTTTCTGTGCTCACCCGGTCATCTCCTAAAGCCAATGGATGCGAACGTGAGCAGCGAAGCAGGACAGCCAAAATCCATGACATACTGCTTGTGAACCTCCGTGAAGGAGAACAACGTTGATGGACGATGCAACTACGTAGCAATTCACAGCCACCTGAGACCGGGGAAGATTGCAGAAAGCCACGCACCGAGAACACCAACAAAGTATATAATGCCTACAAAGTTAGAACAGCGTTTAATTTTGCAGTGCTTTGGATCAAACATCAAGTTTTACCGTCTCTGACGAACAAGTCGAATAGTGAGGATGGGTATATGAGCTGGGAACTGCGTAATTGTGCTTCATAGTCGTCAGACATATGAAATTGAAAGAAAAGAAGACTCACAGTGTTTGAGACATTTGACTAGAGTCAGTGTCAATATGACTACAATCAAGTGGTAAATGATGTGGACTTATTATTATGTATCAAGTGGACGAACCGGCTTCGAAGCCCATCAAGACAGCGAAGGAAACGAATTCGTTGGTGGGTCCCAAACGATAACACCCCGACATATGGAATGTGATGTCCTCCGCAGGAGCAACTAGAGGTGAGTCCAATTAGCGATCATACGAAATGAGTTGAGTAGTAAATTACTTGCATGTCGAAATATCTCTGGCCGTTGTGGAGACTGCGACGACGGAGGCTACCCATAGCGCACTCAAGGTAATCGCCATAAATCGGGTGCTTCCCCACAACGACCATACTCGCATTGTCATCATCACTGATGGAATGTGTGAGGCCAAAGCTCACGGAATATCATTGAGTGACCCACCCTCTGCGATACAGATGCCAGCCATGAACGAATCTTGTGTGAACGGGATCAGCAGGAGAGAATAGGAAGCTGTAAATCCATCACGCACATCCCTCGGCCTTGTCAAAGAACGTGCACTGTTGCTGCGATCGCCCCGGCGTGACAGTGTCTGCGAAGCCCAGTACGTCAGCCGCAGCCCCGGCGGTTCGCCACCTCACTCACGGTACAGGCTTGATGTGAGATCGATGAACGCTGGGTACCGGTTCAACACGTATAACACGGTGCCCATCCCTTTTGGCCTCCTCCAGACATAGGTTACCTCGTCCCCAAAGGTAGTGAGATAGTCATAAATCTACTCGAGCATTCCATCAGTGTCGAGTCATACCTACGACGAAGCAGAGGTCGCCTACCAACAACGCAACGGCCGATGCTAACGGCCATTAGCGAGCCATGAGGGAATATCTTGGCTACTGCGATAGCGAGGAACCCGCACCTTCGAGATACTGTGTTCGTGAAGGGTCAGCTCTGCAACTGATGATATGAGCAGTGCCGGACGTACCTGCTGTTGCCGAAGTTCGAAGAGCCCTTCAAGACTGGGTCTGTACATCTTGGTGCCCGACATCAGGTGGCACCGTAAATGGATGATGTGATTAATTGGTCCGTATACACATTACCGTTCTTATATGCAATCTCATTTAGCTTTTCGCCATCACGGCGTCCATCTTGTGATAGATCACTTAACCTCGAGAAGACCATTTTAACCCCGTTGAAGTTTGCGAGGGCCGGGTGCAGGACTTATGGGTCTCGAGGAACATGGTTCTGCGGGCAATCTTGAGCTCTAAGCAAGAGCCATCGAGATTCAACTTTCTACCTTGGTAAATCCCAATGACCTCCGAGTATTGTACTCAGACGTGGACTGAGTCGAGACAGAGGATCTGCGGGTAGAATACCTCGACAACCGTGAGTCGCGGAGTGTTTCAATTGTATCAGTTTCGACAGTCCGAGAACACGCAGTATGAGGGGCAGACGAAAGCTTGCTCTAAGTGCCTCTCGCGAGACAGTGCCGTGCTACTAGGTGCGAATGTTGTATAGGTTGACCGGCGTTAGCGGATGAATATACGAAGGACTGTAAGTTGCGTGAGTTTCGACGGATCTTTGGCGTCGAAGTGCATCAATCATGGTTGCTGGCGTATAACATTGGGACCTTTCGATGATCGTGGAGGCCTGAAGGCGCGAGGCTCGACTTAGTCTTGTGAGCGCTTATTGATATATCTGTCATGCTTCTTTACGATATTTCCTTGGAAGTTGGAACGACGACTGGCCCTTTATCCTACCTCATTAACCTCCACGTATAATCCACGACATGTCTTACGCGCAGGCTTCAAACACACATATTTGCTGGTAGACCTCTAACACAGTTTCTGGATTGCATTCCACGCTGTGGCCAGGCCACGGTCGTGCTTCAGAGTACCAGGGTCAGGAAATACTGGTCGACGATGCTGTTGACAGCAGCACAAATACTGTCGGAATTATCCGCCATGGCAGTAATGCTGAAATTAGTTCAAGCCATCGGCCATCTTGCCCAACAGGCGTTCCCGAAGTTGCATCAGCTTTATATATTCATCCTGGGCCTTTTGGAGCTCGTGGCGGGCGATATCAAGGTTCTTCGTGATCATAGTATTGTAAGTTCATCTCGAATGTATGATAGAGGGTTCTCATACCGGTGGTAATCCTTGAAATGCGGCCAACTTCGCCCTCTTGTCCTTGAGGGTCTGCTCTCTCAAGCGGTTCTTCTCTTTCTGCTTGACGAGATCTGTTACAGTAATCTCTGGCGCCTCAACAACGTGCTCCTGTATTGCACGTGAATATAGACCAGACTCGCGATTTAACAAGTTTGCCCACCATTAAGTCATCCAGAGCTTTGCGATACTCCTTGGCTTTCTTTATAGTCGCGTCACGGCGCTTTTCAAGCGATACGATAGGATTATTTGTTTGCTGTTCATCTTGGAGCGTGCCTTGCCATCTAAACACTGTCAGAATCCTTCCAGTGAAAGCATCTCAATCGATAGGTACCTACTTCTCCAACAACTGTTCTTCGTGTCGTGTCCCGGCTAGGGACATACGTAACCCTCTTTCAGCCAGTTGTAACCTGACAAGAGTCTGTTTCGCATTTGCTCGTTCCGTGGAGAGATACAAGATGGCCTCAGAGTAACTACAGCTCATTGAAGTGCCGCCAATCGCGTATAACTGGGATGCACGTACCTTGCAAATGAGATATCGTCAATATTCAATATCTGGGCGACCTCGCATAGGACGCCTAATTGTTGGTTTAGTTCGTCTGATATCGATATGGGAGTACCCGACCCAGTTGCGATGTATTTATTTTCCATGTTCCATGTTCCAAAAAAGCTATAAAAATCGCGTCAGAGTCGATAGGGTAAGAGTCGAACGTTTCGAAGATTTGGACTAGAACTCGGAGTGGCAAAAAGAGTTCTGTGTCATGTGACCTCCCTGATAGCCTGAGGGTATTAGTGCATGAAATGAGATCGACGGTTAGCTAACGTTGTTCGCTCCAATGGTGATATTTTACAGGGAACTCTACACTAAAATTACAACATATATACTACAGGTATAATACAGTCAGATACAGCGGTAAATTGGGAGTACAAGGGATAAAAGAGGAGAGCGAGTCATCCTAAAGGAAGAAAGAAGTCTGTCAAGGAACGTCTCGGGGATATAAAGGAACGAAGATATAAGCAGAGTACTCTGCGAGCGGAGAAACATCAAAACCATCCGCTCTCATTGGCGTCGTTATTCTTGCGCGTGTATATACTGAGAATTCGGCTGGCACGTTTTCCAACGGCGGGAGGAGCCGAAGTGATCGATTGAGAAGATGTGCGACTGCTACGAGACCCAGAGCGAGTCAGAGTCGACTTCGTGGAGAAGGAAGAAGGGGGTGGGGTGGAGCGTGGTAGGGACACAAAGGAAGGTGAGAGTGACGGTAGAGGGGGAGCTGCCGCTCGCGGGCTGTCATACGACCAACCATCACCGTTGACCCTGGTCCTGCTTTTGCTTCGGCTACGAACGCTTCGAACGCTGGGGGCTCGAATCGACGGCGGTGGCGACGCGGGGGGCGAAGGCCACTGCTCTGGGTCGGTCATATCCAAATACGACTCCTTCCTTCTGTGTGTGGGTGGAGAGTACGAGTACGTAGGCGTAGGGATGTGCAAAGTCCAGTCCACTGCTTCTTCCGCTCCTTCTACAACTGACTTAGCCTCCTTGTCTTTGGGAGAGCCATGCATATTTACAGGCCGATTCAGAGCACCGAGGTCGAGCGTCCATTCATCTCCTTTGCTCTCGTCATGTACGACAGGCTCATCATCATTTGGCGGTAAGAAAGTAGAATAGGACGACATCAATGGCGATGAAGTCGGCGCCATGGATGGAAGCATGGGAAGAGGGAACGAAGGGGGTGGGATGGTGGATTGTCCTAAGCTGACGACGCTGTTGCGCTTGGTTGACTTCGACGAGGGTAAAGAAATAGGGGAGGAAGAGGACGACGACGACGAATCGCCGTCGGGAAGAGGAATGACGGATATCTCAGTGATGGGCGAGAGTAAGAGATCACGAGCGGTGTTCGAGACGTTGGATATCGTGAAAGCGCCTGATGAAGGGCGGGAACGCTGCAATACAATGATGGTCAGCATTCGTTCGAGGAGAGGTAGAATGGAACGCACATTGCCTCTGGCAGAAACACTGGTGCAGAAGGTAGGAAGGGCGTGGACGATCTCTACCGTATCCTTCGCAAATGGGTCATATACTTCGCGCTCCTCCATAACCGGGTCGCTTCTCTTCTCGCCGAGTATCGTCGATTTGCCTCGAGAACGCGAACTCTTGTTGGAATCCGAGGACGATGGCCGACTCGACGAATTCAAGGCTAAAATTACTGAAGAACGTCTAGCCGGCTCGACAAGCCCCTTGATGTATGCTGACTGCGTGGAGCGCCGATGAGTAGGCAGAAGGGTGTAGTCTGCCGAGCACATCGAATCCGAATCCGTGCCAGATTGCTCTTCAGGTATGGCAGCGATCGTATGGTGAGGGGGAGGAGATAACGCTCGCTGGAGCGCAGTTATTTGATCCTGAAGATGGGCTATTTGCTGCTGCTCCGGAGACAAGGGACGGTGGATGTCTGACACTAGACACAAGTCCACATCTAGCCCAGGTGGCTGTTTCCTGTATCTACGCTTCGACGAAACTAGTGTCGTAGAAGTGGAAGGCGACGGCGAGATGCTTGACGATGCTGTGGCGAAGGAAGATGCGGAGGATGTCGAAGAAGATGGCGTGTGTCCGAGAGCTGGGGGGAAGCGAGGAGGCCTAGGGAAATTAGCCAATCCGTGTTTCCTCATTGATTCCGCATTAGGGGGAATGTAAGGAGGAGAGCGTTTGCGATGAAGAGAAGAGCCCGGACGGTAGCCCTTCGATGCGTGATCCAAATTATAGCGATGGGAAACGGGTGGTGCGATAGGAAAAGAGGGTGAGGGAGATGGCGACACCAGCGCTACGGCCTTTTTCTTGATCGAAGAAAATACTTTCATGAACTTTGTGGGCGAAGAGGATGAGGGAGATGTGTGGGGGCGGCGTGAAGAGGTAGCGTGGTAGGGCATCTTGGTAGGGACTGAAGCATGAGTGAAAGTAGTGAAATTGATGAAGGTAGTAATCTTACTTTGAACGTACGCCGGAGTGTTGGAGGGACTCGAAGCTAGTCGACTGGATTATGAGGCGGATTTGGATGCATTTTATGCCTGTGCCAAACCATGCAAGTGTCGAATCCCATCAACTCCATGTGACGGGCTGAATAGTGATAAGAGTTCTGTTTGAGGATAGAACAGGCTTTAACGGACGCAGTCTCCGAAAGGCCAAGGGTCTCATCAACAACCCTAGGTGGCTGGACAACCAGTTGTGGAGCAGACTGGCGACAGGTGGCATGTACGATACGGAATACCTTCGTGTTCTGTCTTCCGTTCAAGTTTTCTGTCGCGCACACGACATGTTCGGAATGCTGAAGCAGGGATCTGTTAGGTTCTGCCTTGCATCTGTCGTACGTCTGTCGTTGCGGCGTAGCAGCTGAGGCAATGCTACTCAGACTCGATAAGAGTGATCTACAGAGCCAATGGAACTAATCCTGTTGAGTCATTCCGTACATACGAGCATACTGGGGCTACCTGAGTTACTTCTCATTCAGGTTCCGTACGTCTGTGCTTTTGGGTTGGAATCGTGAGGGTGGAGTTCATGGAAACATCATTGCAAACAGTTAGTGCTGGACACATTGTGGCCTGTCATAAAAGTGTGTCGAATGTGATCCTATTTTCGTTCACGAGCAGATGTAGATGTGCTGGGCTTTGCCAAGATCCCCTGCACCGTAGTGAATGAACAACGATGGGGTGGCGGAGTTCGGTCAAAATAGACGCCCTTATGTTAAGGCGCCTGAAGAGTCCATTAGTCAAAGCTTCTAACAGGCTTTGGGCAGCTGCTGCTCTTAGCTATAAATGTATTGCTACGTTGCTAGAATGCAGTTGCCAGTTCGGCGGAACGAAGGGTAACCTGAAATGATCCAGCGAGTTCCTCTGGAATAGCGCGCGACTCCGAGTGACTTGGAGTGAGCTCTTAGGGAAGCTTCCCGAGTATCCCTTCACAATCATTTCACATTTTTTGCGATATATACCTTCAGAAGAATTCCAAACTTGCGCCCCGGAAGTCGAGGTATCACACCGCGTCAATTCTAGCCGCCAGAATGTATGGCGTCGTAAGTCTACCTCCTCAGACTCTGCTAATTAACTGAGCGCTGACTGAGCCCCTATTTCTAGGTCAGATTTCTTGACACCGAACTTCTTCCTGCCTCTGCTCCGAACAATTACCCCAAAGTCATAAAGTCCGGCGTCGATGAGGAAGGCCAACATCCCGAATCCCCTCCCATTGAGGCGCAATGTGGCCTAGCTACTCTTCTTTACCGCATGGACCGCATGGATATCCTCGAGAAGATGCTGGACACCAAGGCAGTCCAGGACTTTGACATGCGCGTACACACGGGATCGAGCTTAATCCAGGATATCTATGTAAGGAGGAGACGGCGCTTTCTTGAGGTATGCTTGCCTTTTCACGTGTGCTATCTAAGTTTCGTAACGAGCTTTAGACCGGTTTCATTGGCCCGAACGGCGAAGAAGCCTGGCATGGTGTGCGGTTTCTCATCATCGAGGAACCTGAGGAGTCTCCCTATCGCTTCGGAAAGTGGATCCCGCTCTCGATGTCTGATCTTGGTTCAGCCTGGGGCGGCAGCGACTTTTGGATTCGTGCTCATGGGGAATCCATCGCGAAGTCCATTGTGTTTCACATGCACGAGGAAAATCCTATCTCTGTTTCGTTTTCTGGTATGCCCTCGTCTTTCGAGGATGACCTCAAGAAGTGGAACGAGGAACGCAAGAGGAAACACGACGAGAAGATCAAGAAGTGGAAAGAATTGCAAGAGGACGGCGATGTTAGGGAGACCCTCAGTGATCGCGAAGAGTTCAGGAGGTGGCTGAAACGCTATCAGTTAAGATGCCGCGGAGGATGCGGAGTAGTGGAAGGTACATTGAGGTGTAGTAAATGCCAAGTCATCCGTGCGTGTCGCTGATCATGCACTCAAGTACAACCACTGATATATTGATAGGTTACTGCAGCAAGCAGTGCCAGGTGGAAGATTGGAAGGTAAGCATCTGAAAAATAGCCTGATCTTTCATAATCCGTGACTGAATTTCGCTCGACAGTACCACAAATCAATCTGTGGGCTCGAAAAAAGCCACGAACATTTGTAATAGACTTTATGTCGCCGGAATAATGCAGATCATGATGTCAATGTCATGCAAGGTTCATCGAACCAACAGCAGCCAAGCCATACACTATGATGCGAAGTCGATCTTTGCTTGCGTCGAAGTATGGTCCGTAGACCATTCAACGCGATCTCGCCCGATTCTGACGGCTGGCATTGGGATCAATATGTTTGTTAACTTCCTTCGGGTCATCTACCCCAGACGTCACTGGAGTTCAGAAACGACAATGAACAACACTTCCATGTTACCAACGTGGAGACCGATCAATTCATCGATTGACCGGCGATGACCATAGCCTGGGACCGCATCTAATGAAAAGGTATGTGAACAAATTTGAAACGGCCTCTCTGGGAACAATGCTTTCTGAATGTTGGCGCGTCGCACGTAGTGCGCTCGTCCACTTCCATTGATTTACATACCATCAGGTCGTATTGGCAATATCAGTACAGTATGGCTTGCGTGCAGCAACTGGTTACTAGGATCACATTCTCTTGGATGACCAGTGACCGTCCTTGACCATCCTCTCGTACTTAATACCCGACTGTATGTCATTGACATCCCCAGACCCCAACATGTACAACCACTCTGACATCGTCTTGCATAGACCTCCACCTCCGTGTCCTCGCAGGCGAAATACAAGTCAAACTTTCGTCTCCCTGGACAACCCTCCGTGCTGCGCCGTCAAGCACCCACCACCACTGCCGCCATTGCCTGACCATTGGAAATGTGAATTTGGCTACTCCAAGCCGTGGGACAGGGTTGCGACTCTCGCATTCCGAATGGCAGTCTTGATAAGCTTTGGACACGACAACCTTGACAGTGTCTGGGAGATCTGCCATTCGGAAGAAAAGTGGGCACATGACAAAGACCGTCTCGCCCAACGTACCACTACCACTACCGTCGTCGTGAGTTCTTCGTATCCTCTCGAGTGTGTGCTCACTGAGGACAAGTAGGCCGGCCTCCTGGTTGGTGCGACGGCCGCGTTTATAACAACCACTCCGCCGGTGGAGGAGTTACTGAACTACACGCGACGTGGACCGTATTTGCTCCTCCTCTTGTCCTTCAGTATCACGCTCGGCTCGCTGATTGTCGGTTCGAGCATGATCTTCATCACTCTGAAGTGTGATCCTGTTTGGTTCTGCAGCGTAGGTGTCGTCGCTCGGTTGATCTGCCCTGCGTAGTTGATCTGTTATTTTAGACACTCATGGCGACTCGATCAAAGGTTCTCTGTACATTTGTGTTGATCGCGTATCCGTTTGTTACGGTAGGCATCGCTACAGCCCTGGCTGCGTTAGGTTTGCATAATTCAGGATCCCCGGGATATATACCTACGCTTACGCTTTTCTCAGGATTCGTCGTTGCCTCGCTCCAATCTAACGATCTTGTGATGAATATTGGGAGCATAATACTCTTGATGTTGCCTATATGCCTTCTTTTTGTCTTTGCGTGGACTCAGCTTCCTCTTTTACGGGCTCGAGACTCCCTTCATAGCGCGGAACCATCTGTTTTACCATAGTTGTTGTAGTTACATTGGACATAAGGACATTCTATCACTGTGACTGTATGTTGTGACTGTATGTTGTTTATGCTATTTCGTTCCCTCGACGAGCAAAAAGTCTGACAAGAGGGGGATTCGAACCCCCGCCATCTTTCGATGATGAGAAACCTGCTTGTGCAGGCAAGCTACTCGCTTGAGTCACACGCCATAGACCGCTCGGCCATCTTGCCTTGAATTCCGTCGTGCCTTGTGCGTATACGAGCGCTAGATCTATCCGATGTCGGTCCTAACGCGGTATGTCACACGCCGTCACATGTCATCCTCTCTTTTGCGTCGTCCACCACATGGAATCGTAACTCTTTCTTTGTCCACCTCGACAGAATACTCATTCATCAGTATATGCCCTGGATTACTCTGGCGATTTGTGCTCAGGTCATGCCCCTACTGCTGCGACATCGATCAGAGTCCACCTTGAAAGTCGTTGTGACCAGTGCTGCACAATTCAACTTGCAGATAACCGAGGCTATGCACTAATAAGGGTCAGTATATACGAAGAGTACGAGAAGATTGTCATCAGGGCAGACCGTCTTGCTATCTGCAGGCTTCAAATGAGAGGTTGACAATGCCTTCGACTCAAGAAGTATCTATATGCGCCGTTTGGACTGGCAAAGACGACTTATATACTGAGTGAAGATACCACATAGGAAGGGGTACGCGACTCTCCCCGTGCAGTGAGTTAATTCTGTTGTTAGCCCTCCCCCTGTTACTGACATATTTCCGAATTTCTTAACTTTCATGTAAGGTGCTTGCAAGTAGGCTTCCATAATAGCAGGCTCAGTAACTCCCCGTTGTGTCACTCAGGCTCAGTGAGCTAACTATTCGGTGAACGGGTCATATGTGAGTTCTGCTATTCGGGATTCAACCACATGTGCTCGCTTTCTCCGTGAACATAAACTTTACGGTTTGTGGTTGCTGGAAGTACGTTCTATGTGCCTCGTTTCTGGTTTATACCCCTCACCACCCTGCAGGTAACAAGTTTAAACTCGGCAAAAGAATACTTCTCCAGTCTTCTATTAGAAGCTGCTGCTCATCGCAATTCAAAGTATCGAAGCGCCCACCTGAGTTGAGTTAATGACCCTCCACTAGCAAGCGAAGCTTGGTACCATACCAGTGTTCTTGGCTCCTAATCACCGGCGGTCAACCTATCAGTGTTGACTGCTGAAACGATGCTCGTTAACGCATGCCTCCTCTGGCAGTGGTACCAGTATTTCCTATTTAAGCTTAATCAATCCAACGAAGGCAGCGTCAATGCTCCGTGTGGCAGAAGCTTAATGGCTTCCCTTATTGTATAAGATAGCGAGCAAAGGCTGGGCTGCGCTTGCCACTGATCCCCCACGTCTACATGGAGAGGCCAACCCTCCAAGGCCTTTTCCAACTTCGGCAAGAAGAGGTACACACAGAGCCCTGGTATCTACGGAATAAATTCTTACCGCTATGAAAACTTAGTACCTTCGAGGTAAGAATCGTATAAAAGAAATCAGGAACTTGTTATGATGATGAGTTTTGGTAGTCTCCCCGCTTGCATTATTTGTAAGACTATCATCCAAACTTGGTGCTCTCCGATTAACTTGCCCTAGGTTTATGACTATCTCGTAACATTTGGGGACGAAGTCACCTTCATTTGGACGAAGCCAAAAAGTCTTGGAACCATTCTGTATTTTCTGGCCCGCTACCCTGTGTTTGTTGATCTAGTGCTAAGCTTGTACAGTGAGTATCTCGCAATCTTGGTTCTCTTTATTGACGCCCTCGACGTACTAGTTAGGATTACACCCAGACTACCGGTTGATCAATGTATAGCCCTTGACCATGCCATGGGATGTCAGTCTGCAGTACAACTATCCTCACCCCCTTGTCTGATCATTGGTTCTATAGGGATGTTCTTAATTGGCATCGCCGTAGCCGAAAGTCAGTTGATGAGCCTATCACCTGGCAAGCGTATGTCCTAACACACTGATAGTAATCATGATCATGCGAGTATGGTCGTTATGGGGAAGAACATGATTTATGACAGTATTCTTGAGTATATTGACAATAGCAACCTCGATACCGGGTGTTACGGTTCTCGGGCTATCTCAAAAGTCCTTAACGTGTAAGTACCTCCTCCAAACAAGCGGTTCTGATGCTCAATTGTTGCTTCACCAACAGTTGTTTTGATGCGTGATATAGCACCCAATATGTCAGGATGTTACCCTTTGGGATCGAACGGTGCAATGTCCGTAGACTATGCCATATTGATGGGGTTCAAGGCAAGTAAGTGGCATCAGCTGTTTGAGTCCCTACCCCAGCACATTCACTTTGATTATAGTCACTTTGACACTAACCCTTATTAGATGTATCCGACACTGTAAGCAGTCTCTCGTCGCAGTCGCTATGCATCTAAACACTCTTTCATAAAGCGCGTTTACAAGGTTCCCATCTCATCAACCCATCCTCGCTCATCGATTTATTCATTCGAGATGGTAAACTCCTTCAAGTCTTTGACATGAACAGATGGTGACTGACGGCAACCCCTAGGTGTTATATATTTCATTGGCCTCTTTGATGCATCCGGTTGTTGCCTTCTATCTCTTGGATTCCCTAGTCTTATTGCTTGGCTGGACGCCGAACAGCTATATCGCTCATCAACGTTATTATGCTTATGGGGAACTCACAACTAGTGATTCATTTGTTTTGCTCGTAATTACACCCTGCTTACCATGAAATTTAGGATGTGATCGCGTAAGTCTTGTAGTTCATTAGGACGATCGACGCCGTATAACCGGTACCCTGGCTTGTCGTCTGTTCATCCCCATCCCGGACTTTTGCAGTATCCAACGGTGTCTACATTCAGTGCTAGCGTCCCGTATATTCATCCACCTACGCCGATCAACATATACAACCTTCATGCCTAGTAGTATGACGCTGTCTGACGAGATGCACTCAGACCAAGTGGAACTCAGGACGCTCTCGTTTGCTCCCCATACTGCATGTTCTGGGACTGTCGATACCAGTCAGCACACTCACTGTGAAGGAGGGGTTGAGTGGTGTAATCCATTACAATGATTTTCGCGGTGACATGTCACTCGTTGATACAAGTCCCCACCACAGACGTCCTCTACCTCAAGTAGCAGTATGAAAAACAAGTCTCCAAGCTTTGAGACCATCGGGATTTCATCGAGGATCCAGATTTTGAGGCGCTTTCCATCGGTGGCGTTGAACCGTATTTGTCAAGACTTGGCGATCCATACAAACGACGACAGGATGTAATGATCTAGTCAAGTTTAAGTGATTGCAGCATAAGTTGGCTGTCACGAGCTTAACAAGACAACCCATAAGATTGCGAGTAGGCGTAAGGTGAGGTCCAGATGAAATAGTACCCTCACCCCCCAAGGAATTCGGAATCCACATGGATAAACTAATTCTGCAAGGGCTTTTCCAACGTCGGGAACAACAGGTACGCCCTAGGTTCACGGTATCAGGCGTGTAGCTGACCACTTTACGAAAGCAGTACCTTGAAGGTGAGGGCTTATTCTACAACACCAAAAATTGTCACTAATGCCCAGGTAGCATCAGCGGTCGCGTTGCTTGTAGGCCGACCACTTGTCCCAAGTTCAACTGAAGACTGAATAACGCATCTATCCTATCAGGTTTATGACTATTTTACTACCCTCGAGGACGAGGTCACCTTTGTCTGGAGGAGGCCAAAAGGAATGGGTACCGTGTTGTATTTGTCAACCCGATACCCGGCGTTCATCAACCTCTCGTTAAGCTTCTACCGTGAGCTATGGCAACATATTTGGCCCTGCGGCTCATGTACTTGACTTCACAGATATTATCACCCCGGGTTTGTCACATCAGCAATGCATGATATTTGACAAGGCCATGGGATGTGCGTGACTTGTTTACAGGTCCTCATTCTCTGGTACTGACCCCGTTGTGCAAGACTCGTTTATGGTCGGTATTTGCATGGCGGAAGGTCAGCTACTATCACGATTACCTGGTAGGTTTGAACTAACTCGCTCCGTAAGCAATAATGGTAATACGAGTATGGTCTTTGTGGGGAAGGACACGGCTTATTACCATCGTCTTGTTTATTCTTGCGCTGACATGTGTTGCCGTAGCGGCCACAGCGATCGGAGAGCCTTTGGCATGCAAGTATCTTATTCCTCGACAATTGTATGGTTGTTAATTAAGCCAATTGTTAGCTGCTCCTGCGCAGAACATTACACCCCACCTGACTAGGTGTTACCGTTCGGGATCCAATGGACCAATATTCATCGTGTTCACTGGTTTGATGGGTTTAGAGGCAGGTTCGTAACTGGATGGTATGGATACCCCGTCATTTATCCACGGAATCATAGCCGTCTTAATGCTGACTCTGGTCAAATGCCTCAGGCACTGTGAGTGTTTCTCTCACTGAACTGTGTCTATCTGAGCTTGGGGTTCGGCTGTTGAAAGCACGACTACATGGTTTTCAGCTGATAAACCCATCATCGCTGTTCGATTTGTTCATTCAAGACGGTAAGAAATAATGCTTATCTTACAGCCGTAAATTCAATTAGTATCGCAGGCCTTATCTATTTTGTCGGCCTTTTTGGTGTGTGGCTTTCCACAGGTGCAATTCGCCTTGGGTGACCATGTAATACGCTTGAAGCTGCTTCGACCATCAATATTGTTATGTTACATGGAGATTCACAAGCGGTAAGTCTGAATTTCTACATTTTTTGTTCAATGCTCAGTCTCGTTGGCTCTACGATATGACCGCGTGAGTATAAAGCATGTTTAGGGTTTGTGACAGCAGGGGCTCTAACCAGGTTACTAACCTGGTTGTACAGGTTCCAGCGATCCTTGCATTCAGTGCTGGCATGCCGCATATTCATTCATATACGTTGAACTGCATCGACCACCTTTGTCTCAAATGTAGGAGAATCATTGCCGTATGAGGTGCAGTCGGGCGGCGCGGCGATGCCGTCCCTTGTGTTCGCTCATGACTCTGCTGCGAGTGGAACTTTGAGCGTCTAAGGTACTGTATGGTTCAACAGAGGAACAATGAGGATCACCACTAACAATATTGAGAAGCCGGATGTTACAGGTATGGGGAAGGAGCCTGAGCGTGGCATTACACTGTATCCAGCCATTGCGCCAATCCAGCCACATGTACATAGGCATTATTGTGGGGGAGGTGTCCTTCGGAAGGCCATGATCGATGATCTTTCAAATGGATTTTGTAAAGAATGGACGCAACTTTGTTTTGAGGATTCTCTCATCCACTTCTTTCTTTTTATGTACTTCCCCTTTCCGCATTAGTATTGGCACGTACTATTTAGGCATCATCTCCTATCCTTATGTCTCAGCTTCAAATCACTATGTACTACCTGGTATGAGGTATGTATTTTCTAGTTACGCCCAGTTGTAACCTAGTGATATGCATGCCTTAACTTGTACGTTCTACAGGTAGATATATTCCCTACAATATATCTGAGCTTCAAACCACTACCTGGTACGACTGAGGTCTATTACTAGCTCATACATTCTACAGATTTTACTTGATATATATTCTGAGAATATTGACAACAGACTGCGGTGCTCATTGCGCGGTGTCATTGAAAGAAATTCCTGACACTCTACATACGAGTTATCTTTTGCTCCGAACTGACAACATGACATGTGTTATTTTGGCAACATATCACTAGATCACTCGTGATTTATGGACCTGGGATGCCGCACACAGCCCTACTCTTACTGACTATGAGAGATTAAACACATTTCTTGTGCACAGAACTCTCAAGCATCTTGGTCTCACCATTGTACTTTAGTAATGCGAGGTGTCAACCTACCACCACCTAATGCTGCAGAAACTGTCAAATTGGAGAGAATCTTTGGAGAATTTATAGGAATGGGTGTATTATCGGCGGTGGTTACCATTGAGCTGTGGTCTGGAGAGGTCCTTAGGCAATAGAGTGTAGGGCAAAGATACTTGTAGTTTGTGGGCATGTTGGGTCTGATAGGATTTTGATTATTACTCACCGTTGCAGGATGACATACTGTGCTGGCACATATACTAGTAACTCGGGATTCAAAACTATGTCACCTGAATCGATATCATTGTGTGCATCAGTCAGACTGTAAGGGGACACTCCTATTTTCTCTCCTTTCCTTCATCCCATGGACTCTTACCTATGTTCCCCTTTGTTCCCCTTTGTTCCCTTTCTGTCCCACTTCCTTTCCACCCACCCCTTACGCATCCAAGCCACGTCTGATGACTCCGGAGTCTTCCCGCACTTCGGACACTTCGGACACGCTCAGACTCGCTCGGACACGCTCAGACTCGCTCGGACAGCTCGGACTCGCTCGGACTTGTCTGTACACTTTGGGGCTCGTCCAGATTACCTCTATCCTCTTTTCCTGCTTTATTACTCTTCGCCCTTACTTCCCCAAGTCGCTGGCACGACTCCTGTACATTCCCCTTCCACTTCATTATCACATGCCCCCTTGTACCTTGTGATATTCGCTCGGACCTGTGGCTGGTGTACTGTACAGTTACCCTTCATTCCTCTCATGCTACTACAGTATATACTTCGCTTCCTAGCTGTAAGAGCAACCTCAAGATGGCCGCACAGCGCGAGCCTAGCAGAGGGAGAATCCAAAGTAATGAATAAGACTAACTACAATACATGAGAGAGCTGCTCACCTAGCAGAGGGAGAATCCAAAGAGAACAGGATAAGGATTCTCCATGCTAGGAAGCGGAGTATATACTGTAGTAGTGTGGGAGGAATGAAGGGTAACTGTACAGTACACCAGCCACAGGTCCGAACAAATATCACAAGGTACAAGGGGGCATGTGATAATGAAGTGGAAGGGGAATGTACAGGAGTCGTGCCGGCGACCTGGGGAAGTGGGAACAAGGAATAACGAAGTGGGAGAGGAGGACGGAGGTAGCCAGGATGAGCCCCAAAGTGTATCTACGAGTCCGAGCGAGTCCGAGGCGAGTCCGAAGTGCGGGAAGACTTCGGAGTCACCGGACGAAGCTCAGATGCGAAAGGAGTGAGTGGAAAGGAAGTGGAAAGGAAAGGGGACAAAGGGGATGTATGTAAGAGTCCGTGGGATGAAGGAAGGGAGAAAGGAATGAGGAGGAAGGGAGGGGGACAGGGGAATAGGAGAAAATGGGAGTGTCCCCTTACACTAGCATGGAGAATCCTTATCCTGTTCTCTTTGGATTCTCCCTCTGCTAGGTGAGCAGCTCTCTCATGTATTGTAGCTAGTCCTATTCATATCTTTGGATTCTCCCTCTGCTAGGCCTGTGCTGTCGGCCATCTTAAGGTTGCCCTTACACAGACCATGTCAGTGTTTATTGGGGCTTTCTTTGCGGTGCTGTCAAGTGATTTCTAACCGCATGCGACCAAGAGGATAATTGAGAGCTAGTGATTTGCAAACCTCAATATTTTTTAGCTAGGATTAAATATGACCCGTATAGACACCTCTACAAGGCACTTCCAGGCAATTGAAATCAACAGGTGCAAAGTGGCAATATTGCACAGCCATGCTTGCCATGGAACATCCAAGGACAATAAGATGCTCATCCCCACCAAACCTGAAGTGGTATAGCTGTGGTAAAAGGCAGTGTCATTGTCATCTGGGTCCATCTGATTTTCATCTACCAAGAAAAAGCAGAGCTGGACGGATTGTCCACGTTGTCACTGAGCATGGTCAAACTATTGACATGTGGACTCACAATTCTCCTAGTTGCTGGCGGTGCAGCAGAATCGGAGAGAGAGAATGTGATATCCCACCAACTTTGTGCTAGTAAACATGTAAACATCATACGCAACCTTGTGAGTGAGAGTATGCCAATATATTATGTCCTAGACTCACTTGTATCCAATTCAGGAAGGTGATTATCCTCCCTGTGGGTTGATTGGACTTGGTGACTACCGCGGTGCTAGTACGTTTTCCACCACATGCCATCGGCAGACACTAACCTATTGTGACATAGTCGTGGATGATTACGGCCTTGAAACGGTTCAAGAATACATGTACTACATCAGGGCGAACACTGAGCAATCCATGGGCCCCGGTGGCAGGCACGGTTCCGAGCCTGGTGAAAATAGGTAGGTCCAACGTTGAATGTGGTTGTTGTGCTCCATTATGCTCAGTGTACTCCCAGTCACTGGGATAATTGTGCTCTGGTTCAGGACCATCGGCATCCTTGTCTTCATCTTCCTTGTCTTCATCTTCCTTGTCTTCATCATCCTCTTCTTCTTCTCCATCACCAACTTTGGTGCCATCTTCCACAAAATCAATATCGAAGTCCTGCGATGAGGGTACAAACTATCAATATGATTCCCAGTAATCAAGGCTAGACCTAGTAGACAAATGTGGTGTGCATATAGTTTGTTGCTGGGGAAATCCGAGTTGTTATCTTTTCGGCGCTGGAAGCTGAGGCCTTGATCCTTGATCTCGGGATCAGCTTGATAATAGTATATAGCGGAGGCAATGATTTGTTCATGAGGCTAGTAGCCAATGAGAATGCATACACAATCCATGGAAGTATCATCAGCATGAACGTACCTGTAACGACTGTGTGGAATGTCGGGGCTCGAGGGGTAGGGAGAATGCTTGTGTCCCTAGCGTGAGGGTCCCGTGGCCCAGGGAAGGGGGATTGCCTGTAACCCAGGCTGTGGGGAGTGTTACCCACTTGGGGGACTGGCGAGGTCGCGTATGCGCATAGTGTGGTTTGAACAAGAAGAATTAATTATTGGAGTTCCAAAATGTGATAAGTAATGCTAAGTACAGTGACTCAAAAAACCCTTTCTATGTTGGTCACTTTTGCACAAAACACTGAATAACGGAGGAATTACTGAAAATGGTGGCTCAGGGTCAGTGTAGCATTTGTAGTGCCCCTTTTCAGCTAAGTGACAAATCTTGATTCAAGTCAATCGGATAAGTCTAGGATACTCTACAGAATTTCTAATCAAGGGTTGCATTGAAAGGGTTTTTTGAGTGTACTATCTAATACTTGGTATTCCCCCCTTTGGCCTTGATAACGGCCTCAATCCTCCTGGGAAGGCTTGATATAAGGTTCTGGCATACCTCCACATCAATCCCATCCCATACCTCTGCAACCCTCTCCCATAATTCATGTACTCCTCTAGATGGTGTATTGTAGGTGTTGAGTTGGCATTTGATGTGCTCCCAGAGGTGTTCAATGGGATTAATATCAGGAGAGTGGGCAGGCCAGTCCATGACCACAATCTCTTGATCCTCAAACCACTTCTGTGCCAATTTTGAGGTGTGCTTGGGGTCGTTATCCTGCTGAAAGATCACATCCTCTGCAGGGATATTGCACTCCTCAATGGTGGGAAGGAGACCATCAGCTAGAATGTCCACATATTGCTGGGCATCCATCCTCCCCTCAACCTCAACCATTCTCCCCACCCCATTCCATCCCATCATCCCCCAGACCATAATATTTCCACCCCCATGCTTGACAGTTCCTTCAACCTCCCGATCCTGCAAAGGCGCCCCCTTCTGTTTCCACACCCATTTCCTACCATCTGACCCAAATCTGTTGATTTTAGTTTCATCTGACCACAATACCCTCTTGAAGTCCTCCACTGTCCAATTCCTGTACTTCAAAGCCCAAGCAAGACGTGCTTTCTGATGTTTGACTAATAGAAAGGGTTTTTTCTTCTTCACCACAGCCTTCATATCATTTTTCTTGAGGACATTGCACAGAGTTTGTGTGGAGACATCACTGAGGACTTTGCTCAAGTTTTTGGTGACCTGAACAGCATTCTCAGCTTTTCCAGAGTTGGTTTGGCTGATGATTGCCCTCTCATCAGCCGTAGCAAGCTTCTTAGGACGTCCACCCACCAGGTTTTCCTTGTTATGTAAGGGGACACTCCTGGTTTCTCTCCTTTCCTTCATCCCATGGACTCTTACCTACATTCCCTTCGTTCCCCTTCGTTCCTTTTTGCTCCCTTTCCTTTCCACTTCCTTTCCGCCCACTCCTTTTGCATCCGAGCCGTGTCCAGTGACTCCGGAGTCTTCCTGCACTTCGGACACTTCGGACTCGCTTGGACTTGTCTATACTCTTCGGGGCTTGTCCGGGTTACCTCTATCCTCTTTCCCCACTTCATTACTCTTCGCCCTTACTTCCCCAAGTCGCTGGCACGACTCCTGTGCATTTACCCTTCACTTCATTATCACATGTTTCCTCATACCTTGTGATATTCGTTCGGACTTGTGGCTGGTGTACTGTACAGTTATCCTGCATTCCTCTCACGCTACTACAGTATATACTTTGCTTCCTAGCATGGAGAATCCTTATCCTGTTTTCTTTGGATTCTCCCTCTGCTAGGTGAGCAGCCCTCTCATGTATTGTAGTTAGTCTTATTCATCTCTTTGGATTCTCCCTCTGCTAGGCCTGCGCTGTTGGCTATCTTGAGGTTGCCCTTACAAGCATCACCACATCCTTGTTGTTGTCCTTACCATCCGAGTGATCCGAGTGTCACAAGAGAGCATCTGGTTTACCCATAGTCCGACCCGGACGATGCTGGAGAGTGAAGTCAAAGCGGGAGAGGTATAGGGACCAGCGGGCCTGACAACGGTTGAGCTTCTGGGCCTTGATGAAGTACTCCAGGTTCTTGTGGTCCATCCAGCTCTTGAACGGAGTCTCCGCGCCTTCAAGGTAGTGCCACCATTCTTCGAGTGCCCGGATGATTGAAAGCATCTCCTTGTTGTGTATTTCGTAGTTCCGCTCCGCAGCCTGTAGACTGTTAGAGTAGAATGCGACAGGATGCCATTTACCATCATCCAGATCCAGCTGTGACAAGACTGCACCCGTAGCATAGTCTGACAAGTCCGCTTCAACCCGATACGGCCAATCCTCCTTCGGAAAGACCAGAACAGGTTCCGAAGTGATCAGCTCTTTGATCCGAAGAAATGCAGATTGAGCGTAGTTGTTCCACTGCCATTCCTTTGTGCAGGTGAGGTCAAAGAGAGGCCGGGCAATATGCCAGTAGTCCTTGATGAAGCGGCGGTAGAAGTTGACGAACCCAAGGAAGGATTGGAGTTCAGTCCGAGTCCGAGGGGTCGGCCAGTCCGCAACTCCGTAGACCTTCACGGGGTCCATCTTGATCTTACCCTCAGAGATGACAACTCCGAGATACTCCACCTTGGTCTGCTCGAAATCGCACTTGTCCTCTTGGAGGAAGAACTTGTTCCGCTGGAGGATCTCTAGGACACGCTTGAGAACCCGGCGATGCTCTTCGTGCGTCTTGGTGTAGATCAGGATGTCATCCAGATAGATAATAACCACACCTTCCGTAATGAGCTCCCGGAACAAGTCGTTCATCATGGTCTGGAAGGTAGACGGGATGTTGGTCAGTCCAAAGAACATCACCAAGGGTTCGAAGAGTCTGCGCGTAGTCCGAAATGCAGCCTTCCACTCATCACCCTCCTTGATCCGGTGTCACACTCAGTGGGGTTTCACTGAAATGTTTTGGATGTAGTCGGATCAGTCTAGATAGATCGGACAGTCACCCAAGTTGCTGCAGGCTGATGTGTGTTATTGAAAGAATATTCACTGGGATTCTACAAGGTAGTAGAAAGGGGAATAGGGGATAGGAATGGAAAAGAGTGTAGGCTAGAAGTCAATAATGGCTTCACGAGGATGAGGTACAAGGATAGAATACTATACAGTACTAAAGATAAGTTGAAATGAAGTATGACAATAAGACTATGATGAGGAAATATTCTTTCCCTAGGATACGTTGTATGACTCCGCAATGAGACAAAACTATGAAGCTCTAGATCAGACGTTTCTGCTAGATCACTTCCAAAACTGAAATCACAATAAGACACCCTGCAGAATCGTTCTACAGTCTAAATGTCCAGGTTACGACAAAACAATATGCGGTGGAATCAATACACAGGTATCCAGAATAATGTAGACACAGGCTACCAAATTACTCTGTTCTCTAGTAAAGAATGCTTTCACTGATCTGAGTACTCAATTATCAATATAATCAAGACTACTAATACAATGAGACTATACAGAAGTTCTATATAGAAGCTAGGATAAGGACAAACTTTATCCTACTATGCTGAAGGAATTCATTCTCAGGGCACAGCTAGATCAAAGAAAACTAATAAATTGAACTTCACTTCGCATTGCATTGCATTTGATGATGTCTATGTATCTACTACAATTTGGGGGGTATTTATACTCTACGAATCCTAAGGCTGTGCAAGGATCAAGAGTAGTAGGCTGTGCAAGGCTGTGCTAAAGCTATGCTAAGGCAGTGCCAGGCTCCTAGAACCAGCCACTCGTACGAGAGTAATTTTTCAGGCACGTGACGCCTCCTAAGGCGCGATGTAAACAAGTACATCGTCAAGCGAGCTTGAAACTCTCGATAGAGCGGCTGGCAAAATATGTCGCCGAGATCACCAATTTTGTTCCCATGCTCTTCGCCGAGCTCGCGGCAGGCTGTCACGCAATAGTTTAGATAATTTCTATTCCCATGTAATATAGAACCAAATATGTATGGTAAATGAATAGTAATTAACAAGAAAACTATGGATAGCAGTGCACAAGACACCGGCGAGGTCATATTGAGCGGGATAGAAGAGGAAGGGCGGGAGGTATTGAAATAGCAGGACAGTCAGCTCTCAGAGGGTGTTGTGCAGAACCAAGGGATCCCAGTAGATGGGCACTGTCAGTTTCTTGCAAGCTTGTGTGAGTGTAGACGTCCAAATGTTCAAGTTCTTCGTCGCAGACTCGCAGTCGCAACCATTTTCTCATATCGTTTAATCAGAGACGAAATGGGGGGGAACTGTGGTCATACTTACATGATCTGTCTTCATTTGGTTCCCGTTCATAATCTCTTTTACACTTTCCATTCCGTTCGTGTGCATTGTCCTGCAAGAACCTGCCAGTGCCTTCTGCAAATATGGATACAAGGCTCCCATCAGTTGATAACACTGCTTCCTGGAATAACAATGTACTCACATTTGCAGTATATTCAACGCCACCTCATTGCAAGCAGATTGGCGGCGTCGAGGGAAGTCAAAGAGAAGGGGATCCAGAGGGAGTATGATTAGATTGGGCGGTACTATGGGGTTATATCCCAATTAGTACCTAAGCTACGCACCGGAGTCTGCCGGTACATAACTGTCACAGTGACATCGACAGCCTGCCGCGAGCTCGGCAAAGAGCATGGGAACAAAATCGGTGATCTCGGCAACATATTTTGCCAGCCGCTCTATCGAGAGTTTCAAGCTTGCTTGACGATGTACTTGTTTACATCGCGCCTTAGGAGGCATCACGTGCTTGAAAATTACTCTCGTACGAGCGGCTGGTTCTAGGAGCCTGAGGCAGTGCTTAAAACCTGTTTCATCAGTGCCGAGCCTAAAACCAAGTACTTGCTTTATAATTGCTTAGTAAGGAAGAAATCAAATTCTTCTACATTCCAGAATATTCTTCCAAGTTCTACAGGTTACTGTATTGTCCTACAGTCTCCTATAATCCTCTTCAGCTTGTCTGAGTGATGTGTAGTAATTGGTTGAATGATCCTGATGTAGGAGTGAAGGATAGGAGTAAAGGGAATTAAAGGGGCTTTGGAAAAGGGTAATGTAAGGTAAAATAAGTCTGTGACCATAACACAAGATCCATAGGACTTGATTCAACTTGCAAGGTGATGTCTATGGATTATAGCAGTGTATGAAGGAAGGTATAAAACACTAATATTCATGTCACTTACTACAAATCCCAATTTGGAGTATGACACCGGACATTGTTGAAACCCCACCGGACGTCAAGCTTGGAGAAGTAGCGAGTGTTCCGGAGTTTGTCCACCAAGTCCGAGATGAGCGGAAGTGGGTACTGATTCTTGACTGTCATGTTGTTGAGCTTCCGGTAGTCCTGGACCAAGTGAAGTGGTTCGTCCTTTTTCTTGACAAAGAACACTGGGGCAGCCATGGGCGACTTGCTGGGGTGGATCTGGCCAGTCCGGAGATTTTCTTCCAGAAACTCATCCAGCTCTTTCTGCTCCGCCGGGGACAGCGGATAGCACTTGGTAGAGATTGGCTCCGCTCTGTTCAGTAGCTCAATGGCATGGTCCCACAGACGCGGCATGGGCAGTTCATCAAAGGACTCCTTTGCAAAGACATCCTTGAATTCCTGAAGGAAGTCTGGGACTGCACTGTTCCGAGGATCGTGGGGTTTGTTGCGCTGAAAGGCCAATGCGAGGCGCTGCGAGACTGTCTCTGAAGCCCGGATGTGTTCTTCCTGGAGACTCCAAAGGTACTCCGGAGTCAGAGGAGGAATAGCCACGAAGATACGGTCACCCTTCTCAAGTCTGGAGTTGTCCGGAGTTGTAGCATTGTCATCCTCATCCTCATCCTCACAGTCCTGAAGCTCTGGGAGATCGTCCGAGTGCAGTTCCTCAACCCTTGGCATCGGACCCGTACAACACTCCCAGAGTCACACAGACTCCTTGCGTCGGGTCAGCTTGTCATGGCGGAACTCCTTCTGACAGGTGTCGCATCTGGACAGACAGCGGCTCATGGTCACCTCCTTTGTCTGCCAGTCAATCTCGGGGTTGTGCTTCCGAAGCCAGGTGTATCCGAGGATGATATCCTGCCGTCCGATGCTAGTGACTGCGAAAAGCATCTGTTCCGTGTGATCCTTGAACTGGAGTACAAGGTCCACGACTTCGGAGATGGATCCGTTTTTGTTTGGTGATCCGTCGACGTTGAAGACCGGAATCAGAGCGGACAGCTTGCGTCGGGTGAAACCATGGGCATCAGCGAAGCGCGGATGCATGAAGACTCCAGTGGCTCCACAGTCCACCAGTGCCTGCAGGGTGCACCGGTGTTGTGTATCCGTGCTCTGCACTTCAATGGGTATATCTAGCGAAAGCTTGCCGGGCAGCGCAGAGATCTTATAGCTATGTACTGGGTAGCCGCTGTTCCCACTGCGGGCGAAACCTTTGGAGTGTGCGGATTGTAACCGGAGTTGCTTGCTTGACGTCGGATGAATCATCGGAGTGATTGGAATCATCTATTTCATCTACGCTAAGACAAGCAAATCGGTTATTCACCGACGAGGTTGCACTGATCACTCGTTGGTCCGGACAAAATCCGCCGTGTCCGATTCCTCAACCGGGGCCGTTTCCTCAGCATCTATTCCTTCCGAAGTCCCTGTACTTTCTACAACATCGGCCACGGTCAAGAGATCTTCAATGGCGGACATCCGCTCCTCGGTGGTCATGAACCGGACATCGTACCGGAGTGGGCACTCGCGGGACATGTGACTGGGCTTGCGGCATCGGTAGCAGAGCTGCGAGGTGGCGGGTCGGGAGGTGGCCGACATCCATTGGGACACCGGGTGAGAGAGCCTTCGGAGGAGGCGGAGGTTGGAAACGGGGTTGCAGAGGCGGGAGCTGAGTCCGAGGCGCGGGAAGTACACCCGCAGGAGTCCAAGGAACTTCGGAGTTGGCTGCTGGTCGGACGAGGGATCCGGAGTGCACGCCAAAGCGGAAGGATTGGTTAGCAGCACGGTTGTCAGCAACCCGCTGTGCTGCCCTGTACCATTCCTCGAAGTCATCCTCGTCCGGACAGTCTGCAGACTTGGCAACGCAGCTCTGGATGATGGAGTCCAATCTGCGGCGGAACTTTGTGGTGATGTTGGAGCCCTCGGTGTATCCGGACTGGTCTACAAGGTCCCGGAACTCGTTGAGGTACTCCTGGAAAGTCCGACGGCCTTGGTGGTACTGGGTGGACTCCAGTTTTAGCATGGCGGCTTCGTGTTCCCGATCCGGAAGGAAGCAAGTCCGGAACTCGGTTGCGAAGGTGGCCCAGGACTCAAAGTACGGATGTCCGTGTACTCCTTAGCTCGATCCTTCTGCAAGAAGGAGAGACACCAGAGGATTTTGGCTTGCTCTGTCAGAAAGTGGTCCAGACAGAGCTGGAAGTAGATGGAGCACGTGTTGTAGAATGTGTGGCCATCCTTGTGGTTTCCGTCGAAGATTGGGGGAGAGGCAGGCTTCAGACGGGAACACGGAATGTTTTTGGATCGGCTCGGGGCGTGCTGGGAGGCTTCGGTGCCCCTCAGCTCGGAGTCTGGAGTCGTTTTCGGAGTAATTGGATGGGGTGTTAAGAGGAGTTCTTCAATTTGGGTGAGTGTATCATGGATAGAACTGATTTGGGCTTGGTGTTCGTACATCTGAGCCCACAAGGTCTGCAAAGTCTCGGAGTCCGGTCCTGAAGTGACTGGCTCGGATGGCAGGATCTGGCTGGAAGCGCCTGTCATTTTGGAGTCGTTAGGGGAGCCAGGGATGGAGTTCCTTGGGTCCTCAGAGGTGGGTGGGAGTAGCAGGAGAGCGTCCGGAATGTCCACAAAACCGGAGAGTCGTCGGGAACGAGTCAGATGGCCGCACAGTGCAAGCCTAGCAGAGGGAGAATCCAAAGAAAACAGGATAAGGATTCTCCATGCTAGGAAGCAAAGTATATACTGTAGTAGCGTGAGAGGAATGCAGGATAACTGTACAGTACACCAGCCACAAGTCCGAACAAATATCACAAGGTATGAGGAAACATGTGATAATGAAGTGAAGGGTAAATGCACAGGAGTCGTGCCAGCGACTTGGGGAAGTAAGGGCGAAGAGTAATGAAGTGGGGAAAGAGGATAGAGGTAACCCGGACAAGCCCCGAAGAGTATAGACAAGTCCAAGCGAGTCCGAAGTGTCCGAAGTGCAGGAAGACTCCGGAGTCACTGGACACGGCTCGGATGCAAAAGGAGTGGGCGGAAAGGAAGTGGAAAGGAAAGGGAGCAAAAAGGAACGAAGGGGAACGAAGGGAATGTAGGTAAGAGTCCATGGGATGAAGGAAAGGAGAGAAACCAGGAGTGTCCCCTTACAGACTCCAGCTCTCCGCTCACACCGCTTGAGCGTCCACCTTCCCCAGGCCTCTCAACACAATTTCTCATGCATACATCCACCTCTTCCTGTCTGACTGCACACCCCGCTCCGTTCCCTTTCACCACACCATTCCAACCACTCCTTACAATGGGCATCAAGGCAAAAATAGAGCAGTCAAATCCCACATGTCCCCCTACCTTGGGCAAAGGTGATGTCGACGCCTCAGTTCTCTGGGATTGGATCAACCAGTGCGAAAGTTTCTTCCGCCATAAAACCATCCCCACCAAGTCCAAGGTGGTGACAATTGCTTGGGGTATGACTGGTGTTCACGCCGTGCGCTGGTTGTCTGCAAATGCCCCACTCCTTGAAGCGATGGCTTGGGACGAGTACAAGGAACATATGTGTGGCCTTTTCTTGCCCAGTGATTGGGAACACTCTGCGTGCATGGACGTCCTACGACTTCAACAAGGACCCCGTACTTTTGTGGATTTCTCGCAACACTCAAGGGAAAGGGAAACAATGTTAAGAGGATCAAACATGGGGATTGATTGGGGTAAGGTGTTGGTACAAGGTTAAGCAAGCGGTAAGTATGAATCGTTCAGGGTCGTGTATATATATGTTGCAACACGTGATATAGGGGAACAGGGGCATCAATGGTAAGTGTGAGCTTACACTGAGAGGCGTAGGGGTCCCCCCTACGCCCCTTTCGGATCCTCGGACCTTCGGAATCCCTTGGGTTCCGCCCTCAAGGCTTATGCATGGTGCGCAGTACTAGGATTACTTTGTTACATGTTTCATGTACATGTGTACTTACATACTAAGCCTCACTACATACATGTGTTAGTTAGTATTTATAGTAGCACTAGTACACATGTATTCTCTACTCTGAATCTTAGTTCCTATTTCGCCATCTTGCCTTCTAAGTCTTCGCTGCGGGCTCCTCCGTGGAGCCCGCCTCTCACCTTGCTCTCTCCGAAATCGGGACACCGCAGGGCTAGGAGGGCGCAGCATCAAAGCTGAAGCCAAGTCCTGTGTGCTCCGCTCGTCCGCACGTCTGGGCTCCCGCGCTCCCCACGTGTTCCGCACCTCTGTGCGGACGAGTCAGGAGGCCCCTTGACACGGTCCTTAACAGGTATGTCAGCCTTGTCTGGTGTTCACAACTTTGCTGATGTTTCAATAAATCTGCACTACTTGTTGCTTGAGAGGAAACCATTGATAATGACCATCAGGTTTGGCTGGAGATGTAGCCAATCAGTAAATTACCATTTAAGAGTGCTTGTTTTAAGAAGTTATCAGATGAACCTTGTTGATTCAGCATGAAACACAGTGTGACATTGAGAACTACAGGATATTGGAGCACATGTTTGTAACAAAACACTGAACAGTAAAAAAATCTTGCTCTACAACACAAGGCCACTGTAAGTTTTATGGTAAACAAGAGATGTGTATATTAACTTTACACATTTCACATGAGTGACAGCTAAAGCATCATAATGCTAATAAGTAATTGATATGTGCAGAAAAGATCATGATGAAAACTGACCTTGAAACTAGGTGGAAGACAAGGACTTGCTATCACTAGCTTTCTCCAATTCTTCAATTTGACGTGCAACTGCAGGTTGCTTGCTTGGTCCAGCTGGCTTAGCTGATACATGTTTTTGCTAAGTTTTGAGTAAGGAAGTAAGCAAGCAAGAGATTATGATCAGGCAGTGAGACAAACTACGCACCCTCTGAGATTGAGAATGAATGAGTTCAGCCAATAGTCAGCAAGTTGTCATGGGATGAGATGAACAACACACTCTCTGAAAAAGCAAAAAAGTAAGCAATGTTGAAACATAAGAAAGCAGCCAAAACATGAGATAACTGACCTTCTGAAAAGGCAATCAATGGAGCAAGTTCAGAAATAAACAATGTTTAGATAAGAGCAACACACCATCTAAAAGGGCAAAAGTTGGCCTAGGTCAGGAAACAGCCAATGGTCAAAAGTTGACATGGTGCACCAACTAAAAGAGCAACTGAGATCAAAAAAGAGATTTCAAAAAATAAAACAACAAACTCTCTGAGAGGAATCAAGCAAGAAAAGTCAGAAAACAGCCAATACAGGGAAAGAGCAACAAACTTTCTAAAATAGAGGAAAAATAAGATGATGATTAACGGTGAAGAAATGGCAACATACTCTCTGAGAAGGGGAATCAAGTGGGTGAGGTCAGCATACAGAAATCTGCAAGGAGTTGCACAACAGACTTCCTAAGAAGGCAAAGATGAAAGAGAGGTCAAGAAATTGAATCTTTCTAAAAAGCAAGAAGACACACTTCCTGTGAGGGCAGATGAGCAGCAATGTAACAAGACAGATTAATAAGAGGTGTGATGACACACTTCCTAAGCACAAATGAGTTTGATCAGGTCAGAAAACAGCCAGCAGTTTAAAGATCAAACAACCTACTGCCTGATAGCATAATTGAATGAGGGTCAGCAAATAGAAGACTTTTAGAGTGTATTTATACAACACACTTTCTGAAACAGCCAATGAGTAAATGATGTCAAGAAGTTGTACTAATACCAAACAATGAACAAGAAATAAAACATACTTCCTAACAGGCATCAAACAAGTTCAGTAATTGCCAATATTCAGGAGATGGAATGACACACCACCTGAGAGAGTGAATAATATCACATAATCAGAGAGTAACTACAGTCAAAATGGAAGAATAACACACCAACTGACAGCAAGCAATCAAGGTAATAAGACCATCACTTGAATAAAGAGCAAGATATGAGAGGACACACATCCTGAAAGGCAGGCCAAGGCACTGTCAAAAAGTTAAAAAAACATCATGAGGTAAAATAACAGACCTTCTGAGAGGGGAAAACAAGCAAGGTCATTAAATAGACCAGGGATGCAAAATGAAGTGACATACAATCTAAAATTGTGAATAAGAATGTACGATTAGGAAACAGATGTCAACAACAACAACACACCTCCTAAAATAGGAACAGATAGGGCAAAGTCAGGACACATGAATATCTGATGTTTACATCCAAATCACCCTCTAAAAAGGCCTAAGTTAGTGGGAAACAGACAAGTGTGGAACAACCCACAGGCTAAGAGAACAAATGGGCAACAGGGGTTAGAGAACATGCAACAGCAGAAAATAGACCACACACATTCTAAGGAAGTGAGCAAGAAGGAAAGAAGCAAGTTTGAGCCAAAGAAAAGAGTGACAATTAAGAGAACAAACTCTCTGAGGGCGGAGATGGCTTAGATCAGAAAGGAGGGAATAACCAAAAGATTCAACCACACACATTCTGAGAGAGAAAATCATCAAAGGAGTTTAGAAATGGAATATGAGGAGGATGGTAAAACACACATTCTGAGGAACAAACAAGTGGGGAAGGTCAAAAGTTGGAAGACAGTCAAGGAGTAGGCCAAAGTACATTCTATAAGAGAAAATAACCAGGGACGGTGAGTGAGCAGAGCAAGCTGGAAATGTGGGACGACACACAAGCTGTGAGAGGGAAGAACCGAAGACGGTGGGTGAGCGGAGCAGGCTGGAGGTGCGAGACTACGCACTCCCTACAAGAGGGAAGAACCGAAGACAGTGAGTGGACGGAGCAGGATGGAGGTGGGGGACGACACACAAGCTGTGAGAGGGATGAACCCAAGAGAATGAGTGGACAAAGCAAGGTGGAGGTGCAAGACTACGCACTCGCTATGAGAGGGAAGAACCGAAGACAGTGAGTGGGGGAGCGAGCTGGAGAGACGGGACTACGCACTTCCTGTGAGAGGGAAGAACCGAAAACGGTGAGTGGGCGGAGCAAGCTGGAAATGCGGGACTACACACAATCTGTGAAAGGGAAGAACCGAAGACGGTGGGTGAGCGGAGCAGGCTGGAGGTGCGAGACTACGCACAAGCTGTGAGAGGGAAGAACCGAAAACGGTGAGTGGATGGAGCAGGATGGAGGTGCGGGACGACGCACTGCCTGTGAGAGGGAAGAACAGAAGACGGTGAGTGGGCGGGGCAGGATGGAGGTGCAGGACTACGCACTTCCTGTGAGAGGGAAGAACCGAAGACAGTGAGTGGGGGAGCGAGCTGGAGAGACGGGACTACGCACTTCCTGTGAGAGGGAAGAACCAAAGACGGTGAGTGGGCGGAGCAAGGTGGAAATGCGGGATGACACACAAGCTGTGAGAGGGAAGAACCGAAGACGGTGAGTGAACAGAGCAAGGTGGAGGTGCGGGACTACGCACTCGCTATGAGAGGGAAGAACCAAAGACGGTGAGTGAACAGAGCAAGGTGGAAATGCGGGATGACACACAAGCTGTGAGAGGGAAGGACCGAAGACAGTGAGTGGATGGAGCGAGCTGGAGAGACGGGACTACGCACTTCCTGTGAGAGGGAAGAACCGAAAACGGTGAGTGGGCGGAGCAAGCTGGAAATGCGGGACTACACACAATCTGTGAAAGGGAAGAACCGAAGACGGTGGGTGAGCGGAGCAGGCTGGAGGTGCGAGACTACGCACTGGCTATGAGCGGGAAGGACCGAAGACAGTGAGTGGACGGAGCGAGCTGGAGAGAAGGGACTACGCACTTCCTGTGAGAGGGAAGAACCAAAGACGGTGAGTGAACAGAGCAAGGTGGAAATGCGGGATGACACACAATCTGTGAGAGGGAAGAACCGAAGACAGTGAGTGGGGGAGCGAGCTGGAGAGACGGGACTACGCACTTCCTGTGAGAGGGAAGAACCAAAGACGGTGAGTGGGCGGAGCAAGGTGGAAATGCGGGATGACACACAAGCTGTGAGAGGGAAGAACCGAAGACGGTGAGTGAACAGAGCAAGGTGGAGGTGCGGGACTACGCACTCGCTATGAGAGGGAAGAACCGAAGACAGTGAGTGGGGGAGCGAGCTGGAGAGACGGGACTACGCACTTCCTGTGAGAGGGAAGAACCAAAGACGGTGAGTGAACAGAGCAAGGTGGAAATGCGGGATGACACACAAGCTGTGAGAGGGAAGAACAGAAGACGGTGAGTGGGCGGGGCAGGATGGAGGTGCGGGACTACGCACAAGCTGTGAGAGGGAAGAACCAAAGACGGTGAGTGAACAGAGCAAGCTGGAAATGCGGGACTACGCACTCGCTATGAGAGGGAAGAACCGAAGACAGTGAGTGGGCGGAGCAAGCTGGAAATGCGGGACTACACACAATCTGTGAGAGGGAAGAACCGAAGACAGTGAGTGGGGGAGCGAGCTGGAGAGACGGGACTACGCACTTCCTGTGAGAGGGAAGAACCAAAGACGGTGAGTGGGCGGAGCAAGGTGGAAATGCGGGATGACACACAAGCTGTGAGAGGGAAGAACCGAAGACGGTGAGTGAACAGAGCAAGGTGGAGGTGCGGGACTACGCACTCGCTATGAGAGGGAAGAACCAAAGACAGTGAGTGGGCGGAGCAAGCTGGAAATGCGGGACTACACACAATCTGTGAGAGGGAAGAACCGAAGACGGTGAGTGGGCGGGGCAGGATGGAGGTGCAAGACTACGCACTCGCTATGAGAGGGAAGAACCGAAGACAGTGAGTGGGGGAGCGAGCTGGAGAGACGGGACTACGCACTTCCTGTGAGAGGGAAGAACCAAAGACGGTGAGTGGGCGGAGCAAGCTGGAAATGCGGGATGACACACAAGCTGTGAGAGGGAAGAACCGAAGACGGTGAGTGAACAGAGCAAGGTGGAGGTGCGGGACTACGCACTCGCTATGAGAGGGAAGAACCGAAGACGGTGAGTGGGGGAGCGAGCTGGAGAGACGGGACTACGCACTTCCTGTGAGAGGGAAGAACCAAAGACAGTGAGTGGGGGAGCGAGCTGGAGAGACGGGACTACGCACTTCCTGTGAGAGGGAAGAACCGAAAACGGTGAGTGGGCGGAGCAAGCTGGAAATGCGGGACTACACACAATCTGTGAAAGGGAAGAACCGAAGACGGTGGGTGAGCGGAGCAGGCTGGAGGTGCAAGACTACGCACTCGCTATGAGAGGGAAGAACCGAAGACGGTGGGTGAGCGGAGCAGGCTGGAGGTGCGAGACGACGCACGATCTTTCGCAAGCGGATGCGAGGAGATTAGGACATCGGCAACAATATCCAACCGCATGGGCGTACCAACTAAGAGCGCGCCGAGCCAGATGGGCGACTGAACATGATGCATGATTATTTGCAAGGACTACGCACATCCTGGGATGGTGATTTCAGGAAACACCGCGCAATGAAGAGGGGGGATGACGCACTTCCTGAGACACAGCCATAGCCAGTGACTCGTCAGTAACAACAACATGATGGTCCTACAACTCACAATTTCGCCCTCCTTGAACGTCGCCTGAGGTGGGGCAGGGAATAGTTTTCTAGAGGCCATTGTGATACTGAGGCGTTGGTGGATGAGGATCTGCATGCCCCTTGTTATCTATTATCGATCATCTTTCGAGCGCTGCATACATATAACACCAAATACGCGCTTATTGCCATGATCAGCTGGGTGCTGAACGGGCTAAAGCTACCGTCCCGTAGAGCCACGACGCCGTTTAGGAATGGAGAATGTCTTGGTTAGTAATGAAGCTTATCGCGAGATCGTTTCTTGAAGGCCCAATGAAACGCAAAGACGACCTCGATCTCGATGCACTCCGTGGCCTGGAAGAACACTGTGGTCCTTCCTTTTCCAATATGACATTTTGGCGCGCCATGTTGGGCTTCACTATGAAAAAGCCGCACATTATCCTCTGCAAGCAGCTATATTGTACACTTACCAGCTTCATCCGCTAAGAAAGGTTGCTGCTGAAAGAAATGAGCCCAAGCGCACGGCATTCAGATGCGAACATGGCATCAGGTATACCCCCGACCCGACGCTATTTGTTGACGAGAGCTCGTTTGATCGGCGGACTGTCATTCGTAATCGTGCTCGCGCGCATTCTGGGAACCGTGCACATCAAAGAGTATTCTTTGTTCGCAGGAAGAGGTACTTGTTTGCTACTTTACCTTAGGAATGAGCTGAAACTTTATCAGGTAATGGATCCTTTACTCTTTGCCTCTGTGCCTTCATTTTCTTCTTTCTTTTGTCAAATTCATACCTGATCCCGTTTCGTCACCTAAGCTGAATTCCGGAGCCGTGGGCGTGCACATCGAGCCTAGCTCATAGCCCGCCGCTCGTCTGTAGCACAGGTGAGCCCTCGTACATCCACATCCTATCGTGACATTGTACTTACCACCGCCCAACACACTTCCAAGCCGTCCGCAGATCCCATCCCCCTCTGCGAACGAAGAGAGGGGCGGTGGCGTCTGCGTATGCATCTGCGCTGGAGCGTGTGCATGCGGAGCTGCGGTGAGTGCGGCGCCCACCCGTTTTGTCATTTTATGCTGGCGCTCGCATCCTCTTCCTCCCCTCCCTCTGACGCACGAACTCGTTCTCCTCTGCCCGTTCGCAGGGGATGCCCGCCCTCTACGCGTTGACGTGGTGGACGTGCGATTGCAGCCATCCCCCTGGGATCGAGGGATGATCGATAGGGGATGCAGGTGGACCACTGTCCGAGGTGAGGGCTAGCGGATGGTGCAGGGTATTTGATAATGAGCCTCACTGACAGTCACTAACATTGCGAGCACCCACAAGATCTTCCATCCCGCCAGCCGTTCGGAGTGGTCGCCCAAGCCGCTAATTCGCTGTGAATCGTAGTACCATTGTAGCCATAGAAGCTGTAGGGGCGGCGTTTCGTCGGATTATCACAAGAATGCACTTGGACTGCACTATCGGGAACTGCTCCAGCCCTCGAATCGAATCCTCGGAGTCTACGGTTCGCGTATGGTTTGCACGGGTACCAACTTAGAGTGACGAGCCTCAGATATAGTGCAGACTCGATTCAAGGTCGGCGCGATTGGATACGTACGCAGCGCGGGAAATGGAGATGGAGATGGAATTCATCGTTGAAACATCGAAAAATGGTGGTGAAGAGGATGCTTCATGATGCCAAGCAACAGGAAGAAGATGATTGTGGAAAGTACAAACCGCATCGTCGCAGAGGACGCTTCACGGAAGGCTTACCAACTTGGGACATCAAATTTTCGGTGTGCTTGGAGTATAACTTGCCTCTCGGCGACCTCATCTATGTCGGCGCTGATACCGATTTGGGTTTATTTAAGATCTCGTCTTTGCCATCAGCTCGCTATCCAACGCAAGCCAAGTTACTGGCGGCGTAACAAAAGAGTGAATTTGAATTTGCCAAGATCTGCCTCGACTGACCTTGTGTCGGCAAACTCGACGCAGCACGGTGCCCACTGCAAAAGAGTGATCGTGTCGCCCTGCCCGACGCGTTGCTTTACGTTATGCAGGTTGTTCTTGGATGCAACGGTGCCAATGCAACAAGGGATCAAGGGATCATCGATGGATTGATGGAGCCTCGGCAACTTGCGTGCCGGGCTGCCGCTCACGTGAAGCTCAAGCTTCAGCTTCAAACTGCTTCAAGGACCCACGATAATAGCTGCTTCAACTCCCGGCGAGCTCGATATTATTATATCCATATCGATTAGAGATAGATATTCCGCATTAACGGTATTCGGCGCAGATATCGAGTTGCCTTTGAAGGTTTGAAAGCCAATCCCTCACAACGTGTGCGTAGGACTCAGCTTCAGGACACTCTGCATTAAAAGGTCCGATGAGTAGTAGTGCCAGCGGTGAATTCTGAAAGCTTGCTAGAGCTCTTTGACATTCTGGCCTCCCCCGAAGCTACACGTAGAAGGCAAGCGGACGAAGGGAAAATGAGAGAGGAGGGAGGAAGGACAAGGAATGGAGATCCTAGGACTCGGTGTGTGGGCTCTGGCTGTAGGTTTTGGTACAGGCAAAGTGTCGAGGGGAGGAAGGGCTTAGAAATGTCACTGTCGACCCAATTGCAACAAACGGTGGACGGTGGTCGTCAGGCGGGCCCAAGTCGGAGTCGCAGATTTCCTTTCCATCTTCCATCCCCAAGAACCGATGTCACTACGCCCCCCTTGCGTGCCCGCATGAACTAACCTTGAGATGTGACGCCTGCCCTCTTATTACTTCACCTCAAGGCCCCCCCCTTCCTTCACCTCGTTGAACGCACCATCCTATTGAAATCATAGAGGTTCAGCTTACGGAGCGCAAGCACAAACGGGTCTAGTTTCAGACACCTTACTCCTGAATTTCTCAAATTCGCCACCTATAAATTATGCTGAGAGCGGCCCCAGACTACCCTAGGCTCCCGCTCTACTTTTTGCTCCTGGTGTGTGGTCGTGTTCCCATTAAATGCTTACTCGTCTGCCACTCCCCTCGTTTCGTCTCAATTTCGTCCCCCATCTCCCCCCCCTCGTCCCATGGACACCAGCACTGTTCATACTTTGTTCCATGTTGTGACGTGTGTCAATCCTAAAAGGAAATTGTCACGGCACACGGAAAGATGGAGATCACACGAACAGACAGGGGTAAACTGTCTATTCAGAGATACTAGAGAAATAGAGAGAAATACAAGGCTTTATATACTATGTGAGCATGCTAGCTGTACTAAATAGCATGGATTAGATATAAGCTAAATAGAAATAGACCGTGTTTCAGTGGATAAGCTATAGGTGCTAGGCATTAGGTAGTGGGAAGTATTGGTATACCAGACCGTTCTGTTACACATGTATGTGTTACCGTTCGTGTACAAGTGTTCCCAATGTGCGTGCTTGCTACAAACGGCCCAATGATGGCATCCATACACACATATGTGTTCATTGCATCTAGGACCCACCCACCCCATGAGTATACGAGCTACACAAGTAGAATAGCTGGGTATACATCCTTCTCTGCTCCTAATTGCCTAACTCAGACATCTTTGCCTCCTGCTCCGCCGTTATCGACTCAGCTAAATCATCACTATCCCAAGGGGGATTCACCTATCTTTATATTTGGCCAAACCGGAAGGGTGCAACCCTTACACTATACATGTCGTAATGAGATCAAAAATATACTATCCACACAATCTCCAAGCCGGACAAGTAGGTGTGTGTCACGAATGAGCCAGGTATAGACACGGCGGAATGCGGAAATAGCAGGTTACGGGTACCACATACGCATCTATGCATCCGACTCAATCGCAAATGAAGTTGTTACAGCTGATGTCAAAATCGTAGACACTGCCCAGAAAACCGGACATTCAGCCACTTGCCATCTTGGGCAAATGACATAAGCAAACTTGAACTCCGATTGAACACGTCCAAGCACAACGCGCTGCACAATGTGCAACAACATTCTCTTGCTGTCACGGGGAATTATCGCTTCATTCACCCCGAGCAGAAGAAGCTCATCGTTAATTTTCTGTGAATTTCCTAGAATTTCTACGACACTCTCGAGCCAAAGGCCAAGGCGGCAGCTTGACGATCGGAGGCTCGGCACTCCATGCCAAATGGCCCAAAATGGCAGGTGGCGGACGTCTGATTTTTCGGGCAGTATCTACGATTTTGACATCAGCTGTAACAACTTCATTTGCGATTGAGTCGGATGCATAGATGCGTATGTGGTACCCGTAACCTGCTATTTCCGCATTCTGCCGTGTCTATACCTGGCTCATTCGTGACACACACCTACTTGTCCGGCTTGGAGATTGTGTGGATAGTATATTTTTGATCTTATTACGACGTGTATAGTGTAAGGGTTGCACCCTTCCGGTTTGTGTATGCCGAAGCACTCCTATCCCCTATCCACCCCTTTCCGTCCCCTCGGACTCGATTGCACATGGCGGAAGCACGTGTTTACGACCGCCGCATTCGGAATGACATATCTCTTCATTGCTTTTGTTTCATACTCTAATACTCTGATTTCCATATCCCCATTATCCCTACTTTCATCGATTTGCGTTTTGGAACTTCATTACATATGATTATCTTTTACCTACAAAATACTCATGTACTCGTAGCTAGAAGAACCAGATTTGATTTCCCCCACTTGCAGCCTGAAGCCCAAGTCCGTCCGAAGTCGTCTTCCCTCCGTTATCAGAGCTTTCCGCATTCCGAGATCAAGTTGAACTATGCTGTTGTATTTCTCCTGCCGTCCTTATCATTCTCCTGCCTTCCTCGTCGTTCCGAAGCGAGCACATTGAGCCCGAGCGTTCCGGAGTCATTCCGACAGCACATCACACATTTCTTGTACTGGATTCACACATTCACATGTATACCACTTAGGTGTCACACAGACTTGTCCTGCCGGAGGCGGACCCTCGCATTGCACATAGGTTGATCTACTTACAGATCACTACATATATTTACTACTACAATAGTTAATAATATTACAGTCGCGGACAACCCAAGTCAACAACTTGAATGTTGAATGCGGCCGCGCGATCAAGGATTATTTTGCAGAAACTGAGCCCGGCATTAGACTTGGATGTGTCAGACAACACCCTCCGAAGTTTTCCCCCATAACGCAACTACAAGATATACTTGCACGTTGCTCAACTTTTGCCCTTCCAACGTAGTCGTGAACTTCCACTACTGAATTAGGAGGAGGTTTGACGTACCTGCTGAGTGCCAGACCCTAAATTAGTGCATCCACGGAGAACATCATCATACGCGCAGAGGAGGTCGCGGTGTTCAAGAGCAACATGCACAGCCGGGATGAACAGCTCCAGCCATTCCTCCATCGTTTGAACGTCCACGCCCAGCTGTCCGATCATAGTGTCCCGTTGGGCCGCATTGGCCTGTTCAGCGCTCCCGAACTTACTCTGTTTCGCGTCCCATTTTTCAGTCGGCGAGTTCGACGATGCGAAGACGCCGAAAAGTGCAGCCAAGGTCTTTGTCAGGAAAGGGTTGTATTCAGATTCAGGGAGGGCCGGAGGGCTATTTTCTTCTAGAGCATTTTCTTTGTGACCCTCCATATCGTCAATGAACTGCTTCCATAGTCGCCGGATGGGGTTTGAGAACATCGGCATACATGCTTCCAGCGAATCATCCGTGAGGCCCCAATAGTCGGTAATCCAGCTTCCCATCTCCCCGTCAAGCTGTTTGAGCCTTTCATTCGCGTGCGCCTGTTCGTCTTTAACCCTGCGCATAGCCTCGGATATCTGTTCCTTTGCCACTGCATCTAGGTTTCGACCTTCTGGACGTTGTTGCAGCCGTAAGATCATCGTCTTGCTGCTTGACAGCAGTATGATTTCGAGTTCCCTGCTTTCGTATACGAGCATCTGCTCTAGGAATTGCCACTCGTACAACATAAGGTACTTTGCAGCCGCGTGTTCTGGCGTGCCCATTGGGTGCTAAAGGAACAAATTAATAGCTAGTCAGGCAAAATTTGGGCAAAAGATCCTTGATCTCACTGTGTATTTTTGCTTTTTTAAGAAAGCAATGCGCGCATCCATCCACGTCCTCCTGCTTGAGCAGAAGTTCCGTTTAGACCGCTCGAGCTCACCCACGCGAAGATACGCCAGTTCATCCACCGACGGTGGACTCCCACCGCGAGTATCAGACTTGACCCCGCCTTTAGGTGGTTCCGTCAGCGCCCATGTCATTGTGATCTGAGTCTCCGGGGTGTCACGTCCCGCCCTGTTTTGCAGCTGACTGAAGATGGAGGCGCAGTGGTCGTCGAGCTTCTTGACGAATGCCTTATTATTGGTTATGTGGTTGCTTGCCATCGACACCTTCCCGCGCAACCGTGCGCATAACCGGCCAACATTGTCTTCACTATTGCTTTTGACGTTGTCGCCGCTGTCTTGCACCTCTATTGTGGAATTGTAACAAGTCTTTGCCTGGTTAGAGGAAGGCAAGTAGACGAGTGTGAATGAGTGCGTAATATTTTCCGTGTATTCGTAAATTGTGATATAAAGAACCCGCTGATGTTCGGTTGGCGCCGGCTCTTGCTCGGTTGGCATCGGCTCTCGTTGGGCTGACATCGTGTAGTACAGAGCGACCCCATCATCAACGCTTTCGAACAGCTCTAGCAAGCCCACGAATGATGTGATCTGACCAAGGAATTCGGCTGATCGAGCCAGCGGGATAACACCATTCGCCTCTAGTTCTTCACTGAATTTATTACATGTTGGCAAGGGGTTATTTTTTTGGAGTTTGAGTTTGAAGGTGAGGCCGGTATTCTCGTCGAACGGCGGGTTCAAGGACCATATCAACATGCGCAAAAGGGAGAGTGCAATCTCAGCCCCGAGCCAGATTAGGGGCCCTTTCGAATTCGTGTTGGTCTTGCCGTCGTTCGAGACAATGGTGAAGGATCCGATGTATCCCACAATCGAGAGCCCTATGCCACAGATGACGAGGAATATGTACATACAGTGGAAATAGCTTGGGGTTGTGAAGGGCCTGTATTTTTCTTGGACAACTGGGTGGTTCGGTAGCGCCGGTGTGCCCGCCTCTGGGTCCTGGTTCTGTTGAGAAACATTGGGCTGGGCCTTCAGGGTTTTGTCTGCCTTCGTCAGACTGTGCTCTAACGCCTTCCACAGTTTCTCGGCCTCTGAGCCTGGGACGCCGCGATATTTCTACTAGAATTAGCCTGCCTTTCGGTGCGGCAAAGATAACTTGTACTGACCTTCGCAAAGAGCTGATATAGGGTGACCTCTGACGAATTTTTAGCGTCCCACCAATCGGGCGGATTAATGTTGTCGCGTTTGACGATAGCATCAAGCCTGAGAAAAACAAGTCGATTTTTGATGATCTCCAAAAGACGCGTCTGTATGATGAGTTGGACCATAGTGGCTGTGAGGCAACCACCAATGGACCTCACAAGCGGGTATAACCATCGCGCGTACTTCGCGTCGGTATGGTCGTTCCTGATGAAGTAGATGTAAGGCATTGTACTTGCAACGGCCACGGGAAGTAAACAACACAGCAACCGCAGATTCCAATTCCTTCTGTTTTCCTCCACGGACAGCTTCTCCATGTCGGTGATGTGCAGCTTCTCGAGCATTTCGGTCAGCTGTTTCTCAGCAACATGGCGCTCGCCATCCCACATAATCTGTGACAGTGCCTTCCCAACCGGCGCAAACCCCGCGTCTCGCAGCAATTTTGCACCCATGAACGTCCTGATGCGGATGCAAGCCATGAGGGCCTTCCCCCCGGCGCGGGCGATCCCCAGGCTACCAAAGAGGGAGAGTGGAGCGACGGCGGCATAGAGGAAGCCACCAACGAGAGCCGAGCCTACGTGTTCCTCGCACTGTTCGGTGCCCAGAAGTGGAAGAAGGGCAGATACATCCTTTATGCCATCAGTGACAGTGCCACCAAGATTAGATGCCATTTCTATATGATTCGACGTGAGTACGGGGTGTTGTATAGACAATAAAAACAAGTTTGCTCACCTTGGTGGGTCATAAGTTGCGGTGAAGTGAACGACGAGTGGGGTCAAGTTGGGGTCAAGTCAAAACGGTGTGTGAGCCTTTCGTTAATAGCACGCACGCCTTGAGGCGATGCGAAGGGCTGTGTGAGAGCTGGAAGTTGTTATTTGGAAGTCTCAGAGACCACGCTGTCCGTTCGTTGATGTGCCACAGACACAATGACTTTGGAGATTCTTCCGAATCCATCCGAAGTTACTCCACCATATCTTCGAAAGAGTCCTAGCACGACGGGATGTCATTGAAGCTTTCAACAGCAACAGAATAAGTGCGAATGGCCGTATTGCAAAGGAAAGTTCGAGGACTCGGACACGTGTATGCCGCGAGGGCGTTTAGGTTGAGGTGTGCTGGAAGCAGGACCCCGGATTAAATATGGATCCGGGACGTGCTGGGGGTAGTTCGCTTTGAAGTGCTAATAAGTTCATTACACATCAGTCACCTGTTCGTGGAGAAGACTTGAAGGTCTTTACCGTCGCGAGTAGATGGGCGATAAGCGGCGAGGGGTGAGATAGGGCCACAAGAGGAGGGAGGCAAAGGAACGAGATATTCGAGGTGAGTCTTTCGGTTTATCACAAAAAGATAAGCATGATACGGTGCCAGATATTTCGCAGGCAACTGCCATCGGGCGAGGATTCCCATTCACCCTGGACGTAACCGTACTAGGTACTGGTCAAGTGCAGTGTGAATATTAAGAATGTTTGAGTGCCTAAGGGCATGAATTCGATTTCATATCATATGCAGAGACGCCAGACGCCTGGGGATATATGTTTTTGTATAGTCTTGCCCTCGGAATCGCCGGCGAGGTGAAGTTTGAATTTAAGATGTTGTTGCGAGCGTAGCATCTTGCTCTAAAAGGGTGGCCACGCCCGTGCAAACACGAACAAGCAATAAGCGAAACTTGGGCCGTCCGAATGTTTCTTTCCCTCGATTTTCTCTGGTTTATCTACAGTGTGATAGATCTTTCGGACTCTCGCTGACTCTGGCTTCCGATTTCTGCCAAAAAATGTGAGGTTGATCGATGAATTCTGGAATGGTGGACGGGTCGTTCTGGGGTACGTAGTCCAGTAACTCCAGTTCGTGGATTGGTGTATTACCAGATCTCTGCTGTCTGCGCGGATTGTATCAACAGCAGACGTTGTACATTGGCGCGTACTCAATATCAATATCCACGAAGCGTGTGTGTGCCGTCTGCTGTAAATATCGACTCGTGCCCCGAGCTATATTGAGATTCCACAAGATTCCACCACTTGTCGCGGGCAGAGAATTACGATAACGTAGACATTGCACCAACCCGCCCACCTCTACGTGAGCCGAGGGGATGAATGGCGTTAGTACTGACGCGCTGCGCGAGGTGTCCTTCGTGCTTTGCGAATTTACTTCCGAATGAACTCCCGTTGGTGATAATCGTAATGGAGAATTGGTGACTATGGGTCGCCTGAATGGATGCCAATTTCACCCACAGGAGGGAGTTGAGAGAGTCATATATACTGGGGCGTGTCCCGCGAGTAAGACCTCCCGCCCTGCTGGCATGGTGCTGCCTTGCCACTTGAGGTGTGGAACTTGAAGCAAGATTAAATATGGATCCGCGCCGGGACGCGCCGGCGGCGGCTCGCTACGAAGTGCTAGTAATTACTGCAGGATGTACTTACATAGCAGCGGAGTATCTACGTACTTTGTCATTCAAATGGTAGTGCCACTTAGTAATTTAGCTAGTTGGAGCAATATCGTACAACTATTGGGGTACGAATCCGCTTGACACGCAGACTTGACGCAGTCAAGGGAGCGACGCGTCCACGCTAAAATACAGAGACAATGCTGTATGAGCAGTCTTCCGGTGGGAAGGTGAATGCGCTATCAATGTACCATCTACATTCTGGTCAATCAACTGATTGACTACACAGAAATCAGAACTATCGCCTCGCCATCTATATATCTACGTAGATAAACGTAAGTCTACGGGTTTGACTACTTTTTCAGTCTTCTCCGGGAAGCTACAGTGTCTGTGGTGCAGCAGGTGCAATTGTAATTGATTGAACGAGCTTGAAAGTCCGAAAATCCAGGGGACATAGTCCACAATAGACGGATGTAATCCTCAATGTCACGATCACGATCAGATATCTACCTGAACAACATTTAGCAACCTGACGAAAACCTGTGCAGGGTTTGGCACCTACTTCACATCAAGTTTATGAAGGTAATCTCTTCACCGAGGCAGAATTTTGGAGTTTGAACGCTTTTGGAGTGTCGTTCTTCGCTTGTGTTCTAGAATCAAGAAGGACGCCACCACTATGTCTTGAATCTTCACGGCGGCGGGTTGGAGTGCGAGAGACGCAGGATGGACGGTCGGCAAATTATTCACTAATCGTCGACGACTGCGTTGAAACCATGCAATGGGCGTATGGGAGTCGACACCTTCGTACAACTAAGGAAATCAGAATGAGATTCTGACGTCGCACAATACAGGAGAACTCACTATGAGTTGACCATCTCCTTGACACCTCCAAATGTACACACCTCCATCTTGTTCAAATTTAACGGGACTACGATTATATGGGTCAATATTGGAGTTGCGCGGCGATGGAGTGGAGTTGACGTACAACATGGCAAAAGTTTTCAACGGTGACAACCATTTGTTGATTCGTACAGCGGTTTCCCCGTTAATGGACACTTTGTCGGAGAAAAGGCTTCCGGTGGTTACAACGACGTAGGGCGCTGTATCCATCCCCTTTTGAATCTCAGTGGTGGTGACGTGAGTCGCGTCGGAATGACTTTCGACTACGTAGCTGACATCCGTCCTGTAGCTCAACGTAGAGTTCAGGACGGAGTCGGCAGAGAAGTACAGCAACTTGGAAGGGCTCGCGGTATGGATAGCTCGGGGTTCGATGGATGTGAAGTAACGGTGGTAATCCACGAACGCTCGGAGTCGGGGGGTGTTCATACTTAACGATGGGGTGACTGAAGGGTTTCTGGGTGAGACAATGGTTACTGTGAGTAGATAAGGACCTCACATTTTATATTCCAATGAGCTGCTCCCGTCCATACCACAGCCTCGGAAGTGAAGCGGACGTTGCAGCAAGGAGTCCCAGACCACTCAAGACGGTACTAACTCGATCGAGCACGCGCCGCCTGTGATGCAGCAGCGCGGGAAATAGCAACGAGTCACTGACGAAGTGATACAGTGGTGCCCGTGGTCGTCAGGTTTCAACGATACAAATTGGGGGTGTTTTGACAATCGGCTGGAGGTGACCATGGCCATCTCCCAGTACATTATGTACTGGGACAGGGAGCGCTGCGGATACAGATAACACATCACTGAGCATCCCATTTAGGACCTATGTGCCGTGTGTTACTATCAGGAGGATATAAAGCTGTTAAGAGATATCAATCAAGCGAAAATTCGTACATGATTTAGGTTGGAATGGGACACTAACCTGAGCTATCCAATCCAAATCTAATATCTTCTCTCATTCCTTTCACGCTACGACCTCCTGCGAGATCCATGCAGCTCGGCCTTCGGCGAAAGAGGAGGAAGAAACTGACTTTATCAAGTAGACCACGAACCTGATCTAAGCGCCTATATTCTGATCGTAACACCTTCACTTTGCCTTTACTTGCGCAGTAGCGCAGTAGAGGGTATTCGATCAGATTGTTTAAGGCAAAGAATCACCAGAGGTCCAGAGGCCTCCGCCAGATCATCAATTGAGTTGCTGTGGGCCCGAAGTGAGCGGAAAAGAAAATATGAATTCTGTCAGCTCGTCGGGATGACTTAACCCCAGCCATTGTTCCCACAATCAGAGCCAATTGTGAGTAAAGTACTGCGCCCTCCCACAGTCAGCAAGATGGTTCTTACACCGATGAGTTACTAATAGAACTTGTTGAAGGTACTTCTTCTCGTCCCTCATTCATCATGATTTGAAGCATTTGAAACTCGTTGAACTCACGTAGGCCCGGCACATAGAAAATACTTTGCTTCCCGACCCCAACCGGCTTGCGGTTTCAATATCCCCGCCCCCTCCACGTCCCCACTTCCCAGGCACTCAAGCGGCTCCGACTGAGCTCGAAGGACAACGGTGAGAGATTCGGCAACCTGGGTGGGCTAAATACAAGGAATGGACACGACTGAGCATATCAGATAACAGTGCGTCGCGCTAGCAGCAATGGCATCTACAACGGCCACGGACGCCGCCATACAAGTGGTGGTGACACCCTCGCAGTCATGTTACTTTGCTGGCGAACCGTTCACTGTGCGGATTACATTCACGAATACACGATCACCAGACGCCCCGCCTCCCCGAACTGCCTCATCGCATACGCACAAGCGGGCAGCACATTCCATTAGCTCTGCACCGCTGGCAAGACCGCCAACATCACCAGGCACGCCGCGAGCCATGATTCCATCCATACCGTCTCAAATGGGCATGGGTGACGGCCCACCTTCGAGGCGAAATTTAATCGGAAAGTCGACATCGGGCGAGAAGGATAGCGTTTCAAAGGGTCAGTCGCGATCATTGTCTGTAGCCATAGCTCCATATGAACTAGAGGAGCAGCTAAAGCGCACCGCCTGTGAGTACTGCTCTATATTGTGAGAAGTGGCAACCTGATTGCATCGGAGTAGCGACTCCGCACGCTCTGGCTAGATCATCATCACTTCCGCTGGGACCAAACCATCCCCATGCTCGTAAACAATCCGTGTTTGATGGTCAAAAAATTGCCACTCCTCTATCACCCAGCGCTGCTGCCTCCACCTTCTCCCTCTCTCTTGATCCAATATCCGAATCCACTTCACCTTCGCCATTAGCACAGACGCCGCTGGCAGCTTCCCCATTAGTTCCAAGTGCATCGCTCAACTTCCCATTCACAAACCCGGCGGCCTCAGGTACACATTCTTACCCACCTCGACGGCCTCCACAAATAGGTCTAGGGAAACCGCCGAGACACGACCTTCAAGTGCCGCCGCGCACTACCACTTCGTCTTCATTCCCTCAAACCAACACCGAACTTATTCTCTATTCATATGCCCAGCTCTCTGGCACTCTCCACGCTACACCTCTCCCAGGCACGACCCCAACCCCAGACCAGGCCCATGCGCTAAAGTACATGCGCTCGGCTTTGTCTAAGCGGACAGTCGTAGGCGGTGGGAGTATGGATATCACTTCATCGCTTCGCTATCCCACACCAAGTTCGCGTCCCCCAAATCGACGGACACATAGTCGGTCGGCCTCCATATCGTCCGGAATCATGTCACTGTTTTCACCATCTGCATCATCACCTAGCATAAAGTCCCCTTTTGCGCCAACACATAAAGGGCGGACTCTTTCTGTGACAGGTATTCCTGGCTCTGCCCCGCCTGAGACGACTGCGTTTCCCCAAGCTGTTGGTCTGGGTATCGGTGTTGGGGATACTTCGGAAGAGGAAATTGATCCCGAAGCCCCTGTGCCTATGTTCGAGGAACAGCCGACTATGCTAGCCGTGGATTTGGCTCTGTTACCCGGAGAGTCCAGAAGTTGTAAGCTTGCCTTCCTGACCTAGCGCCCATCCTTTTACTAAAATCGTCTCTATAGACACGTACAAAATTGCTTTACCAGATAACCTTCCTCCGACGTTTAAGGGTCGGACGTTGAGGTTCTCATATGAGCTAGTGATTGGAACATGTCGTGCAGGGGGGTCTGCGAAATCTTCTGGCCCGGGTAGCATTAGCAGGGTAATGAAGGTTCCAATACGAATATACAACCACGTTGCAGGTTTGCCATGCGTGTTCATTGCACTTTCTTACTGACTTATACGGTTTTGTAGTTGGTCGGCTTCCTCGGCATTATGATTTGTTGTGGCCTGTTGCCAGACGGATAAAGTCGCCTGCTGAAGCAAATGCGAAGGTTGTGGAGGAGACGGGGAGGCACAAGCAGAAACTCCCCCTTTCCCATACAGGTACGCTTATACCGCCCGATATAACGGTAGGTTAATTATGTGGATTATGCTCAGGTGAGATGGGAACATTTGAAGATCTCCAGCGGTATTCCCGGTCGCTGCTTCAATCTTTTCATTATAAAAGCTCCAATCCTGATTCCGTACGGCGTATCACTAGCAGCCCGGAGGACGACGTAAGAAGGGGCCTTTCTACAGAGAATGACACTGGTTTGTCTGGCTGTAGAGAGGCTGTGGAGATCTTGACTCGAAATCCAAAGAAAGGCAATGTGAATTTCGCTCGCCATATATAGTCTTTACTCACGAAACGCTGTAGTTTGTTATGACGTGGGCAAGGACGGTGTAAAGGTCGCCGTTTTGACGTTCCCCAAATCGTCGTACCGACTGGGCGAGACCGTATTTGGTGTGGTAGAACTTAATGACAGGACGGGTAGATCCCGTGTCTTGAAGGTTCGAAGCAACGCATGTTGCAGTTTCTGCCCTACTGACCAAGTGATCTACAGTTAAGCGCTATCCTTGAGGCACGAGAGTCTCTTCCTTCCTCCATATCACCGCCGTCGACTTCGCGACATCTTCGCCGAGTTCAAGCCGAGCAATATTCGGCGTTTGTTGCTTCGACTCTCAGGACGACATTCGCACTGGACATCCCGTCTGATGCTAGCCCTGCGTTCCAAGTATGCCTAGGTCCAGATTCCTCACAGCAGAAGCTGGGTGGGCTTGAGTGGAAAGTCCGGCTGTGTCTCCTTGTTGCTATTGCCTCTGAGACGTCACGACCGGGCACTGAGGGCGTGCGGACGAAGGCTCTAGTTCGTGATGGACCCCGGGGGGTATGGGGATCGTCCTGGCGAGCCCCTGCGAGCTTGGCACCCATGGAGAAACCTGACCTTCTGAAGCTTGCTGCTCAGTCGCAGCATCGATCCGGTGGGAATAAATCCGCGGCTGCCAGCAACAGAGTCTCGCGATCGTGGGCTGCTTCTATCGTCGCGTCGCTTCTGGGCTCAGGTGAGCGGGAATATCATGACGGGGATGAGGGTGGGGAGGACGAGGAAGATAATGGGGAATATGACGGCGTTAGGGCCGATAAAGAGGGTGGTGTTGGTGTTGGTGTTGTGTATGATGGCGGGGAGGAAGGGTGGCAGGACGTGGCCATCGAGATGGTTGAGTGCGAAGTGCCGATTAGCGTGTGGCCGGGAAATACAGCGTTCAAGGCCGTGGACGTAGTATTCGACGTTTAGTCGCGTGCTGCTTCTCTCGTTCTCGGCCTCGTCACCAGTTGCGCCGCCCTCACGGGGGCTCCTGCACTCACTTTGCACTCAGCACGTGTACATTCGCTTGCGACCCTCGGCTGACAGTTGCTGACGAGGGCTCCGATCCCAACGTGCAGGATGATCATGGGATATGTAGTGTGTAAATATGCCAGTACTGCGTGTGAACCATCCCTTGAAGAAGTTGTGCGTTGTACACTGGGTTTGTAAGTAAGCAACAGTCTCAGACTCAATGGCAGACAGGAAGTAATCCTCATCCTGAGACCATTGGACCCATAATGGTGTGATTGAGATATTGACTACGTATCAAGGTTGTTCAGGATATCCCGCATTGCCTATTCAGTAGCGAGCATCGATGCAGACCTTATTCAACTTTAGGCTAATACGAGATAAAGTGAAGAATAATATCACGAACGGTCCCATAGATGAAACTAGGTGGATGCACGGCAAGCAACGTTGCAAACCAAGGGCCGTCGCAAACGACAAAAGCTACACCAGAAAAAAGATGAAATAGCGGCTTGGCAGTGAGTAGCCAGTGATTTCCCAACTGAATATTGGGCTTATAGCTATAGTATAGTCGCCAATGTATATATGTATATGGGAAACCATAATCGGGGGAGCCGTATTGCGAGGAGTTTCTAACGCTTTGAACAAAGGAATAGGGGATCCTTAGGAGTGGGGAACGGTCGGTCATTTTGGGCCTGCCCTATGAGGAACTCTGTCATATAAGACTGCTGTCGCTTGTAGATTACAACAGAAACCTGGGGTCTGTGAACTTCTACACGACTTGAGCAGGATGCAACAAGTATGGGAGTGTGGATGACCTTCCACACTCTATCATGCCCTGTTAAGCCCTTGAACTTGAGCACTGAGATCTGAGAAGTCCTTCAGTTATACCAAGTACAGTATATACAAATAGGTACAATGTCCGGTGAAAAAAAATCTGAGTGCTACGGAACGTATGTTCTAGTGATCGTGCTCCTAAGAGCCCCTGACAGGGGCTTAGAGCTTATCCACAAACACCAACTAATTCTTTCTCGATATCCAAGAACATATTTTGTTCAGCACATCGTTTTGGAATATTCGATACTAATAAAATAGCATTCTTCGTATATTCACCAACACGATTACCGGATCAAATATTTCGAGGACAAGGATTCACAAATTGACCGTGAGAATATTGCCTACTCATTCTTTCGTTAATGATCAAGGTAGCTCAGTTCACTTGTGCATGCTACATTATTCCATTCTGCGCGCTGTGAATTTGAGGATACTGGCACACTTCTGCCGATTCAAGCTGGGCACAAGTGCTCTCTGTATACAATACTATTCTCTCATGGGCGACAGTTGTCGGGAAGATGCTCCGCAATAGATGCATTCTCCACCCAGGACGCCGGGCAGTGTACCCATGGGATGTGGACGTCCATTCAAACGGAATACGAATCAACGTGTCAATTCAGTTTAGCCCTCTCGAGTTAGGCGGCACTTCAAGTTTGCGGGTTCATGTGACCCCTATAAGGCCCAAAGGGTGTAAGGGATCAGCTGGACATAGAGCGCTCCCAGGACTTCACCACAACGTAGAAAGGTCCTCAGCCGTTCCTTGCTGCTCTCTTCATAGACATTCCATACTCGTCTCTTTTCTCCTTCTCTTTTCCACATTTTTACCTAGAATTTACGTTGACGAACCTCCCGGCTTCAAAACTCATACATTTCGTCTCCTAGATCCGACAGTACTGCACGAGGCTCAACGGAGAAAGGGAGGGATAATTTCAGTTCACGAAGTGGGCCGTGGTGCGTTGCCGACGTATTGAAAACTTCAATTTTGAGGGTCTGAGACATAGGAGTTCTGTAGTTGGTCGAATTCCAATTCCCCAGTTTTCAATTGGAAATTCGATTTTCATCTCCAGACGCTGTCTTCTTACCCCGCGTTTTCCCTTGCTCACGAGCACATTCTGTTGATTGGGCACGATGCAGCAGAATCGCAGCCCACAGCCGGCTTTGGATGAAGACGAGGAGGATCGACAGAATCGTTTTCTGGGCTCAAGTTTAGCTGAGAACGGAACCGCGACTTTGAGGGAGCGTGCGGCCAGCCAGCCCCCTCGGAGGTCAGAGCAAAACATCCAGTCCTCGCCGTCCCAGCCGAATGTGACGCCCTCGAGCTTTGGTAGTGGGGGGACTTCGCCGTGGTCTGGTCAGCGGTTGTTGAGCCCCACGCGAGGAGGTTCAGGCGGCCTGCCCCAGCCCATTCCGATGCGGAGCTCGTCGTTTTCTGCCCACCCACAATCCCAATTCTCTTCGGCGATGCGCGACAGGGCATTTCCATCCACGTTCGAGGACGACGAGTCGGAAATATCGGACACCTACGATGAGCGATTCTTCCCATCTTCTCTCAATGTCGGACGGGGGCGGACGTACACACAGGACATCACTCGAAGTCGTTCCCAGTCACTCGCTAATACTAGGGCAGGGGCGGTAGGTAGTCCGTATCTCAATTCCTCTGCCATGGCCAGCTGGAACGAATCAAGCTTCTCGCACCCTCTGAACATCCCGGGGTCGCGCTACGGGGAGATCAAACCACCAGGCACAAGCCGGTACGGTTCCCTTGGAACATTGGGTAGATCCCCTACCAATATTCACGTACCTTCTTCCCCCGTCACTGGCGGCTCCGTCGTCGGTAACGGCTACTCACACAGACAAACCATTGATCCTTCAAACATGTCTCCGTTCGTTCGGGATGTCGGGCAGATCCTCGTCGACGACAGCCCCTTCCGAGAGTTGTGGTCGGGGATGAACCCCCCTCGCGATGAAAACGGCGGAGGGGGTAGCGGGACGACGAGTCGCAGGCACAGCGTCAGTGTCGTTCAGCCCAGGAGAGGCAATGTAGTCGGCTTCAACGCGCCAGGCGCTGAAGGTAACGACGAGCCCAGCCGTCCCGCTTTCACGCAGGCTGGGTTCGGACGCGGGGGTCTCATGATATCCGACGATGAATTAGCTAGCGACTTGGGCCTGCTCAACATCAACCCAGAGCCTCGATCTCCGTCGTCACAGCAGCCTACCAGCCAGCCGTCCTCGCTCCCCATCTATGCCCCGCTGTCTCGCAGCCCTCCCTCAGCCGATCGTCTGGCCTCGTATCTCCCGATGAACCAGCTTAGCATCCAGACGAGCGCCTCTTATTCTCGCCAACAGATGCACACCCCGTCTGACGGCGGAACCGGCGGAGGCAGCCCACCGCGGACGCAATTCGACCAGCAGTTAGCTGAGAACCAGTTCCTTTCCGGTTCCAGGTCCACACAACAGCAGGGGCAGACTCCTACTCAACAATCAGAGTTGACGGCTCGCTATATCCCAGGGCAGGGGATCCAGTATCTCCCGCAGCACACTATCGCCATGCAGAACCATAACGTCGGACAACATAATGGTGGCGTGTATACCCGTGAACGCGCTCCGTCGTACACCGGTTCAGTCACCTCCCCCGTGTCTCCTTCAAGTGCGCGCGCCATGCATGCTCAACACCAAAGTGGATTCTACCCTCAGCCGATCCAGCGTCGTCCCTCGGACGCACAATCTCCTCTCAACGAACTCGGGAAGGGTCTTCCTCTGCATGCCGTCCCCGCCTCCTGGCCGCTCTACATCGTGGAGTTCAAAGCTGGCAGAACGGATCTATACTACTTGACCGACCTTTCCCTGGACGTCCGCGTTGGGGACCTGGTCATCGTCGAAGCTGATCGTGGAAAGGATTTGGGTAAGGTTATCAATGATAGTATCACGCTGGCGGAGGTGGAGGCGTTCCAGAAGCAGCAGATGGCGATGAGTTTCTCAGATGGACAGCCGACTAGCCCTGGCGGCGGCCAGCCTGTAGGGAAGAAAGAGATTAATCCAAAGATGATCTATGCGAAGGCACAACAACAGGACGCTCAGTGAGTCGCACGATCGCGTAAATGCCAGCTCAAGCTAACTCGTTACTAGTCTGCTCGTCACGAAACTCCAAGATGAAATGAAAGCGCTACAGCTCTGTCAGAGCAAGGTCCGCGCCAAGAAATTGCCTATGGAAGTGGTAGATGCTGAATATCAGTGGTGCGTGACATGGCTAGTGCTTCATCGCGAATGCTTTCCTGATCATGGACTCAGGGATCGGCGCAAGCTGACTTTCTACTTTGTTGCCGAGAAAAGAATCGATTTCAGAGAGCTTGTCAGGGAACTTTTCAGGTGTGTCCAGGCACGACGTCCCCTCCCAGCAACTCCTAACCTGTCGTGCTCAGATTATACAAGACGAGGATATGGATGGCCTCTCTCCAAGGCGGCCCCAGTGTCGAGCAATAAACGTGATCGATTTACAACCTAAAAGAAACCTGATGTTGCTCACCGTCAAGATCCCCCGAGATTCCTAATGATGTATACATATCTTGGACTGATATATCCTGTCTAGATTTGCTTACCTATCGGAACTTATACCAACGTCGGCACCCCTTCGTCCCCTAGTGGCTGGCGTCGCCGTCTCTGTTTACAAACCTTATATGTGCCCACCCTACTCTTTGCTATCTATCCACGTGTACCTTCTTCTCGAACTTTCATGCCCTCGTTGACATCCTAATCACCCCTTCGCTCACTCGAATTCTTGTACCAACAGAAGCCCTCCTCGCCCCGTTTAACTTCTTTCAACCCATTCATGCTCGTGTTCTGTTGTGTTATTCGTGGTCCTAATATCATGACAAGATCTGATGTTGCGTACGATATCTAAAATCCCCAGGCTACAGGTTGCGTAACGTACAATGTATTACTACTGTAAAATTGATTCACATTCCGTTGGCGTTCATGGGTGTTATGTAGTCGGAGGAGGAGCGTTGTCAACCCTTCGTTCTGCCGTAGCTAATACCTATTGTAAGAAGTCAAGCATCATCAGAGTATGAAGAACGCACCCCACGGTCTTCTGTCCATCGGACATTGCTGCTTCGATGCTGCGGTCCCGATCCACTTCAATAAGCAGTGCATATGGAAGACATGACTACACTCTCCCCATACTACAAACATCGCTTCTCGTGTCAGTTGCCGCTGGGCGCCGGCGCTCTCGTAGATGGGACACTCAACTGAGCGGACAATCGTCGCCAGGCACCCTGCACGAGGGGCAGCAGCCTTCGAAGGGGACGCGGCAGATGCCACAGACGTCCCCTTCTTCGTCGTCTGCAGCATCCTTGTTCCCAGTGTCCCATCGCCATTGCGCCACTGCATTCCATTGCTTGATCTTCACTTTCATGGCAAGATGTTGGTGACGACCTTCGACGGGGATGAGAGAGAGGGAACTCTTAGACGCCGCGTTTCGACGCGTTTGTGGCGCAAGTCACGCGGTTGTTTCAGGTTCGTCGCTTCAACTAAGACCACCACTTTCGACGACTTCAACTAAGACCACTACTTTCGACTACTTCAATCAAGAGTATCATTTTCGAAGGTCGTCCTCATGACCGGCTCAAAGAAGCGTCGCAATCCTGATACCCCTCCGTCGACGCCGCCCAAGCGTGCTCGTCAGTTCTTTGTCGAGCAACACACACCGTACAATCTAAAGTCCAACGTGCACTCGCCACACACGCAAAGCATGTCCACAAACCAAGTGCTTCAAAAGCAACGCACTCAGAAAGAACTCGAGAACATCCTTTTGCAAGAACTACAATATGTTACGTACGAAGGCACCTGGGTTTCCAATCACTTCTGTCCTGCTCCTGCGCAGATGGTCGAACAGGTAATTGCACATCTGGGGAAGGTGGATCTTTGGAAACCTTCAACTAAAGATGTCCTGAATGTCGCTCGTATGAAGACCTGGCCTCGCAAACGCTCTGGTGAAACCAAATTCTACGAACCGTTCACTACCCTTCTCAACAAGATCGTCGAGTCATTGGCGGCGTGCTATCCAAGCGAGTATAAACATTCGTATCTCAGATATGTGAGATTCAAAGGATACGCAAAAACTATGCAGGAGTCGGTCTCAGGAGAATTTGTGTTGAAGCCGGACATCGTTGGCGTCACAAAGTGGCTTCTCAACAAGGGAAGAGCGTCATGGTATTCAACCGTTTTGGCGGGCGAAGTCAAATCTTCTTGGAAGGAACTCGTCCCTCAGGCTGGAACTTATGCGCGCTGCCTGTTCGCGGCCTCGGATCATCGCATCTTCATTCCTATCCTGGCTCTGGATCACTCAACTTCTACATTCCGCCTGTTATTCTATCATCGTAGCGGAGTGCTCGCCACGCACGATATGGCCCTCCGCACGGCGTCCGGCTTCAAAGACTTCGTCTCCACTATCGTCGGGATGTGGCTTTGGCGAGAGCCCTCTCAGGTTGGATATGTACCCACGCAGCTGCCCACCTACCTCTCATTCAACAATATCAAATACTTCATTCACAATGTCGTCTGTCGTCGTCAGGCTATTCGTGGGAGGGTGACTACTGTGTATGTTGTGGACCGTGAGGAACCGCCCCCGGGTGCGACCCGGTACCTTGCGGTGGCTCAAGCGGAATGTGGTGGTCGAGAGTGGAAATGCCTGAATCCGTTCGACTATCATGACGAGCAACACGAGGCCCTCGAGTTCGATGAAGGCAGTGACGAAGAGGACAGTGACGAAGAGGACAGTGACGAAGAGGACAGCGACGAAGAGGACAGTGACAAAGAGGAGAGCGACAAAGAGGACAGTGACAAAGAGGAGAGCGACAAAGAGGAGAGCGACAAAGAGGGCGGGGGGGCTGAAAGTCAGGATGACGATGGTGTGGTGACTACGCAAGAGCTGCTTCTTCATGGCGGCATCCCTGAATCCTTTATTGTCAAATGCTCTCATCAGCTTCCTGGTCGGACAACGGAGCTCGAAGTGTTCAGCGCCGTGCAAGGATTCATCGGCATCCCCGATGTCATAGCCGAATACGATGCACTATGCTTTGTGATTCCCGCGGACAAAACGCCCTCGCCATGGAGCGTTCTTACTGACACGGAGAGTGACATCCTCCCATACGAGTCTCGGGTTCATAAACACACCCTTATCGCGTCCATTGGTCAACGTCTCACTGCGGATCTGACTTTCAGGCAAGTTGGCTATGCATTGCTCCATGCGATGATCGGTGAGGCAGCTGTCTACTCGCTTGCTGAATTCCCCTATATTCATTCTCGTTGCGATTAGGGCATTGTGCGCTATTCACCGAAGGGGGATACCTCCATCGTGACATCAGTAACGGAAACATAGTTCGCCTCGTTGAGTCTTCTCGGTCTGATTGGAAAATTCCGCCTATGTGAGTATCTTCCGTTTTCTAAGCACGACGTGCTCAATTGTTTCCAGCTTACACGGATTAGTTACGAGCAATGAATGCAGCGCGGTCCTCATTGATGGGGATGTCGCCAAGAAGTGGGGTAGCCCTGCGCAAGCTTCGGACCGATCTGTGAGTTCCTAGAATACGCCGTGGGCTATGGATTTATTCCGAAATCCCAGGGGACTCTGCCATTCATATCGGCGGGGCTAACGGACGCCTGGGCAAAAAGACGAGCAATTGTTCAGACACCAATCGATGACCTAGAGTCGTTTGTCTGGGTACTCCTCTACGACAGCCTTGCATGGACCCCTGCGAACGAAAGGACGACAACCGAGAATGATTGGTGGGGAAAGATTAACCAGGACACTTTGAGCTCCCTCGCGGATTTTAAAAGGCTTCTCTTAGAAGTCGACTGGGGATCGCGGATGGCAGACATCGAGGACGATCTCTCCGGAATCCTCGCTCTATTTCAGCCTTTACTTCACGCGTGGTTCCTCCAGTCCACCAGATTCGCCGCAGCCCACAGACAATTGCTTCGCGAGCAGAGCGACGAAAACAAGTTCACCCAACTGTACGATGATGCGTATAAAGCTTTCACTTCTGTTGGCCTGGAGAAATGCGCCGCGCTTCCCGATATTCCTATCAAATCTGTACACAAACAGTAGACCAAACTGTAGTTACCAGCTCTGTCGGTCCCACCAGCAAAAGCAAATTTTTCTGTGTTCTACCCTCGACGGTAAGATTCTTGTCCGACGTGCACTTCATGACAGCCTAGCCCAATGGCCAGCCGAGCTGAGCCTCGGAGGCCTACTTTCGCAATGAATCCAAATTTTTAAGCGAGTGTGTCCCGTGATCGCGTTTTGGTCGAATTCTGTTCAACATCCCTTCCTACTCTCGCTCTCATGGCCACCTCACAGAAGCGTCTCAATGCTGGCCGCCGCTTCATTTCCATGCAACATACACCGTACAATCTCAGATCCAACGTGCGCTCCCCCCATACGCAAACCATGACCACCAGCCAAGTGATACAAAAGCGTAACGCCCAGGAAGCAGTCGGCAATATTCTATCTCATGAACTGCAACATGTCACCTACGAAGGCGACTGGGTTGCCGACCACTTCTGTCCTGCTCACGCAGAGACGGTCGAACAAGTAATTGAGCATTTAGGGAAGGCAGATATCTGGAAGTGTTCGACCCCAGAGACTCTGAATATCAGCGACATGCAGGACTGGCCTGGCGAAACCTCAGCTGCAACTGCTTCTTGCGGACCGTTTACTACCCTTCTCAATAAGACTGTCGAGGCGTTCGCAGCATGCTATCCAAAGGAGTTCAAACGATCATATCTCAGAGACGTTAGATTCAAACATTATGCAAAAACAATGCAGGAGACAGGCGAATGTGCATTGAGGCCGAGTATTATCGCTCTCACAAAGCTGCTTCTGAACAAGGGAAGAGCGTCCTGGTATTCCACCGTATTCGCAGGAGAAGTCAATTCTTGTTGGAAGAGGCTCGTCCTGCAGGCTGGAGCGTATGCGCGCTGCCTATTCGCAGCGTCAGATCATCGCATCTTCATTCCTATCTTGGCTCTGGATCACTCAACTTCTACGTTCCGCCTGTTATTCTATCATCGTAGCGGAGTGCTCGCCACGCATGCTATGCAACTCCAGACAGTGTCCGGCTTCAAAGACTTCGTCTCCACCATCGTCGGGATGTGGCTCTGGCGAGAGCCCTCACAGGCTGGATATGTGCCTACGCAGTTGCCCGCCTACCTCTCCTTCAACAATATCAAGTATTTCATCCACTACATCTGCTGCCGTCGTCAGGCTATTCGTGGGCGAGTGACCACAGTGTATTATGTGGAGTGCGAGGAGCCCGCTGAGGACATAACCCGGTACTTTGTGGTGCCTCAAGAAGATTGCGGCGGTCTAGAGTGGAGATGCCTGAATCCGTTCGATTATGATGATCGGCAACCTGATGATATTCAAGTGTACCAAGAAGGCGACGAGGAAGGCGGAATGAGGGAAGGTGGAAGTCAGGAAGATGTAGTGTCCACACAAGAGCTCATCCTGGCTGAGCCACTCCCCGAATGCTTCATTGTCAAATGTTCCCACCAACCTCTTGGCCGGATAACGGAGCTTGAAGTGTTCAGCGCCGTGCAAGGATTCATTGGTATCCCCTATATCATCGCAGAATATGATGCCCTGTGTTTTACAATCCCCGCCGACAAAATGCCCGCGCCATGGAGGGTGCTCATTGACACGAAGGATGATATGCTGCCGTACGAGTCTCGGGTCCACAAACACATCGTTATGGGGTCTGTTGGTGCACGTCTTACTCCGGAGATGACCTTCCAGCAAGTTGGATGTGCGCTGCTCCATGCAATGATAGGTGAGGTGGGTGCCAACTCGCTTGCAACTTCACCCATTCTGACATTGCTCTTAGGACATTGTGCGCTATTCACGGAAGGGGGGTACCTCCATCGTGACATCAGTATCGGAAACATACTTTTCCTCGATGAGATCTCTCGGTCTGATTGGAAAATTCCGCCTATGTGGGTACCTTCCGTTTTCTAAGCGCGTCTGACGTGCTCAATTGTCCCCAGCTTACACGGAATAGTTACGAGCAATGAATGCAGCGCGGTCCTCATCGATGGGGATGTCGCCAAGAAGTGGGGCACTCCTCCGCAGGCTTCAGATCGACCTGTGAGTTTTCAGAATCTTCCACAGGCCATGGTTTATCCTTGCATCACAGGGGACCCTGCCGTTCACATCGGCGAACCTGGTAGACTCCTGGACGAAGAACAAAGCAGTTGTACATACTCCAATCGATGACCTAGAGTCATTCGCTTGGGTTCTCTTGTACGACGCCCTTGCATGGACACCTGCGAGCGAAAGGACAGTGGACGAAGATGATTGGTGGAAAAATATAAACGGCGAAGATCTGGGTTCACTCGCGGATTTCAAAGTGAGGCTTCTAGAGATCGATTGGGGATCGCGGATGGCAGACATCGAGGACGATCTCTCCGGAATCCTTGCTATATTTCAGCCTTTACTTCACGCGTGGTTCCTCCAGTCCAGCAGATTCGCTGCAGCCCACAGACAATTCCTTCGCAAGCAGTGCGACGAAAACGAGTTCACCCAACTGTACCATGATGCGTATAAAGCTTTCACTTCTGTTGGCCTGGATAAATGTGCCGCGCTTCCCGATATTCCTATCAAGTCTGTATATGAAAAGTAGGCCTCGACGTTTGGACTATACCTCGTATTTGTTGATTATGTCGCTGTTGCAGGTAGCCTATTGTACCTCCTGCCACAAACCACTGTGATCAAACTTTCATACGCTCAGGAAATTCTCGGCCAGTCTGAGGACGATACAGACTTGCATTTTTAAGTTTCACGACATCTAGTTCATCAGTTCACCCCTTTGATATCACCTCCCTCAGTATAAACAGAGTGCGGGATCACACATGCCTCCGAAATCCAAAATGCAGTGAACGCCGCAAGCAAGCACGCAGCCTTCCTTGACACCAACAGGGTGGTGCAGCTAAGTAATAGTGTCATGATAGCTGATCAAGCTCAGACGCCGCCATGGTGTTACTGTGCGATTGAGTTCAACCTCTTTCCAGCGACTATAGCTGTGATGGTAATCTATATCTATGTGTTTGTGGCATGTTTGTAGCCGCGTGTCCTTGTGCTATTGCTAGAGACTCGATTTCGTGCGCGAAACTAGTGTGCATTTTGAAATGGAGAACTACAATATCATTCTGTATAGAACGTCCGATGGACTCGCCCACGGCCAACCTCCCCCAACCTTGCCTTCAGGAATCAATCAGTCAAGCCTAGTATTCGGCACCATACACGCTCAAACTTGTAGCATATGTTGCATAAATGATGAGAGGTTCGGGCGAGACGATGTCGAAGAGGAGACGCGATGTACGCGCATACAGGCAGGATATGCATTCCAGCAAGACATACCACGAACCACGGAGTTCAGCCAGTTCAACAACATCCAATAACGTTCAACTTCAAGAATCACTCAGAAGACCCTGGCCACGAGCTAATCCGACAGAAAGTCAGTTTGACCGGATGTCCACCAGAATGGGTGCAACTGTACACCGTTCATTAATCTACACAAGAGCATAAAAGTCCGTCGTCCGTCGTGTACATACACGAATCCTTGTATCTACAATCACAGTTGTGTTTATGCGGCTGAATGTCAAATTGCAAGCGAGAGAGAGAGAGAGAGAGAGAAAGCGTGCGTGTGTGTGTATGTGAAGCCTGTTAGAATCGGAATATTACAGGCAAGCAGCGAAGGGAGAGAATGTCCTTATGCATATGCGTTTGGTTCGAGAGTGTTGATTTGTCCTGAGCGAAAGTTCCTGGGCCAAAGATTCTATTCATTGTTCTTGCTCTTGGAGCCATTCTGTGACTGGGCAAGGGTGTAGAACAGGGACCCCTGCGTCGATGCGGATGATCAGTATTCACCCTGTTCATTCACAGAAAAGACGACGAACATCGTAGATAGCGCGGATGTCTTCTTTCTTCATGAGCCCATCAGCAGGCCACAGGAGCAGATACATCGCGAGCCACTCAAACAGCGCCGCGAACGACCCGAACTACACCAAGACCAAGGTCAGTACGCATATATATGCACGTATTCACTTACGAAATCATAAGCATTTCGCTGGCCGTTTAACATGGTAATGACCTCGCCAAACGACATGCTGGTGTGCGGCGGCTGGGTGTACAATTCGAAGGTGTGGTCGAAACGGGTTTCGTCGAAGTCGCCTTGGGCGGTGTAGCTCGTGGAGTCGGAGCCGTGCATAGCCTAGGGGCGTCGTTAGCTCCCGTCCTAAGTATCAATTAGACGACGAATCCCTTACCTTTTCCATCTTGTCGACACGGAGCCTGAACAATGGGTCAGGGAACCGCATGGTGGCCCACCTGTGCCAATATACCAATTCATTAAACCTCGCACTTCTCAAATGAATTTCGACACGACGTACGACAGCCCAGAATGAATGATTATTGCAGATAGTGCAGCAGTTAAGAGGTTGAAGCCAATGGCACGACAGCCGGCGAAGCTACCATGACAGCACCCAGTTATGACCCCACTGACTCGCAGCGAGACGGTTGAACGTACGTGTCCAGGGGCCAAATGATACCGTCTCCGTCTGTATCAAAGAAGGCAGTGTGCTTTTCTAGCGGTGTTTGTTGGATCTTGAACTTTGAGGGCATATTCGTGTAGAAGTCGTCGTGCTGGTGGGCGTTGCTGAAGAAGCCTCGAAGCAGCACCTATACTTAATACTACTGGGAGGGACCGTGTCACGTGACTACGTGGCCTGTTCGCTGAGTCTCAACTGAATCAGTCACCGAAGACCGGATTGAATATTCAATTCGACAGCGAGGACAACACTTGAGTGTCAGAAGCCTAGGGCATCTGATCCCTGTAGTCTCGTTGCGGATCACCTTTCTAAAGGAGCGAACTATGTGCAAGGATCGAACGGAAAGACAATTTCCCCCCTCCTCCGTAAGTGAATATCCCTGAGACGCTGACGACAGTTGTATCTAGTAGCACAGGAGACGGAGACAGCGGACTACGACGAGGTGATCGGTTACTTACACGAGGCACACTTTGAGCCACGCAGCGTCGTCGAGGATTGTATCGCAGGTGCATCATCCTTTTGTAGGCTGAATTGTTTTGGCCGGGCCAGTCACCGGCAGACTGAGTGGTATCACCCATGCGTCAAGTAAGACGGACCCACCGGAACACATACTTCTCAACGACTCAACGTGTGCAGGTCAGGGTAAAGTCAGGAAAAGTCGCAAGGTCGGAAAGGTCAGTGACTTTACGACCTAACCTTGACCTGACCTTTTCCACGGTCGGAGGCAGCTTAGTTAGGGGATCAGGGAGGTCAGGGATTTCAGGGGGGTAGTTTAAACAGTAATTATCATGATAATAAAGTTGAATCTAACGTAGTATCAAGTACCTAGTTGTTGAACTCGCCATCTGCATCCGAATTGAGCATGTCATACAACTCGAGCTCCTCATCAAAGCTGCGGGAAGAGCTGCGCTGATAGCTAGATATCCAATGTTTGGAGGACTATTGCCTTGGGTTTATCACCCTGAAATGTATCAGCGTGCTTCAACTTCGCTTGAGGATGGTCGATGAAGAGATCTCGCTACCAGGAATGATTGGGAGGCATGGATGGACTGATAGTTGGAACTATCAATTATAATTCTTACCATGAATTATTGTACCTTATTTATTTATATCTGGGGGATGATGAGCAGTATATATGGTGCTTCTATTAGTCCTACAACCCTACAATATCGGCTCGATGACTTACAGTAGTGGTATAATCGTTGGGAGAGGTGCCGTATCAGGGGGAAAAGGGGAAAGCTCGCGGTTCAGAATACTACCATATTTGGCACTAACTCCGATTCCCACACTCATCTAAGGTCAGGTCAGAAACTGACTTTTCCCGACCTTTGACCGTACTTCTGACCTTGACTAGTCACTTCTGGTCACCGACCGTACAACACTGCGAATGACCCATCTACCATGTCACTAAACTTTCCAGCCCTGATCTATGGGAGCTTTCTTTGTACATTACTGATTTATGAGTGTCGCTTCTGACACTGCCCGTCTCTGGACTAACCGCCGGGTATTTCTACGATTTCGATGTTGAACAGCGCTACAACTCAAAATCTTGGTCAACGACGTCAATATATGTGCAGCATATTGCAATGACTGTTAAATGCTCCCCTCTCACTACAAGGCGAGCGATGTATCATGGTCTTTTTCTTGGCTTCTATATCCTATTTACGGACGGCTGGCCTCCTTGTTGTTCAACTACCAAATATTGTTCAAATCGAATTCCACTTCCAGGAACCTCATCAGCGATCGCCAAGCTGCTGGAGCGAGCCAACATTCGGGATACAGTCAAGAGAGTCGGCAGAGTTCTCTCGTATCGTAAGTCGTTTCTCCCCGTCCTCCTATATACTGCCATGATTGTTGACCACAGTACATGCATGGTAGAACATCGCCGAGTGGTTACCCAGAGTCACACATTCCATCTGCCGTCAACTGGGTTACGGGAGCTCAAAATCCTCAGTCGGTGCTCTCTTCATGTCAAACATAACCCACCATCTCCGATGTGCCCCATCCTGGCCTTGATCGCAAGCCGATCTTCTCTTCCTTGAAAGCAAGAGAAGCCATCGTGGTCAAGACTCGGTTGCGTCTTGTTTGGTGGATCCTCTTTTGACTTCCCAGGTGTAAACAACGCACCACAAAGTGAGTGATTATTGCACAGATAACCAGTAGAGTGTTCAGACATAGAAACCTCTGTGCGTATATCAGTCATATATCCAGCGGGAGAAATTATCATCGCGTACAAAGCATGGATCACCAAGTCTTGCAGGTAGTCTCTATTGTCCTGTGTGAACGCGTTGAGAAACAGTGAGTAGTGGTACTAGTCAGGGAAACACTATATATCTTCTGCGTAAGTGAATCCAACAAGTACTGATGTCAGACGATATATGCCCATCAACGCCGTGTACACCATTTCAAGGATCGAGATAGGTAAGCATGCCGAAGTATACCGTACGCGAGTGCTTAGACGGCAATGGGTTTCTGACCAGAGTTTGAGTTAAGCAGACAGCGGTCACGGTAACGATGTCTGCGTTGGAATTTTATCTTCGGTTTCTCTGAGAGCGTCAGTGCCCTATTGCCCGGATACAGCAAGACTTCCACGTGTGTCCATTGCCATTGCAGTCTCACCACCCGCGGTGATCCTATTGTACATCGTTGTCTTCGTACAGAGTCAACCTGTCAGGAGCACCACAAATGTGTAGAGCACTCCCTTGGCACCTCATATAGCATTCGTCGTCTGACTGCCGTATTCCCAGAGCGACGGAGTCTCCACACCCTAGACAATCGATGAACATACTAAGCGATGATTGGAAGAAACCCCAACTTACAGCACTCAGACCCGAACTCGAGACCCGCGTACTGATATCCCGAGGTCTTGCAAGCTGCAGTGCACCTATCGGGATCAGTGCCAAACGGAAAATCCGCCTTGAACGGCAATACACGGTTCGATACAGAATCCCTATTGTTGACATTCATGCATCAGCTTTTCAAGTCGAAGAGGTGAGAGGAAAGAGAGGAATGTACTCACGTGTAACACCCCGTGTAAGAGAACGTTCCTGCGGTAGGTTGGACGGTGGGCAAAGGATTGCCATTGTAGTAGACGCTAATCCGGTCGGCAGCACCGCAGTCTTCCTCGGGGTTGCCTGCGCAAGGCATGTTGCATTCAGCATCACTCGTCAGCGTGGCGGCGGGATTGAGCAAGTATCCGCAATCTGTCGCGAAAAACAGAGGAACATAGATACACATGTTTAATCAGCGTGTTCAAGTGAACGACGGGCGCGATGCAGGGGGGAGCTCACAGCATTCTTTGCCGAATTCCAGGCCTGCGTAAGAGAAATCGCGGTGCGCGCACGTGAGCGTGCATAGGCTGCGACTCATGCTCGAGGCATCGGTGAAATGTTCGCCTCGGAGCGTTCGCGATAAAATATTGTCCCTGTGAAAATGTATCCCGTCAGTACTGATACACAGGTGACGTTTATATCAACTCACGTATAGCACCCTTGATATGGCCATCCTTGAGCTTGAGCTTGCTGAGAACGGCGCTCGTTCGGATGTGATGAAGATTGGGAAAGAGCAGTGGACACACCTTCACGAAGGCGAGTAGGGTGCTTAGCAATGGTGCCCAAAAAGAGATGGACCACATCGTCGGGACTCGTACACTTGTAATGTAGTCCGATTGAAGATGGTCCTGAAGCTTTATATTATTTCGAGGTCAAGGGTCGACTGAATGCATCGAGCCTGAGTAGGTTAGGGTAAGGCACAGGGGGTAGAGCTTAGAGGTTGTATACCAATCATTCGCACTGAGAGGGAGGAATAGCCAATCTATGACTTGACTGTACCGCTGAAACATTTCAGGTGAATTGAACAGAGGGTTTTGAACGTCAACGACAGGCAGTTGAATTGAGTGGCCGAACTGGAGATAATACTGTTGTTGGTGATTCAAGGAACCATCGGCGTCGGGACCATTGCACAAATCCAGAAATCGGCAACAAATAGCCTTCGTGTGCTGTCCATCACGCCCCAAGCCGTCATGCAATGAAGGTTACGTGCCATTGACGGTCTATCAGCCTCTCGACGCAACAAGAGATTATCCGAGAATCAGAGCACTTCTGATTTACAGCGGCTGAGAAGGGATGTCGTGGAGATACAGTGAACATAGCAAGAAATACCGACTAACCTACACTTTCAGCTCCCCTTCGGCAGTTTCACCTGGAACGTGCCTAAGGAATGTCATGGGCGAAGTAAACATCATATTATCTAGGTGAAACACCTACATTGTGGCAAGGAGTTGATTTCAGGCGTTATCGTAGCCTGAATGCCGAGACGGGACAGAGCGCCCTTTATGATCCCGGCGGGAAGCGCGACGTATATCTTCGATTTCCGCAGCGCATCCGCTCGTCCCTGCCACGAAGACAGACGCGCTATGGGTTTGAATAGATTATCTTGCAATACATATACCCCCTGGTGGTTCGGACTTAACGCACGACACGCAAACCCCAACCTAACACTCACCCGGTGATTCGTCCTCAGGTTATCAACCTGTTTGTCCCAGCAAGCAACCCAAATATCCTTGCATATAAACTTGATTGCGTCGAGGGTTTCGGTGAAGAGTGGTTTGTTCAGACATAGCCTAATCAGGTCAGACGCCGCACTTTCGTTGGTCAGGAATGCACACCTCTCCGAGAAGTTGGCCCCGACGTGCATACCGATTGTCTCCAATCGTACCCGCACGGCCTCTTCCTCATCATCTATGGGTGGTTTTGAGATCTTGGACGTCAAGCTGGTGACTGAATCATGCGGTCCTTGGCTCTCTCTAGGTTTGTCGACCTTTGGAGGCGGGGCGGGTGGCGGTATGAGCCCCGCATCCACCATTTCCTTCTCGAGTTTCTTGCGCCGTTCAGTCGCGATTGCTGCAGACCGCCGTAATGTTGGAATGAGTTCGATCATGAAATAGTCCATGGCAACGGCATCCATGAGTCGCGTTGGGGGGTCTGCCAGCTCTGAAAGCGGCGCAGAAACGACATTGAAGGACGAACGACTTGTCATGGCAGCGAACTGGGCAGTCTGGCGGGCCGTTCCAGTAAGCTTGTCGTTCTGAGGAAATGATTGAAATGATCAAGATACAAAACAGATCAGCGTATAGCTGGGACGATTTACTGACTGTGGGAATATATAGTAGACTGTGGAAATATTGTACACTGACCGCGAGAAGGAGTTGCCATATGCATGCCCACCTTCCTCGCCTCGACCTCATCATCGTACCTCTACAGCCCTACTAGGAGGATCGATAGCTCGTGAACCCCGCCAGTATTCGATATCGGCGCGTCATACCTGCGGGCAGTCCGAGCTTGAATTCCCGACGAATCTGAGCATATTGCCTTTTCCTACTGCCCACTTAAAGAAGCGGAATCCTCATCTCAGCAGCTAACTTGTTCCATCAGAGGTAGTATGTCAAGCTTTTCTTCATTCCTTCCATCCAGGTTCTTGCCATCGATGTCTCCGGGACCCTCCTCTGGCATACGCCGGAGCTCGCCAACAAGTGGTAGCACACCAGATCCACTCTCTCAGCTCCGATTCGCGCTGGAAACTATGCCTGGCTCCCGAAAGTACGTGTTCACACCCGCTACCAGGGGTGACGTTCTGGCTGCACTATACGACGCCTTCTGGGGCCAGTATGCGCACATGTTCCTCCCTCCGAAGCCCTCAAGTGGACCGATGCGCACACTGCTCAGCGAGACTCAAGCGAGCTTGGGCATCAATGGGAAGGAAGACCCGATCATCCCGGGAAAGGCATGCGGAAGGATATTCAGGAAGGGGGAAAGCTGCTTCAGATGCAAGTAAGTAACACATCGTGATTCTGTGAGGATATCTTGACAGTGACGGTCTACCACAGAGATTGCGCCCAAGACGATAGCTGCGTTCTATGTGCGCGATGTTTTCACGCCACAGACCACACGGATCATAATGTGAGCTTCTTCATCGCCCAGCAATCGGGTGGCTGCTGCGACTGTGGGGATGAAGAAGCGTGGCGCAGCTGCATCAACTGTCCCTTCCATCCACCAGCGGGCGCGACTGTGTGCACGGATCCACTTTCCTTTGAGACACCCAAAGCCGTTCCGAGGCCTCTAGAACCAATGGAACCACCTCCCGAACCCGAACCAGCCCCAGTATATGCAGAAATTCCGCCGCAGTTAATCCACACAATGCACCTTACCATAGCATATGCTCTCTCGTTCACGCTTAATACCCTCTCATATTCGCCTCCCGAACCATCATTGCCCACTCTCCCTGTTGCATCTGCGCCTGCCAACGCGCACTCGCGGCCGCACTCCGGGCACATCCACCTCCACAACATACCAGGTACTTTCGTACAGTCTCCAAACCCCCAAATTCAATCTCCTACAACGCAAACACAAGTTCAACCCCACCTTCATATCCATGCGCCCACCTCCGCAGCAACAGCCAACGCACCATCCGCGCCGGCCCTTGTACCATCAGAAACCGCCATTCGCTTACAGCCCACTGCAGACCCTATGATGAAGGAGGATCTTTACGCCCTCGTCGTTTGGAACGACGATAAGCACTCTTTTACCGAGGTCGTCAATCTCCTGACGGATTCCGCAGCCCCAGCGCACCTCAGTACCTCATCGCTTCCTTCTAGGGGACGCTCGTACGAAGAAGCGCTAGCTCTTACGCAGGAAATTGACACCACTGGTCGCGCGACCATTGAATTGAGTTCTAACGTTGTTAGATTGCTCGATATAGCACAAGGCATGGCCCAGATTGACCTTGGTGTCACCGTTCGACGCGCATACGATACTTTCAGGGAGCAAGTTGTGAGCGTCATTATGGAATGGCTCGTAGATCTGAGTCGGGTGCGGATCGTCAACTTCGGCGAGGACGGAGACACCGCTCAGATAGATCCGACAAAGGGTGCAACTTGCCTTCGAGAGATCATTGCAGAGGAACTTCTCAGTCCCCGTCGGGGAGAAAGCGCAGGAACCAGCGGCAGCTCAGAATTTGGGAGCTACGGGTTTGGAGGATCTCACGGGTATGGGTTCCCTGGCATTCCAGGCAGTTCCTACTCCCCTAATTTCGGTGGCGGGGCCTTCAGTAGCAGTAGCTATGGAAGTGGTTTTGGCAGTGGTGGGGTTAGCGGGTACGATGAAGGCCTCGACCTAGGCGACAGTGCAAGTCGGCTACAGTGGCTGTTCCTGTATCACACCAGACTGTGGAAGAAGCCGAGATTAAGTCTAAAGGAGATTTACGCTTCGATTATCAGTTTGGGTCGGACACATAAAATCGCGATGGGTAGGCTCTCTCCTTTTATCGTGTCAGTCAATATTTGACGATATATTTCTTAGCATCCCAGTTCGCTCAGACTTATCCTCCGATTATCGACGCGTATCTCCTAACCGATCGTGAAGCAGAAACATCCATCAAATACTTTGCTCTGCAGCTTTTCACCGTCCCTTCAGTCGCCCTCCACGTCGCAACGCAACATCGGCTTATAGAAAAGTTGCTGGCCATCATAGAAGCCTTCTTCCTGGGTCAGATACGCGCGAAGAAAATCATTACTAGTTTTTCTCCTCTCCAAGTCAACAACGGGTCGAACGAGAACATGCCCGCTCTTCCGTCTACAAGCGGACCGTTGGAGGTTGACTCCGCGCCCTTTAGGTCGAAGCGATTCATGCCCATCTTCAGCGACCTCCGGTATCTAGCCCACACTCCACCACTCCAGGCATTGATTGCCTCATACCCCGCCGTCCCCCCAGGCTACTGCACACAACCGATGCTATCCTCCTTCATCAACACCTGTCAAATGTTCATGTGCTTGAACCCGAATCGCAGGTTGGGAGCGGAGCAGGGTCATGTCGAATACGAGACAGACGCGTGGATTAGTGTGTTCAATGTTGCGTTGAGCTTGTCCCGCGTGATCAGAGTATATGGCGAAGCTTTCGGAGGGGGACGTGCCCCTGCTTCCGGGCTCATCGCGGCAATCAACGCGGTCATGCATAGAATTCTACTCGTCTGCACGTTGATGGACGTCGAGGAACGTCTCGATAGGACGAAATTTCATAACGTAGAATTTCATGAAGTAGCGTTTGGGACGGGCCAAATCATAGGCGAGCCGCGCAGCCCCCTCGATCTCGGGCAACGATGGCGGATTGTCAAGTTCGACGTTCTAGAAGGTTGGGTTAGTTTCCACCACCCACTCCATTGGCTTCTGGCGGAACTATTCAAGCATGTGGCGGTACTCTCGCAAGATAATCTGTTACTTCTGGGAGATGGGACTATTCGGAAAGCCTTGGATATCCATGCAAGTGAACAAGCAATTCTGACCGTTATCGACTTTCCCCTTAGAGGTAACTCTACTTTCCTGCATTTCTTGCTGATACTCATTTTCCCCTTGCCTTACAGTGATCACAATGGTTGCTCAAATTCGGACGGGACTGTGGGTACGGAATGGGTTTGCCATCCGCGGCCAACTTCTCCATTATCGAGATTTCATGCTCCGCGAACTGTGCTACGACCAAGACCTCTACATTCTTCAGGTTGCCTTTGCGCTCATAGCGGACCCGTCATTAGTCCTCGTCACCATTTTGGACCGTTTCGGGCTCCTGCACTTCTTCTCCGGAGCCACGTATCACTCAACGTATGACCCTTCTCAATTAGGATGCATGGTGGAAGAACTGCTATACGTCATGATCACCGTACTCAGCGAGAACGCAAATGCCTCGGGAATGAGCGTCGAAATGGCGGCCAGGCGCGAAGTCATCCATGCCCTTGCCATGGGACCTTGTTCGTTCACGGATCTGGTCAAACGTGTCTCGGAGCGACTCACCGATCATGTCTGCTTTGAACGTGTCCTCAGGGAGGTGGCCAATTTCCGACCTCCTGAAGGAGTCAGCGACACGGGTGTTTATGAATTAAAAGACGAATGGTACGATGAAGTCAACCCGTTCTTCTATCATTATACCAGGAATAAACGTGAAGAAGTGGAAAATGTCTTGAAGGCCAGGCTGAAGAAGAAGGGCATGCCAACGGATGGACCGGATTCTGTCATCGTCCCAAAGCCTCTGGGGATCATAAGCGGACCCTTTGTCGTCCTTGCAAATGCCTTCGAGTCGCAAGTCTTCCTCCAAATCCTCTTCTATGGCTTGTATAATATTTTAGCCGCAACCGAGGAAACTGAATCGCCCCCTCCATCAGCGGAAGCCAACCTCGATCAGACGCTCCATCTCATTATGCTCGCTCTCGTTGAACGACCGGACGCGTTTAGCCACATCGCATCAACCCTTGCGTTTGAAGAGCACAAATCCCTTATTGATGTACTCTGTTCGTTGGAGCATCACGACAAATACAAGCCGTACCAAGCCCGTTCGCAATGGATTCTGAACAGATTATCTGACTACGCTCCTGCCGAAGTAAAGAGCCGACGACATATCTCTGATGATTCAGCACCGAAAAGCGACTCAGAGGATGCACGCAAGCGGGCAGCAAAGGCTAGGCAAGCAGATATCATGCGCAAGATGAAGGCGCAACAAGTTAAAGTTGCAATGAATTTTGACGATTTAGATGACGAAGACATGGATGACGAAGCTGAGGACGAAGTCTCTTACGGCACCTGTATTGTTTGTCAGGAGGACCTCAACGCTACAAAGGCCTTTGGCATGCTCGGTTTGATCCAACCAAGTCGTTTCATTCGTCGCCATCCGGATAGCCACAATGGCTATCTTAACGAAGTCCTGCAGATGCCTACATCCCTCGATCGTCCAGCGTCTAATGGTCTAGCCGCCATATTCCCCCCTCCGCGGGCGGATGCCCTCGACCTTAAAGCACGAGCATCCCCAAATTTCGAAGGATTCCCATCTCAGTTCACGCGATTCGGCCTCCACGCCTCCGTTTGTTCGCACCTGATGCACGTAGATTGCTTCCAAGATTACAACGTGTCAATTCGCCAACGGCATCGGGCTCAGGCAACTCGAAATCATCCCGAGAGCATCCCTAGGAAAGAGTACATATGTCCATTGTGCAAAAGCTTGGGGAATGTTATCCTCCCCGTATCCAGCCCTTCGACTAGTTCTCTCAACACCGTCCCCTTCCCAGACTGGATACGAGCAGCAGGTATTGGGATCCTCAAATCAAAACCTGACCCGCAGATGGAGTCACTCCAATTTCGCAACGGGACCGGTGAATTTGTGTTTTGGAGTGCACAGGATATAGGATACGCTAGTGCCCTACGTGCTGACCGGGGCACCAGTGGCGAGAGCACTAAGATGGTGGATACGGTCATGGTGACTGCGAAAAGCATTTCTCAACAAACTCGCCACCTGAGAGATCGCCCAGAACCAGACCCTGGCGAACGCGGAGCTGGGATATATCTTCCTGAAGAACTCATTGGCTACACACTTGCTTCTTTCGAAATCGCTCAACGAGGTTCCGACTCGACGGGTAGCGGCATTTTGGCCGACAAGATATCCGAAGCACAGACTAGGATGATTCGTAGCCTTCTCACATGTCTCACCAAGCTTGCTTCACTTCACTTCAAACTTAGACCAGATGAGGGCCGCGAGGCAATCCGGCAAGCAATCATAAAACGACTTCTCCCGGAATGGAGTCGGACCTCCCTTACTCCCTTCTCGTATCCACTTCTTTTGCGAGATCCATTGACAGTGTTAATCGAGACTGCTGCAATCGCGCCGGAGATGCTCAGACATGTTCTAATCTTGACCTACTATGCCTGTTTAGCTCGGACGGTGATTGGCTTGGTCTATGTCCTGAACAAAACTAGAAGCTACTCAACAACGCAAATCAACCGTCGCGCTCACGAAGACATATTTGGCGACATTCGCATGTTCTTCATGTGCGTCGTTCGCCATTCCCCAGTCTTCGAACATACTGCTACCCTTGTCTTCGAAACCTTTGGCGAGGGTCGTATCGAGAAATTGATGTATGCGTTCACCCTTCCCTTCCTCCGACGCGCTGCTATCCTTTGTCGGTCTGTGCTCCCTGGCGCTTTCGCGACGCCGGCCTACAGTGACAACGAGCCCCTCGAGTATAAGCGCCTGTTGACAATGCTTGGTATTCCCCCACTCTCGGATCTTCCGAACCAAGACACCTTACAGAACGCATTATCTGGGTGGTGTGCCCATTATGGTCATTCCCATGCTGCATCTCAGCTCAACTGTGGGGTGGTTCTGGACTATCCGGATGTATACCGCCTCGCTCGTTTACCTCTTGTCCTCGACAACCTTTTCACCGACCAAGAGAAGGCTCTCACCTGCCCGCGGTGTAACACTGTACCTCTGGATGCTGCTATTTGCCTGCTTTGTGGGGTGACATGCTGCATGCAGAGCCACTGTTGTACAGACTACGAATACAACGACAGAGGAGAATGTAACATGCATACCCGAGAGTGAGCTTCGAACTACCGTAAATATTTCATGGGCACTAATGTTCTACCTAGCTGCGGCGGCGTCATTGGTATATACTTTCTTGTCAAACGTTGCTCCCTCCTTTACCTCTACGCGAATAACGGAACGTTTGTACAATCACCTTACCTTGATGCCCATGGAGAAATTGACATTTCGATGAGGTATGTTCATCGCTTAATTAGGCCCTCATGGGCTCAACATGTTCATTAGGCGCGGGCGTCGACAATATCTACATCATGCGAGATGGGAAGACATACGCAAGACCTGGCTAAACCATGGAATACCAACATCAGTTGCTCGCAAGCTAGAAAGTACGTTAGACAGCGGCGGATGGGAAACATTGTAATCGATCCGTACGTACTACGACGCTTTCACCAACCTTCAGATAATGCACTTGTATCATATTTTCAGCATCCTGCATCATGTACCCGTAACTGCAATCGAGCTTTGTCACATCCTTGTTGGCTTACACCATGACTCTTGAGTGCGGTGATCACAAGCATGGCTGAAATGGCGCATTTCGCCAAGTTTGCATTTGCGCCCGATGAAGTCAACGACCTAACGCCGACAGTCATCTGTGAAAGAGTGCAGGAGGGCGCCGAGATGGACGAAGCGGCGAAAGTGAACATTGGGTTTGGCCAAGGGAGTGCTTGTGCGTCGTTCATAGAGATTCTTGGTTTACAGAAGTGCATCGACTTGCATCAGGTAACGTCATTTGGTTCTCGGTATCAAAGGTACCGGCAGGGCTAGGATGTCGACGTTGCAATCAAAGCTTGGCCGAGCGATTGCTGCGAGCTCAATCCGCCGAAACGTTGTCCGATGATATGCCGAAGTCGCTTCGGCACTGTGCTTCACTATGGGGCCCTTGGAACATCTAGAGTTATTTTCCGTGCCAAGGTGTGCGATTTGGACATGTAGCACTCGTACCTCAAGGCGTGATATCAAGCCAGCACTTTTACCGACCGATACTACCGTGCAACCCATGAGGAATCATTGGTATAAAGTCAGACGTGGGATTTGACGTTTACTGCCGCTGACTTCTCCGTCCTGACTACTGATCTCAAAATGAAAGGCTCTATTCCTCTATCCACGGCCTTCGTGTCTTTGCTTGCTTCTATCCTTGGCTCGAATGCTACACCTCTCTCTGCTCGTGGGCCACAGACAGTGAACCCGTACCTTGACGCTGACCAGTCAGTGTCTATCCATCCCCGAATTACTCATGCTCATGTTTCTGCACAGATACGTGAGCCCCGTCTACGCTGACCAAGGTAAGGAGTCGCCATGTCTATTCAGACATTTGTACGACTCGCAACCCCGTCCTTAGTTGTAGCTGCTACTGCGACCATCAGAGCAAATGGAGATAATGCTTTGGCCGACAAAGCTCTCTTGGTTGCCGAGGTATATCCCGTCCACGGCAGGCCTGAGCTTGCCCTCTGATCATTGGTGTCGTATTTTCTCTGCAGGTCCCCACGTTCCTCTGGATAGACAGAATTGCCGCCGTAACGTCAATTGGCGGGTACTTGCAAGACGCACGTACCAAACAAGCCCAGACAGCCCGGAAACAAGTAGTGAACATCGAGGTGTACAATCTTCCTGACCGGTGGGCGTTTTAGCCAAAGAGTCACTATGGGTATTGAAACTGATCTATAATGGTGTCGTGGTTAAGTGATTGCTCAGCCAAAGCTTCATCAGGAGAGCTTGATATCAGCCAGGCCGGTTTGGCAAGATACGAAGCCTATATCAAAGCTATTGGAAGTCAGATAGAAAGCTATCCGGACGTGACAATCGTCATCGGTCTTGAGACTGACTCCGTTGGGAATCGTACGTGATATATAAAAGTTTATTTATTGCACCTTGCTGATTCTGTTGCGAACAGTCGTGAGCAACCAAAGCGTCCCCAAATGTGCCAATGCTGCCGAAGCTCACATTAATGGATCAGCCTTCGCCGTTGCATGGCTCAGGTAAACCACACCATAGAATCGACGCAGCAATGTACTAATGGAACACTTAGCCAATATGCGAACGTGTCAATCTACTTGGATGGAGCCCACGCCGCTTGGCTTGGCTGGCCCGATAACTTGGGCCCCACCGTCGACATCCTAGCTGAAATCGTCAACCGGGCTAAAGTAATTAACCCAGCCGCGGCAGTACGAGGTGTTGCGACTAACGTCTCCAACTACAACGGCCTTGGAACATCCACCAACTACGGTTACGACGAGCTCGACTATGTCCGTAACTTGGCACCCCTTCTTACGGTGAGTCTGCAGGACAGATGTGATATTCTGTTTTTCTTAACGGAAGCCCTCGTAGGCGCGAGGGCTCCCCGCCCATTTCATCGTCGACCAAGGTCGTTCAGGACAACAAGACTACCCACGAAGTGGAGGTGACTGGTGCAACAACAAGGTACACTCCACCCCAGCGCCCGTCCTGGTAACTGATCTTGGCAACCCATTTGTAGCAAGCAGGCTTTGGACCCCGCCCGTCAAGCATCACGCCCGACCCGCTGATCGATGCCATTGTTTGGGTTAAGCCTGGTGGGCAGGGTGATGGGACCAGCGATGAGACAGCTGAGAGATTTGATGAAGCTTGTGGCAGTGAGACGTCTCTGAAACCCGCACCAGAAGCTGGCGCATGGTTCCAAGAGTACTTTGAACAACTTCTTGAAAACGCGAACCCTCCTTTCTGAGGGCCAGCAGCCATTCGTTCAAATCATTCGTTCCGCCCTCGGTAACGGGGCTCTTGCAGTGCGCAGTGCTGTCGTCGGTATTGGAGACCACACTCCTTCCGTGCATACTTTTCTGCAATATTTATTATACATATTTTTAGCACTCACTTGCAATTCACTGTTCATAGACTCTTGAGGAGCACCGTAGCACAATGGACGGAAGGTTCCTAAGCTTTTTGTCAATGCCATGGAGAACGTGGCACGATGCGGTGAAAGTGGGAATGTTTATTCTTGAAGCGAGATCAGTTGAGACTCTCACAGCGTCATTAGAGGAAAGATGTTGGCAGCCTCAGTCCGTTTTGTCGACCGTAATAGTAATATGGTTTTGTAGCCTTGCTAGCGTCCTTTCACGACCCAGGACCTGCATGATTTCGGGGACACTTGGACCATTCTGAGAACAAATCATTAGGCTTCAAAGCCAAGGTTGAAGCCGTGAATAGAACTAGCCTTCATGGCACTGAGGGTGTGCCGCAACGTTGTCATAAATATTTTATGTGACAGTCCAAGTGAATCATTCTCTTCATGAAGGATCCCCGCAATGTCGATATTGTCCCATTGTGTTGAATCATTCAGGCGGTCGCGAACAGCATGAAGCGTACGCTCTACTCTCTTTGAGTGCATTAATAGACAATGAGAAGGGGATCATACGGACGGCGTGATTCCTCTGGAATATTCTTGATCATAATTTGAGCTTCCTCTGAGCTATAATCGGGTTCGATGAAGAGGTATGGCGTGTGCAGCCCTATGTCTTGAACATTGGTAAGACGTCCCTACGCAGCATTTCAGACAAATAACAATAGTTGGGTGTTGGTTAAAATACCTGCAATATCATAATGATTTTCTTGATATAGTCAACGGTGGTGAACGGGCTTCAAACCTGTTGTTATGAACAGGGTCTACTGCGCAGGATTGAGGGTCCTTACCTGGCGGGGAATGCCTCCTTGACTAAAATATGGAGACGACGCGCCAATGAGTCGAGGCCGTCGGGCGTTGACCACACTCGCATGAGATGGTGTTTGTTCAAATATTCTAGCTTCGTCGGATCGAGGCTCGTGCTACGATGAGTAAGCGCAGGCAAGTCGAACTAAGTGTAGAGGTAGAGTTAGAACAGCTACGCGACACGCATATAGTTTGGCGAACCTGTTCGATCATTTCGGGCATGGTCATGACAGTGGTGCTGTCTGGTGCTGGAGAAGATTGGACGCTACGAGGAGAGTCCAAAGGTCCACCGGTGACTTCTGTAACCTCTCTTTGAGCACCCCATCCAGCAAGAGCAAGCCAGTTGAGAATAGCTGCTGGCTCCCATCCCCGTCGCTGCAATCGTTCATTCAGCCAACTTGGTGGTAGATGACAGTAGACCTTACTATGTAATCAGCAACTTGTACGTCTCCGTTGCGTTTTGACATTTTCGAGCCGTCGGCGTTGACGAGGATCGGGATGTGGGCAAACTGCGGACTGGATATGTTAAGACATGCATATATATCAAGATGTAGATCGAGAGATGGTAGCCATTCCTGCGCGTGTCAGCAGGCATACGGGCGCTGTGAATTGAGTGAAATTTACCTCTCCCCGTAAAACGTGAGTTATGCCCATTTCGTGGTCATCTACTACGGATGCAAGATGGTAGGTAGGGAAGAGATCTGATTTGAGCAAGATGGGATCGGTTGGAAGTGATAAATGCGAGTCCCTGAGTTTTCCGAAGACAATGTCAACAGAAGGCGGCCTAGCAGGAAGTTTGTCGTCCTGAAAACGCGTCAATTCAAGACATAGGCGCGAAATCATTGACAGCATACGTTCAACCGAACTACCGACTTCTCCCCAGCACGAACTTTCCGAGCCACTTCTTCATCCGACAAGTATAAACAATGCTTGTCGTACGTCTCGTTCGAGCCTGATCGCGCTAGCTTTTCGCGGGTCGCCGTGAGGCGGTCTGGAGAGCAGAAGCAGCGGTATGCGTGTCCCGACTATTTCCTCGTTCGGTGATGGCACAGGTGCAGCACAAGTCAGATTCGACGCACATCCAGAAGCTTGTTCGTATACGAGCGATATAAATCGAGACGTTCTGACTGTCCTACGCTCAGTCGAGACTGTACATGAAGTAGAACGTGTCGCACTCACTTGAAAGTATGGAGCATGAGGGCCGTCTTTCCCAGGACCTGTCCGAGATATCTAGTGAGCTACATTAGCAGAAGGGAGCTGTGCTTACCGTAGTCGTACTCTAAACCAGCCCAATCCAATGCCTTACGGATGTTGTCCACCGAACCGGGAACATACCGTGTCTTTAGCAATGAGTGTCTTTGTGACGAGAATCAAAAGTGAGCGCAGTACACGCACTGCATCCGTATCCTCAATCCTCATGATCCATTTTCCTCCATGTTTCTTCGCGTAAAGGTAGTTATACAAGGCAGTTCGAAGACCGCCGAGATGAAGAGCTCCAGTAGGACTTGGAGCGAATCTCAGCAGTATCATATGTCAAACCGAACTGAGAGGATGGTATGTGTAAGAGCGGGAGAAGAAGTATACATATGCGGGGCGGCAAGGATTGGAAACCGGCAATAGCCGGCTTAGCTCAGCGCGCCTCTTTGCCTGAATATGGAAATGAGGGCGGCCGTCGGCGGTCGCTGGCGATGACAGACGCTTGTCCCTCGTGGTGCGCCCATGTTAGTCTCATTGTGACGGCTTTTTTACATTGTTGCTCGTACGGCTGAAGCTTAGGCCAAGCCTCGTTCAGGCTTAAAGGGGCCTCGGGGGTAGGCGCTTGATAGATGGATACACGTGCCGCTGATCTCGCCACTGCCAGTGATTCTCTCGTCCGACGACCACCCATTAGAGCTTACGACATGGATTTAGGATCCAACTTTCATGCTAAGCTAGAGCCATTTCTCTTGGTTGGAAAGTCGATGAAAGGAGCCGCCGCTGCCAAACTCATTTTGGATGCTACTTCTGCACCCGGAGTCTTTGTCTTTTCTGAGTTGCTCGAACTTCCAAACATTCAGGAGGTACGCGCGTTCAAGTTATCGATACTCCTGGATCTTCATCACAGGTTACAGCTCGCTTCTCATGAACAATACGCATCTCACCATGCCCTGTTGCAAGTGTTCTCCTACAAGACGTATGCGGACTACCTTCGTTGAGTGTGTTGGCCTGCCCTATTGGCTCTGTATATCTCATCTCATGATTATCAGAGCGCAAGGACTCGCTACCGCCGCTGAATCAAGCGCAGACGGTCAAATTGAAGTACCTATCGATAGTGACGCTGGCATCGGAACGAAGGGTACGCATCTTGGAGACACTTGCCTCTCAACATTGTTGACGCAGGGGAATCACAGATATTGCCCTATAGTACGCTTTTAAAGGCGCTCGATATGCCGTCAATTCGCGAACTCGAGGACTTGATCATCGACGCCATCTACCTCGACATACTCCGTGGCAAGTTGGATCAGAAGGAAGAACAGCTCGAAGTGGAGTACACCATGGGAAGAGATCTAGAGCTCGGGAAGCTAGAAACTGTCCTCGAGGCGCTGAAGGATTGGTAAAGGCGGATCGCCATCTGATTCTTCCTTGTATGTTTACTATCGCTATCAGGCATTCAACGACAGCCGCAGTTTTGACTACACTCGACGAGAAGCTGGTATCCATTTCGTCCGCCGCCGCAGCTGCGAAGGCTGAACGAGAGGGCTACGATAAAGAGCTGAACGGTATCCTGAAGGAGATTGTGGAGAAGCAAAAGGACAAAAACATGGCCAGTGGGATGGGGGGTCAGTTGGGACGACGGGGGACTCACGATAGTATGGACATCGACGAGCCCGAGAATGTCAAAGGCAAGAGTCGGAGGTGCGTGGCGATCACACTATTGCTCCCTTCTCCCTTGACGTGAGGCCCTGCAGAGCGCCTCAAGAAGCATTATCAAAGCAACAAAGAAAGCGAAACAGGTTCTAGTCCGAGTGAAGATACATGTGTAGCGTCGAGTTTGATTCCCGTTGTTTAGTATGATTGTAACAATACCACCGTTTATCTTCACATTAAATGACCTGCGTGTAGGGCTTCCGGAGGTCCAAGAACCCAAGGGCACAATTGGTTAACTCTCGATAACATTTTAGACCAGGATACGGCCGAACGTGAAGCATGCTGCCTTTCCACGCTGCTCCCGCGCTTGATTCCGGGCTGTGCCAAGTAAGTTACGATTGCGATTCTTATATAATACCATTTGGGCTGTTCCTTGATAACCAACTTCTAGTACAAGGCCACTTGCTGGCGTGCGTTCTTCGTTCCAACCACCACCTTCCCAGCTTTCCAGCATCTTGCTGCGTCCCCGAGAACGAACCATATGGCTACTTTGAGGTCATACTCACCTTCGGTGCCCAGTTCCGTCGTCAACTTCAAGCCCACGCCGAGGGAAGTTTTAGGTGGCATAGCGCCCCACTTGTTCGAAGAACGGCCGAGGAGGCGGTCGTCGAGCAGGACGCGGTCAGAAGTTCACCTACCGCCGACACATAAGAGAAATGTGTCGTCTTCGCCACTTCGCGTGTCCGCCATCCTAACGGCTTGGGATGAAAACGGGCAACTCATGGGTACGTCCATTAGGCTGTCCGTGATAAACCCAGAGGGTAACCTCCTGCAGGCCGATCAGAACAAGAACTCGAGGTTAACAGTGATGATTCCGATTCGGATGAACCGCTGCAGACAACTGTCACGTGTACGCTGGACGAGAAGGGCGCGCATGTAGAGACAGAGACATCCCACAGCCGATCGATAATGAAGGTGGATAAAACCCGCCTGAAATCCCTCAAGATATCGAGAGGACTGAGGTGAGTATTCTTCCTGACCTTCCTTGTATTGTTCCGCTCAGACAGAGGCGGCCTGTAGGACCATTGTCATTAAGCTCAGGTGAGTATTATGCCCGACCCTCGCCAACCATGCCTCTAATGGATAGCAGCCATTTCTATTGCCCTCCTCGTAGACCTGCCTTGAGGTCGTATTGAAACCAGGCCACTTTTCCCTCACGTTACTTCATACTACATAGAGTTTTCCATCTTTCCTTGCATTTTTGTACATCCTCCATCCTTGCATATAGTTGTCAGTGCTCATGGACACTTATCGTAGTTATCGCACCCTCAGAATCATTAGTATCAACGCTCTCTCGAGAAATCGCCGATGACATATAAATAACTTCAAGCGTCCGAGATATGATAGAGTTGACACGCATCATTGGTGGAATGGTGTGTCCTCTCACGACATCCCTAGCCTGACATGACACATCGCTAACTTGCAATAATCGATTCTAGGTCCAGGTACCGGCCAACAACGTTGACTGAGGCTGAGCTGCTGACGTCGAATGCTCAGCACTGTATTGAGAGGTACGCGAGAAGTCATACAAACGAGGCGTTCTTTGATGGAGGCTATTAACAGGGAGGTTTCACTACACACGGTGGCGCCTTATCGCCTCGCCGGCGCATCATGCTTCGAACCTGCATATTGCACTGCTTGCATGCCGATCCATGTGATCGTGCCCTCAAAGTCCTCCACTAAAGCCGCCAGATGTGCCATAGCCATGGCTCTACGCGCACGAGGCATTTTTGTCACCTTCATGTACACCGTGTACTCGTCAGCGAGGACAGGGGTTCAGCGCCGGTGTACGTGTGTACCTCCCACTGCAGCCTGATTATCGATCTTTACATTGACGAAAGCCTAAGTGACCTCGACCTCATACACAGCCTATATTCTTCCATTGCATCTTCATGGAAGCCTTGTCTCCGGGACAGATGTGGATATACCCAGCACTGTTAATGACACGGACCCAGACCCTTTCCTAGCACCCTCGGCGCTAGTAACGCGTCAAGGACGGATATAAACGTTCGATCAAGGCATTCCGAGATCTCCTCCACGTACATTCCTGCCAAAGGAAGCGAAGATGCGCCGGTCTAACGCGCGGTTTCATCAATATGTGCCTTTCTTGGCACATGGACATATGTATGGAGGTGCGTATTATTATACAAGTAACGGGACCTCACTGTCTGCGGTGTTCTGGAATGCGATGGCATTCCATCACGATTCCGTCACGATTCCTTTAGATGCACCCCATGCACCATGGCATGATATGGCGTGCCAATCATGTCGCTTTCGTGATGGTCCCCCGGCATGCTCCTTCCATCCTACAGGTGAGTCATGTATGGTTTATCACCGGAGCGAAGTAATTGCTAGTTTGAAGTTCTCGACCATAGTCTTGTGGCAGTCATCGTCATATCGACTCGATACTACTCCTCAGGTAATTTGACTCAACCTGGGACGTTTCCTATCGACGTTCGAGCTATCAATATATCATGATCAAATACTGAGTGTCCATAAATACGGCAGTGGCTACTGATACCTAGTTGTGTTACGAGGTACCGGTACCATATATTGATTGTTGTTGTATGTAGTACCGCGGTCGTGCAGTTGATGTAGTGGACCGTTGTTGACCAGCAGAATCGGTACATCCCCGTATACAAGTACTATTACAGCAATAGCTTGGTCACGACGTGGACAACAAGGTCTGTGTAGGAGCTTCGCGCCAACGATGGAAACAATTTTACGGCCGAGTCTATTCACCTCCAGTGTTGATGGGTAACTACCGCATATGCATAGTAACTCGCATTCGGCCACTCCAACTGCCGTCAATCTGGTTGTGGAAAACTCCCAGTCTCTGTTCTCTTCCTTTCAAACATCTTGGACGTGAGTCGATCTTGTATTCGGTCGGGTGCGACCATTTGCCTTGTTGTTGTTGCACCAGTCACCTCCACTTCGTGGGTAGTCTTGTTGTCCGAAGCGACCTTGGTCGACGATGAAGCGGGTGGGGAGCCCTTGCGCCTACCTCCATTAACGAAAACAGAGGATCAAATATATTCCGTGGAAGCGCCTCTTGTCCTAATATGGTATATTTTCGTTCTTTTTTGGAACTTGACATGGTAAAAGTTGCCAAAATTGAAAATTTATGCGTACATCGGCGCCTGTTGTCTCCTTCATCTTGACCATCAACTTCGCACCACGTCCCGCGCTGGATCAGTCAATCATCAGAGCTCGCATTGACAGCATTGACAGTTCTGTATTGTGCCAGTCGCGCCGCTGAAAGCCTCGATTCGCCTGAATTTAGCCCCTCTCTTTTTTTATCACGCTACTTACATCTTGAAGATGCACATTTCGCTCCTTGCACTCCTTGCACTCGTTCCGAGCCTCATATATGCGGCAAATCTAGACGATTGGAGGTCGAGGTCCATATACCAGGTGTGTACTGGCCTCATCACTTTCATTTAGGGTATTAATCTGCAAAGCAAGGTTGTGACAGATCGGTTTGCCACCGAAAGTAGCGGTGGAAAGCCGCCTTGCGACACAGGCGCTCGCAAGTACTGTGGAGGAACATGGAAGGCTCTCAGCGAGCGGCTTGATTACATACAAAGGATGGGGTTTGACGCGGTCTGGATCTCGCCTGTCATTTCTAATGTCGAGGGGGAAACTGCACATGGGGAAGCTTACCACGGGTGCGTGAACGAGTGCCGTAATGGGTCGTAACTAAATGCAATTTCAGCTACTGGCCAAACGACTTCTATGCCTTGAACTCACACTTCGGGTCTGTAGAAGACTTGAAGAACTTGTCTAGGGCCTTGCATGATCGAGGAATGTACCTCATGGTGGACATTGTCGTCAACCACATGGGTCCGAACACAACCACTACGTCGTTCTCTTCTCAAGACTCCTTCTCTGGTTACAAAACCTTTCCGCAAGAGTCTTCATACCACCCGTTTCACTTTGTTTCTCCGGCTTCGTACGATCCTACTACAAGCAACCAGACAGATGTCGAACAAGGCTGGTTAGGCGACTCGGTGGCTCCCTTACCAGACTTGAACACGGAGAACACGGAGGTTGTCCGAACCCTGAATGACTGGGTAAAAGGTTTGGTGTCGAATTATAGTATCGATGGGTTGAGGGTCGACACGGCCAAACATATCAGGCAAGACTTTTGGCCTGACTTCAAATCTGCGGCGGGGGTGTTTACCATTGGAGAGGTAGGTTTCGTCCTATTTATTACCAGCGCTCATTACCTATGCCGCATACATTAGGTTTTGCACGGCGATGTCGATTATGTTGCCAACTATACGCGTGAGTTTATTCGCGTTGGATCTATGAGTATTAATTTATTGTTTTTACAGGTGTCCTGGATAGTGTTCTCGATTATCCTACGTACTTTACGGTTTACTCGGCATTCACCGCAGGACCAGGACAAGGCAACATATCTGCCATCGAATCTACAGTCACCGCTTCCCAGAAAGCATACCAGCACGGAGCTTCGTCTGTTGGTTCATTCCTTGAGAATCAAGATCAACCCAGATTACTCTCTAAAACCAAAGACTTATCTGTGAGTTGCTCTCTCGCCTAGCCAACCGATCTTGCTCATAACTATTGACTAAGTTGATACTTAATGCAATGGCGTGGCCCTTTATTCATGACGGCATACCGATTATCTACTATGGTCAGTAACGACCCTCTCAACTTCCTTGGGTCAAACCTCTAACATTGTTAGGTCAGGAGCAAGGGTTGTCAGGAGGTGAAGACCCCGATAACCGAGAAGCGTAGGCGACCGAGGGTACATCTGGATACGCATGTTCTGATCTTTGCCTAGTCTCTGGCCAACCGAATACTCAACGGAGTCCCCAATGCTCAGACATATCACCTCTTTGAATCTCGCTCGCAAACTTGCTATTTCAGCCAAGATGAATTTCTTGACGAACCCAGTATGTCTTTCGGCTACAGTCTTTGGAACTGGATTGTCGTGCCCAGCACTTGCTCACGTAAGTGCTACTAGATGACATTTGTCCCTCAATCCGAACACAACTCCACGACCCTGGCCGTCTCCAAACCACCGCTCATGGCCCTGCTCACAAACGCAGGCAGTGCTGCGACCGTGACTTGGACAGTTCCCAAGAAGACTTTCGACAATAAGGAGCGTATCGTTGATGTTCTGACCTGTAGAGAAACCGTAGCAAGGAAAGGCTCTGGAGATACACTCGTATTCACCTCAACAATGGGAATGCCACTGGTAATGATACTCTCTGGTTCCCCGTAATCATTCATTAACCCATCGACCCTCCCTAGGTTCTGGTTTCTTCTGCGGTTCTTGACACACAGAAGAGTGACGATAGACGCCTCTGTCCCGAGATCTCCAATGCTATCGACACCAACGGTTCAGTTCAGATCTCTGGATCTCCCTTCCTCTACCTGGCCCTTTCTATGCTTATAATCCTCGCTCAGATTTAATCCTCGGGCAGATTCTAGTTTGATTCGCTGTCCTTTCAAGTCGCTTTCCCCATGCAATTCAGATTCAGATGAATATGTATTATAGGTTGGTCAATAACTAGGATAAGCGTTGGTTAATACAAGTGGTCCTCCCCCTGTTTTGACCAGTTTAATATGAAGGGGACAAGAAACCACTTATGTGCAATGGCACCCTCCCCTGCTGCGACTCCGCGGTCCTCTGGTTTGTCCTGTGTCTATGCTCAAGGATTAAGAAGGAAGCAACGACTACGTCCTGTATAGCGGATGCGTCCGGCCGAAGAATCAAGGAGGCCGGAATGATGCTGGGAAAGCCATTCACCATCTTGCTGGTGACTTGTCGAAAGCAAGCAATCGGAGTACGTTGGTCTTCAAAGCTATACAACTACAACGGGAGCAGCGGTAAGTCGCTTGGTCATCATTCGATTGGTTCACACGCACAGAGAGACCTCTTCCGTCAGCTTTCCAAACGTAGGTGCGCCCTTGCTCCTCAAACGTCGCTGGGCTAATACAACCTACATATAGTTATATCGGTCGTACGGCTGGAAAAGGCGCCTCGTACTATACGCCGAATGACGGCTGCCTTAGCCACTGACCAAGTTTCATCGGTTGCTTCCCTCTGAGGGTTACCTTCTCGGACCAGAAGCTCCGCTGGACAGTGGCAAACGGTGACGGTTCGTTTGCTTTATACATTGACGTTCGAGAGCGGGCCTTACTGCTTGTGATGCGATAGCAGGCTTGACTGCCGTCTATCTCCGACTTGGTAATTGTGCATTCCTTCACGTCGTTTGGGTGGAGGTAGTATACTGTTGAGCCTCGAGCATGATTTGGCAGTATCGACGCACCAGCGGTAGCAGGACGGGGAGCCATGGGTAAAGATAGTCGCCTCCTACAGCCCTTGACCAGATAAATATTTGAGAGCTAGTTCCCTGGTGGATCTCAAATCAAGATGTATGGGGCATCAATGCTTTTTGCGGTACAAGGGCATGACACCTCCCGATGGCCTCGTACGTCGTAGAACAGTCCGTCGTGACTTGTCACGAACCGAAGTGAAAATCGCTGAGCGTAGGACCACCTCGGGGAAACCTCGCATCCAACGTAGACGAGGGATCATGATATAGTCCAAACCTTCGCCCATTCAAGTACTCGCAGTAGATGCTGTGCTAAGCCATCCCCGTGAGTCAAATTGCTTGTTTCTATTTTCGTTAGAGCGGAGGACGGCGGGAGGACGGAATTGAATTGAAACGAGAACAAGGGAAAAGCCATCAGCTCCGTGCAGTGATGGGAGGCAACAACACGGAACTACTCCGAAGGTGGTACGTTCTCCATTGGTCCCTTTAAACGAATACCAATCCATACGACCTAGCACTGCTGGAGCCTGTGAATAACGTGTGCGAGCCGCATATATGGGGGATGAAGCTGGCGTGTATTCGCCAAACAAGCGGGTAGATCACTCATCATTATGATATCGTGTCTGGTGGGTGCCCGCGCTATCACTGAGCTAGTACTCATCCTACGCCTTCATGCTAGGCACCATCGGGTGTTGCAGCCCTCCTTTGGAACGTGGCCCAGATTCGACTCCAGAAGCTGAGACGGTCGGGCGGTAGTGTCAGGCTCAAGCGGCCCAGGGCTTCGCCAACGAGGTTACATGACGGAAGAATGCCGCCAATTCCAACACGTATGAGTCAACAGATGTAGGCTTAGTTGAAGGACGTAAGCGGGAGAATCGTGCAATGATATTAACTTATTGTCGAGTTTGGTCTGCTGAAGAACTCTGCAGGTATTTGGAAGGAGAAGATACCAAGGCGAAGCAATGTATCACGGGAGTGCAGGCAAGTATTACTGGAGCGTTACTTCCGGATAGTGGGATCGTTGATGCTCTGTATGACTCTTGTGGGCTCGAGACTATTGGCGATTACGAACCTACCGTCTGTGCACGCAATTTAGCCTAAAACGGAGGATAAAACCGCGTACTCACTGGGTGCGTCGTTATTCTCCGCCCGCCACACAGCTTCTTCGCGATTCTTTGCAACCCCGCTCACAACATGTCTTTCCACTAAACGCCGCCGTGCTTCCTCAGAGTCTACGTCAATTAACCAGCGTTCGTCGAGGAGCCTACTGGCGTGCACCCAGGGCTCGATATCCAGTAACGTGTACAGCCCTTCTACCAGGATAATCCTGTCCGACGGCTCGATGCGTAGAGAATCCGGGATTGGGTCCTTTACTGCGTGATCAAAGGAGGGGAACGAAAGGGCATCCCTAGGGTTCGGTAAACGTAGGGATTGTATGAAGGAAACGTAGGCAGCGGCGTCGAACGTCCAATGGATCCCCCGTCGCTCGTGCGCGAGTTTAGGATCGGGCATTTGGTCGAGCTGGGCACGTGTGAGATGCCAACCATCTAAGCCGACAAGAACTGCAGTGGACCCGGCGAGCGCGTTGTCGCCCGGGAGATCGTGCAGGATGGCCCGAGTTCTTTCAACGATTCTAGCGGCAAACGTAGACTTGCCTGACGCCGCAATGCCTGTGATCCCGACTAGGAGTCGAGAGTCAGGCGGCGCGCTGAGAACTATAGATCAGCATGAGAAATCCCCGGTACTACATCAAACGACACACTTTCTTAGGCGTTCCACTAGAAACTGGGCTAGCTTGATGGCTTCATCGTCCATGTCGCTATCTATCAGCAAAGACATTTGACATTTGCCGTGGGCGCATCAGTTACAGTTCTACAGTTACCCCTGAACAGAGCGCTAAACGACTCGAGTCCATTGCGGCGGAAGAGCCTCTGTTCCTGCTTTCACTCATCCACTTATTTTGCACAGACGTTCGTGATTGCAATGCAGGAGGGCTCGAAAGGCAGAATTCTGAAAAGGTGAGAACCTTTGTACCTGAATGGGGGTTGCCAAGTCTAAGCGATCTGCAGAGCTGACCCCTCGACGATTCAAGATAAGTTCCTGGTTGGATATCAAGGCTGGTGCGTCGGAGCGCACATAGTTTCATTTCGCAAGGTTAATTGGAGGCGTAGGTTTACATGTGGCGGGGACGGTGAACCAGTTGGTCCAGGTACATCTCCTCCAGTTAACTCTAGCGTCTCTAACATCGATCAAGGCCACCATGGCTGGCTACACTGGTTCAACTATCCAGTGCCAGACGGCGGCCACCCCAACATTGATCTTTGGCCAGACGTGTCAGAATACTCCCCTTCAGAACTCTTCGCCGCCCCAGGCTTGAAATACAAATCCGGAGAACAAGCGTTTCTATTCTCGTCGCGCCATCCTAAAACTGTGCAGAGACATTTCCATTGGATGGCGAAGCATGGCGTCGACGGCGCGTTCCTGCAGCGGTTTGCGACAGAAGTTGACATCGACGCAGGCCGGCATGGCATCAGACGCATACGCGATGAAGTAGGTGATCGTGTGAGAGAGGCAGCAGAGAAAGAGGGACGAGTATTCGCAGTAATGTATACAAATGCCGCTCCAGACCCTGATCTTGATGTTGTACTGATTGTTATGCAGGTATGACGTGACGGGGCTTCCGGCAGAGCGCATTGTACCTGTTATACAACGCGATTGGGTGCATCTAATACGGAATCAGGGGCTCCTGGATAGTCCGAATTATCTTCGAGAGAAGCGGAAGCCAGTCGTTGCGCTATGGGGTATGTTTGTTTGTTTTCGTGTGAACGTCTTGGAGCTTACATGCCGTTAGGATTCGGATTCGAGAATGCAGGGCACACGCCTGCGATCATTCGGGAGGTATGCAATTTCCTCAGATATCACACTCCTGGTGGGGTGTACATTGTAGGGGGAGTTGCCGCTCATTGGCGCAGTCATTCTCGTGACGCCGATCGTAATCCAGAGTTCGTCGACATTTATACCAATCACTTCGACGCTATCTCTCCCTGGACAATAGGAAGGTACAAAGATGAAGAGGAAGCGGACCACTTCGCGGAACAGGTGATGAAGGGTGATATTGAGTTCCTTAAGAAGAAGAATGACAGTGCAGAGATGACTGGTGAGAAGAAGATTGATTATATCCCAGTGGTGTTTCCAGGTGGTTCGGTGAATTGCCTTCCTGTGGTTTGTCCTGTACTCCTGAACCGGCTAACATTGCACGCGGCCGTAGGGTTTTAACATGACGGAGGGGAAATGGACCTTCAACGGAATTAAGCGAAACGGGGGCAAGTTCCTGTGGAAGCAGATTTCCAACGCTCGGAGGCAAGGCGTCCGTATCATGTACGGTGCAATGTGGGACGAGTGAGTTCGCCGTGATATTATTCCCGTCCTAAATTGACGGCCCCCGTAGATATGATGAAGGCACAGCACTTATGCCAGTGATTGAAAAGAAGAGGCTGCTTCCCCAGAGCGACAAGTTCCCATTCTTGGCGCTAGATGAAGATGGGTTTGATATCCCTTCAGATTGGTACAAGGAATTCTCATCATCTCATTGTAGGTGACTCATGGTAATCTCCTAGGTACATGCGCATCTGTGGCTTCGCAGCCGAAGGCCTCCGAAGCGAACGCCGGATACACGACTCGTTCCCATCGAAGGAATTGCAGGACTATTGGGCTACTCGGCCCAAGTATGAAGACCTCGATGTTAAAAGCGGCGACTTCGTTTCCGGGGCAGGGAGCGGCGGTGGGTCAGGTGGGTCAGGCAGTGGCGAGGGTCAATCCTATCAGGATTGGCTTGAAGCACAGAAGGAGAAGGAAGACGGGCCACCACCACCACCATACACGCTCGAAGCAGAAGAAGAACAAGCAACCGCGCCTCCGACGCAAAATCAGTCACAACAAGCAGCCCCTATCATTCAACCACCTGCAGCCACCCAGCATGCGACCGCATCTTTACCAGGTCATCGTGTTTCTCCGACACCTCATCCCACTCAGTCGCCATCAATCTCGCACCCATCTAATCTTCCTCCTAATCTTCCTCCTTCGCCGACTGCGGGGGCACCCCAGACCGCAACACATCTTACAAACGATACATCTTCCCAGGCGCCGTATCAAGGGCATCCGGCTCCGCCTGCTACAAATCATTCTACGTACCCAGCTTCTGGACAAAGTCAGGCTAATACCGACCCGATGGCATCTCTGACGAGCGAGTTCAATCGTCACACAATTTCCCCGCCGCCCATTGGACCAGGCGGCTCAATGATGAACTTGCCAAATTCCCGCCCTCCGACACATCCCAGTCATCCGTCCAACACTCAACCCCCGCCATTGCCCCTCCAACAAAGGCCATCGGCGCGGCCGAGTCGCCCTTCAACAGCGTCACCGCCGACATCCAATCCAACTTCCCCTCGCCCCGGAGCGGCAACATTCAATCAGGGTGACAACGCTTCTGGTCCGTGGTCACAAGGCCAATGGCCCCCTCCAGACTGGCAAGTTAATCGACCGAACCAGGCTGCTCCTCAGCACCAACAGCCCTATCCTCAATTGGGCCCTCAGTCATCACAGCAACCCCATTCATCATACATTGACACGACTTCATATCCCAATCATGGGTATGCGAACAATGCTACGCCGAGTATTCCAGGTGCGAATCTATCTCGGCCCAACTCGTACACCGCGGGGCATGGACACCACCACCAAACCCCTCTTCGCCCACATACATCGATCGGACCAGGGACCATACGCCCCGGTAGTTCGCAAGGTCCCTCGCACAATCAACCACAGCAGAGTTTACCGGCAGCGTACCCACAACCAAATGCTACGCCACCATCTGTACCATATCCTGGGCCAAGTACATCGACATATCCAGGGCAGTCGACATATAACTACTCGCAAGCAGGCTCTTCGTCATACAACCCTCCTCCGGCGGGCGCGCCGATGTTTCCTGGGATGCCGTCAACATATGGCTCGCCTCCTGGCCAGTCCTCTGGATTTGGGGGTCCGCCAATTTCCACCTATCCCGGGCAAGCTGCGTACCCACCTGCGAGTCCTCCAGTAATAGGGGTTCCCTCGTCACACGACTCTGGTCGGCAATCTTCTTATGCCCAGCCAGGTATGGTGGCGGTCTTTTCTTTCCCGAGGCCCCGAAGGTCGGCGATGCTGGGTATTCTAGTGCACCCGCTCCGCAACAATCCTCGCCTTATGGGCAAGCGCAGTCGCACTATCCTGGTGGGCCAGCCTATGGCGATGCACCTGTGTCTCCCAGCGGCCCTGGCGGCTTTTATGCAGGATCCTCTCCTGTGCCACCGCCGAGACCCCCTCCTCGTAAGTAGCTTCCGACAAGATCTGTATAGTGTACTTACCAACGTCACCCTCACGCGGTAGGTCCGTCGACATCGGGCTCGGGCTCTGGTACTGGTACACTTTTCCCTACACCGTCTACTGGTGCCTTCGGCTTTGCTCTGAGCGCAGTAGATCGCGTGGCAGGCCGAGAACGAAGAGAACAGTTGGAAAATCTGGCCAACTGTAAGTCTTCAGGGGACATTCCACGATTTATCGCCGTTGCTCACTGATTTTATCGCCTCATGTTGCTCAGCTGGTACCAAACTCTTCAAAAAGATAACGCGCTGAGGGCCTGGACAGAACTACAAGCTATAATCGATGAGCGATGGGCGATCTCGTACATGTTGCTACACATACATAGTAAATACATACGCTAATACTTAACAGATTCTGTCTTTTCAGTGGTAGGCGGAGTCTGTAGACGGAAATGAAGTGAACCACAGGTAGAATGTGGGAACTGAAAGCTACGAAGGAAGACTGGAAGACCAGAATTTCGTCCGCTCGCCGAGTTGTATTCATGTAATATGCAGCCATAGTTTCAATAGGTCATCGAAGGATCGCAGGCGCGGAAGACGCGGGAGACGCAAGGAGCTAATAGATCCAGCTTAGATCAGGCAACCGGAAGACAACGCGAAGCAACGAATTTATGCATCGTACATAGGCTGTAGCCATGGCCCAGTGTGATTCCTTTTCTTCTGGCTTGTGCAATGGCAATGGTCATGGTCATGATACTCGCGCACATTCTTTCCTTTCGTGAGTGCCCCTATGATTATCCCACTAATGACCTTAGTTGTATCCTGGAATTTTCGGTGATTGCAGGGCAAGCCCGAACTTGGCCTACCCTGTAAAGCTAACAGGTCAGGTCAGGTCGCATAACGATTGATCCTCTAATTGCCGGTGACCATGAGGACAAGCTTGAGAAACCGCTTAAGCTTCCTGGCTTTATCGGGAACTCAATGTCCCAACTGCACAGGCTCCTAGCACGGTTCTCAGCTTCTAAGCACAGTTGGTGCTTCAAGAAATTCCTGCTCAATGTACGTATCTGATTCCATTTAGCTGTATTTTCAAGGAAGTACGATGTGCAAAGCTGGCCCAAAAAGCTTTTCGAATAAACTTTGCCTCAGGGCTTCGCTACTGCCTCGCGTTCTTCCAGATCTTGCATAGTCACGTAAAGAACACCACAAACAATGAAGCTCTCTCGCGATATAAAATACAGCCGTCTCAGGAGCGTGAACGTCTCTTCGAACATCGCCGCTCATGGAGAATACTGGCGTGTCCCCTCCTTACTATCCCGCCCCAAGCATCAGAGTACCGGAGTCCCTGCACTATGACTACGTTGACTACGCCGCCACTGCACCACTCCATTCCTTGAGTTTCAGGGGCTTCTCAGAGAGATCTCCCTCTCATCACGATGATCAAGCCTACCATCGGTATTTTTCACCATACGGAGCTCAAACGACTGGGCCAGTCCCGTCTACGAGCGCACATGCCTACCTTTATGAGCATGCCGGTATGCCAATCGCCGGCCCATCCTCGTCACAAGGGCAACCGCCTTCGTCAAGCCAGCTTGGTGGCAACGTTTTCCGCGGTAACTGCTTTTCAGGCCCGCAGGAAGTCTGGCAATGGGGATCTGAAACGCCATATTCAGAGCAAGGTGCAGTACATGTACCAGCACCGCGCGGAGATGGAGGGTCTGCCTACAATAAAGAGCCAGAAGAGAACGCCCCGTTTGTGCGAACACCGACAGCCCAGCTACCGACCCCTGCTGCTATGGCCATCTTGCTGAATACTACTTCGCGACATTCGACCTCGGAGGGGCACCCTCCCCCTCCTCAATATACCCCCCTCGAGGACAGCAATTTGGATGAGGGAGACTCGTATCAAGCTGCTCCTGATGCCGCTGCTGGTAGTAGCCCGGGGGACAGCGACTCGGTCTCACGATCGGCGCCTGAGCCTCCAGTTCGAGAAAAGAGGCACGGATGCTGGATGTGCCACAAGAGTTTCGATCGTACGTATTTGGGCATTCACGGCACCGTCGCTAGTTCGCTGACCCCCCAAGCAGGTCCAAGCACACTCAGAAAGGTATACTATTCGAACCCAATGAATAAATTGATTCTTACCTTGCTCAACGTCACCAGCACCTCCTCGTTCACACAGGCGAGAAAGGTATGTCACTGTTGCTACATTGAACCCGAGGACAGCGGTTGATTAATGGATCACCCAGCGTTTAAATGCGATACGTGTGGCCGTCGATTCGGTGTCGCGTCGAACCTGAATCGCCACGTTCGCAAGTGTATCTTGAAGCCCGTCAACATGATTGCCAGAGGAGATTCCGACTCTCCACCATCTACGATCAGCGCCTCTGCTACTAGGCGCGGCAGAACCACTACGTCGGCCGAAAGCAATGAACAACAACAATCAGGAAAGCAAACGAAGCCCAAGCGCCACCGCCGTGCACCTTCACCGTCGAATTGGATACCTCCATCGCTTTTGGGATTCAACTTAAAACCCGAAGACTTCAAGAAATCGGTTCCAGTGCCCCTACCTCCTGTGGTCCCTTCGAAAACGGAGGAGCGAAACTCATGGGACGAGAATGTAGACGCATCGCCGTATCATCCCCGTGGGTGGAAGCACAAGTTGCCAGGTCCGGGGCTAGGCATGGGGCTGGGGCTAGCCCGAGACCTAAGGAACATAGACTTGGCCGGGAACGGGGGAATCATGCTTGGCCGAGTTTCAGTCTTTTGACCGTTCAATGAACGTAGCCATCATCTATAGTCGTTCTTGGCTTGCTTTACTTTGGGAACTAACACCAGTGCGAGGAGGGTCGGGAGCAAGGTCTGAATACTTATTTACGTCGTTGGAGTGCAAGTATCTACTACAAATACTATTATGCCGTGTACGAAGATATGATTGCAGTCGAATGTGACCATATTTGAGCTTTTGAGCCCCTACTGTACCCCCTAATATTTCCGAATCTGGAAGGTTGCCGGCGCGGCATTTCCACACGATATCTTGCCTTCGGTCACCGTACGCGACGACGCCGACGAAAGCTTCGGTTAGCCTACGTGAGCATACATGTGCACCACTTTGCATATCTTCTACTGAAACGGCTCTCCTTGTCACTTACAGCGCGCCGAGTTTCTTACGCTTCTCCAGCGACTGTCTGCGCTATGCCTATTACATCGGCCCAAAAGGCTGCCATCGAAGAGGTGATCACTCGGATCACCTCAATGCACTCATCTGAGAGGAGAAAGTACCAACTCGCTGGAATGTTCTTGGAATTGGTGGACAGGAAGGATTGGAGTGAATACTACGAGGTAAACTGACGCGCGAAGCTATAGAGCCCGAACTGACGAGGATTCCTGTAGATTATTCCTGAGCCTCGATGCTTGAATCATATCCGCTCGGGCGTGGAGAAGAACCGATACAAGGATGCGTTGGACGTTTACACGGATCTGTCGCTTGTCTTCTGGAACGCGCTCTTCTACAATGAACCGGATAGCACTATCGCCAAAGATGCTGCAACCTTGAAGGTTCGTTAGCCTGTTGGTTCTTATACACGTCTTCTTTGATCTTTCAAGGCTACGCTGGAGTCCGAGTGGAAGAAACGGCCTGTACTGCCCTTGCCCCGCTCATTTTCTCCACCTCCCTCGTCCGCGCAAAAGGTCCACAAAATGGCGGTAGACTCACCCCCTTCGAATCCAGCGCCACCAGCGCCAACTCGAGCGGAGGCAACTCGGAAAGCAGTAGCTTCAGAGACCCACAAATCACCCCCTGCACCACCTACTCCCGCTGCAATCGAAGGTTTAGACTCATCGGAGATGGAAGTTGACGTCGAAGGGATGCAGGACGACATGGACGTACAAGGTGGTGACTCCGAGGCTGGTCCAGATACCGGTCGGAATCCGGGCGATGATGAGATTATACGCCAGCTAGAGAAAGGGCTACCAAAATGGCCTGGAGCCTCCGACAAAGGGTGGATGCATGAAGTATCTCCTGTGGGTGTTCTAGCTCGCGTACTGATGACTAGCTCACCTCCTCCTGGGTACAGGACAGGTACTCCGAGGTTGTACACGCTATCAAGACCTACAAAGATGTCATGTGGGTACGAGCTCCTGTGTGTATAACTTTGTTTAGCTGATGCGAGGCATAGTGGTAATCGACTTGCTCTTGCACTGGAGAATATACCCGACGATGCTGCCGTGGAAAATCTATCTTACACGGTTTGCCATTTACTTATTGACCGTTCATCATATATTTACCCTTGAGCGGTGCAGGCACCTCTTTCCTTAAAGTTGATTGAGGTTCGTGGCACAGCTTGTTGGATATTATTCGCCCTTACACCCCAGCCTCCAGTCGCGTGCTCGTCACAAGAACTATGCTTCTTCAAAGGAGTTTGATATGGACATGACCAAGCTTTTTGAAAAGGCGCGAAGATGGCATGAGCCCACCTCAGAACCTTATGGGCGTACCCTCCTACTTCAGGTAAGTCAAAGTTACGAGATGAAACTAAGAGTGGTCTTGTCACGAGTTCTATTAGCGTCTCTATCACGCCTTAACGTCTGCAAAACCGCCGCCTGGACCGCCCTATTCTTCCACGAGTAACTTTGCCTTTATGGCAGCTGGTCCGAGTTCTTCGAAGTCTGGCGGCGAGGGGGCCAACTTTTCGTCGCTCCGCATGCTCGCTAAAGCCAAGACTGCTGTTGACGAACTCCATTACAAAGGATGGTCCGTCAAGCTAGGGGACTGGGTTCATATCAGCAATCCAGATGACCCGGCCCGTCCCATCCCCGGACAAGTATTCAAGTGCTGGACTTCTACAGACCCGTTAGTTCTCACATCTCTACAATCCTTGATTTCCCATGGTATCATTCTTCTAGAGCCCGACTCGGCGAGCCAGGCATAACTGTCGCGTGGTATTTCCGCCCTGAACAAGTAAGTACTTTCTCGATGTGGGTCCTTCAGCATTGAAAGAGTCCAATCAGACTTTCCACCCAGCTAGTCGCACGTTCTTTGAGAACGAAGTGTTCAAAAGCAGTAAGTTGTTTGACACTTGATGTGTATGGCAGTTCGCGAACTCACGGCATTCTCGTTAAGGCCATTTTGGAGACCATCCTTTGGAAGATATCATTGAAAGAATTGGTGTACAGTTTACAGCTCGTCATATCCGCGGCCGACCCCGCTCTCCTCACTGGTATCCGGGTTGGCCATTATACGTCTGCGACTCTCGCTATCATGATCAAGAACGAACATTCGTAAGGATCAAGAATTGGAACTCGTGCATCCCGGAGATCCTACGGAAGAATGCAGATTACATGCCTATTTATGAACTCGAGCGTGTAGTGTATCCACCTCGGATATCGAGCCCCTTCGTGGTTAAAAGCGGCAAAGGTGCCGTGAAAGGCCCTGGTGGGATTATTGACGGTAACAACACGGTAGAGGCTGATGTCTCGACGCTCGGCCGGAAAAGGACAAGGAGAGGAGGTCAAGAGATAGGAACACCAACTCAACGCGCTTCGCCCGCACTTCCTGCGTATGACCCCGCCACTGGTCCCTCATCCTCGGTGGTTCCTGGATATGAGTATCAGACATCACAGCTTTCCCACCATTTAATCCCAGTCGTCAAGCGGCCTGACCGTACTATCACGTCGGCGATTGGATCCATTGCGGGCCATCAGGTGCAAAGCGAAGAACTTCCTCCTGAAACAGGTAAAGACTTGACTTCCATTCCTACATGATTTGCTATGATGAGGGTTAATGATTCCTTTCAGCGCGCTACTTCGATCGTGACCCCGAGACGAATGAAGTGCTGTGGTTTGCTGCTCCGCCACTAGACATAGCAATACCGCCCGCACCGAAGCATAGTATGGAATATCTGCATTTCCTGGCTAAGCGAAAGAAGGCACTAGCCGATGAGAACTCGGCAACCCCTTCAAAGGCGAAGCGCACCAAGACTGTCCCACCGACGGTGACTGAGACTATGCGGGAGGTCTATATGGATGTTATGCATTCGTAGTAACGGAGCTTGGGTGTTCGTACGTTCTTTGTCCAGTGTCTTCATCAGCATTGACTATTTTTGACTGCTATCTCTTGCTAATCGGGCAACAGCCGACTTATAATATCCGATCTCACTATCAGCCTCCTTATTCCCAAGCACCGACATAGAGATGAATGCATCAATGGGCTGAATGCTATCAAGACAATTTTGGATTAAGTATCTGAAGTGTTCCTCGTCCAAAACGCCCATTAGGTCTTAATTGCTTTACACGAAGTGACCAGTGGAGTACTGGCGTCTCGGTAGAGGCTAATGGTATCATTTCATTTTCCGTCTGACAAATGTGCGACCTTCTCGAAGTTCTTATGTTCTCCCATGACATGACCATGTGCACAGCATTCCAATTCTATTCTACTTGACATCAACTTCACGATGGCACATCCTCCTGCGCCCTTGGCCCTCGAAGGTGCCGGCACATGCGAACGTCTAGGCTAGAATCATTGATGAACCGCCGATGGCCATTGCTCATTTATTTTCGCTCACAGCATTTTCTCATCTCTCCGGATTCGACGTGCTTCCGAAGCCCTTGCGTTTTGGGGTACTTATAGACATAAGATAGAGGTGGGAACCGTTTGCTTGAGACATACTCGGCCCCAGCCATCGTTCCTCGTCCCCTTCGACTGTCAACCTGCAGATGGCTCGATTCCTTTGGCTTCAGCTACTCGCGTTGGGCTTCGTCACTGGCTCCCAGGCTTCGTCTTTAGTCAAGCGTCAATTTCAGACTGACGCAGTTTGCGATTCGTCCTTCTCATGGGCACAGAACCACTTGCAGCAGTCACCATGTTTAGTCGCAGCATACGTGAATGGGGCATGCGGGTCAAACTGTGCGTCAGCACATCTACTACAGTGGTGACCAAGTGCTGATTCCTTCTTGCAGCATACACAGTCAGAAAATTGAATAATAGCAGCCACTACGATCCACCCCAAGGCTCTAAGGCGAACCCTTGCTCTTGGTGAGTTGCCTAGAGACGCCTCATAGATGCTGCTCATTAAGAAATAAGCTCGTGGGCTTCGTATAACTTGCTCAGTGCTTGCACTGCTTGTCAAGGTCAGCCAGAGTCGATCCTTACGTAGGTGTTAACTATCCCTGAAATACGCAGCTCTGACACTGCTGGCAATGTTAGATGGGGGGCTTGGACTTTTGGTTGCAATGGCCTCTTAGAAAATGAGTGCGTGATTCCAGAAAGAGTACCTGCTGCCCACGTTACTGACGGAGAATGATAGCTACTTTCCTCAAGACATTACTCTGGCGGCTGGGACAGCGATTCCAGCCTGGGCGGCAACTGATCGTAAGTATCAGATACTACCTTCAGGCAGACGATTGAGAACCTTGCGATGATCAGCACATGAATGGACGAACGAACAGTTCAATGTCAACATGGCGAAGGATACAGCTAACCAAAGTACGTCGTAAATGCACTCGATACAGGACAGTGGCTGATGATCTGAAGACCAAGGAGATCTCGTACCAGAGCCCCCTCATGGCAAATCAACACCAGTGGGCCCCATTGTTGGGGGCGTGGTTGGCGGCATTGGCGTCATCGGCATTGCAGCTGCTATTTTTGCATATTTGAGACTTCGCCGCCGAAGGAAGCCTGCGGGGACTCGTCCTCTTCCCAACATCGACGGTGATGATGTGCGCGATCATAAACTACCTTCAGTGCCCATCCACAGCCGAAAGGGCTCAAACGGTTCAAACGGCTCGATGAAATCGCTCACCACCGGATATTACACCGAGGGAACATCATACCCATACCCAACCTCACCTGGAACCGTGATGACTCACATGAGTGGTACGAATCCAACGCAGGCTGGACATTCAGAGAGCCTGCATTCTCCACCGATATCCCCATCGCAGTACACTACTCCTTCTCCGGGCCCGATACACGCTCAACTTCCTCTCGAGGCCATGGTTGAGCCCTTCTATCAGAGACAGCCGAGTAATGTTGATGCCAGGAGCGAGAAGACTGGACGAGTAATGGTGTATGACCAACCAAATGCATACCCCTCTCGACCATCAACACCGGCCCGAACTAGGAATCCTCCCGCCTATACCCCTTCTGCCCCGACTTCGCCACTCGCCCGGTCGGTGGAATTAGAGCAGGCCGATACCATTCCCGCCTATAGCGAAGCATCAGCCCCACGGCGCCGACGCGAAAAGGGTTCGGATGAATCAATCGGCGGGGCGGGGCCCGCTCGCGCGACGAGAGTAGAGCATCTGCGTGCAGCAAGCGACGCACCTAGCAGCATCGGAAGTCTAACCGAGATGCGAAACATACTCGGACGCACATTCAACGCTGACGAGGAAGGTACAGCAACTCGGAGCGGTCTCGAAACAGGAAATAGCGGTCACATCCAGTCCCCGACACCCAACTACCGACCAGCTATATAACTCTACCATACTTCCTAGTCTTCTATGTATTGTTAATAATTCGTGTAGCCATCGTAGCAGCATTCTTTTGCTGTTTGTATCGTTTACTCGTAGTAGGAATGCGGTTTGACCAAAAATAATGATATCCACTTCAAATCAGCCTTCCAGGGTCCGCAGCACAGCGTGTACGGTGGGTGCCGAACACTTGAATCAAAGTCTCCGTTGAATCGGTGCAGTGTAGCATGCCCTGACATGTGCCACATGTGGTTAGATGAAGGATTTCGGGGGTTTTATGTTTTAGCGCTGTCGCAGGTATTCTTGCGGAGGCTTGTGTCCATTTCTTTCCTTTTCACCTTCCTGATAGGATTGGCTTTCGCAGAAGATGCAGCTCAAATCTCCCGAGCATCTTCTCACCTTGCTATCCTTCGTGGTTGGTAGTGCGGCTGGTGCGGCGACCTCTTGGCGTGACATGGAGAAGCGACAATTTCAGACTGATGCTGTCTGTGATACCTCCTACGTATGGGCATCTAATTCGAAGCAGCAAACTCCTTGCATTGTCGCTGCGTACGTCAATGGAGCTTGCGGGACGAATAGTGCGTATTATTCGGTTCACTTAGTCTGCATCGTCTGCTTACAACTCTCTAGCCTACAAGGTCACGAAGCTTACTGATGGCAATCGCTACAATGCACCGAACGCAACGAATGCGAATCCATGTAGCTGGTATGCCAGCTTCCCTTTGTGATAATCATCAACCTGAACTATGGATCTTTGATGCAATTGCTAGCTCTTGGGCTTCTTACAACCTGCTGAGCGCATGCACGGCTTGTCAAAACATGGCCCAGTCGATTCCAACGTGAGTGTGCACATGCCTTACTGCGACTCCATCTCACGAACTGCACGCATCAATTAGATGGGATGCTTGGGTATATCAGTGTTCGAGTTATCTCAGCAACTCGTAAGTTGGTACAACATCATGCCAGCTGATGATCTGACCATGCTTCTTTGCACAGATATTTCCCCGCCGACATTACCTTAGCATCAGGCACCTCAATTCCTTTCTACGCGGGTACAAATCGTGAGCGCCTTCATTCTACTTTTAGCTGCAGCTTATCAAGACATCTCTTCAATAGCTGAATCATGGCCTAATCACCAGTTTGATCCTGTTCAGGCGAAGGCGATAGCGGCTGAGAGTACGTTAACCCCCCGCTATTTCTATCCCGCTTCCCACTGACCGTCGTAGACAACGGAGATCTGTCCCCGAATGAGGAGACTCAATCTTCCTCAAGCACGCCGATCGGACCTATTGTTGGCGGTGTGGTGGGTGGGCTTGCCATTGTCGTGATAGCAATTGTGGTGGTGGTGTGGCTTACTCGCCGCCGCCGACAACGCGAGAAGGCCGCCCAGCAAGGCCCACAATTTGATCCAACGCCTACCCCATTCCACACCACGGGCAATACGCTTGCACCGCCCCTTCATCTCCGGAACCTATCCGATATGTCCCAAAAGACCCTCGGCAGCACCACATACATGTCGACATTCTCCCCCTCGTCTCCGACTTCCCCGAGCGTGATAATGACACACGTCTCTGCACCCAGCACGCAATACGCCAACTCGGAGAGCGGCTTCACGGAATTCGGCCTAGTTCACCCTCCTTCTATCTACTCCTCTCCTTCGCCGCCTCCTTTGCCAACCAACAACTCTGGTGGCATAGGTCATGAACACATCATTGAGCCATATCGTCTTGTTTCCTCAGTCAACTCCCACGGCAGAACCGAATCCCGCACAAACGAGAAAGGTGGAATGGAGGGGGGTTACCCTATCTACGACAATCCTTCGTCGCCGCCTGGCATTCCGCCTATTGATCTGACGGAAGCAGTGAACACGAATACCAGCCCTGGACGACGTCGGATGAATCCGCCTGCTTACTCTCCGCCGCAGCCGGCCTCACCCCAGATGTTAGCGCAAGCAGCCCCTATCGGTACGCAATCAGGACCAAGCGAAGGGCCGAGTGCGTGGACTACGGCGAGTCCGATGATAGATGGCAAAGGGCGACGTGTACAGGGTTCAATCTCACGGTCGCAACGCGAGTATGATCCATCCGTCATGTCACCAAGTCCGACGGTCGTTACGGGCAGCGGCATTTACGCCGAGGAACCCGATGACTCTGTCGTCCACGGCGCTATTGGATCCCAGTACGCCGATCGCGACTCGCCGACTACGCCAGGTGGGCAAACAGTAGCGACAGGAGCCAGCGACTTTGTGTATTCTACTCCCTCACGCAAAGGGCGTAACTGATGGCGTTGTATTTCTGGAAGTACATAGCATGCGTTCGATTTGGTGATTATATTACGGTGGACAATGCTTTATTTATGACTTGATGTTACTTTATACACGCGATTCGCTACGCTGTCGTTGTACGAGCAGTGTATTTTTATGGGATTCGCCTGCTGAATGCACCGGATGAGGTTTCGGAAGAAATGTATTCTGGTCGGGTGATACCGTTCTATGATGTGTCGTTGAAAACGCCGTTATATAGCGAGTCTTTCCAGCGGCTGCCTTTCGTTCCGGTGACGATATCACTTCTCTCGATCTTTCGCTGAACCACGAGACTTGGAACGATAGAGTAGCTCTGGAGTCTTCCACTGACGATTAACCACGCGAACGCTTGATCAATAGCCCGAGAGTACGCGAAGGGAGAATACGAGAGGTGTGACCACAGTCGCCGGGCCCCCTTCTTCGATAACGCGTAAGCGTGAGTACATTTTGGTGCGTTGGAAGGATGGACGCGTGTTTGATTGAGCGGCGAGTGCGAAGGAAATACTTGCCACCGAGGGTGCTCTAAGGGCGGATAATGGGACTCATCCGACCAGCAGTGTCCTTTATACAACTTAGATATACGCTTTGTAATATAGAAGGATAACCCACCGAGGAACACAATATCCCAATCTTCGGGAAGCAAGTGCCAAATTGAGTGCAGACGGTCTCGTATGTCTCGTTCCATGTCGATATCATCTTCCAGAATTACGGAGGGGTACTGCGAAGTACTCATGGCAATTTGACGGATGGCTGTGAGGTGGGAATGCCAGCAAGCGATTCTCGAACGGGTGAGAAGCAGATGTTGAGGAGTGTCCGCCGAGTATGGGGGAATGATGTTATCCTCCAAGGCGCAAGTTAAGGGCGATGAATCCGAGTCACTCGAGTTGGTTACGTCGGCTTCGGATAGTGGTTCATGTAATGATTCCGGCCATTGTAGTATCGACGAATTACCGTTGATTAAACGAGAACGCCGGACGCGATCCAGCAGTGAGTCAACCAGCGGGTCCTCCGCATCCAAGGCGTCGATATATGTCCAGTGGAGCCCCAGCGAACCTCGAAGGAAGTCCATTTGTTCCCGACGATCCGTCCGTCGAAGTAGAGATATCACAAAGAGCTGGGCAGCAATCCTAAGCGTGCTCTCATGTCCGTCTACGATGTTGGTTTTAGATGATATGACTCTGATACGCCCTGGAATTAAAGCTTTCCAGGACAGCGGGGTAGAGAAATTGAGTGAGAGCGAGCCAAGAAAGATGCACCAGCACAGCGAAAGCAGAAAAAGCAAAATCGAGAGGGCGCACAAAAAGGCGATACTTGGAGACTTCTTCAGCATGGCGGCGAGTAGTAGGTATGTTTTGTGCTGAGGCCCTAAACTACCCTATCTCACGTGAGCTGAAGAGGTGCTTAGGAGGCAGGTGCTCTCAAGTCGAAAGTGCTGACACCTCAACCGTCTATGGGAAATGCCTCGAGCCTCAGGCCCCAGCGGTTGCCGTAAATAAGCTCTCATACTTACTCAAGAACCAGCTTGTAGAAATTCTGGTTCCTCCAATCCAACACAGATGGGGTGTTGTGATTGATTGTCGCCTACGTGGAGATCGCGAGCCAACTCTTGGAGGATTACTATCGAAGTCCAGCCATTTAAAGCTGTGCGTATACCTCAGGTCTGCCATTGATCAATTTGGTGGCAGGGATTTGAGGACGCAAACCCTGCAACACGTCCGCTTATTTGAGGATCCCCCTATTACCCCCTTTTTGACTTAAATTTTCATACCTATCCTCAGCCCCGTCATTGCTGTTCTAACTCATGGAAGGCCAACGGGCTTGAGTCAATGAAATCGATTGAATAGATGGTCCGATTGAGACTATGACGAAGTGCTGCGGTGTATGAAATCTTGTGAACGAGAATAAAGAGAACAAAGTGGTATGCAAGTAGATCTCAAAGACGAGCAATTAAAGAGGGAGATAGAGCCAGCTGAGCAACGCGGCGAAGTTCTGCATCTTCCATGATTCCCCGCTTGGAAGCCTCTGCTAATACCTCTAAGCACCAGTCTTGCCCATTCCACCCACTTCCTGGACGTCGGACAGGCATTCCATCGGCAATTTCTCCTAGGACTTGGCGCTGAGAGAACGTCATCTTGTCCTTGATAGAGATGTATATCCTTTCGGGATGGTCCTCCGGATTGTCCGCCACTATGAGGCCGCCCCAATTGGTGAGATGATCTTCGCCGGTGGGTAGTTCCTCTGGAATGATTTGGAAGCGTCGCTGGGCTACGTTGCCGCTGCCAGTAAATCCAATATCCCATGCGAGCATCCAATGAGCGCTCCTGTTTAACTGGGTATTGAGTGGGCTAGTATGACCGCCGGTGTGAGGCGGGCAGATAATCAACTTGACGGGAAGAGGATGGGTCGGCTCCTTGTAAGATAGAAGGCCCACGGGGCCAGTGCGACCAGATGGACGACCGAACTTGTCAACACAAACACGGATTGCCATCCTTCCGTCTTACGTTCCGGACGTTGAATTTGGAGGATGATTCTGGTGCTTTGTGATCGCGTCGGGCTGGAAACTACCACTAGGTCAGACAAATCACATAAGGGCCCGTTTGAAGACTGACTTACCTTTCAGCTGGGAGACGGCTAGCAATGTTTCGTGCTCGTGGGTGTTTGAGTTAAGCACGATGAAGTGCCTTTATATGATTTGCGCAGCAGTGCAAGTAGAAGTGGCCACATCCACATAAGAACAATGACGGATGTGAGCCAAACAAACTGTATAACTATACTCGGTAGATAGAGTGGCCACGGACAGGTTATGGGAGTGGTTATATACCATGGTCAAGACCTAGTGAAAGCAAAAGCTTGCAATAGGCAAAGGGGGCGCTTAATGGATTTCGCGGATGATAAGTTTCCTGTGGCAGCGATTGTACCAGATCAAAATGTTATTTGACTGAGGAGAGGGTAAGAATGAACCAAGCGAAATGTATATACGGCGTCGTTCCATGGCATGGCAGCTCATAGCCTCGTAGAGCCCTATCCACGTCTACTCCCTTCCCAGAGGTTTTTCTTTTCATGTTCAGCTCATCTGCGATTCAAATGTGTTGCTCCTACAGCCGAGTGTAACTTAGGAATATTGGCGTAGGCGCGATGGCTAGTTCGCCGGTGATACGTTCTCATTGGGTAGCCGGCTACTTACTGGAATTTGATTCCGCTTTGTTGTTATTCCCATATGCATAACAGGAGCGTTGAGGAGGCGGGGCGGTCCACCCGGACCGCCCGGGTCAACGACTGGCATCATTGCGCCTCTGCGCACACTATCACGGTCACCACTCTAATCGCCCTACCAAGTAGCTCGACATGTCTAACTTTTGCAAACATGGTGAAACGAAACACGGACCTCACATAGTTCAATGCAGCTTGGTTGTATCCAACCCGGACCCAACCCAGACCCAACCCAGACCTAACCGCAGCCCAACCTGCGAACTACAACGAATTGCGTTGGGATAAGTATGAATAATACTAATGGCATAGGTAAGATCCTGAGAAGCAGAGGAACCTGCCAAACACCGCCAGATGACTCTCGTCATCATGCCTCCATGGTGAACCTTATCACCCTTATTCTCATTCACTACCATTTACCTGTTCCAATCGTTTCATTAGTGGCACGCGGTTTCAAATATGCAGAGTTTTTCTGCAGACAATAATTCTTGGCGACGGCACGTGTCGTATTTTGACTTCGGACTCGGGCGCAATGACCAAGTGATATGATTTCAGCGGCGACCGAGAGAACAACAAAAAGACATGAGCATTCTCCTTCTGGAGAAGCATGTTCTCTTTACCCTCTTGGCTCTTGGTTGCCCTCAAATCACGAAGAAAGTGGAAGACGTTTATCCGATGCACCCTTGTGCTCGTCGCCACTCTCGTATTGCTAGTGGATGATGCGACGCTGCAGAGTATGGGTCAGGCAGGGTTCTTCGCTGCGTTTGTAGAGTCATATTTTCAGCACCGTCATATCTGATCGTTACGCTTCTAGGATTCTCGCAATAATGCTTCCGCCTTCGATGCCGCTGACACTCTTCATTCTGGCAAACATGACGTTAGTCATTGGTATGCTATTGGGGTGGGCGTGCGGCGCAGCTGCTATGGCAGCTGCTCTCAAAGCACGAAGTCAGACTCTACTTATCGCACAGCTACAATCGGCACAGGCGTTGTAAGATCATTGCTCGCTCCCCCATGTGCATCGAATTAAAATTTACGTGCTAGGTTGGATCCAAACATGCCAGCTGCGCTGCAGTTTGAGCGTTTAATGTTCAACGGCCACTTTCTCGACACACGTTCATCGGTCGTCTATGGCGCTTTCATCTTCGTCGGTTCCTTCTTTCTTGCGGCAATCAGAGGCCTCTCTCCTAGTTTGTCGCTGCTGTCCATATTTGCTTTGATCGTTCTCGACGTGATGTGCTCTTATGGTCCTCGTAAGTGCTCTTCTCTGCATCAATCATTGTTGCATTGACGCGGAAATAAACAGTATTCTACTCTGCTCAGTACACTATAGCCAAGCAGTTCCTTATACCCACCGGGTATTACCTTGCTATTGCAATCGCTTCACTTGTCCTGGTCTTCCCTGAGACACTGAATCATGTTTGGTTGTCTCTCCTTCTCCTCGCTGACTCTGTGTTCGCACCAATCAAAGAAACCCTTGACCTCCTCTCGCAAGCTCTCTCCAGCCGTCCATCGGATCGCGCGACATGGGAGTCTTTCACACATACGGGCACCAACCTTCGTCAAGTAGTCACGGAGGGCGCACAGGGCCTACTGGGACAGACTGCACTCCTCGACGTCGAGTTTTCCTTGGGTAAACTGGGGCCTGGTGACCTAAAAAAGGTCAGTGGGGAGGTCAAATCATTGATATTCCAAACCAAGTATGTGTTCCATTGATGGCGATTCGTTTTATTTAACCGCGTGTTCAGCGGGTTGCTTTCATTCCTCACTTTTGTTCAGGAAGGGAACAAAATGGACGAGAAGGAAGAGGCGGATTTGGGACGCTCCGCTTCTTCTCAAAAGGATAAGCGGGATGGTATGGCTACGCCTGATAGGTTGACTTGGCTCCGACGAGAGATACGCGAACATGAAACACGGCACGGGCACAGCCTCGATTCTCTGGTCCCGATCTTAGAAAGCGTGTCAGTAGGTCTTAGGAGCGCATGCGATGATGTGCTACGGGAACTGATTGGGTGGTTCGACGTTTGCAATTCGAGACGCTGGCGATCGCTCTTTTTCGATCTATTGGGGCGAGGTCAAACCGTGGAGGATTTTCAGCGTAGGCACAAGGAACTGGTCATGTTGCTCAGCAGGCTCGAGCAGGAAATCAAGGTATTTCAGGAAGGCAGAGTGAAACTCATAGAGCCATATAAACAATTCTTCGACGTAGAGACTGGCAAACTAAAGGAGACGACAAAGCATCTACCTACTACAGAGAAGTTCACATCGAGGTGAGTTTCCATACTATTTTCCTAGTTGTTTGCCACTTACTATAGACTGGGATAGGTCACTATTTCTGTGCTTTGTTTTCTGCGATACCCTCCTCGTATTCTCTGATCGTCTCTCTCGAGTCATGCGCCTGGTCGTTGATCTAGATCAGAAACGGTCGAAGGTGAGGATGTGGGCACCGAGCGGGTTTGGGAAGATTGGGAGGAAGTTAATGAGATCCAAAGGTGATGATGTGAAGGGTGTAGTACCCCTAGCCATGGGCAGCGCAGCGGATCCGTCGGAATACGTGGACAGTGAGAACAGTACTATGAGGGATGGGGATGGAGACGAGGAAGCCACACGGTCCAAGCATGAGGAGAGCCATAGGGGTGTTGATCATCATCGTAAGTCGTCACAGCCTCTTACGCTCTCCGCCGTCCTCTGATTTCCGTATGCAGGCCGAAATCCGGATGCCCTACCTCCAAGAACTGGGATGGGTCGATTCGCTGTTCGTTTGGGTGCATTCCTCCGCTGGTTCAAATCTGCCGAGGGGGTTTTCGCTTTGAGGACGGCAATTGTGACTTTGGCCTTGTGGATTCCGGCAGTTGTACCATCCAGCGCTGGGTTCAACTACGAGCACAAGGGACTGTGGGCGTTGGTCATGGCGCAGGTGCTTGTTGGCGTTTCCTTCATGCCACGCCATAACTAACTTGGTATATTTCCTTTGGGAGTAGATGTCGTTGGCAGTATACGCAGGCGAGCAGGTGCGCATCTCGTTGTGGTTTCTGTAACCCCCCTCATGTTATATAGATTGCAGGCATTGCGCTTAGAACGGTGGGCACGGTGCTTGGGCTATTATGTGCGTTGGCCTCAAGTGATTGTGATAAAGGTAGATCACTAATTACTACGGTCCAGTGGGAATGGCAGTGTGGTATATCGGGGCAGGATCGGGGCTCGGTAATCCTTACGGTGTCGTTATCTCCACGGTGTGTTTTACCCGTAATGATAGTAAATACTTTACTGACGATCCGGGACTTTATATTCGGTCTCAAGACGGTCTTCGTTGCACCGTTCCTTTACATACGCGTTGTAGGGCCAATGCAAGATGCGATGTTATGGATCCTCGCTGGCGTTACAATTATTTTTGGTGAGTAACCCCCGTTTGGCTGGCACCCTTTGAAAACAGTATATCAAGTATTAATTCAATCTATGTAGTGGTCGGATATAGCTGGATAGACTCGCATCTTGAGATGCTCACGAGCTCTGGGGTAGGCGTGGAAGTAGGTTGGCGTAGAGCGTGAGTGCTCGATTGTAACAAGGTATCTATTGGCGAACACTTACGCTCCCTCATTTACCAGACTCCTGGTTATTATCGGGTTCGTAGCTGCCGTAAGTGGAACATCTTTTTTCTTTGGTGGTCATTTGGCGTCCCAAATTACTCACCTCCGCCTTTCCAGTTCGTTGTCATGTTGTTCCCTCAACCTACATCTGCGCGGACACTTGTTCGGAAAACGGTCGCCTCATCGCTGGAGCAGCTCGGTCGTGTTTTTGCATCCGAAGTCGACGCAATTCTCGCTGAGGAAGCCAAAGGGCGCAAAGGGATAGTGGAAAGGCCAGATATGGGTGATCAGCTGGAGGGCGTAGAAGTATCGCCAAAGGAGAAGAGGGTGAGGATATTGGCAGAGAGGATGTTGACCATCGCGGTACGTACGCTACCTTGAGGGGTTAGCATGCCGTTTGCGGCGTGGCTGACTACAATGTTCGTTTGTATAGACGCGGCTGCAAACACTCACGCCATCCCTGGACACTGGCAAATGGGAGCCTCAGTTGCAGTGAGTCATCCATTCACCTCCTCCTCTACTTGCTGACTTGGAGTTTCTAGAGGGTCGTGGCCCCAGCATCATTACCAGGCCTTGCATACACTCGAGTCAGTCCAAATCGAAGTTACGTCATTCGTCGCTGACCAGGACTGTAGGACCCGGTTACTCTCTTGTCTCGGACTTCTGGCTGGTTCATTCGTTAGACTGGACACCAATTGGTGTTACATCCTAGTTCATAAAGTCAGTCTTTCCTCATCTTTCTTTTTCATCCTAGCTGAGACTCGCGTTAGACTCCTTTCCTGAACCCGCACCTTGTGAGGCGCTTTTGTTTTTTCGACGCAGAGGCAATAACGCAGATTATTGCTTGTAGCTTGCTGATATATTTTCGACTATCTCTGTCCTTTCACACGCCTTATCGGCGGGATATCCAGTACCGGCATCGTTGCCTCGACTCCGTGACCGACTCATATATCATGATCGACACATGTTCGCTCATGGTCAGTCGTCGTTTCTCAAACCGCAGAAGTGTAGCGAAAAGAAGGGACTACTTGACAATGGTTATTCATCGACAACCGAACTCGACCCGAGCCCAAATAAAGTTGACGGTGTGACTATTGGATTTGAAGAGTTGACTTTGGATGTATTGATTGTGTGTGATAGACTGTATTGCAGATCCGGTATAACTAACCCCAGTTCCACAGGATGACCAGCTACCCGCACACTCAACTGCTGTCCTGGCAATTTCCTCAATTCTGGCGGTAAGATGCTTTCATTACAAATTGTACGCCGACGAGTATACTCACTTAGATGCCTTATAGATCATCGACGAGATCGCTGATATAATTCGTATCCTGTGCGGCGAGACCTCTTTTGAAGGAATAGGTGCTCTTCACCAAGAATATTTGAATGGAGAGGAAGCCATGTTATACCATGCATGAGGATCATACGTAGTTTTCTATTTCGCATATTCGTATGGGTCAGTTGAATATTTTCATCACAGGGTTAAATATACTTACCCCTGCCACAGATTCTCTGTTGAACCGCTGGTATCCTGGCAGGGGGGCCATAATTCTGTTATATCATTTGCCACTAATCACTACCACTGTCTTTTTTGTCGCTTAGTCCTCTCGTTATACACTCCATTCTTTTTTTGCTCTTCAGAAACTTGGTAATAGATTGTCGCGAGAGTAGCTCTTGCTTTCTCTCGTAATATTTTGCTGTTACCCATTGCCTAGTGACTCGTCCAATTCATATTGCAGGGTAGTACTTGTGAGTTCAAACGTGCACCATATTGTGCTTTATCCAGAAGACTAAGAGGGAAGTCGGTATTATGTAAATATGGTACTACCGATTAGAGCCTTGGGTAGGCGACATATAATTTTGATTTTCCTCAAGAACTTATTCACGGCCCTCTTGGGTGGTATAACATAGCCTCTTCCCTGCTGAGGTATTCTTGATGTAAAGCACTGATTCCTTCAAAGGACGTCTCGCCGCACAGAATGCGTATTATATCTGCGATCTCATCGACGATCTATTGTCCTGCGTGAGTACGTTTGTAGCCATATGCGGTTGGAGGATCTTACACCCAGCACCGAGGATATCGCCAGAACGGCAGTCGAATGAGCCGGCAATTGATCATCCTGTAGACTCAAAGTGAGCTATCCATGCACCTGACCCACTAACGCGGGATCGGTCCACCACGCACCATCAACACATCCAAAGTCAACTCCTCAAACCCAATAGTCACCCCGTCTACTTTATTCGGGCTTGGGTCGAGTGCCTTGGTGGATGCATGGCCCGGCTCCGCCTTTTCGTTGTCATCTTTCAAACTGAGAGGGACTGACTGCTCGTGTGCGAACATATGTCTGTCATGATAGATGAGTCGGTCGCGAAGGCGGGGAAGCGAAGCGGGTACTGGGTGTCCTGCTGATAAGGCATGTGAAAGGACAGAAATGGTCGAAAAGACGTCCGCGAGCTGTACGCGTAGTCGGATTATTGATCGGACAGAAAGTGTCATTGTACTTACCAGATAGGGGTTGAGGAAAGGGGTCTGCGGCCCAAATTTAATCAAGGTGAGAAATGGGGGATAGTCGGCTCACTTTATGAACTAAGATGTAACACCAGTTGGTGTCAAGCCTGACAAACGAACCAGCCAACAGCGCAAGGCACGAGATTAACCGAGTCCTACGGAGCAAACGCCTATCAGAAAGGGCTTCACAATCGTTGTGACGAGATCATACTCAAGTGTGTGCAATGCCTGATAGTGTTGCTGAGGCCACGAGCCTCTAGAACACCTGGTCAACGAGAGGAAAATGAATTTAACCCCTAAGTCACTCACTGTAACTGTGGCTCCCACTTGCCAGTGGTCAGAGATGGCGTGAGGGCTTGCAGCCGTGTCTATCACACCGTTCATGATGGTCAGCTCCCATCTCGCACGCAATTCATGACGAGAACACGCACCGCAACAGCCAGCAACTTCTCCGCTAGCTTCCGGATCCTCTTTTCCTTCGGTGACACCTCTACACCCTCGATGTGCTCATCCATGTTCGGCTTTTCTAATATGCCTTTGCGTCCCTTGGCTTCTTCCGCGAGGATGGCGTCAACCTCAGATGCATATACGCGGCCGAGGTGTTCCAGCGATGCAGCAACCGTTCTCCTAACGAGGGTCCGCGCGGACGTAGGTCGCGGGAAGAGCATGACAATGAACTAGAAAGCAAGGCAGACGAGATGATTCAGTAAGCAAGACAACTACCGGACTGAGATTCAACGCACAGCAGCAGTGAACCCAATGACGACCAAAAGGCTGTTGGAGGCCAAAACATCAGTATTCGTGAATATCTTGCCGTTTCGGGCACCTACGCTCGACGCCATCCTAATTCCACTCCAACCCCAGAGTTTGAAAAAATCAACAGATGGGTATCTATCCAACTGTATCCAACGACTGTACGTTCCATATAAGTTCCTATCTCCGCGCGCCACATGTAAATAGGCATTACGCACCGAAAATGATTGTAACACCAGCGAGGATCCATATCATCGCGTCTTGGAGGGGCGCCACAACGCGCATGTATAGGAATGGCGCAATGAAGACAGTCTTTCGATGGAACAGGCAAAAACAGCCAGTCAGTAACGTAGCTACGCCGTGAGTGAGCAACACGCACCGTGGCGACAACGATTCCGTACGGATTGCCAGAACCTGATCCTGCTCCGATATACCACACAGCCATTCCCACTAAATTACGATAGTTAATGTCCTGTATGGTAAACTGGATGGGGAGAATCGTACCCAATAACCCAAGCACCGTTCCTATCATTCTGACCGTAATGCCCGCAATCTAACCGACACCACCAACATCAGAATCACCAAAGATATGATAAAAACACTGGAAAAGCACGAACCTGGTCTCCGGCGTAAACACCTAGCGAGGTCTACACATACGCAAGGCAGCCAGATGAATTAGCCTCTACACATGTAAAAAAAGGGAAAGTAGTGCCAAGCACCTGCGCCATAATCAACGCCCACAGCCCCTTGTGCTGGTAGTTGAATCCCGCACTCGATGGTGCAACCGCAGGGATCCACAGCGCCAGCGTCACAACAGCCGTCCGTAGAGCAAAGATCCCTTCGGCAGATTTGAACCAGCGGAAGAACGAACCCAAACGAACGGCAAATCGGCCCATGCCAGTTCTTGGAGGTAAAGCGTCGGGGTTGCGGCCTGCAGCGAGATTATGAGTTGATAGGAGTTAAGAGGCAACAGCCACTAACGTTCGCATCGATCATCAAGGTCCGCTTGAGCTTTCTTATTGGGAGGGGGCGAACGTTCCCTCGTGCTATCCTCATCATCGTCTACATCGTCCTCACCCCTCATCGTGCTGTTCTCGCTATCGATGTATTCCGATGGGTCCGCTGCGGTGCCCATTGACAGAGGGACCACACTTTTGATATCCTCACCTTCATAAGCTCTGGTCTTCATCAACTTCCTCCCGATTTTTCCAAAACCGCTTGGTGCCCACAGTCTCACCTTCGGTCGTTTCCGGTCAAGATCGATAATGAGGCTCATGACTCTCGCGAGACGCTCGGAAAACACGACGAGCGTATCGCAGAAAACAAAGCATAGGAATAGAGACCTATGCAGAAAAGCAAGGTCAATAAGTGGTGACGAGTCCTTAGCAAAGGGACAAACCTCGACGTAAATTTCTCTGACGTAGGAATGTGCTTCGCTGTTTCCTTCAATTTCCCCGTCTCAACATCGAAGAACTGCTTATACGGCTCTATAAGCTTCCCCCTGCCCTCATTTTGGAAGGAGCCTATTTCTGCCGTAAGCCTCTCAAGCAGTGCAACCAAGTCCTCATGCTTCTTCCGAATGTCCTCGTCTGTCTGCCCGCGCCCGATCATATCAAAAAACAACGATCGCCAGCGCCTCGAGTTGCAAATATCAAACCACGCAATTATCTCTCGCAAGACATCATCGCACGCACTCCTCAGTCCGACGGATGCGTGTTCCAAAATTGGGACCAGAGAATCGAGGTCGTGGCCATGTCGCTGCTCGTGCTCGCGCATCCGCCGCCTAAGCAAAGTAAACCGATCCGGCGTAGCCGCCCATCCTGCTTCTCGCCTTTCGTACTCGGTGTGGAAGACGCTGGCCGCCCAAACTCCTCCTCCTCCTCCTTCTCGTCCATTTTGTTCCCCTCCTGCACGAAATTGAGGAACGAAAGCAACCCGCTGGGCTCACCGTAAAACACAATCAAAACAAGCTAATTACACACGTACCTCGTTCTGAACATCAGCGACTTCATCTCCCCGCTGATCCTTTTCAAGTCGCCAGGCCCCAACCGCCCCAACGAGAACTCGACGTCGAGAAGGCCAGTTTGCCCTAGTAAACCTTGTGTTCCAGCGATCACCGCACGGCGGAGGTTTCCGCCCTTTTGCGTGAAAGATTCCCATGTCGCACGGTCAGACGGTCGGCTCGACAGAGCTTGCGAAAGCACCCCGAGAGTTTGTTTTGTCGGGCTGAACACGGAGTCGGAGAGGAGAGACAGCCACGCATGGTTCAGCGTCTCGGGGAATATCAGGACAAGCGAAGCAAGGGCGATAGCAAGGTAATAGGACGTGGGAAGTAGGAACTGCTTCGCTATCGTATATTGCGAAGCGTAGAACACTGCCCGTGTCTGTGTTAGCCAGCTGGCACAGATACACAGAGAGGCACGCACGAGGTCCATATGAGCACATTACATCGAGAACGATCAAGCCGAAGATAGACACCAGGGCGAGATTGGGCACGAAGCCCCTCAACGCTCCGAGAAAGAATGCGCCGATGAAGATGAATGCGCCATAGACAGCCGACGAGCGCGCGTCGAGGAATCGACCTTGAAATATGAACTGTTGGAATTGCAGCTGCACCGGCACGTTTGGATCCAAGCTAAGACGAAAGTCGGTTTCAGCGGTTGGAGCGAGGCAACGGACTTACGATGCCTGCGCAAGTTGCAGCTGGCTGTTCAGGAGAGTCTGGCTCCGGGCCTTGAGAGCAGCGGCCATGGCAGCGGCGCCCCACGCCCATCCCAGGAGCATACCGATGCCCAAGGTCAACCCCGCGAGGATGAACAGGGTCAATGGCATCGAAGGCGGAAGCATTATTGCCAAAATCCTGCAATGATGTTAGGGGATCCCCTCGCGCCCTTTCGAGAGAAGCTATACGTACGCAGCAAAGAATCCCGCCTGTCCCATGTTCTGCAGCGTCACATTATCCACGAGCAACACAAGCGTGGCGAGGAGGACAAGGGTGCATCGAATGAAAGTCTTCCACTTTCTTCGCGAACGGAGAGCCAACAGAAGCCACGGGGGCAAAGAAAACATGGTCTCAAGGAAATGGGGATCCGAGGCTGTATTTAAGCACAACGTAACAACGGTTGTTAAATCATGGGCACCTCGCCGGAGTTAAAACAAACTTGAATTTGGACCGAATAGAAGAACCGCCGGCGAGCACACGGTGCGCGTGGGTTTTCTAGCCACGTGATCAATAAGAAGTAATCTCCCTTCAGGCTCAAAGTAAGTTTAGCATATATTCTGCACCGTTCTGCCTTGTTGCGTAGCCGACGAAAAAACATATTGTCATAAAGGTAACCACATGTATGTGGACTCCCTAGATGACATCGGTCTCAACACTATCACCCCATATCTGGATAAACTTTACAAACTGATTAGGCCTTCAGTACAGTTGTCAGTCTATCATGTACCTCGACTTAAAGGAACGGGCAACTTACAGTAAAAGTTCATGGTGCCCAGGGAAATTATCCATGCCACTGCTTCGTACCGGATTTGGGTTCAGAGTAAGGTATGCCTCAAATACGGGACTATAGGATGTCATCCAATGTACATATGTCGGTGGAGCCACGCTTGGGTGTTTGCCTCGTTTCTTCAGGACGATGTCTTGATCGTGACCCGTTTGTGTGACTGAAAGAAGTACACAAATTCAGCTACCATTTGTCAGAAAAGGAGCAAGCGAGGCCTACTGAGCGCAAGGTTTTTCGCTTCTATTGATAAACCATCCCGCTTGTTGAACTCGTTCGCGATGAGTTCTCCGTACGTACGAAGGAAGTCTGGGGTGTTGGCTGTCGAAGCTATCGCTCGGGATAGGATAACTCGCGCACGCATACCCTGTCCTGGCGGTGCAGCTACTGTCCACCTTCAGATACCGTTAAGCATGCTACAAAAACTGCCGCAATACGATTGCATACCTAACACCACCGTCGAACATTTCTATCCCATCCAAAGGCTCCCTGACGGTCCCACGACCCCCAGTAGCCCAGGCACTCCCACTTGCGCTCCTTTCAACAGCATAGCTCGCCAGCCCGTCCTCAAACACGTTGCACAGCTTCCTAAAATCAGTTGCGAAGCCGTCTGCCGTATACGGTGAGGACGGAAGGTATCCCAGATCACCGACCTGCACTTTCACGCCGTCCGCGAGAGTAAGGGAAGGGAGGACACGCTCGTTCATCAAGAGGTGATGTATTGAGTCGACAGAGCCTGGAATTTCAAGGCGTCGCAGCACGAGGTAGGAGGGATCAATAAGCCGAAGCATATGGGTGTCCAGAGGCGGAGGGATAGCATCGAACATTGGCAAGGGACCTATCAAAAGGCTCAGGGAAGTATACTGTGTCTCTACCGCTGGTCGCGTGGGAGTAGGAGCGAGCGTAGTCGTCGCAGCCGGCTCAAGGCACCCTGGTTGAGGGTCTGAAGCTTCGACAATTTGGGTACTCGGGCCATCAGGCGTGTTTTCATCGTCTGGAGCTGGGTCTGCAAGAGGGGTGACGGGGGCCTCGGCGGCACTCTGAAGCTTCATAACAACTAGGTATACTTCGGTGATAATAGCGGTCTTGAAGTGCGTTAGAACCATTCCTACCCCACGGGATAACCTCAAGTCCCACCTTGAGTCTTTCATTTGCATCAGACAACATTGTGCCGAACTTTTGGAGATCAGCACGGATGTCGTTGCTGTAGACCAGACGCTTGATGAAATTTGTAGCCGCAAGACGTTCCATGAAAGTTGAGATCTCTTGTAGAGTTCTAAGCACATGTGCATTGTGAGTAGAGGTGTGGGTGACGCTTGACACTGTTTCGTACGTCTCAAATGCCGTCAGGTACACTACGAGCCCAGGGGCCGCGTCCCATTTGTCTCCAAGTTGCTTCCTACGCTCTTGGAGCATGACCACGGCTCGTGTAGCAAGCTCCAAACAGCCTTGTTTGTCTCCTTCCATTTTCTAGCTAACCTTTAGTATTGCAGGCGGCAGTCCAAACAAAGTACGAGGCCCACCTGAATCGTGTTCAGAATATTGAGCAGTATAGATGCAGCGCCTTTGACAAACGGAACACCAAGCATGTCGGCGACATCTTTGCCAACGGAAGACACGGTGATGGCGACGGTCAACGCGGTGTCGCGCTGTTTCTTGGTTATCATCGGGGGCATGCTGGGGAAGACGAAGGCTGTTGAGCGGGCGCCATTGTTGCGCTAACCATTTGAACAGCCTGTCGATGCGGACAGATCAGGCATCACAGCGCAATCACAACTTCGTGAGAGCGACTTGTTGACCTGCTCGAAGTGGAATCTCCGGCTTCTCGATTGTCTGTATACTGGCCGCGCGCTTGGTACCTTGGTACTACCTATAACAACGGGGGCGGGATCCTTCGGCGCTCGTGAGCATTCGAAGTCACGACCGTCGACGGTCGATGGCGTCGAAGCAAAACCATATCACGCGAACGGGAGCCACACCTAAACAATCGCGCAACGTGGTCTGAAGTAAGGACCTGACGAACACATGCAAGGGGCGCACATGTCTTTTAATGCCGACCACACATATCCACGATAGCGTTGCCTCAACGCCGGGGAATGAAGAGATTGAGGTCAGTATCTCAACGAGCTACGGTCGAAAGCTTTTGTTGCTTGTCTCTTGCCAATGTCCGGAAACTTGGCCTGCGGGCGCCGGCCCTCGGCCCTCCTCTCAACCCCGGGTGGAATGATAAGCGTTCCGGTTCAGGGGGGCAGGGGCGTGACAAACCTCATTCCATTCACACCGGACGTCGACATTGCCGGGACCCCACTTTATAAAGTCAATGACACCGGGTTTACCCACGACATAACCTTTCAGAGATCACAAAGCAATGGCCGACCGTCTATCCCAAGTTTCAGGACATTTGACGAATACCTACGGGCGTGGCTTGCTCGCCGGCGAAGTCGCCATCATAACGTGAGTGTGAATGTAGTCTGTGTAATGCGGCGGTTAGCTCATTGCTGTTCTAGCGGAGCTGGCCAGGTATATAGCATTCGTGCAACCAGCCCCTGTATTAACTGACCTTGGGGATCCATAGGGAATAGGTCGTAGCACTGCCCTCCTGTTCGCGAAGGAGGGAGCTAAAGTTGTAGCGAGCGAGTGAGTCGCCAATGTTTGTAATGTCCGGATCTACCCTAACCACCCCGAAGCATCGACGCAGGGAGGCTGGATGCCGTTGTAGCAGAAATCAAAGCCGCCGGTGGAGATGCTATTGGTGTCGCTGGTGATGTTGGCGCAGACGACTTCCCCAAGAAGATTGTCGACGCCACGATAGCGTGCGTATACTCTATTTTTGACGCGACAGGTCGAATATGAAACCCGTCTATAGGAAATACGGAAAGATCAACCACATTGTCAATAATGGTGGGTGGTATGTCTTCCGTGCCATTTCTTCTCTGACCCAAGTCTAGCCGGCTTCACCTACGACAGAATGCTTCATACGACCCCAGATGATGCCTTCGACATCATCATGAAAATTCACGTTCGTGCGCCGTTCAGACTCGTGCGACAGGCCGCTCCTTACTACCGCCTTAAGGTTAGCTGACGCTCCCTTTTCCTGTTTTCCATTAACACTTCTTTGTGATGTAGCACGCCGATCAACGGGAGAATAGGTCGATAACTTACGTTTCCTCAACCAGTGGCCTACACGGCAATGTTGGACAGGCGAATTACGCAGCTGCTAAGGCTGCTGTCATTGGTTTGGGAAAGACGACCGCGAAAGAATGGGGCCCCTTCGGTGTGCGGGCTAACACCATTGCCTTTGGACTTGTTCACACTCGGTAAGCAATATACTAAACACCTGATAGTATGTTTAATCGCTTACCATAACGTTTTGTGTAGACTCACTGCAGCCAAAGAAAAGGGTGCCGCTATTGAGATTGACGGAAAGAAGGTCGCTCTTGGTGTACCCGGTGCCAAGGGCCCATCGGATGAGGAGGATCTTCCCTCGATCCCTTTGAGACGTGGCGCCTCTCCTGACGAAGCTGCTGGTGCCGTCCTCTTGTAAGCCCCTGAATTTCGTTTACCACTTCTTATCTGACGTCGTTGCAGCCTGTCGTCTCCTCTCGCTTCGTACGTTTCCGGCCACACATTGGAGGTCACGGGTGGTGGAGGTATCTAGCTTCACTAACGTTTGCTCCACAAAATCAGAATTCTGTTCACCAAAGTTACATGTATGATCATAATATTATTCGGAACTGAGACATTTGGTAGCAAGTAGGTAGAAACGACGGAAGTTACATTCAAGTACAGATGAGCAACGAGGATCATTTCTTCGGGACTGCAACGCGCCTTGCGGCATCAGAGGCAGTCTTTATTTCTTGCGAGGTGAGCAATCCCTTCTTCTGCGCCTGATCCATGACTTCTTCGCACCAATTCTGGGAGTTACAAGCCGCGCCAGGTGTCTTCACCTTTGCGGCTACTGCGATAGTCTCCAAGGATTTTCTTTGTGCCAGACTCATAACTTTGAGTGGGATAGCAACACTGATGCTAGAAGCCTTCTCCGCCTTGCTGACAGTCCAGGTGATTGGGCCATTGTTGCTGAGACTGTCGAAGCCAGAGTCGAGTTCCAAACGTCGCTGTATGAGGTCTCCGTCCTTGTTCACGCCCATATCCCAGGCGAATAGCCACTGAACGTCCTTCGCCGCAGGGTACCCTTGTTGATAACGGGGGTTCACTACAAGGTAGACTTGCAGAGGCTTGTTGGGATCCTCGATGCTGAAAACACCGACGCGGCGGTTGTAGTACGGGTGATTGATTGTAGGGAAATATGACATTCCTTGAGGCTACGAATTGCTCAGTGAACCCTTAAAGAGTAAATGGGCGACGTACTAGTAAGTGGTAGTTTGGTTTCAATTCGTTCCAACCCTGTCTAGCCGCCTTTTAATATACTCGGTATATTGCCACTTAATGTAGTGGCTACTTTGCATGTCCATGAGGGCTATGCTGGCCACTTCGCAGACAATGCCTCCCCTCCATGGCCATAATTGGCTTGCGGCGCTAATCTAAAATGACTATAAAAGGCAATTTCTGTTCTACTTCCGGGTATGGATGTGTAAGACTCAGGCCGATTGTGGGGGTGGCTAATCCAGTTTCGACGAGCCTCACTTCAGGAACAATATCCTGGTCATTGGGTGGCTTTGTCTCTCTCCGATACCAGTGGCTGCTGGGATTCTGCCACGATGTCAGGGATAGCTAAGAAACGTTGATCGTGGAAACGTATTACTGACCGTGGGAATTTATATTGTGGAAACCTTGCCGTTCCCTTCAACAATGATCACCGCCACTTTGTAATGCCCAGCATTGGACCAGAGATTCCCGCTCATCTATTGAGAAATACCACCCCAGGAGACGAGCAGCAAGGGGAACCCTCCATAGGCCCGAAAATTCCGCATGCACTTACTACTGCTCCCGACGACGATGACGACGACGACGACTACACCCCTCTACCCCCAGACTTAGTCGCATCAAGATCAAGTGATAAAGTACGTCCCGCAAGGCCTATATTAGGACCATCTTTCCCGCCTGCTCCAGGAAGCAGCGTAACTTTCGACGACTCTGATGATGACGAGGTTGGGCCGAAGCCCTTGCCCGCAGGCATCAAGTACAGGGAGCAGGATGCCGTTGCGCAGTTCATAGAAAAGGAAGAGGCCAGAAGGAAGAACGCGGAGGTGAGCCGTTAGATGCTGCATCTTGATGTATGAAGGTCGAGACAGTGTAGGAAGCAGCGAAACCAAAAACCCTGAAGCGAGACGAATGGATGTTGGTGCCGCCATCATCCTCTGATTTGTTAGGCAGTGAGTTTCTTGTGAAAGTTTCATCTATCATATTGCATAACAGGCCTGCGCAGATTTGGATCCTACAAAACTTAACAAACCCCGCCAATTCTCCCGTTCTGCAGCGCCTGCTCGTGAAGTTGACAACTCACTATGGACAGAGACGCCCGCAGAACGTCAACAACGAATTGCTGATGAAGTCGCAGGGAAGAAACGCAGAGCTGCTAATGCTGAACCCGCGCTATCAGTCGAAGAAGAGCTAGAGATGCGTAAGAAGAGAAGGGTGGATGAAGCAATACGGAAGGGGGTCGAGGAGCATACGGTGCGTGCACTCCTTAATATGCTTAGGCTATCGTGTTTACTTCAGCACCGTAGCGCAACATACGAGGCTCAGCCCTCGTAGACCGCCATGCCAAATCATCGAAGCAGGATGATGACCCAAAAGCGAGCGCTATATGGGAACATGGCAGAGATATGTCTCTCGGAGGAAGACTTATGGACGATTCTACTCGGGCAAAGATGCTCAAGGATGCGAAGAGCCTCGGAGACAGGTTTGGATCTGGATCAAAAGGTGGCTTCTTGTAATCAGTATTTATGTCCATTATCTCCTCCGTCCTCGTCGCTAGCATCTACGGCGACTTTGTCATTTTCATCGAGCCTAGAACCCAGCCGCTACAACGGAATGCTCACTAAGAGTGCGAGCCAGGTGCTTTTCAGTCATCTTATTTGTCGTATCTCTCACCCAATGGCAGTCACAAGGTTGACATACTTGATAGAACCATTTCAAAGAATTCTTCCGACGAAGTTCACCATTGTGATCTCATACGCTTGCGCGTGTTGGAAGCTCAAGGATGAACGAATGACCCGGTACTTATGCATATGCCTCGCTCTACGCTCATCCCCCTGGCTTGACTTCTCTCAATCGGATGCGTTTGCTTCGCGGCGCTGCTGCCTTACACGGTCCGACGTGGGCCAATCTACACCACCAACGAGCCCCATGATCGCGAAGCATACGCTTAGTGGCATTCGACGGTGCGACGAAGGTCCGCATTTGGGGCCGAGAAGTATATAAGATGCTATTACCACTCCAAGTCTCAGCTAGATTATCATGACCAGGCATCTGTTACCCATCGTCTTGGTGGCATGTCTATGCCCGCATTTCATCCTGGCTGCTGGATTCCCTGATTGTGCCAATGGACCCCTCAAGAACAACACGGTCTGCGACACCAGCAAGAGCGCCAGAGAACGAGCTCAAGCTGTAATTAGCTTGTTTACCGATGACGAGCTCATGTCAAACATGGTGAACGAATCGCCCGGGGTGCCGAGGCTGGGACTTCCAAGCTATAATTGGTGGTCAGAAGCCCTTGTAAGCACGCTCTCCTGGCGTTTGTTCTCACCGAGGGCTAATCACACGATGGGCGTTCTAGCACGGGGTTGCTTCTAGTCCTGGTGTTACATTCGCTCCCTCCGGGAATTTCAGCTCTGCTACGTCATTCCCTCAACCTATCCTCCTAGGGGCTGCTTTCGACGACGCCCTCATCAAATCCGTTGCAACTGTGATCAGCACGGAGGCTCGGGCGTTCAATAACTTTGGCCGCTCAGGCCTGGATTACTTCACTCCCAATATCAACCCGTTCAAGGATCCCCGATGGGGACGTGGTCAAGAGACCCCTGGAGAGGATCCATTTCACATCTCTCAATATGTGCTTCAGCTCATTGACGGCCTTCAAGGCGGAATCGACCCGAAGACCTTCAAGGTGGCCGCGGACTGCAAGCACTTTGCCGCTTATGACCTCGAACTCTGGCAAGGCATCGACCGTTTCCACTTCGATGCTACCGTCACTCCCCAGGATCTCAGCGAGTTCTACCTTCCACCATTCCAAACGTGTGTCAGGGATGCCAAAGTCGCTTCGGTCATGTGCAGCTACAACGAAGTGAACGGAGTCCCGTCCTGCGCGAATTCGTTTTTGCTGCAGGATATTTTGAGAGATTTGTGGGGATTCGACGAAGATCGATGGGTCACGTCGGACTGCGATGCCGTCGATAACATCTTTAGCACCCACAACTTTACGTCCACGGCCGCTCAAGCAGCTGCTGACGCATTGAAGGCAGGGACTGATGTGGACTGTGGTTCCGCTTACGCCCTTCATCTACCCGATGCATTGAGCCAATCCCTGGTCACGAGGGCGGACCTAGAGAAAGGTATGGTCAGGCTATACACATCTCTAGTTCGGTACGTTCCCTTCTCTACGTCAATACCACGACTACAGAAGGCTTACCATGCGAATTTGCTTGATAGACTAGGCTACTTCGACCCTCCGGAGAGCCAGGCATTCCGTCAAATCGATTGGGCTGATGTCAACGTCCCGAGCGCTCAGGCTCTCGCTCACCAGGCAGCCGTAGAAGGCATCGTAGTTTTAAAAAATGACGGCATTCTTCCGTTAAGCAAGAAATTCAGGAGCGTCGCTGTTATTGGTCCATGGGCGAACGCGACAACACAAATGCAAGGCAATTATCACGGTGTGGCGCCTTTCCTCGTTAGTCCTTTCCAGGGCGCCGTGGACGCTGGGTTCAAGGCTACCTTTGCTTTTGGTACATCTATGACGGGTACTACCACCGATGGCTTCGCAGAAGCCTTATCTGCCGCTCGAGGCGCCGACTTGGTCATCTTCGCTGGGGGAATAGACGAAGTTACGGTTGAGAGGGAGGGTCGTGACCGTACTGCTATCACTTGGCCTGGAAATCAACTCGACCTCCTCTCCGAGCTGCAGGCGGTGGGCAAGCCAATTGTTGTACTTCAGTTCGGTGGCGGCCAAGTGGATGACACCTCCTTGAAAAACAGTCGCAAGGTTCGTGTTCCATATCAGTCCAACCGTTCGGTGTTTATCCCATCGCATGTAGGTGAATGCCATCGTCTGGGGCGGCTATCCTGGCCAAAGCGGTGGAACGGCCGTATTCGATATCTTGACAGGGAAGGTTTCCCCCGCTGGGCGCCTCCCCACCACACAATATGAAGCCGGATATGTCGATCAAGTCCCCATGACTGATATGACTCTTCGTCCAACAAGTGCAAATCCAGGTCGCACGTACCAGTGGTACTCAGGGACGCCCGTCTTTGAATTCGGCCACGGACTTCACTTCACGACATTTGCTTTGTCGTGGCAGAAAGCTCCGAAGGCGCGATACAGTACCTCCGACTTCGCATCGGCCATCCGCCGTTCACAAACACCAGACTTGATCACATTCGACACGTTCCGAGTCACTGTTCGCAATACTGGATCAAGGAAGTCCGACTTTGTCGCCCTTCTGTTCGCCAGTGGGAACGCTGGCCCTGCTCCGAGGCCTAACAAAAGGCTGGTGTCTTATACAAGGTTGCATGGGATCAACACTCGGTCTTCTAGTCGGGCAGAGCTCAAAGTAACTTTGGGTTCTCTGGCCCGGGCGGACACAGAGGGCAATACATGGCTCTTCCCTGGCGACTACGTCTTGACGGTCGATACGCCGGGAACAATATCCAGCCATTTCCGGCTTGAAGGCAACCCAATCCAGCTCAGCCGTTTCCCACAAAACACGAGTGCGAAGTGATGCATCTTGAATCTTGCTACTGTAAATGCTTGTTACCTCTTGGCTGCTTATTGTATCTGTGGGTTCGCTAAAGTCCATCAATGACTATTCGTGAAACTCTCCGTCACCGGCGTGTCATAGGCAAGATGGAGGAACAAGTCCCTTGGCATAAGGAGCTATTCTATGTCGGCGTTGTGGCATTCACACCATTTGTGATATTCGCTGTTCTAATCTGCTCTGCCATAGACTTCTGCCATAGAGGTGCTGCATCGATATCGCTACGCCTTAAGAGAAAGCGGGAAATCACGTATAGCGAAACTTGTCTACTCCAAGTTGAGCAACGCTTTCCCTGTCACTATAGGACTTGATCATGGTATATAACCACTCCCATAACCTGTCCGTGGCCACTCTATCTACCGAGTATAGTTATACAGTTTGTTTGGCTCACATCCGTCATTGTTCTTATGTGGATGTGGCCACTTCTACTCGCACTGCAATATAAAGGCACTTCATCGTGCTTAACTCAAACACCCACGAGCACGGAACATTGCTAGCCGTCTCCCAGCTAAAAGGTAAGTCAGGCGCTCAAACGGACTTCTTCGTGACTTGCCTGACCTGGGTAGTAACTTTCAGCCCGACGCGATCACGAAGCACCAGAATCATCCTCCAAATTCAACGTCCGGAACGTAAGAAGAAAGGATGGCAATCCGTGTTTGTGTTGACAAGTTCGGTCGTCCATCTGGTCGCACTGGCCCCGTGGGCCTTCTATCTTATAAGGAGCCGACCCATCCTCTTCTCGTCAAGTTGATTATCTGCCCGCCTCACACCGACGGCCATACTCGTCCACTCAATACCCAGTTAAACAGGAGCGCTCATTGGATGCTCGCATGGGATATTGGATTTACTGGCAGCGGCAACGTAGCCCAGCGACGCTTCCAAATCATTCCAGAGGAACTACCCACCGGCGAAGATCATCTCACCAATTGGGGCGGCCTCATAGTGGCGGACAATCCGGAGGACCATCCCGAAAGGATATACATCTCTATCAAGGACAAGATGACGTTCTCTCAACGCCAGGTCCTAGGAGAAATTGCCGATGGGATGCCTGTCCGACGTCCGGGAAATGGGTGGAACGGGCAAGACTGGTGCCTAGAGGTATTAGCAGAGGTTCAAAGCGGGGAATCTTGGAAGATGAAGAACTTCGCCGCGTTGCTCAGCTGGCTCTATCTCCCTCTTTAATTGCTCGTCTTTGACATATATGACTACATATCGCTTTGTTCTCCTCATTCTCGCTCGCAACATCTTCCGCAGTACAGAAATTCATTACAATCTCCATTAGACCACATATTCAATTGATTTTATTGACTAGAGCCCATCCGCCTTTCATGGGCTGTGACGGAACTGAATATGATTTGAAGTCAAAAAGGGGACTGATAGGGGAACAAGCGCCCAGTGGCGGTGTCAAACTCGATCGGGCCTCAGCGCTCACTGCTGCACCGATAACATCAACCAGAAAATGACTCAGTTACCCGCAGAGCTCATCCATTTCATAGTCGCGCTCGTCGACCGTCAGACGCTGCACACCCTGCTATTTGTGTCCCATCAGTTATATCTGATCGCTGGCCCATTCCTCTATGCCGAAATTCACTTCGTTTCTGGCCTTATCAGAACCTCCGAACGCTTTCTACGGACAATAACTGAATCCCCCGGTAATAAGTGCGGAAGTCAAGTGCGGCAGATAACTCTGGGTATCTCCGCTTTTTGTGAAGATAGATATCGGGACATCTACAAGCCTATGCTTCAAAGGCTTCCGTTGCTAGAACGACTGCACATTGTTGGGCTTGGGGTCGAGTCGATTGCATGTCTCCACGAGCTCGGAGGGTTCTTCTCTTTAACACACTTCTCGTGCCTTGTCTTTGGCACACCTGGTGTAGAATCTGCCAGCCTCGCTCGATTCATCGAGTCTCAGCCCTTAATCGAGTACTTGGGCCTCACTTCCTGGTTCGACGGACCTCTACAGATCCGCCCCGGAAGCTTGCAGAACCTACGTGTGCTCCATGTCTCTCTCCAGACTGCACCAAACATCATAATTGGAAGAAACGTCACGCATCTGAGGATCGAAACGAGGTGGCACGACGACGATGATAGTCTCCATTGGTCAGCCCTGGATTGCGACGCGCTCCGCAGCGTGGTGGTCTTCGTTGTGAAGACTATCCAGTTCGATCGCTTGGAAAATCTGGTTTCACGCATGCCTAACTTGGAGCGCTTGCAACTGTCTCCTCCTGTGAGTCTTCTACATGAATTTCGCCATACGACACGGATAAAAATGTGTTGCTGATATAGCGGTGTGAATTAGCCTACGTCGAGGCAAGCACTACTGTCAAGAATCACTACACTCAACGCACCGAAGCTTCGTCACATACGTTTCGACGCTACATTGCCCTTGAAAAAGCTCGACACGCCCAGTTCCCACTACCACGACGGGGTCATGAAAGCTTTCAGTGTCATGCGGAGCCTTTCTTGTGTTAGCTTCGGCGCGGGGATTGAATGGGACGCCGCCGTAGGGGGGGTTGAAGCGAAGCGTCTCCCCCCATCGTATGATTTCTTCTTTGGTTCGGTTCCATCGGTGAGACTTCGCTTCCGCCGTGAATATTCACCGTCGTCGCAATGGTGGGAGGACTGGGAGATGGACTATGATGTAGTAGAGGGCAGAGATTGAACTGGCTTAGCGACGGTGAAGCAACAAGAATTTCTAGTGATGTAGTCAAAGGAGCATTGTCCACCGGTATATAAATGTGAAGGGGGATGTATGTTGAACTATGGTGGTTCGCCGTCGCTTGCGACTGGCGGTCCATTCATTGGCTTCATTATCAACACTTCTGCGGCCTTCCTCTCCCGTTTCACTTTTGCTGCCTGTGACTCATCTTTCCCTCTCCAGTCTCCCCAAGGACCCGAGCCTACGATCTCGCGAGCATTGACTGAAAACAAGGCGAGGATGGACAACCATTCTGGTAATATCTGGAAGATATAGAAAAATGCTTTGTCCGCGGGCGAGTTCAGTGATCCGGGCTCGGTAGAGGTGAAAGAAGAAGTGGTGTTATGAAGGACGGCGGCTCGATATATTGCAACGGTGCACTGCCATACTTTCGATTGGTTAAAATATTGGGAAGGGCAGTGTTCGCGACTCACCAAGAGGAGCCATACAGCCACAAGCAACTTGAACGCGGCTGAGTTTGCGCGAGGCAAGTATAGATAACCCAGAGCCATGCCGCAGCCTACGATGAGAAGGGTACCTAATGCTAGACCGGCGCTGACGTATCTGTGCCCGAATGTCAGCAACGTATCCTCCTTGTACGAAATACCTACCGTAGCATCATCATATTCCCCGCTTCACTATTGTTATTGATCAGAGAAGAGTACTTAACGGCGGCAAGAATGCCCGTCACGATCGCCCCTAGGAAGGCCAAGAAGCAGAGTCCTCCGATCCTACGAGCGGTAGAGCGGGCCCTAGGCATGTCTGCCACACGTTGTGTTGAATATATTACTCGGAGGATAGGCTGCGAAGCCAGAATCTCTTGGAACTGTGTTTGCGTCTTGGAAGCATTCCTTGCGCCTGAGCACACAGGGGCCTGATAATAAGTGTCCGTTCCGTATGTCGCGTTGATGAGGAAGCACTGGACAAGGTCCTTGTACGATAGGCATATGGACAAGAATCCAACCCCAATGGAAGTCTGCATGTATTTAATTGGGCCGGTGGATTCCGTTTGTGACGCATTCGCTCTGAGAGAAAGCACGACGATTCTGTAACATTGATTAGTCGACATAAGTATTGGCCAAGACAAGGCCGAGAGTACCTTTCGATGGACAAGCTTGCGCATCCAGCAATGACCAGTGTACGGGAACGTCGGTGGGCCAGGCGGTAGAAAATGAGTGGAACCATGCATCCATATAGAACCGCAAAAATGATCGAGGGTACGAAGTCTTCGTGGAGTATTGAAGCCCCTCCGGTGGGCGATGGAAAGGTCATTTAAGGCGTTCGTACTAGTAGGGAATGAAGTGGGTTGTGGCTCGATGCTTCAAGAGTATGCATTCTTAAGCGAAGGAGACTGCCAAACCGCAGCAGTAAGATGCTACGAACTGAAATTACGGGAGAAAATTATGAAATATTTTCGTGCATGAGAACACACGGAAGGTCCATCGTGCTGGTGGCAAGCCGTTCACTTGAACAACATTTCTTGCCGCAGCACTAGCACGTTCTACAGGTAGCTCTGTCGCAAGACTGCGGAGCAGCGCAAGTAGATTCATTCTGATGCATCAATATTGTACCTAGATTTCTTTTTCACAAGAGACAGGCGGAAGTTCGTTGCCGTACGCTCGAGTAGTTTCCGCAGCAGAATCGGCAAGTCTTCATAAGCAAGTCGAAATGCGAAATTCGAACATAAACCACGCCATATGCACAAACCCTTGAGACGACTATAAGCAAGTGTACATTGAAGATAGGCATCAAATCAAGAGCCTGTTCAGGGGTACGTACTAGGAGTATGCAGTCATGTGATGCGCGCGTTCAGACTGGTCGCGTTCGGGGACGCGGTGGCCACTGGTCAGCTTCACTGTTGCCTCAAGTCCAATCTACGTCGCGTCGATATCTTTCTCCTCTGTGGATTCCGGCTCCCCCAAAGACGATGGATGACTCCTCCTGAAAATTTAACCCTTCATATAGACCCTGGATGAAAACATTGTGAAAACGCGTCCCCGGGTCTTCGACGCAAAGGTTTTACCGAGTGATAGTCGCTAAGTCGGCGTGGATAGTTCCAGGAATAGATGCTCACACTTCCCCAAGTGCTCACATAACGCTCAGCAGGTTGCTTTCTCCTTGTATGCCCATGAGATCCCGAACTGGCGCTTGGAGATGAGCATCACGAACGCTTATTGCATGTCAGCGGGTCACGACCGAAGATATGGTGAGTCATGAACACCATCTGCCCATGCCGGACGGACATCGACGGCCAATCCCTGAACTATTCTTCACTGGGCGCTAATGCCATCGATCCGCATAAATAACGGGCTTGCGCAGTCCATCATCCTCACTCTCTCCGCACAGTTGGCTGAAATTCAAGTTGACCAAAATGTCGAACGTTCTCGAGCCAAAGACAGATAGAGATTATATCGCGATCTCTGATCATGGATTGTGAGTGCTGGCATAGGAGTAAGGCTTTGGGCAGGCCAAATGATTAACCGGTGCCGACATAGGATTGGGAACCTAAGAACAGCTGCAATGGTAAATTAATCCGTTCACTAGAATAAAATAATTCTTATCAGCCGTGTGGTGTAGGTTAGCCTCGATGGATCAAGTGCGTGCCTTATCTCTGCAGAATCTCAAACCTGACAGGGTCTGTCAAGTTGAGAGTTACTGCGTCCCAAATTTCGACTCTCCATCCATCTTTGCTCGTATCCTTGACAAGAACAAGGTAATCTACCACCTTTCAGGCGTATTTCAGCTGAATTCTGAATTAGAATTTATCCAGGGAGGCCATTTCTCCATCACACCTATTGTACCCTTTACGACGAAACAGAACTATCTTCCGAGTTCAAATGTATGGCTTAGCCCTCCATTTCATTGTATTTTCGAATAACTATCCGGTTCATTGACTTTAGGTCCTCCAAACGAAGTGCGCTTTATCTCCGCCCTGACTTGACGCATTTCTGATTCTTATCTACTAGATTTCTAAACGAGAAAGGAGTCGTCAGCGTGACTGGTTGGTGATATATCCGCGGTGGCATCTAACCCCCAGTTACTCATCTTCATCAGATTTCCTCCCCCGTCCCCTGTCGGGAACAAATGAACCGTTGCTTCCATGGTTAATCCGACGCGTTGAAGTGCGCCCCTACCATTAAAACATTCTCAGTTTCCATAACTTTATTGGATCCCGTTTCAGGTGATTCGTGGCGAAATTCCTCTGCGAATGGAATGTGCACCCGCGTTCAATTACGCTCGCGACAAGCATGAATTGAACATTGAAGAAGATACTTCTGCACCGAACCATCACCCTCGACAAAGAGCGACATTCCATTCTAGGGATCTCGCCTTAGACCTTAGATACGTAGTAGAAAGTACAGTGGTGAGTAGGGTCCCATATGATACCATGATCGGCGCTATTCTCAATATCTTCCAATCAGGACAATGTAGCGGCACCGGTAGTTGATCTCTCCCCGTTAGATTTGTCCGCCAAAGGACATCTTGGACTTGCTGTAACCTGTGACCTAAACCTCACCGAGGGGCAATGCATTGCTTTTGTTCTTCGGACCCCTCCTTCAACTACCGGCAATTCCTACGGACCCGACGCTGTAGTTGGTCAACACGCTGGGGCGGGAATCGTCTCCAGTCAGGTGGAGGTTACTACTCTTGGAATCAAGACTCGAGCTGTTGAAGATCCTCTATTGACCGCAGTCCGTATCTCTTGTGTTGCCTTCGCCTCTATGATTCAATGGCTGACCACAGCCCCAGGATCTTGTGCGCAGTCTCTTAAATGTGTGTAAACGCTTTGGACTGCATGAAACTTGTGGGTCCTTATTTATTTGTAGACCACCGTCAAATATTGGCAAGCATGGATCCGACGTTCCACGTACCAAGGCTCGTGGAAAGAATCCGTGCATCGCAGTGCTCTTGCATTGAAACTTCTCATATTTGAGCCAACCGGTACGTGTCTTGTCTTCTCCCCCCTCGCATTCTAATCAGCGTCAAAGGTGCCGTTGTCGCGAGCCCAACTTTCAGTTTACCAGAGTACATTGGAGGAACAAGGAATTGGTGCGCCACTTTATCAGTCCAATCAATCTGTATCTGTTACTTACTATGATCCCAACTATAGGGACTATCGGTACGTCGTTTGCTACATATGCAACCCTCGACCTGAAGGCTACTTTTCAATCCACTAGCGCATCTTGGATCCGGGATTCGTCCTTCACTCTGTATGCCCTACTCCGTCTTGGATACACTCACGAAGCGAACTGTGAGTTGTAATATGCTCCTGACGACTAATCGCCTGATTATCCTGCTAATTAGCGTACATGGATTTCATATTCGAGCGCTTGCGGAATAAGAACCCTGACGGAAGTTTGCAGATCATGTACACCATACACGGTTCGTTCACCTGGTGTTTAATTCCTTCGATACTCAGGACGCCGATCTACAGGTGGAAAGGAGCTAGAGGAGATCGAGTTAACACACCTTGACGGTCACAAGGGATCCAAACCTGTTCGGTACATGGCGTATGTCAATGGCGTAGTGGTATCGTGCTCACAACTCGTCGAAATAGAATTGGGAACGGCGCAGCAGACCATATTCAACTGGTAAGATACAAGGCGTGATATGGTATACTTCGCGGCCCATTAACGTCTGGTCCCGATCTAGGACATTTACGGAGAGCTGTGAGCCTGCCCTATGCCGGGCAGATGTCGAGAACTAATTTTCTGGTAGTATGGATTGTATATATCTGGGCCAAAAGGTGAGCAATCGGTTCCTTGGTTAGTCGTTAATCTTCAATTCATGGACACTCTGTAGTTTGGGAAGCCACTGGTACGCACCGTCCCTCTGCAGCGCTTCTGTCGACACTCATACGATTTGCTTTTACAAGTCTTACGACGACTGGTAGGGTTTCTTCCTTTACGAGAGTGAAAGAGGCTGACGAATAAAACCCAGGGTCCTCGTTCGTGAACTGTGAGTGTATCTGTTCTACCTCCCAGGCTTGAATATCGATAGATGACTGTACCCTCTACCTAGCGTGGACTGTGTGTATCAAACCTCCTATCGTTTACGCTCAGTGCTGAATCCGGGGCTTAGTCGTGGTTGAACATTATCAAGACCCAGACTTGTGCGTTATACTCCTTGCCTTATTCAATCTACAAACATTGATCATCTCGGCTTAGATCTATCTGGTGAGTGCCCCCCGATTGCTTGGGCTTGATCTCTGAAATGTTTCAAGGGAGGTTCGAAATAAGAAAAGGCACTTCACGGTGTGTCACATTCGCGATGATAGGTTGTGAATTGAAGTCTGATCTCCCATCGTACTTGTAGTATTCCAAGGTTTGCCATCCCTTGTTTTATCATCATCTGTTAACTCTCAGGACCATGGAGTAGATTATGCTTTGGTACGTTCACAACCCTCGTCCCCATGCCCTGAGTGTTAACAGCTATCATCCAAGGGTCGCAATCGACAGAGGTACGTAAACCGTATTCGTCTCGGTGGCTGCTTGTTAAGCATTGCCTATTGAATCCCAGGCCTTCGCCTTGCGGACAAACGCTCCTTGCCCTGCCCCAATCGTAGTCGATGGCTTACCGCAAGAGATACCATATACGAAGATATCATGCACAAAGCATGGAACAACGAAGGGAAGTATTTCGGACAGAGTTACGAAGATAAAGACGTCCTAGACTCCGCTGTGTTAATCATGCCTCTCGTATTCTTCATGCAAGCGGTAAGCACCTTAGTTCTTATCCACGATACAAGCGTGGCAACTGATTTCTCCGCTAGTCGGACCCCCGATTCGTCAACACACTCAAGCAGATACTGAAGACGCCTGAACGAGGAGGCTTGACTTCAAACGTGCGTCGCTGAATGATACAGCTGATGCCAAAATTTACCGTCCTGACAGAATTTGGTCTACCGCTACGACGTATCGAAGTCAGATGACGGTGTTGGGGGCGAAGAAGGAACCTTCTGTTTATGCACCCTTTGGTAATGGCATTATTTACTCCCCCTCGGAGTCACGTTATACTTATGCTTTACACTCCGAAGGTGCGTAGAAGCGCTGACTCGCGCCGGAGAATATGACAGGTCAATGCTTCCCCGTGCCGTAGCCATGTTTGAGGCAAGTTACTTTCTCGATCTTTCATATCCGCTTAACCATCTCTCCCCAGGAATTCCTACTTTATTTGAATCACCTTGGTTTGTGCACGGAGGAGATTTCAGAAGCGGGCGAAGGGTAATATCATACCAATTGCCACGACGAATTCAGCTAACCTGTACTTTTTGTAGCCTTGGGAATGCCGTACAAGGATTCACGTATGTATCCTCGCAAGACCTTTCGTGTGGCGTGGCTGATGTCCATCCGCAAGACACGTTACTTTGATATCGGCAGCTTATAATCTGTCTAGAACGTTGGGAAGAATGAAGTGAAGAACTCAGGCAGGTAGTCTTAATACTTCACTAAGAAATGGCAGTAACCTCTAAGTAATCAGGACGCTCAATAGACGGGCTAAATTTGTATGAATACTTGAAATAACGATGTATGAATCTATACTCTCAGATGCTACGTCTACGTTCGTCTTCACTATTCCCTTATGCTGTCGGACCGCGCACGGGTGGAGACGGTGTTGAGAGGCCCTTCGTCCCCTCCATTGTCCACACCTTTGATTAACAGCCTCAAGCTTCAGGTCATGGGGCGCCATTCTTGGAACGCGAAGCCTGCAAGGTTGACCCATTGTACCGTCTTCTTCCTATCGCATCGAAACTTTCAGCATTCCGACGCGAGGTGCTCAGAATACGAAAGCTGTACAACAAATTGAGTCACCAGGAACTTCTCGGCGATTGAGCCCCCCTCAGGAACCACCTCAAGCTGACGAAGCATGCATTACACGACAGGCAGAGATATAAATACACAGACGAAGGGATGAAGGAGAACATCAGCAATGTCTGGGGACAACAGCTACGTCAACAACCTTTCGCCGCCGGTTGGGACGAGTTACGATGAACAGTAAGTAGCTCAGTTCATACGCCCCATGACTCTTCACGAATTCTCCAATATTGCAGAGAGACCATCAATGTATTCGAAAACAAGATTCTTTCGTTCTGGGAAAACCCCAGGGGCCTTTGGAAAACTGAGCAACTGACATGGAATGTAGACCTGTACAAGTATGTTACAGGAGCCAAGCCCTCAGACCCAAACTTTCGCCAGAACGGCGGTATGATCTATATCGTCATGGTCCACGGTGGCATCGCGAACAACCAAGATAATGCAAGACTGAACCAATACGGGTATCGGGTCACGGTGCCTTCTACCCTAAACACTGTTTTGCATTATCCCGCTACTGGCTCTGGGACACCCGATGGGGCAAACTGGGACTGTAAGTAATCCGTCACCCGAGCGGTTGATCCGCTGATACGCCAACGTGGAATAGACTCGATTTCGTTCAAGCAGAATATGCCTATGTTCAACAATGGAGGCAATTCACCATTTAATTTCCAAGCAGAGTATCAACGGAACTTCACACGGATCCTTGTAGAGCAGGAGGGGACCGTGACCCCAACGGGGGTTGAATTCTCTTGGGAATATCATAAAACAGTACGCTTCCCGACGCTGTCCTTCAACAAAGCGAGATACTGACCGACTAAAAGCTTGGCCTAGGTGGAAGCTGGCCCATCAACGGACTGACGTTATTCAAGACTCAAGATCCCACCATATTCCCTGTGACCATGAGTCTGTTAGATCTTTCACGAGGCCTGGCGAGTCGACTTACCACTTTCGTGCAACAGAATTCGAGGCATGGGTCTATGAACGTTTCGGAGTCAGGCCGGTAAGTAACAGTGTCTGATGGCTCCTCCCTACGTCTGAAGCGACCTACAGGGATACGAACGATATGTTGGCAATGCGAGCACGGACGTGTCCGTCGACTTTAAATTTACTGCTTAGAGAATATTCGAGCAGGCACATCATCCGTCGACTTAGAATGTACCCGCATTTGTGGCTCTGATGCTAATACTGGCCCCGCCTTGGGGTGATACATACTGGGTTTACATGAGAACTGCCCATGAATATTTGGCGCCCCTCTCCACCCCTAAGTATTCCCTTCTTTCATGCCTTCCCAAGTCGCAGGGTTTGCGGCCTTGGCCCTCAAATCCCTCTCGCCAACTCAAATCGCGTTCATTGCCAATCTACCCAAAGCAGAGTTACACGCGCACTTAAACGGCTCGATTCCGATAGCAACTCTCCAAGAGATAGCTCGCGATTTCCCTGTGGGCGACGATCAATCTGATCAAGTCAAAGTCGGATTAGAGAAGTTACAACACCCCGACGGTGTTGGATTAGAGGAAATCCATGATTTCTTCAGACTATTCCCTGCAATATATGCTTTGACAGCAACTCCTGAGGCATTGCGACGCGCCACTCGTGGTGTCCTCCGGGAATTCCTTGAAATCGATGATTCCATCGGAGGGCCCCAGTGCACTTACATCGAACTAAGGACCATCCCGAAATCCACTGGATTGATGTCGCGAGGCGAGTATACTCGGGTAGTTCTAGACGAGATTGAGAAATATCCTGCCGAACAGGCTGCATTGATCATCAGCGTGGATAGGAAGATGAACACGACTGAGATGGGGGAGGTGGTAGACCTGGCGGTTTCGCTGAAAGAGGAAGGGCGGAGGGTAGTGGGCGTAGACGTTTGTGGTAATCCTTTGGTGCGTTCCCGCCCGCTCACTAGCTTCTCGCCGAGTCATGGATGTCGTGTGCCACAGAACGGTGACATGAACCACCTCGAGCCCCATATCGTCAAAGCTAAAGCAGCTGGTCTGGGCGTGACACTTCACATTGCAGAGGTACTCCTGGATCTATGCACCATCTATTGACAGAACGCTGACACGATTCGCAGACTAAAGACAATCCTCCCGCTGAGACACTTAAACTTCTTTCCTATGAGCCTCATCGGCTCGGACATGCGACATTTCTTGACGATGAGGCTAAGGAAATCGTGCTCGGGTCCTCGGACATGTGCATTGAAATTTGCCTGAGCTCGAATTTACTTTGCAAAACCGTTCCTTCACTTGAGGACCATCATATCGGCTATTATTTAGACAGAAACCACCCAGTTGCTATATGTGTGCGTTTATATCTTCAGCATGTCTCCCCGCCCTGACCATTGTTACCCAGACCGACGATATTTTACCGTTTCGAAACTCCTTGTTTGGAGAGTACGCTCTTCTCATGGCGGCACCACCGTTTGGCCTGGGATTGAAGGAGGCTCAGGTCACGAGAATTGCTGAAATGAGTTTGCGGTCGAGGTTTGGGCATTAGACCATATGTATGTCCATCTGTTCCTTCCATGCTCCACCGTGTCGATAGTCTGCAAATGCCAAAGCTCCTTTGCGTGCCCAAGAGTCCCTAGACGCTTTGGTTATCTGCAGAGGCATGATCCGCAGCTACACGCCACTCTGCCAAATGTTCACGAACATGGATACTTTTCGCGTGGCACAGCACAGTCCCTATTACCCCGGAATCACAAAGAGGATCCTGCACTCCTATGTTCATCGATATGAGATCCGCAGGTGATATGTTTGTCCTTTGTCCTCTCGCAACGCTTTGCCACTGCCCTGCTTTCTATATATTCCCCGCTGTTGTGGCAAGATGCCACCTAAACGCTTTGGCCCCAGTTCCACCTCGATTGACTGGCCACCCGCAAGATGTATATAAATCTCATGTCGCCTTCCGTTTACTACACTACTCAACGCTCCCAAGAACTCGACGACGAGCACTCTATGCTTCTACACTTCCTACCCACTGCGAGCAAGACTAGCACCCGCGCCATGCCATCGTCGTACCCTTCGTCTTACTCTTCGTCTTTTGGCAAAGGTTATACTAGAGCTGGCCCCGTCAACCTGTGCGACGATCCCTTCCTGGAGAGCGACTCCCCCGTCTGGATCGATTTAATCGTCATACCAGCCAACCAAACCGGAAGCACTCCGTTCACGACTAAACGCGACGCACACTGGTGTCTCTCTTGGGAACTTCCCCACGAACATGGATATTCTTATAGTAGGAAGGCACGCCCGCAGCGTCGATTGCACAACGCCGAAGACGCCTTGTTTAACTCTGAGATCGGGTGTTCGAAAATTGACGAAGATATACGCCGTGGTCCTATCACCCAAGTGGTTCACGGAATCAAGGAGATGTCGCGCAAAGACCGAGAGGTCTTAAAGGATATCGCGGAGGCCGTTCCTTTACAAGGCTCGGCTTGTCGCTGCCAGGATTGGTGCATTGCTGTTTTGGAGGAAGCACAGAAGCAAGGAATCTTCACCAAGCAGGAGGTTCGCAGGGCGATATATCTGGCCAATTGCGTTTCACCCATTGCCCGCCATTGACACTGTACTGTGTTGCGGACTCTTATTATCCTTGTACTATTTTGTATCATCCTGTATTTATGACTTTTTTTGTACACTTCTCTCTTCGTTACTCATGACTGTATATTACTGAGCCGATCGCCAAATTTCCTGAATTCTATCAGCCCCCTCCATACCTTTGCCTGGTCGTGGTAATGTCGCCTGTCTCAATCCAGGGCCCCTATGAAGGAAGGATACCCCTGTGTGTTCAGGAGGACGATAATGCCGACGACACAGAGTACGGGATGCTGCAGCTAGAATCCTTGCTAGCGATGTGCTATGGAATAGCTGGAATCTCCTTTGTCTTCGTTTTCGAACTCGAACTAGTCGAAATCATCAGAGTCATCGGAATCATCAGAATCAATTACCTCCTCATCACAATCCCAGTCGATCCCCGCTCGCAACCTCAGTCTACGGGCGGCAGTTCATCGTCTAGGAGGGACGACTCCCCCTCGACGACGCTGCGTCTTTGAGAAGTCCTTAATTTCGCCAGAGACCCTTTGTACTTAGTTCAGGTTGAAGTAGAGTCAAAGATCCAATAACATTCACCGGTGTCCATTCTGACTTCCAATTGTACCTCCCATGGTTACTCAACCGCTGTTTAGCATCGGAATGCCTTGTATCGGGCCTTCAGCCAATCAAACGCGTCTCTACTGGCTGCCGGGAAAGTAGGGCCTCACTTATCTGACTGGACTTCCACATTGACCTCACCAACCGTTGAATAAACCCTGCGATGCTTTACGTTACAATCATGCCCTGTCCAAACACGATATCGAAGTTTCTCTCTTCCCCACTCACTATTTCTATCACCTATGAAGGCCAGCATTAGCGTTTGACCGGTAAACTCGCTACCAAGTGCACGTACTGAATTTCCTGTGGCTTCCGCCGCCTTACAAATACTTGACGTAGATATCCTTGAACGTAGCCTCAGTCCCAACCTCACTCTTTGGACCGCAAACCATCACCCCAACTCGCCACTGGTCGTGAGACGAAGCCGCAGCATGGTGATCAAACCCTTTCACCTCCCTAATCATGACGAGGTCCGGCGACGTGTCCTCGACTTTGAATGGTTCGCGGGAATACAAACGGAAGACCTGCACCGTTGGACCACGCCGTACGATGCGGATGAAAAGCCAGTAGGGATCCTCGGAGAGTTGAGACGTATTCTTGGGCGCAGGCGCAATCGACCAATCAGACCAATGGGATGCGACGACGCCCCTGTTAGTCCTTGTGGTCAGCGTGTAGCTCGGTGCGCATGAAGAAATTGACGATACCCAATCCATTCTTTCCCGTCGTCCACCTCTACCCCTGTTTTGATCCACGAGGAGTCCTTCCCATCGCTGTCGTCTGCAACGACCATCAAGCATCCCTGGTCGTACTGTGCAGCCCATTTCCCCTGGATCCAGACTCCTGCCTCGAACGACTTGTCTCCATCGACGGGGACAGCGTAGAATGCCCCTGTGTGTCTATTGTCGGCTTTTTCTCCTGGGCTCGCGGGGTTCCTCCAGTAATCGGACTTCGGTAGTGCCTGGATAGTCACTGTGCTAGGCGTGGTATGGATCGACGTAGCAGGAGGGCTAAGACGAAAACTATCGGAATCGAAGCCTTGGTAGATGGTGGTCGTAGTTGTCATGTCGGATATTGATATCGTTAAACACAGAAACATTATATACTGAAGTAAGAAGTAAGTGACACGATCACGACACGACCATGCTACGTGACATACCCGCGTTACCGAACTTACATCTTGTTTCGGAAATGTTGGTCGCATGGTGAATATGATAGCCGTGGAGGGCTAAGAGTATGCTTACAAACGAGTTTCAGATTGTTGGAGCTTGGAGTGCACGCCATCCCAGGGAATTATGACCCATCCGCGAAGTTGCTGCCGGGGAGCAGGGCCAACTTCGAAGGCGCAGGATGTGTTCCCAGCAGTATATGGGACGACCGTTCCCTCTCAACTTTAACTGTCAGAGGCGAGTGCCTTTGTGCAGAACTCAGCCGCGTGGTACGCAGTATGGAAGGTGTACAACGTGAACGATGGAGGGCCGCGGCGTCTGATAAGATGCCAATGAGCGAATGAGCTGTTGTAATTCGGAGGTTGAGACAACGCACAAATATTCGAGCAGATATTGTTTTGATCCCGTAACTCAGCCCCGTCGCAAAGGATGCTAGACTAGGGACGAGGATAATGGTAAAAAGAGTTAGAACCTCAGGTTCCACCTTCCTTCACGCAAGCTGCAGCGGCCTGGAATTTCCAACGGCTATGGCATGCGAGCGATTGATGCAACTTGTGTTACAACTACAGAGGAAAGGAAGCGAGAATAATCGGCCGGATATATACTTCGAGTTCCCAGATATCCGGGTGTTTGAGGTGTTCCAAAGCACTGATTTCGGGCATGAACTTCTTTTGTTTTCATTCCCCCAGGCCGCGTTCGAACAATTCCTGTAAAGACCTCTCGTAGTAGGGTGGCAGAAGCGATGCCCCCGTTCATATTCTGAAGGGATAGTGGTTCCGAACCCAAGCTTTCTTCGTTCATCTGGGGACCCATGGAACGTAGCGACTCACGAAGGTGCTATTGACAGACAGCACACAATGTATTGTCATTAAGCGCTCCTAAGCGCCTTTTGCACAGCCACCGATCATCTATTCAGTTATATAACGAAGGAGCTGCTAGAGATGTTCTCTTTCGCTTTCTTTTCCCCCAGAACGCCTACGCAATGGGTACGCGCCTGCTACGACCCGCAAGACCATGGCACAACGAGGAATGCCTGATGAGGGCGCACACCTGGCCTTCACGAAGGCCTTATTCAGCCGCTCTACCCGTCTCCCGAGTGATTCGGCATATAAACTTCGAATTCTCTACTCATCAATCGCGGTGGTCGCGACGCATGAAATGACTTTAGTCTTTGTCTAGAAACTGGACCATGGTAAGCTACTTCGTGCAGTGTGCTCGTCCAGTCGCCGAGATCATAATCTAGGCTCCCAATAGTGAGTCTGAGGCCTGAAGCTAGAGGTTGTGGTGGATTTACACTACCTGCTACCCTCACCTCCCACGTGCCTTAAGGAGGATTACCCACATTTCAGCTCAATATAGCTAGCGCATAAGGTGGATTACGCCGAGTAAACGTTTGGGTAGGGTTGGTGGAGATTTACGGTGATAGTCAATCCATGACGATGCGTAGATGACCCGGAAGGGTACGCGTTCACTGGGCCGGATTCAGCATATATACCCCCAGGCTTTTGATATTTGCCTCCCACATATCCACCATACAACAGTATGCCTGCTCTACCACTCCGCAAAATCGGTGACTCCTTCGTCAGTCCTGTAGGCTTCGGCCTCATGGGCATCGCCCTTGAAGCAGCGTACGGAAAGATCGAGTCCGATGAAGAGCGATTCAAGGTGGGTTGCAAATTTATCCATCGGTTGCTCGTCGCTCATCAGTCGCCACCTTAGGTACTCGATGCTGCATACGAAGCAGGCTGCAACCACTGGGACACGGCTGACGTGTATGGCGACTCTGAAGAGCTTATTGGGAAGTGGCTCAAGCAGTCGGATATCCCTCGCAACACTCTGTTCATCGCTACAAAATTTGGTATCACCGCTTCTGGAATGATAGGCACGCCAGCGTACATAAGACAGCAGCTGGAGAGCAGTCTGAAGAAACTCGGCGTTGACTACGTTGATTTGTATTATCAACACAGGTACTTCATCTCCTCCTTATCCCCCTTTCAGAACATTCTCATGTCATGATAGAACGGACCCCAATACTCCAATCGAGGAAACGGTTACCGCGATGGCGGAGTTGGTGAAGTAAGTTCTTTCGAACGTCTACCGCTTTTCGGTCCGTTAATCCCCCTCCTAGGGAAGGCAAGGTGAAGTATCTCGGACTTTCCGAGGTCTCCGCCTCCACACTAAGGAGAGCACATGCCGTCCACCCAATCGCCGCCATCCAAGTGCGTGGTACACATCCTGATAGAGCATGGAACTCATCTCATCTCGATAGGTTGAATACTCCCCCTTAGTTCTCGACATCGAGTCATCCCCACCCAACCCCGCGGGCGATCTTCTCAAAACCGCACGTGAGCTCGGCGTGAAGATTGTTGCCTACAGCCCCCTTGCAAGGGGTTTGATCACTGGCCAAGTGGTGCGTAATTCTCCTTCGATCGCATTCGTATTCAGACTCAACTCACGTCGTGCAGACCTCTCCGGACCAATTTGAAGCATCCGATTGCCGCACAAGCATCTCCAAATTCTCTGCCGCGAACTTCCCCAAAATCCTCGCTGTTGTGGATTCCATCAAGGCGATCGCCGAGAAACACATTGTCCCCAGAACTCCCGCGACAATACAGCCTTTGAACAACACAATGCCTGCGTTAGAGGATGGAGAACGCCCAGCATCTGCTGGGCAAGTCGCCCTCGCGTGGATCTTGGCTCAAGGTGACGACTTCTTCGTCATTCCTGGCACGAAGAAGATCAGGGTATGTTTACCACTCATATCGCCCCTTCCGTTGATGCTAATTCAAGGATAAGTATTTGAACGAGAACATCCTCGCGTCGTACATCTCGCTCTCGCCAGCCGAGGTTCAGGAAATCAGGAAGATTGCCGAAGATGCAGAGAAGGGGATCGAGGGAGATAGGTTTATGCCTGGTTGGGCTGGATTCGCCTACGTCGATACGCCGTTGCCGAAGTGAGTCTGCATGAGGGGACGATTGATATGATATATGGAACATGTATAAGTATGGAATCATGACTTAGTTGAACGCCCACATCCATAATATGGCATAGTTCCTACCCGGCTATAAGGTCCGACAATGTTACCGAGCAATCATCCCAGTGTTCCGCAGCGTGCGTAGGTCTCGTATGGCGGATTCGTGTCCCGCTATTTCTTTGTCGATAAGCTCCTGGGCATCGCGTGCTGAGATAAGTTGATGAGGGTCGTGCGATATCCGAGTAATCAAGTAGTGTATTGCGTTTGACTGGGACTCCAGCAAACGCATGAAGAAATAATGCATGCGCGCGAAACGATACTACAGTAGTCACGTGTACCCCTATAACCCCTGTACCGCCTACATTGTCAGAATCCAACATCGCGGCAGTCCATCTGTGAGGTTGTTAGCTACGAGTATTGAGAAATTCCTAAACGCGTTACTAGAGATATTTCTGGCGTTCGCGGTCGTGCTTCAACTATCGGACGCGACGCGACAGTGCTCGAATGACATAAATAGAGCCAAACAGAAGTTCAGCGCTCAGCCACGGTTGTGACAATCCGTAACGCTAATAACCACACAGATGGACTTCCACGAGGCCCAGGAACTTATCGACAAGGAAATTGCAGCCCACAAATCTGCTAACGAGACCTACGAACGCTCAGAAATACCCACGCTGGCATCTCAAAGCTCCCGATAGAAGTTCTCAGCGATATCTTTCTGTTGGCAAAGCTACCGTACGGCAACATATACCGAGAGACGCGTGAAAATCGAGGCTGGTTGAATGTGGCAGGAGTCTGCCGTAAATGGCGCGAGATTGCACTCAACGCGCCTCGCATGTGGGATACACTAGATACATCGAAGCTGAACTCTCTCGACTGGGCAGCAACAGTCATAGCACGTTCCAAGGGTATTCCCCTCTATGTCAGTTGCACGTATCCGGACCGCGAAACCCCTCGCGCCGTTCTCGACTTCGTCTTGTCTCATATGGCCAGGATCCAAGACCTGGAAGTTTACTTGAACACGTCTATACGTACCAAGATCCAGGAAATCATCGACGTTCCCAACACACTTTGCGCGCTACAGTCCTTGACCATGATTCGCTCAGACTCCATAGACAATGGCGATAACGGGGGGATTGACAGATTCCTTGCTGAAGTACAGCTCCCCCATCTGCAGACGCTGGACGTCAGGTTCTTTGTACTGCCGCCTACTACCTCCATGTTCCCCCAGCTTCGCCACCTCCACTACGTGTCTCCAATGTACAGCAACCCGTCTACAACAGTGTCACAAATGCTGTTGTTCTTGCGCAACACTCCTTCTCTGGAGCGCCTCGAGATTGAGGGCTCGTTCGAAACATCTGATGACGGCGGCGAGGAATGCACAACAGTCGAACTCCCCAAACTCTCGGTTTTATCTTACTCCACCGTTCGATCTGAACACGCCTGTTTGTTTCGATTCCTCCACTACCCCCCATCTTCGAGAGTGAAATTCGTATCACGCACCCATCCTACCGACCCCGCTGCGTGCGCTACCGAACTGGCGTCCGTTTTCACTCGTGTGGCAAGCAGTGACATGGCTGCAAGCATGGAGGCGGTATCTTTGGCAGGCATGTATAGGAATTACTTTGAAATGCGGGTGTCTGATCGTGATGGCCCAATGCTGGAGGTGTTCTTGCCCTTGAGAGGAGATGTGCTCCCTTTGTTCAGGCTCTCCATCATGCTGCCATGCTCCGCTGCACACACCCTCCATATTACCGGCTTTTCTTCAGTACAGGTAGCCTACTGGGCGAGCTTCTTCAACCGACACGAGCGCATACGGAACTTAACTGCGGCGGGAGTGGATTCAAACTTCTTTCGCGCTCTGTTGAAGCCATCTGAAAACGAACCACCCCCTTTTACGTGCCTCGGACACCTCCTCCTGAGGCATTGCGACATCAACGAAAATGCCGCGGTGATCGAGCGGATCCTTGAGGAGCATAGCACTCTCGAAGGAGACGTTGATGTCACATTGGAGATTTGGGATTGCAGAGTAGCGGTGGGTATTATCAGTCAACTGAAGTCATATGCCAAGGTTGAATGGGACGGTGGCGAGAGTTTTGAGAGCGACCCTTTCGGAGAAGATGAAGATGAAGATGAAGATGATGAGGATGATGAGGATGACAGTGATGAGGATGGCTGGATGAGTGATTGAGACCCCTAGCTCCTGTCAGTCTTCTAGGAAGTAAATGCCGAAACAGCAATATCATAGCTTCAACAAGCCGCCATTCTGATACAAGGCGGGAGCGAGCCTGTCGTAGCTGGACATCTTAGCTGGTAGGCGTACGTGGATAGACGTACAATACCAGAGGAATTACCAATGACGCCCGCCATTGGGAGGCTGATTGTGATGGTTTGTTTTGATTCCCGCCAGCGACATCGTATAAATACCTTGCTCCATCACATTCTCTCCTCAGCAGCGTTTTGCAGGTAACTTCAACCATCCTTTCCTTTCCCCAGCTACTAACCCGCCTTGGCCTTTTCTCTGTAGCTTGCTCCGTCTCGCTCATCGGTGAGTACATACTCACCATCGTCCTCGCTATGGCTGACATGCCGTCCATAGCTCGGTGGGAGGATGAGAAGACAACTGACATTTATCTAGGGTGGAGGTGAACGGGGATTGAGCAATAGAGAGGGTTGCGGATCCATTTCACCATCCCGCCTTTGGGTATCGGCCTGGGGACGGGGCATCAAGCAGCCACCTTCCGCTGTTGTCATCTGCGCTTCGGTTCGTCTACTCTGTAGTGCGTTCCCCGGCGTGGATTGTCAACAGTTGGGGAGGGTGCGCGGGGTGGTCGTAGCTCGGGTGGCCTCGTACGCAGTAAGTCGCCCACTCGCTGTTACCTATACCATATGCCGATAACGACTTCATCTTGTAGGGGGGCGACGATGTCACCGCCTTCGCACTTCGTCGATCGTATCCCCAGGATGTGAGACGGCTCCCATGCGCCGGCACGTACCAGCAGCGGGCGTGTCTTCCGGTCGCATTTGGCCTACGGGTGCTTTGCTGTTTGGCCTTGCCTTGCCTTGGGGAGGTTCATCCGGGAAGTCAGTAGCAGCCAGTGTGAGTTTGCGCGGGGGTGGCGTTGGGAGGATTTGTCTGTGGATGGGTGAGTGCTGATCATCCCAGTAGACGGCTGGATGCTGACAAAGGCTAGGGGTGTTGCTCGCCGCGTCGACCTTCACTGGACCTCAAGCCTCGCCTTCAAGGTCTCAGATCTCAAGACGAACTGCGACCGCTGCAGGGGAGCAGTGGGGAGGGTGGCACCGGGGGCGCCGTCCCCGGTACGTCTTTCATTCGTTTTAATCCAACTCGCATGTTAATGGCGTTTGGCTCGGACTCGTCCTGGGGCTGTGGAAGGGTTTGATCCGGCGTGTCTGTCCCAGTCTGCGGGAGTTTGGGCGAGGGTAACATTCGGAGGATACAAGCATGCTTAACTCATCTGATGTATCAGACATCATTTAGGTTGCTGTACTTCATGAGGTCAGCCGCCGGTAACATTGGAGTAGTACTTGTGTAGCAACAATGATAGCCAATGCAGGACTCGACCACCTGTTTTTTGAGCTTCAGTAAAAGGGTGCAGCCAGCTCTAGGCGGTACATAGGGGTACACGTGACTACTGTAGTATCGTTTCGCGCGCATGCATGTATTCTTTTCTTCTGATTCATGCGTTTGCTGGAGTCCCAGTCAAACGCCATACGCTACTTGATTATTCGGATATCGCGCGACCCTCGTCAGCTTATTTCAACAGGAAACAATGTGCTACAGCCACTCAATGACTGTCCTTGGTGCCGGGATTTGGTACACCTACACCGATCTTCACCAGAATGCTTGGCAGAGTCGGTCTGAAGCGGGTTTGAAGTGGTCTCAACATCAACGTAGAATGGAGGAAAGCGAGAATCTTGCGCTGATCCTCGACTCATCTTCTTTCTATAGGTCATTGAATAATTTCTCAGCCGGTCGGTGGGTGCGTTGAACGACATGGCTTGGATAGCATCCGAGTCGTCGCTGAATGCACTGGGCCTTCGAGAGTTGACCATGATTGAGCGACAGCGAAAGAGGTGTCTTGTGTTGTCTTCGTCAGGGAGCCTCCTTCGCTGCCCAGTGATTCGGCACCGATGAGTTCTGCACGGAGGCCTCGTAGTTTCCGCCCCGACGCACCCTCGAGCCCTCCCTGGACTCCTCTTCCAGCCAGTGGTCCCGATCGTATATATTCAAGGCCTCAAAACTCACTGCCGACTCCTGGGACGTCACTCCCGCAATCGATGTATGTATTATCCTTTGAGCTTGAAGCGCCCCCTTTTCATAGTCAGTCAGTTATCCTCGGACGGCAGACGGTGGTTAAGCTTAAGCTTTGCAGCAGCTAGTCTCACCGTTGTACACACATGCCAACGGTCATGATGTGCCGCCATCGTCCATAGCTACCCATTACTACTCACTTGCTTCTACATGTCAGTGTCGTCGGAACAGGTACTTCCACTCCGACATGATACTACGTAAATCCACTCTGTAGTTCGTTAGTAGTTGCTCGCCATGATAGCGAAAAAGGAATAATCCTTGCAGTCTGCTGCACTAAACCCTCTTTGCAGAGTCTCCGCAGAACCGCAACGGACGACATATTGATAGCCCTGCAACATCAATGGATCACAAGAGGCACCGAATGATATATCGCCAAGGATCTAGCCTTGATGGTGGTACTCGGTTAAGACTTGCTATTCCAAGGTGTACCTCCGATGCGCAACCTTTGCGCATCATGTTGATCCTATCTCGCCGTGCTCGCAGAAATCGTACGCTTCCATTTTCTCAGTTTTTCATATGCTCTCCAGCGTCTGCCTGCCATTTGCACGCGCAAGACCAGGATTGTATAACCTGTACATGGAAATATGTGGTTTTCTGAGTCGTGAGTCGTGGCGGCTAGCCCTGTGTGTGCGTTACGTAGCGAGCGTGTTCGCTATTTCTCTTGAGAACAAGTTGAGACGTTCAGACTGAAATCGGTGGAACACCAGTGGGCGTAGATTTCAAGGGTCGGCAATTGCCGTTTTTGGCGTGCACCGGCCCTGGCGCCCTGGCTGGAGCTTGAAGCTAATCGCACCATTTCAGCCTTAGCTTCCTTCATACCACCACCTCCTCAATTCTTGCTGCTGCTTCGTGGCCTGAACGTCTAGTACCGTTCTCCACAATGGCAGCGACAATGACCTCCACCACTCTTCTCTCTTCTGCGACACCGACGGGCCCCATCACGGCGAGCTCGAGCCTACCAGGCAGCTCCTCGAGGATCGTTCGCTTCGAAAGCGAATGCGTACTCATTCCGGAGGCTCAGCATCGTTCCAGGCGACACCTGATGGCCACAAGAACCTATTCGATGCCGTTATGGAAGCGCAGACCCAGCAATGGATTTCACAGTGATACATCTGCGACCGACGATCCGACTTCGCCTGCGGGTTTATCTTCTTCGCCAGAAGACAGGCATATCGTCCTGAAGCTTCCTATCCCAAGGTATGCGCATATATTTAGTCATTCGTAGAAGTTCGGTGAATGCTCAGCAAAAAACAACGGAACTACAGTTTTATGGCGAAACCACAATCCCCGACGCGTTCACCCACCATCAAGCCTCTTTCGCCATGTATAAGGCATACGCCGTCAGGGAGATTCTTAGCGGCGCCCCCTTCGCCGATTCGAAGTCGTAGGCCGCGGACTCCAACGCGGAGCCCTTCTCTGCCTCTGCCAACGATTCACAAGCAAATATTGGTTGGCCCTTCATCACCCACTCCTGCAACCATACCTCTCAGGGCATGCTGCCCAGACTGCTTCCATATCACTGAGGAGTGCATGAAGGAAGGGGACCACTGGAAGGAGAAGTTCACCCGTGGGGCCAGAAGGCGCCGAAGCGCGAGTTTAGATTCGGTCGGAAGTGATCCGTGTGCGCACTCCGTGCATCCACCGACTTCAGCCTGCACGAATATCGTTGATGTCCACTTACTTAGTGGACGGGGCACATCAAATGGGGGATTTGCTGCTGTCGCCTGTCCTGCGAAGAACGCCACGGCGGTTGTAGCCTCTCGGTTCACAGGCACAGGGGCATGCGCTATCACCGTGGACGAAGTAGACAAGCGAAAGCGCTTTTCTGATGTACACGCTCCGCCTTTTGCCCCTACTCGCGTCCGGGAGGCCTCGTATTCATCTATCGACTCCGATTCGTCGGTTCCCAGTCTGAATGGCGACCTGTTCTCAGATATCGCTGAACGAAAACCCTCGTCCTCTCCAATCAGAGAAATGGATGAAGACGACGAAGATCAGCTGTTCCCCCTTCCTTCTCCCCGTCGTTCGCCTAACGCATCCCCTGTTCCTGGCTCCCATCGTTCTGGATCGGTATCTGGCTCACGAACACCTAGCATTCGATCGGTGAATAGTGCACCTCCCTCTCCGGCGAATAGCATCCCGCCGTCACCCAATGGTTCATCTTCTTGTCTCAACAAAAGTGGATCCTGTTCACGGGACAGCCTGCGTAGCTCGAAATCCGGCTCTAGCGAGTCTTTGTCGAATGGAAGAGGTAAAGGAGCACGTAAAAGCGGCCAGAAGCATAGATGTGAAAAGGGATTCCTTTCGCCTCGCGATCCTGTAGAAAGGGGGAGATCCAGAGAGTCGATAGATCGAGAGGACGCACTCGTATATGCGCCTACCACCCCCATCCTCGGCGTCCCTAATCCTCCGAAACAGCGCACACAAACAACCCCCGCCATCGCAACCCCTTCCAAAGTGAACACCGATGATGCCCTACCCGTATTCCCCTCATCCGCCCCGCCACCATCCCTCCTTCGCTCCCGCTCACCCGCTACGAGATTCCAAGAAAATGACCCGGCACCCCGCAGTCCGTCACGCAGCAAGTCTTCTGGCAGCACCAAGCGTTCGCGAAGTCTGAGCACGCAAGGTGGACAACGTCGCAGGCCTTCTTTTTCGCTCCCTAGCCCGGCCGGCATCCTCACGGACATGCTGAAAGGCGTGAGTTCGATGGGTATGGGCATGACTGGGACAAGTCGCTAGTCGACATGCAGGTTATGGATGGGGAGTGAGGTGAGGAGATGCTTGATAAACACGAAGGGGTACCCACCTCATCTCCGTTGGCCGACCATCACGCTAGCTTTCACATCTTGCTTCCCCGCCACCGCCCATGTGCCCTAGTCCTCAACCCCTTGGTATCATCTTGCTCACCGTAGGGACGATGCACTGAAACAACAACGTTCGAATCAAAACCACTTACCGTCAAGCTCGCGCGCCACCGCCCTACTGAAATCTAATCCCCAGCCGCAACCCGGGAAAGGATCATTCTCTGTTTTCTCGCCAACGGCAAAAGGATCTGTATATGTACTATATTTTGACAGCCCGCGACCCTCCGTATTATTGAATACGAGTCACCGGCAAGGCCACGTCATCTACCCTCGGCTGCGCGGATGACGACCCCCCAGGCCGTGCGTTTCAACATGCAGTCGCGGTCCACTCCAGACTACTCTATACCCTTACGACTATGACTACGACATCCTAATGACACCTACTCACGATAATTGTCAATGAATTCGCGCCTTCTTGACAAGGGTATATGCGCCGACCCTCTTCCTGGTCCAAATACCCCACCCCACCCCACCCTTACGTATATAAGCTCACTTCTCGCTGCCGACTTCGCCTCCACAGGGTTGCGCGCATGTCGCAGCCATCACCAACTCCCGCGTCTCTCTTTGGTCTGTCCGTGGAACCCTCTATTGGTATTTCTTATTGTATTGTATATCAGAATGTTCATAATTTTCTTTATCTGCGTCCCGCGCTCCGGCGCATGATGGAAGGCTGCGCAGTGAGCTCCGTCAGTTCCCCTGGTTGGTTGCGAGCGATGTGCAGAGAAGGTCCAATCGTCAAGCACCAATATGTTGCTTTGAGTTGGTGGCGATCACAACGGAACGACGTTTCATCCAGAGTCGTGGACCTCGAATGCCAACGTCTTCTTTATCAACCAACCTATTGGCACAGGCTCTTCGTATGCTGAGTTTGGGGAGACCGTTGTCAGTAGGAATACTGTGCTCTGAGCTGGCAATATCTGACGTCGTTCTGTCCAATGGAGTCGACAACCGAGGACGCCGCTAGGGATATGGCGGCGTTCGTTCCTATGTTCTTCGAACATGTCACGGAGTTCAAAGGACGGGCCTTCCATATGGCCGGGGAATCCTACGCGGTACGTACGCTAAGCCGTAGCAAAGCCTGAAAGGACTGACTTTCCGTGCTAGGGACGTTATCTTCCCGTTTACGCGTCCGCGGGTTATGATCAGAACGCAAAGCTCGTACAGCACCCCTCAATCTAGTTTCGGTGATGATAGGCGAGTGCTGTCGAAACGACTCTGTGGCTGGATGGATATGCTCAGCATACTGCTGACTTGGCCTGACGTCCAGTGCTCCATTTACTTCAGCACTTGTGTTAAGATGAAACGGATTGTAAGTTCCGTACAACCCTTGGGAGTAGGGACTGACTGCCTCTGCCCTAGCTACCCCGGTATAGGCAATGGATCCAGTAGCCCGGCCGTTGAACTCTCCTTCTACCTTGACAACGGCAGACTGCACTCCTCCGTTGAATACGTCGCGCAACTTTTGGAACGCGACGTACATGTTCTAATCTATGTGGGATTGTATGATTGGCTCGCTCATTGGATTGGGAATGAATGGTGGACTTTCAATGAGCAGCCGCTGAGGGACTGGGTGATTGGTTGGAAAGTGGCTGGGAGGACCAGGAGTGCGAAAGGGTTGACGTGCTGTTTCCCTCGAATTTTCTCTGACGTTGCTTATTATATAACTAGGTCCCATAAGACAAACCTAGGGAGTCGTTAGAGACGGTTCAACGTTGGTTAGCTGGAAGGCCGTTGTGAAACATCCGCACAAGGCGAGGTTTATATATCTCAGGCTCTAGCTCCCTCTTTCATCACACTTGATCCCACCCCAAGACAGATCGTTAGTACAGAGTTCTGGATAGTCCTGAGAGCCAAGAGACCTCATATGTAGTATTAGCACACCTCGACACCTCTATCTCGACCCCTATGTAGGTCAATCACGAGACTTGGCAAACCTGTTCACCGTCCTCAAAGCTACTAGACGATCGTCTACCATCTTCCATAAATGGCCCAGGTAACAAGTCCCATCGTGCCGTCCGTGTACTCACTGAATGCCTATACCGCAGATCGCTCGACTGAGCGGCGAATCAGTCTCTGCCAGGGACGCCCAAGCAATAATCGATGAGAAAATTACCGAAGCAGCCATCCGAGAGCTACGAACCCAAAGAAATATCCATAGTCCCATCTCCAAGCTGCCAACAGAACTCCTTAGCGAGATCTTTGTTCTGGCGAAGCTCGCGTCTCATACAAACACACGTCAAGGGAGCTGGTTGAATGTGGCATGCGTGTGTCGGAATTGGCGGGATATCGCTGTCAATGAAGCCCGCATGTGGAATACCTTCGAACTTATGGGGATGCACCTTGACTGGGCCAAAACAATGCTAACACGCTCGAAAGACGCGCCTCTCTCTATTCATTTCTTTCCCCTCAGATATGAACCCGATACCGTCAAACTTGTTATGTCGCAGATCTCCAGAACTCAAGACTTGCTGATTTGTGCCGACAACTCCCGCCTTTGGGAAGTCATGGAAATCGCAATAGCCCATGCCACACCTGACGTCCCGACTAGGTTACAGTCTTTGGTACTATGCAACATATCACCGCTTGCATCAGAATCAATGCACCGAGTTTTTGCGGCTGTACAGATGCCTTTGATACTGGACCTCCAGCTATATGGCATCCGTCTACCCACGATCCCACCTATGCCTCTCCTACGCCGATTCTACTACGATCAGAATTCTTTCGGCTCTGAGTCAATGGCCACGCTCCTGTCGTCTCTGCAAAATACTCCTTGCTTGGAGGATCTCGATGTTGGATGTACGTTCGACGCCTCTGCCGAAGAGATGATCCATTATGGACCGGTCCAACTCCCCAAACTCAAGGCTATATCCTTCAGGACAAACAGGTTCGAGTATTTCTCCCTGTTGCAATGCATTCGCTATCCACCATCTTCGTTGGTCCGATTTAAATCCAAGAGGGCCCCAGTGCAACTTGCAGATATCAACAACGTTTCGGGTATAGTCTCCCGCTTCGCAAGCAGTGACGTTGCTGCGAATATCAACAGCATAAGTTTGCTGAACGAAGGTGGTCCTGGGCTGCGCTTAACAGCGTGGATTAGCAATGTCCCAGCGCTCGATATACATTGCCCAATTTCGGAACGTGATACATTGCCATTATTCAACCTCTGCGAAATGCTCCCGGCTTCCAAAGTCCGAACCTTCCGCATCAACAACTTCGCGTCAATCAACGAGACAATTGGGCCAGGGTTTTCAGACGATTTGAACAAGTGAAAGATTTGACCGTGAGGTTTGGGGTGGTCGCCCTAACAGCTCTGTTGAAATCATCCGACGAAGACCAACCCCCTTTCCCGCAGCTCAAACAGCTGACTCTCCTAAATTGCGACTTCGATAGCCGCGAAGATTTCGCATTATCGGTGGAAATGCTCCTTCAAGAACGCGTGGATCTCCACATACCCATCGAGGTCTTGAAGATTCGTGAATGCAAAATCGCGGGAGGTACCGTCAGAAGGCTAGATGGATTGTATCAGCTGGGACGGTCAGACCTTCTGGATGACAGATGACTCAGATGATTAGGATGAGCACCCAATGATGTTCTGATTGTGTATATGCATACAGAAATTCTTGTGCCCGTGTCACATCAACATTCAAGCTTGGGTGTCATTCACAGCGCTCATATACTTAGTAAACGCGGCAGACGACGCGATTGCAGAGATATGGACGGATTTTCCGCCGCCGTATTAGCCGTGAACAGATGAGCACGAAGTTGGAATTATGAAACTTCTCGTACGTCTATGATCATCTTTCCAACGTCCAAGCTCTTCCACCGACATCCCTTTTGGAGAGAAACTCTATACACAGGACGGTCACCGACCTGCTTTGGTTTCACTTCAGAACCCGCAGCAATATCGTAGGCCCCTTCGCACTGCTTCCATTCACACCAAAATTGAAGATGGGACCTTATGGCACCCGCTAGAGTGAAATGACGCGGCAGGTGCACTTTTCAGCTCCGCGGCACGCGGGGTAAGTACAGGCAAGGCAATCGCAGCAAGCGTATCCGACGACAATAGGTACTGGACAGTAGCGTTTTCCGAATAACGACATCAATCTGACCTGATACTTCAAGGTTCCTTGAATATTCTCCGTGCGCGTAAGGGGTAGGCGGCATATCTCGTACACAAACAAGCCTATGCCTCTCGGGCGAATGTACCAAACGGTCACATAGGCAGCAGTGCACATTGCAACCTTACGAAGCCGTATGCATCTATTAGCTTGAGCGAGCTCCGGCCCTTTATGTAGGCTGGTTCTACTCGCGCCCTGAGCGAAGCCAGCAAGACGTCGTCGTCGCACTTGGGTTACCTCGAGGACCAACTTCGAATCGTTCAGCGTAGGTCGTAATCTCCGTTCTTCTATTTATTCTTCCCAGAAGCAACTTGCCCAGAAGTGTCAGGATACGAAAGAACAAGGCACTGTCCCGAGGTTGCATATATATATCCATCTCTTTTCCCTCAACTCATTCACCCACAATGTCGAGTCTGCGACTGATCCTTAGCTCGCTGTTCCTTGTTTGCGGCGCTGCAGCGCTAGCCGTATCTGCCAATGATCCGACCGCAAGAGCGTTGTAAACGAAGACCAAGTAACTTTCGACCCTAAGCCGGTGAGTGTCCGCCCTTGGGATATTACGCGATTTTTGCTAATAGTAGCCCTCGTAGAACCAATTCGTGTTAGGGAGCACAGGACGTTTCGCCTTTGCTGGTATGAAGCTAGACCGCTTGCGTGACTACTCTGAACCCCCATGTGGCCTAGATGCTGTCCTTACATTGAACGGTATAACTCGCAATCTCACGTTAGTGTCAGATCAAGGGAATACTGCCATCACATACTCGGTAGACGGAGGCTGGCCACCCCCAGGTTCAACCACCAATGAGATAGCATATGCGAAGTCAGGAAAAAGTCGGTGGTTTACTGTTCGCATCGCTGTAACTCGTTCTGACCCACCCAAGCACCTGGGCAAACATTCACGGATGAGATCAAGTGGCTAGGAAAGATCCACCAGCTATTTGCCAACGGGAGCTTCAATAATCGCAACTGGATAGTCTTCCAAGGGGTTGCAAACAAAGTCCACATCACCGCCACCACCTACTTTGCGACTGTTTTACTCCCGTACCTCCTCCAAGGGAATGTCGACGCATGCAAGACCCAGTTTAAAAACAACAAGATTCCGTTGATTGTTGCACAAGCGAAGTACTATGTGTATGTTCAGTTAATTCCGGTTCCGCATCCCTGCGAGCTGACCATGCCATACATTTATCATAGCGATACCTTTCAAGTCCTCCATACTGACCTACAGCCTGGTAACATTCTGTGGGACATGCAAGCGACGGCGCCTACTCTCATTGACTGGGGTTCTGCCAAAGAAGTCTTGACGGTGTGTTTTCAGCCTTGATGACCTACTACCCCACTGAAGAACTCTCCCCTTAGTGGACCATAGCTGTGGCAGCTGAAGTAACAGCCCAAGTCGAATTTTCTCATTTAACAGGCTCTGAGAGGATTTGCGTTAGCCTCGCCTAACTTATAACGAACTTGCTACATGTACCTTTGTAGTCCCATTTTCTTGATGCGGCGGACTTGTTGAATCGACCCAAATTCTCTCGTAACAGACATGTTCCTCCTGGTCCTACATATATTCGTAGCCTAAGCAAAGGTAGAAGCATCGTCACGGACTCCAGGTTTGAGACATGCACCACTCACCACCCACTGTGACGATCAACTCGATTTCAAGTTCTTGTGTAACATCATACTCAACACCCAAGATTTTTAACGTGCGCCCCGCACGACGCAATAGAGGGTTTTCACACAGCGCCAGAGAAGCACATGGGACGTTGAAAGTTTGAACTTCCCACTGTCCACGGTTATCTCTGAACCACTTCGACGTTTGGGCTCGACGATGCTCAGGCTATCAACCAAGACGCTACTGTTTGTGGGGGCGGCGATCTTAGGAGCGGGGTTGGATGGTGCCTCCGCTATGCAGCAACCACTAGAGTCACCCGCCAGATGGGCGGCCCGAGACGGCTCTGCAGTTCCGCAGTATCATAAAAACTACGACAATGGATTGTTTACCCCGTTGGAGACGCTAGATGTTCTGTCAGAAGATGAGTTCACGATCTTGGCTCATCCAGCTTTCCCAAAGTACAGTGTTCGAGCCAAGAGCATAAATGGTGCGACAAAACAGTGAAGTGAGTATACGTGGTTCTGTGCTATGTACGTTGATTGTGACTGGTTTTGAAAATAGGTCGTACACAGGTTATATCGACATCGAAGCCCGACATTTGTTCTTCTATTTCTTCGAGAGTAGAAACGATCCGACCAAGGACGATGTCATATTCTGGACAAACGGCGGCCCTGGATGCTCTTCGTCTCTCGGATTATTCATGGAGCTTGGACCTTGTCGTGTGCTTGACGAGGACGGAGCCAAATTCCACCCCGAAGCCTGGAACTCTAACGCAAATATATTCTTCATTGACCAACCAATCGGTGTGGGCTTCTCGTATGCAGACTACGGCGAGACAGTTGTAAGCCTGTTCGCGAATGTAATCATCTGCTACTTCATCTCATATGAATGTTAGAGCACGACTGAGGAAGCGGCAAAGGATATCGCCGCCTTCGTTGCTATCTTCTTTGAGAATTTCACCAAGTTCAAGGGCAGGGGCTTCCACATGGCCGGTGAATCGTATGGTGTAAGGCTCCCGAACTTCTGTGGAATCAACTACTTGATGTCATCATTAGGGCCGATACCTCCCCGTTTTCGCAGCGGCTGTGTATGACCAAAACGCAAAGCTCCTGGGGCAGGGCTTGACACCAATTAACCTTACTTCCGTCATGATAGGTGACTTTGACGATTCACCGATTTGTTAGGAGCTGCTGCTGATCGTCTTGAAGGAAATGGATTCACGGACGCCTTCAGCATGACAACGTCTTATGTTGATTTTCAGTGCTCCCATGCGTCGGTCGCGCCTATCAACGACATCAGGTCAGTCGCGTCGTAGGATGATGAATACATCCACTCACATTGTTATATAGTTCATGTGTGGCTATGAAGCAGATGGTGAGTAAGGTCGACGGCCTCAAAGCGCTGAGTGTTGACGGCCTATCAGGTACCACGCTGCACCAAATGGTTCCAGAGTGCATGCATAGACCATTTCGACGCAATTGATTGCAATGCAGCGACCATACTCTGCACGACTGCCATTGAAACGCCGTTCTTTGCTTCTGGTTAGTGTGTCATCTGTATCTTCGGACATGATAGTTCAATCCGATAAGGCAAGAACCCCTACGACATTAGCAAGGATTGTGAGGGCAAGATAGAAGAGACGCTTTGCTACCCCATCACCCGGTGAGCTTGAATATTCCCTCCGTCAGTATGCATTGTGTGGTCCATTTCTTATGCCAGTCTCAAGACACATTGGTCATTACCTCGATCAACCCGAGGTTCGAGACGTCCTCGGCGTCGATCCCTCGGTAACGGCCAATTTCTCGTCCTGCAACAATTCTGTCGCCACTGCGTTTGGCGTAGCTCTTGACTCGCTCCATCCGACAGTCGACTATGTCGCAGCACTTCTAGAACGAAACGTCCGCGTGCTCATTTACGTCGGGTCGTATGATTGGATCTGTAACTGGGTAGGGAATGAGAGGTGGACATTGGCCATGGATTGGAGTGGAAAGGAAGAGTTCAATAAGCAATCGTTGAGGGATTGGGTAGTTGATGGAAAGAGTGCTGGTAAGACTCGGAGCGCCAAGGGCCTGACGTTCGCCACCGTCGAAGCAGCCGGGCACATGGTGAGGGCATCTTGTTTCCAATTTTCCTTTGGTCCTGTTGACCGAGACTTTTATAAGGTACCGTACGATAAACCGAAGGAGTCTTTGGAGATGGTTCAACGCTGGCTGGCTGGAAATCCTTTGTAGGGAAGTGGAAGTTCCCGGGAAACTAAGTTAGCGTATCTAGGTTTGCAATCTGAATTTATTTAAAGCGACGGAACACCACACAAGAGGAGTATGGGAGGAGAGGAGTCACAGATATCTGCATGAGTTGACAATCCGAAATTCTATAAATATTGGAGCTTTCGAGCTTTGAAATGTACGTGCGGCCTTCTGGATCCATGATGGCGTTGGACATCATTAAACGTGGGCCGCCTCAGCCATATACTTTGCCTGGCTAATCTCCTGCTCGGTGAATAATCCTGCAAGCATCGCCTGTCGCAAAACTCGTAAACACCACTCCCGGCAACTCCCATTGGACCCAGTGGCCGCCGCAATGTTTTCTAGATGGGCTCTTTGCTTGAGGCTCAGCTCCTTGATCGGATAGACCATCTGCATCGAGTGAGCGTGCTGTATGGCCTCGTCGATCTTTGAGCACTCAATCCTCGGGCTGTAAATTGCGTCTTCGGCATTGTGCAAGCGACGTTGAGGGCTCGGTTTCCCAGCGCGAACGTGTTGGAGGGAAAGGTCCCAAGATAGGCACCAGTGAGGGTCGTGGGCCGTGATGAATTGGCTGTTACGGGATCGCTGCGGCGGGATGACAATTATACTGATCCAGACGAGGGATTCTTGCTCCATGCGTCGGTCATCGCGCAACTCGATGGGCCCAGTCCTGGTACAGGGTTTTCCGAAAGAAGAAGAGTATGAGGAGGGATTCATTCTTAGATGTTGTTCGTAGGGAGATGATTGTCGCTTGGAGGGTCGTTGTAGGCAAACAGAGAGTGAGAGGTAGGGTTTATATACACCTCGCTGGTGGCCAGCGGTGGCCGAGGAGCGGTGGCCGAGGAGCGGTGGCCGAGGAGCGGTGGCCAAACTGGATAGAAATGCAGAGTAGGTGGCCATGTTCTGATGAAAGGTAAGTGGCTAGTTTACGTCTTGGCCAGGGATGGATGTGAATAACCCAACATCAGTTATCCTACGTTTATCTAGTGAATCTTGAGGAGCTCCAGCAACAAGATTATGTGCGCCCACACCGCCTTGTTGATGAGTCGAGACGAAATTGGAGACGCAGTGCCATTGCTTGCCACTTCCACTCGGTCGGTGTCTATCCCCGTGCAACATTGCAATCAGGTCAATGTAACTTACTGGTTGATCGTACTTGTATGTTTGTACACACAGACGTAAGTGGAATCATCCATGGATGTTTCGAGAAGTGCCATCGCCCAGACCGGAAGGCAGCACCGCAGCTTGACTGGAAGTGCAATACAGAGATAACAGCTACTACTAATAATAGCAATGCAGTAAATCGGTCCTTCACTGCCTCGACCTGATATCCTTATAAGAAGCCCCGTCAAGAGTATCTCAATCATTGATACCACAAACGTCAAAAACGATGATAGTGAAAGAGGACAAGCACGAAGAAAATACAGAAGCTGTTACCGAGTGAGTTATCGCATTATCTCTGTGTTTGGGATTGGGTTTGAAGGGTTGTGGATTCTCTAGCGAGGGAGATATGAACGGAGATTACTACCTGTCGAATGCAAAAGCTGCAGTGGGCGGGGATGAGGAGGACAGGATCGACAGTAAATTAGGGGTGCCCCCTGTACTGGATGCCGGTATTCTCGAGGAGATGAACGACAGATGCGATAAGAAGTTGAGGCATGCCGACCTGAATGCTTCGACATCCACAGTCATCAACTCGGAAAGAATTGACTCGTCAGTCATATACTTATCCTTCACAAGTCTACCCCATCTGATCACTGCGCAGAGGGGCGAAGCCATCCGCAGCCCTACTTAGCATAATGAACGACGACACAATAGATACACGGTGAGTCTGGGGCTTTATGGAAATGTGGGAGCTGAGTCGGTTGTTTCGACAGGACAAAATTAGAAAGAATGGTAGAAGAAGACAGAGGCGTCTTGCAATGGCGCGTTGGCGGCCCCGTTGAGTATCGAGACAAAGGGAATGAGAGAGAACGCCCGCGACCGAAGCCTCCGGCAAGACCGCAGCACAAATTGGGTAGGCAAGACGGGCCACACCTAGGGGAACCGAGTTGCCCTAGCCATAGCCGCTTGTTGCAGCTCCTCCACCCCCAGTGGCGCACACGCAAGCGGGAGTAGGACGTGCGTTGTCAAATCAGCTGATACCCGGTTGGCTTTTGAGACTTGAGCTTGATTACTCAAGTGAGTTGGTAGCCCGAAACTCAGATTCAAGATATATACTTGGCGAGAATTCTGCTTCGAACTTCTGAGTCGGCAGCCAGGAGGTGAAGAGCATTGCGTAATATCGCGACTCATTCTTCCTGCCGTGGGGCATACGATGTACAATGGCAATACACATCGAAGATTTGGGTTGATGCAAGTACAATGTCTTGATGAAGAAACCTACATCGATAGGAATGGTACAGGAAGCGATACGCGTCAAGGAGCTGGCTCAGAGAGGTCCACGCAGATGGCCTCAGAGCCCGTCAGATGAGAAAATTCGACTTGATTGGTGACCTGAGTTGCCACAGCTGTGGTCCACTAAGAGAACGCAGACATGAGCGCTGTTGGCGGAATGGCCGGGTCGGACATGGGATAGACGTACGGACGGGGTATCCTTCGCAGTTCCCCAGTCGATCAGAGTGGGGGATGTAGCTTGATCGTCCCAGAGGACATTCCCGGGGTGAAGGTCAGAATGCAGGACTTGGAAATTATCGCTATAACGACACACATGTCACCATCAGCTCGCAAAAGGACAACTCAAGGATCCAAGTTTACGCACACGTAATATTTCGCTTGGGCGACAATGAGCGGGATCTTGTTGTTTCTAAACTGGGTCTTACAAGCTTCCACATTTCCGACGCGGAGCAAAGGGAGCAAGACATTGGCAAAGTAGGCGGTGGAGGCGATGTGCATCTTATTTGCGACCCCTTGGAAGACGATCCAGTTAAGGTTGTTGAATCTACCCTGGGCATAGAGTTGGTTGATCCTTCCTAGCCACTTGATCTCATCTGTGAACGTTTGCCCGGATGCTGTGATAGTGCTTTAGAGCGAGTCGCGGCGCGCGCAGAGAAACACTGACTTCTTCCGGACTTAGCATAAGCTATAGCATTCGTAGTTGAACCTGGCGGTGGCCACCCTTCATTTACTGAGTACGTGATGGCAGTATTGCCTTGTTCAGATACCCTTGTGAGATTGCGGGTGATACCGTTCAACGTAAGGGTGGCATCTAACAGCAATATGGATTTAATCAGTCACGCAAGTACCCAGCCTAGTTCCCATGCCAAATTTACCAGCAAAAACAAGGCATCCTGTGCCGAATACTTGTTGGTTCTACGAAGGCCAGCCATCAGCCGAACCAATTCAGCATAGAGAGGAGGCAAACTCACTAGCTTAGGGTTGAAAGCTACTTGACCGTCACTGGGCAGCATCCTTGCCATCCTCTCATTCGAGGATACGGACAGTGCAGCGGCACCGCAAACAAGGAGCGCCAAGTTGAGGACCGTTTGCAGCTTAAACATCGTAGGTGGTGAATGAGTTTCGAGGAGAGCGGTAGGATCACCATATATACGAGTCCTGTGGACGGGGGTTGTGATCCTCCGTGTCCCATTGCTTCTGACAGAAACATAATTCGGTTCAAACAAGCGGCGATCACAGCACACTACAGCACGGGGTCATTGGAGCAACTGAAAGTCGGTTTTTGAGTGACCCAAGTGTTACGGCAGATGTCGTCTTCTGCGACATACATTGAGTCGCCTTCGTTCAACATGCGGGTAGAACCAGTGCTCCAGGGCAGGAAATGTCGGCATGAAGGGTTTGGAACTTCAGAAGCATGGTCAGTCAAGCGAACAGATGCCTACGCCATGTTGTGAGCACTGCCGCCTTGGTGCAACTATTCCTTCGAAGGGCATTGCCCGTGAAGGACGCAGATTCCTATACGTGACCTCTCACGCGTACGAAAGGTATTCGAATCAACCTGAGCAATTGGGAGTGAAGTCTGGTGTCATCACGAAAGTGACATCTTACTGTCACGTATGTATAGCAAGTACTGACAAGGAACGTTGAGTTTCTCCATCGCTCGCGGTGAGAAGTGCACCAGCTGACCAGCTGCGTTGTCTCAGCATAGACATGGGCTGTATCTTAAATCTGAATGGGAAGCAGCACAAAAAAACTCAGCGACGAGTTCGATTTATCCAGGAGCCAGTACTTACTAGAAATGAGATTATTCTCGTCACCCATTACTGAGTTGAATCACACCATAGCCGTAAGGGGCGCGTACATGTTGACCGATATGACAATGAGGTTGAGCGATGTCAGTGAACGCCAAATGTCTCTTCTACTCTCTGTAACTCTAAGTCGTCTTCTCAATTTCGTTCAGTGAAAGAGTCTAACCGTGGAAATTGATCGTCGGACACGTGACTATCGCCCGTCCCTGCTCCCCGCTAACGCCAAGGATAGCAGACAACGACGATGGCGAATGTATACACCTTGCTTACCTTGCCTCAAACATCCAATGGCCTGACATCGTTCAAATCCAGCGTAACAGGCAACAACGACGACGAATTGACCGCCAGAAAGGCCCCTCGCCTGGAGTCCGATCTCGACTCTGCTTCGGCCTCAAGAACCTCCAAAGGAGCACCCTCTGCTTCCACGGGTCCCTTTCAAATCAAGCTCGTGGGGTATAATGGTACGCCCATCCCAGCCCACCGCTTGTTGGCTCTATTGAAAGCCTGTGCGTGACTTAGTCGAGCAGCCACTGGCGAGGGACTCCTTCGTTCTGCTCAAACGCTGCCTCCGAGTCCTGCTGAGCAAGAACCCCACGGAATATCCGGAGCTCCCGCTGAGCTTTGTCGGAATTTACGACATGTGCCGCGCAATGGTGTGTGACGCCGAATTGGGCGACGGATTATACGAAGATGTCATATTGGAAGTCGAAAAGTGCTTTGGCGCCTTGCTCACACAGCTCGATGCGGAACAGGAGCACATCCAGTGGCTGAGTAACTTCGTCGAGTGCTGTGCATGGTTTGAGAAGCAGATTGTGCGTCCCTGTCAGGCATGACGATTGTAGCCAGGTGCTGATCGCAGTGTGCTTTAGGCACTTTTATCCTCGTTGTTCACGTACTTGGACCAAGTCCATGTCAAACCCAACCCCAGCCTACAATCCATACGGTGATTTCTCACTCATTTACATTTCATTGCAACTCGGTTGACACGCAACCAGCGAGCTTGCGTTCACTAAATTCGGCGATCGGATCCTAAGCGATCGAGTGATTGTCTTGAAACTTCATAGCGGCGTAAAGGATGTCATAAACGCAGAACGCGGTCTATGGTACGCACTTGCCCTTGCCCTTGCCTTTGCCCTCGCACTGACACACACATGTAGGATGACGAACGAAACGAACCGTACGCTCATTAGTAACGTCGTCTCTCACCTAACGACTCACCATGAGTACGCGAGCCTGGAGATACACTATTTGGAGTTTACGAAAGAATTCTACTTGAATGAGTCGCGGGAGCAGGCCGCAAGCATCAAGAACGCCAAAGAGTTCTTTAAGCAAGTAGATAGGAGGATCGACTACGAGGTTGCTCTGTGTAAGGAGGTACTGTGTGTTAGCAGCTGGAGCGTCGTGCGTGAGACGACGGAGAGGGCGCTCATGGAGGGAAGAGGGGAATGGTTGGCGAACGAAGGTACGACTGTGTATGTTAACGAGCCATAGAACTTGCTTATTCATCTACCCTTTCATTCTTCATCATCCTTACCGTATATCAGCCTTGAGAAGCTCCTTGGCCGAGATGGACACTGCGACACTAGGCAAGATGTACAAGCTCTTCACCAAAGTAGGCGTACAACATTTGTTGAAGCTATCCTTCCGCAAATACGTGTCCGTACGTGCTCTGCTACCTCGTTCCACTTCGATACCTCGTCTCACCGACGCGTAGGACAAAGCGAAACAAATCGTGACCGACACGCAGATGGAAGATAACATGGTCATGAGGCTCCTAGAGCTGAAGAAGGATATGGACAGAGCGGTCACCACGTCATTCGTGGATCAAGTCTCAACCCCACCCACATCTCAACCCGGGCTCGCCGCCACGTCTACCTCTTCGTCTACCCCCATACCAAACAAGGAGTTCTTCCAAGCTTCTGACGAAGGATTCCGCGCGGGCTTCAAAGCCAGACGAAACAAGCCTGCTGAGCTCATTGCCAAACATCTCGATAAGCTCATGCGCAAGGGGCAAGGGGCCAGCAGCGACGCGGAGTACACAAGGCTGTTGGAGTCGGTGTTAGGGCTGTACAGGTACACTGACGACAAGGATGTCTTCAGGACGTTCTATCACCGCGCGCTTGCGAAGCGGCTGCTCCTGGAGAAGAGCGCGTCAGATGATATCGAGAAAGACATGCTCAAGAAGCTTAAAGATCGTATGTTTGGATCTCCCTTATCTGCATTGCGCGTTGGCTGAACCTGGGTCCCGCCATAGAATACGACGCCGAATTTGGGATGGCGGAGGATATGTTCAAGGATCTGTCGCTGTCGCGGGACATGATGCGTGATTTCCATGATTCACTCAGCGCCGAGAGCGCTGGGAGGTCCTTGACCGCGATGGTCCTCCAGCGTAGCGCATGGCCGTTCGCCGTCCCGAAAACCACTATCGATCTCCTCCCTCAGGTTCGCAGCGCAGCCCTCTCCCGTTCTCTCATCTACTCACTTGCTATACCGTTCTTACTGTTTGCAATATGTTACATGTCACAACTGCATCTTCATGACAATGTGTGTTTCGCGTGCAGATGCAAGAGGACCTGCAGACATTCACCGATTATTACAAGAAGAAACACCAAGGTCGTATCTTGAACTGGGACCACGCGTTAGGCACTGCGACATTGAAAGGGCGCTTCGACCCCGGTCCCAAGGAGCTGTCCGTCAGTTTATATCAGGCCATCATATTGCTGATGTTCAACGATGTCGACGAGATATCCTTCGTGGATATAAAGGAGCAAATACTATTAGGTCAGTCTTCTGCTACCGTTTCACATGTCCTCGTACATATCAAACTATTAAACATTCGTCAACGTGTCTGACTGTATCATTTACGCAGAGGACGCGGAGCTGAGGCGGACGTTGCAGAGCCTGGCGTGCGGGAAGCTGAGAGTTCTAAAGAAGGTCCCGCCAGGCCGAGATGTGGCCGACACAGACGTATTTCGGTTCAACGCTGACTTCAGCGATCCCCGTCCAAAAGTACACATCAACTCCATTCAGGCGAAGGTATCTGTAAGTCGCCCGTCCCCGATGCTTTGGTTAGCACTCACTCTACCCCCTTTCGTAGCCCGAAGAATCCAAACGGACGAACGCGTCCATTGAAGGCGACAGGAAGCACTACCTCGACGCTGCTGTCGTGCGCATCATGAAGGGCCGGAAAGAGATGAAGATCGAGGAACTCACTGCCGAAACGATCAACTCTGTAAAGAGCCACTTCGTGCCCGATGTCCAGGTGATCAAGCAACGTATTGAGGCGTTAGTGGAGATGGAGTACCTGGCCAGGGATTTGAAAGACAAGAAGCTATTCAGGTATCTTGCTTGAGCGCTTGAGCTTGGAAGCTTGTGACTTTGTCGAGTATTTCGAATTTGAATTTCCAACATATACAATTACTGATGGTTGTACAATTACTGATGGTTGACTGTACCTATGGTTGCTCACCGCCATGTACGGAGCTTTTCAACGTCCGGGTACGGGTGCGCATGGTCGAATAATTGATGATCACAAATATCGTCAAAAATTAGAACAGAGTTAAGGGGTGAGATTTTCCCAAGATGCTTGTCGCTGGACAGTGCCGGCCCCCGATGTTTGCGTATCACACCCACGACCGGGGCAGGTAGATAATGAGGAAGGAAAACAGGCGGCGGCGAGTCGTGGATTGTCTTGGAACACCGCGCTAACCAATTCACGGTCAAACGCTTTTCGATAAAATCAACGTCGGCAAAAGGTTCCGAGAGTCGAATTCTAGACTCGCAAGGATTAATCGGGAGGCTGAGGGCGATCCAATATGGTGAAAACGGATGCAAAATTTATTCATTTCATGAATCGGCTTGCGGCCCTGCTCGTTTCCGCCAGCCATTTACAGCTTAGTTGACGCCGCAAGGAACGCAAGGGCCCGGAGGCATCAGGCACTAGCCTACCAGCGCTAATTTTAGTTGCCGCATCCCTCTAATTGTGACGAATTCACGGGGCCTGAGTCTCATATCCTGCAAAGTTTTCTCTAGCATACCTGTGCAGAGCTGTGCTGCACATTTATCTATCATAATACCCTAACTTTAGGTCGGATGTGCGTATAAAATGATGGAGTGAGTTATCATACAGACGGTGATGAAGTATGGGGAATAGCGTCGAAGCAATTGCGAAATGCGAAGGAGAAATTGAACTTGGAAAGCAACGAGAGAGTAGAGTAGAGTAGATGAAAGCGGAATAACGAAATAAAAAAATGAGGCTGATAAAATAAGCCCCGAAGCAGAAATGTCTTGGGGTGAATGCATAGTATTATACAGACAGCGAAAGTGTTGCTTGCACACAGGGAAAGGGAGCAGCTACGAAATTCGTAACAGCTTCGAAAAGACCTGTATCCTCCATCCAGAGAAAAACAACAGAAACGTTTCCAATCATGAAAGGGGCATAGGCATGGGGGTCGGTGTATCCTTGGCAAATCCAGAAAGCACGAAAGCCGTCGGAGGGACCATGTCAATCCGCTCCAATGTCTTGTCCGCTCGATCGAGGCGCCACAGCGAGTTCAAACGGCCTACAACATTATCGTCCGGATCTAGATCGGAGATCAAACAACGAAGCATTAGCATTTGTTTTGTGAGACAATCACCGCCTGAAGTTTGATGGCTTGTAACAACCACTCACATTTTTGCTTACGACAGCACTATAAATAGTCGGCGGAAGGATGACAGCGATGTACATTCCAGGTGGGACGCCAGGGGATACGACAGCAAGGTAATCCGGAGAATCGGAAAGAAGAGACATGCGTAGGAAGCGATGCGATCAATGGGGGAGGAAAGAAGTGAATCATCAGCAAAAAGTAAACAGGAGCGACGATGCAAAGGAAACGAAGGAAGGGAAAAAGTATGATCATGAAAAGGTACAGGTGGGGCGGCCGATTATGATTAGAGATATATGGATCCATTGCATGAGAGCGAGAGAAATTGCGATGGGGTAGGTCGTCGTATGGAATCCATTTAAGATGGGGAAGATGTGATCATATAGAGAATAAAGATAGAACAATATCATATGAGAGCCGCAACTTCGAGATTTGAGCGTAGAACGATGCTAAAGCAGGCGGTGGTAAATGAAAGGGGGAAACCATTGTTAAGCGTACAGTGTGGAAGATATAAAGCGCATGACGGGGTGGGGGCAATCAAAAAGGAACACTCACTCTGTAAAGATACGATTAGTCAGGATCAACTTTGAGAGAGACGAAATGCGAACCTTCTACTGCAGCCATGACCACCCGCAACATAGCTGTATCCGTGGCGGTCGTTATACTGAGCAAGTATTAGCAACCACGGGAGAATGGGGGAGGGGAACGAAGACAGTGAGGGGCGCTACGCACTGTATGTAGATCTCACGCTCCTTCGAACGTCCAGCCTTCTGCGCCAACCGTGCAAACCTTTTCTTGAAATAATCGCGGCCCGCTCGTACATCGCCCGGTTCACCTTCGTAATCCTGATGGGAGCATCAGGCTTCTGATGTGATACATATCAACGACACTCACTGGGAAAAAATTCTTGATATCGGAAGTGGGTATTTTCCGTTGGAAAAGATCGTTTTTATTGAGGAAGAGTATCTGTAAAACATTAAGTGAGAAAGACGTCCTCGAGTCGGAGACGATTCATAATGGGCATACTATTGATGTTTGCTTAAACCACTGCGAGTGACATATTGAATCCCATATCGTCATTGCGTCTTGCATCTGATTCTGATCAAAATAAGAATAGACATCAACACCAGTAACTGCCATGAAGGTCGAACGACTTACCGCATCCTTGTCCTCCACAAGACATTGATCATAACCACTTAAGCTGACCAAGAATAATATGCTGGTGACGTCCTGAAAGCAATGTATCCATTTCCGTCTCTCGCTCTTCTGTCCGCCGACATCCACCATCAACATTTCGTGATCCTTTAATTGGAACGTAGTTTCCGTGATTCCTGTAGTGCGAGCGCGGCATTGTATGATGTCGGACTCAGTGGGTTGATATTCCGGGTCGAAAAGGCGGTCGAGCGAGTCAAAGAAATACAACAAACTGATAGCGGAAATTAGTAACCCGCAAACAAACGTTTGCAGACAAGGAACATACTTTTCCGGCAAGGCGGCCTCATTTCCACGTTCCCAAGCTCGCTGAACGTTTGGATCCGACCAGAGTGATTTCAGAGGCTCCAGATAGTTCAGAGGGAAAGGGTCGCCGTCTCGGATGTCTACAGGTTCTTCGATCAACTCCACATGCGGAACGTTCTCTTCTGAGACCTTGAGATCCATGTCCTGCATCGCATCGAGCACGTATTTGAGCCCAACAGTCAAGTTACTGAATACAAGCTGCCGGAATATCTCGATTTCCTGTGCAGAGAATGGCACATGATGGATGACACGCATTTGCTAATCGAACGGTCTCAGATAACGCATGGCGGACGAGTGGGCTATGATGAAGCTAACCTTCAATATTGTCGACTTCCCAGAGTCACCAGAACCCAACAGCAGCACCTTGCCGCCCAGGTCGGTTCCAGTTATGAACGCTGAGGTAGTTGTGAGTACTCACCTTCACTTGCTTTTCGAGCTTGGCCTTCGCCTATATGGGTTGTAAGCCTGAGTCTCGAAGCTCTGAGAATCATAGGACTAACCTCTCTGAGTTGCTTTTCAGCTTCTCGGTTCATCGCCTTCTCTTGCTCCGTCACAGGAACACCTGGTGCCGACATGCAACCGCCCATGGTGAATGGCTGGCGATACGTTTACAGAATTCAAATATTTAACGAGTGGGCCAGTGGTGGGGAAGGTTGAGGTGGAATCCGCCGCTAAAAAGCTCTGGGGGCGATTGCGTCGGGAAATTTGCCACTGATGCACTTTAAGCTTTCCAGGTCGCCGGTAGTCTCAGATACAAGTATGTCCGGTTATCGGGCGGGCGGGCGGTGAAAGAAGGTGAACCGAAGAGCGGTTGTTGCGGGCAGACAAGAAACTAGCAAGAAATAAAAAGGAAAGAAAGGGCGGGAGAGTCAATCGAGAGTAGAGTCGCGGTGAGAGAGGACAATTCTGGATTTGATGCGAAACTCCAGGGCTGTCCTCATGCGAATTTCCCACGGTCAATAACGATCGCCCGGTCCCAGTACAGTGCTCGTTTATTAACGCCATTATGGCCGTTCTCAGGCTGAATTGATTCTTATTGAACGGTGAATATTTCAATTTTCATCCCTTTCACAATTCTTACAGGGTAGGAGACTAGTAGAGTCAGTACAAGCGTGCCGGCCACGGCCAGCTGGTCCTGTTCTGATGTGTACTGGAGCCCTGACATATGGACGCTGTCACGCCTTTAGAAACATTTGATGTCCATCACTGGCGTTCCCCTCGCAATCAAACCATGGAAAATTCCGCTCAGCTCGAAGCCTCCATCTGCCTGTCCCCAGCCCAAGCATCACAAAGTGTCTCCACGCCGTGTGGAAATCTCGGAACAGCTTCAACTGGGGAAATTTATATGTGTTCTTCCCAGCCGAAGCGTTGATGAACTAGGCTTGGTCGCGATCGCCTTCCTGCGCCTTCCTGCGCGTACTTGCATCGGCCCAGAGCACGGTCGTTATGGCCGGCAACCGCGCTATGTATCACCGTGCATAATGATGAAGCTCCTGGGGATGGACTAGGATGCACCATGACAGGAACAATAAAGCAAGTGATTGCCAGCCATAGCTGAAAGCGGTCGGCTCCATCATAACTTCCGCTTCCCATCGCTTGCTCTCGGATCAATATGTTCAAGAACATATCACGTCCTCGAATGGACAGGTACCTTTCTCGAAGACGTGGTATGTACTTTGCATGTATGTCGCGGTTGACATCTTTAATGAAGGATATTTCCAGGCCTCCAGACCGCCTGGCGATGTCAGGCACGCTGTGTTTCCGACCAGTGAGCTCCGTCAGGCTCTGGCTGACGACCACAAGCATACCGATGATGTAGTAAGCTAAGCCTTTGTTATTGGAACGATACATCAGCCATGTCAATCCAAACATACCGCCCTGGTACATAAGGACATCATGATCGCAAAATAGCATTTCAAGGATTCAAGCTTTACCAAAGTTCACGCTTAGAATCTTCCATTTTAAAGGTCTCCATATCAAACGGTAATAAATCCTCGGGTGGCATCTAACTGAATCTTCTGAGGCTGCTCTAGTCTCTGCTACCAAGGTACAATACCACCACCGACCACGCGAGTCGTTGCTAGCAACGATTCTGGGCCAGGCAGTTCTCATGTTATTCTCAGGGTATGAAGATGAACGCACGCGGAACATTAACCCAAGCAACTCTAGCGACTCATGGTCGACCTCCATTTCAAGCTAGCTCCTACAGTCGCTTCAAGGGTACGTATGCGCGAACAATTAATTTTTGACGAACGAAAGGCTATTCGTGTTGTACCGTATGCAACCTCCCCAAAATAAGCCGTTGGCGCCTATCCAACACAACGCTACCTTAATAACACAACCAGATAGGTGGTTGTAGCCGGGATCGATGAGACCACCCCCACGAGGTGCTGGTGAGAATATCCAGTACTCAATACGTTGAGCTGACTGCATATAGGGCGAACGCTGCTAGGCCAAATCCCCCCCCCCCCCACAGCGAATCAGACAACATCATAAATCCTGAGGTGCTCAAACCAGTTAGGTATTTCGAAGGCACGAACGGGAAGGCCAGCCTCCTATGGATCTCCTATTCTCAATCAGTTTGACGTATTTCATTTCCCTGTCGATGGGCAGCAAGGCCTGAGGAATGAGGGGGGAGGCAACGTGTCGGGCACGATCTTGATGCTTCTCGACGCCTCGACGCCGCACGAGCATCCAGATTGCAGGCCGGACCGTCGAAGTCCAAGATCGTCTACATAGAAAATCGGAAGGGACCAAGATAAACAGTCGACGCCACGACTCGGAAGGAGGCCTACATCTATCGTTCAATCAAATATATGTACGTCAATTTGACATTCTGCGGTCTGGCGTCGAGGCGACCTCTTATCTATGCCAGCTAGCAGCTTGGTGCCTTGAGGCTCGATAACGGTCGATATAGATAAGTGCTAGCTCGTTGAATTTGTGCGCTTGCGTTGCTATTGGATGAGCCCGAGCTCGCCGGAAAGGAGTGAATGAAGTGCTGAAATCAGTAGCCTCAAGAAACAAGCGTGATCATTTATAGACGTTCAGGAGCACCGGCAGTTGCGTTGAGCTTGGCAATGGAGTTCCTTCTGTTGAATTGGCGAGAAATGGCGGAAGAGGGGCACAACGTACCGTTCGTGGTAAGTGCATGCTAACTCTGTATGGTCCAATCAGCATGAATGGATTAATAAAACTGCCCGTCGCGAGAAATGCGGACGCCCGTTTCAACGTGCATGATCGGAATGCACGTTGAAAGGAAGGCCACATTACCTGCAACGACATGCTACTGCAGCGGCAACCACTGACACTAAATAAGATAACGAGGTAAACTATCTACGACCACGACCATGCTACAGATAAAATAATACAGCGATGTGATGAAGGAAACCCAGAAGGAAATAATTAACAACGTACTCTACGTGTTCGAGTCCAGAGCCGAAGCAAAAGCAGAAGTCTATGTAAATGCTGAATGGATACGCCTTACCGACGTATGATGCGTGAGTGTCAGGTGTCGCGGTGGACTCTGGGAAATATGGATAGGATCGAGCAGCACGACAGCTACGCTTGATATAGCGTGCTGAGATAGCGGTTAATTCGCGCCTGAACGAGCGATCAGCCCCCGGAAGAAGATCTATCTAACGGTGCCCACGTACCATTATGCCGAAGCATTACCAGATGAACGTTGAAAATCACGTACGAATTCGAATTGTGGGCCTGTTTCCGGGCTATGTGGGAACCTCTTGCATTTCTCTACCGTCCTCCATTCCCTCGCGATGATGCTCAATGCCTCTGGACCATCCTTTGCAACGCCACTTTGGACCAGCCAACAGCCAACTACCAACCCAGTTCTGCCGATTCCACCCCGGCAATGAACCGCGCTGATTCGCCCGCGCTTCTCGTTGTCTCGAAGCACATCGAAAATGCGATACATGTGGTCCACCGACTCCGGGAGTGATCGGTCTCGGATGGGAAAGCGGTGGTATTCGAGAGTGGAGGTATCGATTCCGAGTGCAGCTGCGCGACGAGATAGATGGTCTGCGTAGGGGGAAAGTTCCCCGCACTCTGTAAGATCAATGAATGTGCGTACGCCAGCTTTGAGCACAGCGTCGAGCTTCTGGCGACAGGGAATGAGTACTTTCGGTGTCCATGGGTATTCGCACGCGAGCAACAGGGGTGTCGCCCAGTAGGAGTTGGGAATGGGGCGGGGATAGACAGCAGTAAGAGGCCATGCTCGCTTCGTAGGCGAGGTAGGCGAAAAGTTCTCAATGAACATGTCGTTAGGATGCATGCTAGATTTGCGTGAAGGAGATTCTGAGGGGGTTGTTTTCTGGCAATCCATGAATGAAAGAACGTGTCTACTTTTATAGATTTTGAGAATGCGGTGAAGGCGTGGAGGCAAGGAGTGTTTTGCGACGATAGGAGGCCGGGTGGCGGACACGGAACTAAAAGAGGTGATGGTAGTGGTACAGGAGCATAAAGGGTGGAAACCACAAGGCAACCAGAACGCGTGGGAATTTGGACTTGTAATTATGGCCTTGGAGGCTGTTCTCGATTCTTGGCGGTCACCCTGTGGTGCATCTTTGTTTCTAGACTAGACCACTGAGAATCCATTGTATATACATATTTTTGACCGTCGAATTACCACTGAAGATACGATTCCGGAAGGCCTAGACGGAATCGCGCAACAGCCTATCATGATTTCACCGGCCGAGAAATCAACAGCCTCGAACATCATGGAGAACATGACCTAGACACGTTACATGTACATGTGCCATATACAACACAAAGATGCCACGACCACTTGTCAATTTACCATCCTCAAGCCTTGTTGAAACCACACAATTTGAACAGCTATAGACTCAGGCGGCGCCACCTTACTTCTATGTCAAGACCAAGAGTGCAGCCTTATCGACATCCACTTGCCACCGTTGTCGTGAAACAAGTAGCGCTTCGTTGGAATAGTCAAAGGTCCAAACCGATTGAATCAAACCCTTTTCCTCATAATCATGATGCGCGTATACCTCAATCTCAACGAAGGTAAGTATACCCGCAAGGACGACAGAAAGTTCCGTTATTGCATTTATTTAGACAATATTGGAACACTTCGCGTCTCTATCTCATTCTTCGGAAGAGCGAGGAGGCGTCGTGTATTCAAGTTACTATTACAAGCATGCTGCTAGTGGCAGAGTTGCAGCGAGATAGGTAAAATCACTCCTACCTATGACTGCTAGCTCCTGTTCATCCCTTCAATGTTTTGAGCCTCTACGACATACCTTTCACTGTGCATAAGGTTCGTAATCCGCTTTGACGCCATTTGTATCTTCCTGGTCGCTCACAGTGACCATTGACAGGCAGGGTAGTGTTCAGGCGTTATGGTTGTAGTGTATCTCGCGTAAATGATACAAGAATGAAAACCGTGATGACCGTCGGGTATATTCTACGTCCTGCAAGGTGGCCTGCTGCGATCTATGCCCTCCATATAACGAGATCTCCGCTATGCTGCAGCAAACCTACTCAAAGGAGACAGTGAGGTTCACTTTCCAATCGTTGAATGACCCTCTCCGTACGCCATTCTATCGCGAGCAAAGCTAGAGGAGCCTCGTCACAAATTCACAAATATAGCCTTCCATAGCATTTCCCCGAGTCGCTTGTATGTACATCCTGGCACTTCCGTTGTGCCATTAAGAACACGCTTGCTGGGAGATCTCTTTCTTCGTGCTTCGTACACAGTATACAGCACCAAACCGATACTCGGCGTCGGACGCACAAAGAGGCGAGAAGACTCGTATCAATATAACGGCATATCATGAAGGAGTGTTTATCTTCTTCTTATGCATCATGGAAGACATGATGGCCAATGCTCCATATACACGCAGCCCATCAGTACAATACATAACATGCCTGTCCGTAGATGCCAAAGGGTCCGCGTACCACCCCGAAAAGAATCGCCCATTAAGTTCCTCGTGTAATAAGGACATCCCCTTAACGCCGTCACACCATATTGCCCTAGCCTGCATAGGCCAGCATCCACGCCAGCGCGGCATGATTGGGCAGCAATTACCACCGCCAATAAGATCCAATGCATCAAAGCAAAGCCGTCTCAATCTAATGGCAGTCGATTGATTGACAGTTAGCGCTAGCCCATGCAACGAGGGCGGCGACTTACATTACGATTCAAGATAGAGCTGTTGTGGCGATAGAAATAGAAAAAGTCAGTAAGCGATGGCAAGCAGGGATGAATTGAACCGAAGATAGAAGACCGAAAAGAACGATCAAAGAGAGGACTTACTCTACACAAAAAGAGCACTGATTAGCCATCGTGGAGCAGGCGAGACATGTGGTCAAACTTACCTTCTACGGCTCTCATCACAATTTTTATCGCCCTCGTGTTCGTAGCTGTCGTTACACTGCGTGGATGTTGGGATAAATGATCGCTGCCACGACCGACTTCGTCGTGATGAACTCACTGCACAAATACCTCCCGATCCTTTGTCCCACTCCGATGTGCAAGATCCCAGAATCGTTTCTGGAAGAATTTCCGCCCTACTGCGGGATCCGTCTCCCCTGAGTATTCCTGGACGCAGATGAACAACTGCGCGGTGTCATGATAGACAGTGGCAGTACTCACAGCGAAATGTTTCCGTATGTCAGAATTATGTATCTTCTTCTCAAACAAATCGTTCTTGTTCAAGAAAAGTACCTGTGAAGGAGATATGACTAGACGAGCACTCAATACGAAGTCTATACTCACGATAGACGTGCGTTTGAACCATTGAGAATTACATATTGAGTCCCATATTGTCATTGAGTCTTGCATTTGGTTCTATACGGCATTCAGCATCTCAGGGAATCGAAAGAGAGTATTACTCACGGCAGTCTTATCTTCCACTATGCACTGATCGTACCCGCTCAAGTTCACCAAGAACAATATACACGTCACATCCTGGAAGCAATGTATCCATTTCCTCCGCTCGCTCTTCTGCCCGCCCACGTCTACCATCAACAATTCTGTCTCCGAGCCCCTCTGATCCTTCACCTTAAACACCGTCTCCAATATCCCCGTCGTACGCGCGCGACAATATATAATGTCTTGCTCCGTCGGCTTGTAGTCCGCTGCAAACAGACGCTGCAACGACGGAAAGAAATACGACAGACTTTAGAGGGAACAGGGAGGGGGAGGCGGGGAAGAGGAGTTGTAGTCAAATTGCGACGAGTCGAATGGTGAGAACAGACGCACTTCTCTGGTATTGCCGCTTCGTTTCCTCGAGCTACCGCGTGCTGCACCATCTCATCTTTCCACAGGTCCTCCAGCGGGTGAAGGTACTCCTGCGGATAGGGTTGCCCCTCTCTAATATCCGTCCCCTCATCCATCGCTTTGAGTATCAACTCAGAATGCGGCAGATTGTCCTCAGACACCGTCAAATGCATGTCTATCATAGCCTCCAAGACCGCTCCCATGCCATTTGTCAAGTTCATGAATATGAGCTGGCGGTATGTCTCAATCTCTTGCGGTGTGAATGGCACGCTATGGATCAGGCGCATTTGCTAGCGGAGCATTGTGACGTGTCGGTCAAGAATTCGGTATGGTGAGGCGAACCGAAGTGGAATCTTACCTTGAGCACGGTCGACTTTCCGGAGTCACCGGAACCCAGTAATAGCACCTGCACAATGGTCAGATCCATGTATAGATGCGGCCGAGCATCATGCAGCGTACCTTCGTTTGTGAAGCAAGTCTTGCCTTCGTCTGCAGCGAAGCAATGCGGGAAGTGAGCACCCCATCAGTCAGTCGTCGGGGCAGGTAGAACTGGATCCCCCACTCAACAAAACACTCACCTCCTTGAGGAGCTTCTCCGCCTCCTTATGCAAAGCCACATCAGCCTCTGTGACCACTAGGGTATATCCAGTCGTCGACAAACATCCGCCCATGTTCCAAGAGGTGCGCAAACGAGGTCCTGTCGACTTCGCCAGTGTTGTAATTGTTCGGAACGTAAGTAATAAAAGTAATGTCAGGATCAGGGGGCCTTGATAAAGATGTGATCAATAACGTTTCGTCCGAGCCCGTGGATCCCCTGAAGATTCAGGTGCTAGCAGCACGTATATCTTATTCAGTAAGACGTGACGTTGGATTGATGGTCGCGGAGGGGATGTGTACACCAGCTGTACTCGGGTTTGACAGAGGTGGAACTCAGAGGTTACGGACCGAGGGGAAGAAGACAGAATCGAAGTTGATTGGAATGCTGAGTCCCAGCCGATGACAACGTCAATGGAGACTTCATCGTTGGCCTTCTGTAAACTAGACTAGCCCGACATGGATATGTCAGCTGCCGACAAGAGTAAATGTGAGCAAAACTCATCAGACGGACAACAAATTTCGATAGATTCCCCCCAGCTTCCTCACGATGCCTTGTGTAACGATCCCTGCAGCGCTATAATCGTTGCAAGTTTCCTTACATGCACATTAGTGGCATCAGGCACCAAGCAGTTCGAATATTCGGATCTATCCGCGAAGTGCTATCAGCATTGCTGACCAGGTTGACCCTGGCAGCCAACGTGCACCACCACGGTCGACAAAGGCAAAGCCGAAAGGATGCTTTGAAAAAGGAAATAGCACCGGCGGTAGATTAGTGAGTCGGTGGCTGTACAGGCTGGGAAAGGTACTGGGCGCCAGGAGGCTGCAAAGACTGAAAGCAAAGCCTCCGATGTATGGCAAGTTTTCCTACATTACACCCCGTAATCCCGTAGTTGATATAACAGAACTTTCCCTCTGGAATTACCAACAGCCATATGGTCGTTGCCAGCTGAAAAGTCGATGCTCGTAACGTGACCAAGAGGTGTGCTTGCCGTTGGCCAATTGGCGAAAGCCGTCAAGCTGTGCGCGTGTACCTAAGAAACAAATGAGTAAATTGACAATTATCATAGGACAGGTGTTACCAAACGCAAGGCATCTTTCTTTTCACGGCTCGCCATCGCAAGAATTTGTCCGTCGCGGTTGAAACGTAGAGACGTTACAGATGTAACAAGTTGACCGAGTGTCTTGTGCGGCTTAGGGTTGGAAGAAGTGGCTGCGCGATTTGGTGATGGTGCAAGGGCGTCGGATCCATAAACATTCACCAATCCAGTGTTGGACCTATCAAATCGATGGTAAGCGGAGAACACACAGGAGGTACAAAGGACAATTGGAGGTACTTACCCGATGGCAAGGGAGGCTTGGCCGCCGTGGGCTGAACCAGCCAACATCAAGCCAGCGCCACGGAATCCACCTTCATCACGCCACCGGCGTACACAGCGTCGCGAACCTACATCCCATATGTAGACTTCTGAATCGTTGGAAAGTGAAACCAAGTAGTCGCCTCCGCCGACGCTTTGACCGTCGTCTAATGGGTGCGTTTGAATACTTTCAGGATTAATGCACGAAGATCCATACCATCCGAGAAACCCATGGGCAAAGAACCCCACCATAGGCCCTTAACCGCCGACGACATTTTCAGGCTATCAATGACCTGACCTGAACCACTCCCCCAATCAACGAGATGCACGTATCCACCTCGACCGGCGACTGCTAGTAGGGAACCGTCGGACGGATGGAAAGCATGATGTTGGATGGGCTCGCCGCCATCTTTGCCGCGACCTCGCTTTCCCCGATCAGCTCTAATGGATGAATCGTTGGCGCCGCTGAATGTTGTTCCCCAGAGTCCACGGGCGCTCTGGGTCATTCTTTGTGCTTGTAGATCGTACGTGAAATAATATGGTCTGGCACCCGTCAGAAGAAGGTGGCCGCCCGAAGGGTGAAAGGTGGTGGACGTAGAAGTGGGGGGAAGCGAAGGAATAAGGAGAGTCTGAAGGAGAGGGGAGGTATGACCGTCAACCTATGGTATCGAGTGAATATATGAAGTATCTCAATAAGTATAGCGGCGTCGGGAAAGCTGAAGACCCTACCTGGAACAGTCGATATCGATTGTCCTTGCTTGCAACACACAGGAGGGGGACGTGAGGGTTGGGATGAAATGCCAAAGACTTGATGTCGCCACACGCATTGGATTGTACAGATTGGTTAGCGTCTCGGAGGCGATTGATGTTCAAAGTGGTCGGTGGTAGCAAGAATTTAGATGACCTCCCCTTCCGGAGAACTCCTGAGGTGGACGTGAGTAGATGATCTATATTTGAGTCTTCGTTTTCTTCAGAGTCATCCTGCTCAACCTCGCTCCCGCTTTGACTGGACCGTCTTCTCTTGACTTGTCCATGAATCTTATCCCGAGCTTTAAGAGCCCATATAGGTTCGGGATTTATTTTTGTGAACTGCCTGCGAAGCCGTCGTTCGTATTCGCGGCCAGAGAGTACAGTTTCATTTTGGGAGTCGCGTAGTTTCAGGGCCCTTTTAGAGGTTGATGGATCTGAAGGAGCAACAGATATAGCCAGAGGTGCATCGGCAGGGTCTGACCACGCAGCTTTGCGGGAAGTAGATTGATCCAGCGGAGGAGGGTGACTCGGTGGTTCATCGTCGCTGCCATTGTCATCGCTTCCTCTCTCGAGGTTATTCGTGTCATCTTCATCACGCGTGCTTTGACTGGCGGATGGGGGCGGAGGCGGGCCGCCGTCATCGACAAAGAATATCTACGTATAGGTGAGTAATGACAAAAAGGAAAGGAAAGAAAGCGCACATCAGAGTCTAGCAGCCCATCCATTTCCTTTCCAGTACTATGGATTCCTTCTCCCTCATCATCATCGTCGACTAGCTCGGTTCGACTCTTTGCAGCATTTACAGCGGATGGTACGAAGGGTACGCCGAATATGAGTTCTTCTAGCCGCCTTTCTTCGTCATCTTTCTCGCTGGCAGCTGCCGTTCTATTAGATGACCCGAGAGGCTGTCTATCGTCGAGTTTTTGGCGTTTCCGTGAATGTTTGATCATTTCTTGAATATGTACGTGCAGCAGTTCACTCAAAAATTTGATTGGTGCGCCTCTGAAATTCCGAAAAAGGAATATGGGCGCTAATGAACTGTCTTATGGAATTTGAAAACGGTTATTATAATAATTTATTTATAAGGACATGAACGCGTTGAAGGTAAACCCATAAATACGAAGGTATCAGATTAGCGGTCTGCTCTTACTTGTTCCGGCCACAGCAGGAGAACCAGAGGTTGATCGATATAGACGACCATCGACCATCGACCACGAGAGAAACCCAGCAGTTTAGCAATCGACGAGGTACGGCCATGTCCGATCTTGATCAGCAGAGTGAGGAACAAGGGTGAGAACGATAGTTGGAATTGATTTGGGGACTAAGATCGAGAGATGGTGGGGTTCTATCTACAGGGAGTACTCGGTGCCTCGGGCAACTTCCAGTCACGGTGAAATAGCGAAATAATCAGCGATGTCGATGAAGGCTGATGGTGGGGCGAAATTGTCCTGTAAGGACCGCTGTTCGATTTCAATATGCCCTCGCACAGTGCCTTTGCGGTTCCATTAAGTGCCTGGGCGCAAGTGGCGTCCATTACACTGGTTAAAGTACAAATGTTACATGCCTATGCGTGATGGGGTGAGAGAGCTATACTGGATACAGAATGGAGTCGAACGCCAAAGCGGAGAGGGGTACCGGCTCTTGGAGTACTAACGCAGCGCAAACGTCCAGATCGGATTCCAGGTGAGGCAATAGGGCGACGGAAAGAAGACCCGAATAGCGAGAAAATCGAGTCAACGAGACGTCCAGCACGCAAATAAGAACGGATCCAGCCGGCTAACCACCCTACGTAGTAACGAAGTCGAAGGTGCATTGAGGGGTCTAGTCTTTCGCTTTCGAAGTTTCTGAATATCGAGCCAGGAGGTGGGCGTATGTCTCGGAAATCTGATCGCATGCTAACCGTTAGTTGGGCACGCATGACTGCCAACGTTGCGCTCGTGTAATCGACTCGCCTTGTTTGCAAGGCTCCTACCATCAGGAACAAACCGGCATACCACGGTGGCTGATTCGAACCATCGCTTGGCTTCATCAAGCGATGAAGCACTGACATAAAGGATAACCATCAGTAGCGGAAACGTCAGAATGGGTTGTTGGACATAGACACAAACTGAAGGCATTCGATTCCAGTATTGTATGATGTGCTGAGCAACCACTGGCGTTCGTCCATGGGATAAGGCTATTCAAAAGGGGATCAATGGGTGTCCCTCCGACATGCGGCGCAAGCATGCGCTAGGCTTACATCTTCGCCTGCTTGGTGTTCTTCCATTACAGTTGCCGCTTGTTCGACATATCCGATGGCCTTTGCTCGGTCAGCGATGGTGTTCCTTGAAAGTATAATAGTGCAGATGGCACGCAGCCACCGCGCGAACTTCTCCACCGACAGCGAACCGTGGTTCAAACTTGCGTGTAAGATGGCCTGCATGACATACTCTTTCAATAGACGGTTCCACACGAGTCACCACGGAAGTACCTCCAGCGCAGCATAGAGAACTTGATTATAGAATGGGGTTGAAGCTTAGAAGAAAATAGAAAGTCAATGGAGACAGTACCATTCACGGGGCAATCCTTATCGGTCCACTATGTCGTGCGAGTGAGCACCCAAGTTTGCTTTCAAATGTGCAGAACGTACTAAAATATCTGCAATAGCTTCATAAGTCTCAACAGCGAGTTCATCCGACTCGGTGATCTCCTATAATAGATCTTCAGCGTCAGCGCTTCGACTGAACACATAGGACAACAAAGCAGCGTTACGGCTATAACTTCAAGCAATTCGTCCCACTCCTTCAGATTAGCCAAGCTTTCGCTTTGGAAGATTCGTAGGATATGCAGAAAATACTTGACCCGACGGACGTCGTCTACTGCTACTATTTTTTTCTTATTCATGACGGAATTGATTGTGGTTTTGCATATGTTGATATCCGAGGCAACGGTGCGGAAGTCCTGATGGTGTGCAGCTGTCAGTTACCGTTGCCCACGGATGATATCCGACTCACATCGGCTGCACCCTCTGACGCAGCTTTTGCACGCGTCGCGAACACTGTAGAAACCGTTAGTCCTGTGCCATGGGAAAGACGTGGACCCGCACTTACCCCGTCCACAGAGGGCGGAGAAGGAAGCGTTCAAAAGATAGAGATGAAGGTCCCCATCAACATCTATGGTCGATTCTTCACAACAAACCCGAAGTAGCTGGGACCGCATTTCAATCGCAGTATTTGGGATCTCTGGAATCCCGAACACCTACATCTCTGGCTATCTCAAAAAGGTCCGAAATTTTCTCGTTCGCATCTTCCCACTCGGTGCACGCCTGAATAGCAGCGTTGTACGCAGTTCGCCATAGCCATGAGACATCCTTATTGATGATGGAGAAGGCTTTCTGTGTGCATGCGGCCTCCGTCAATGTCTTCGCTATATGATGACCGTATTCGGTAAGAAGTTCCCATTCCCATCAAACCGAATAGCACGTACCAGTTTGGAAATGCTCAACCAAGGCGTCAGTCAGAACAGCCCTTCGAACGATCCCTTATAATCAACGTTCCACGGAAGATAGGGATGTGTATAGCTTGCCTGTTGGCACCGGGTTCGACCAAGAGCTTCAATATTAGCCTGATGATACATCGCAAGAGTGTCATGGCTTCGACCGCCGTTTCACCACCGTCCGCAAACTTCAGGGTTCTTAGAAGTGATTGGAGAACAGAAAGGAGCAACGTCTTCATATCCACATCGTGGGATAGTTGCGTGGCCAATAAAAGCATCCTACGGTCGAAATCCGGCGCCTTGACCATATCTTGGACAGCTCGGATAGCTAACTCAGTCACATGAATCACCGAGGCCCGTCTGGTGCATCTATATCACGTACCCTCATCATCTAACCCTACAATAGCGGTTATAGACCGTTATAAACCCAGGAATCATACATCGACGGCATGACCGATCAGAAGGGCGGATAATGATATACGCACCTTGATGGACAGCAATCAGGAGAACAATATAGTGTGTTGTAGCTTCATTGGTGGGACAACGGCGGATTACTGAGGTTGCTTTAGCGAATTCGCGTTGTTCCATGTAACACAAGGCGGCCTTGCGTAGACATTTTGAGCTACTCTCGGGTCTAGTGCTTCGAAACACCTGGTGGCTCCCGGCAATGTACCAGTCTGCTGCGTTTGTCCATTTCTTAGCACGGTAGTCGCGATCTCCGTATTGCCATATGAGCTGATGAAAAAAGGCCCTTCATCATACCACAAATCCGAATATCCACGGTTTGGGGGACCTACTGTGAGACAGGCTGTAGTGGGAACAGATGGAAGAACGTGATCGGCTTGGTGAAGGTCTGGAAAGTTTACTCAATCAGGTAAGAAGTCCGAATGGGGAGGTATAACCCACGCACGATTGAACGCTGTTTCCAAGTCGCTCATCGCCCTTGCGTGATCATCGTCCTTGGAGCAATGGAAAATCAACGACAAAAGCAGGCGATCAACATAATTTGATCCAGATTTATGGCACTCTACGGCTCGTTCAAGACAATATTGATTGACAGTGGTGGCAAGTGCGCTGGGAGAAGTCCCTTAGAACACAAACTCCGATGAACATGGAAATAGACTCACTGGCGATGATTCAATGTCCTTAGCTCCTGCAGAACACTGCTAGGCGTGAGCAAGAAGACGGTGTGTTCTGGCATCACATCGCCCAAAAGACGGAATACGAACTCTGTGACACTAGTTTCGGAAAAGCTCATGTTGTCAATAATAGACCGAAATGCTTGACATCGAAGGTGGGTTGAGTTCAAAGGCCGCGTTCACAGGAATAGTTGTCCGTGGACAATAGATACTTACCATCAATAATGGCCGGATCCCCGGCCTTGCGACGCTTCAGAATGGCCAATCTCTGCCACCGTAACTCTAGATACTCGGAACTTGCCTTTCATATACGGAAGAACAAATGTTAGATGATTTAGGGGAGGGGGGACTGCAGGGTCGGGATGCCTTACGTGTTGTTTGGATGCATCTATTGTGGGTATAAGCTCCTGTAGAGTGGCCTCTGCGCGCGAGAGATTTTCGGGGTTGCTTGCCGATGAAAGGAAATATGCCCTAGCTGACCAGCGTCGTCAGCGATCGAGCTGATCCATAAGGCTCGAATGCATACCAAGGCTTCGGAGGATAGCTATCTGTTCGCCACACAAACATCATAAGGCTGTGAACACTCGGTTAAAGCAGCGCTGACCTTTAGCTCCGCAATTCCGGGGGTATCCGGCCCTTCCAGCTGTTCAACGATAGTGTATGACTTTTGCAACCATTTAACGGCGTCCTGAGCTTTGGTTCCATCTGTCACCGAACCATTCTGACGAGAGTCACCCTTGAGCATCGACTTGCCGATGTTATGAAGTTTGATAGCAAGAAGTTCACGCTCCATAAAACGCCCGCATTAGTCATGACCTGCGAAATCCAACCTAACCTCGGACATACCTGGTGGGGAGGTAGTAGGGTGAGCCGCTGCTCGTCGTCGTCTGATAGCATCACGTGAATCAGTATCTCCGCACTAGCTAGCATACCAATAGAATGAGATGTTATAATGGTACCTGTGATCCTTTGTGCCATGTATTCGGCCATGCTGTGATTCCCTTCTTTCCATGCCTGTAGGTGAACGTGAGAAGATACGAAGGAGAGACGGGAGGGCAAGCATACAGCTTCCATTCTTGTGGACAGAAACACCACAGTCGCGCAGGCCTTACTCTGCCGATGTGCGCCGGTCGGATCGTCTGAGCCCTTGAGCATGTCTTCGTACTGCCCACCACCGCATTTGCGCTTAATCAGCCAGGCACTGCGGAAGATGGAGCGGCGACTCATCACCAACCTTCGCAGCACTAGATAGAACCGTGGCCGCTGCATCTTTGCTTCCATGTTCTGGGCGAGAGAACAGAATGATAATCATATCTCGAAAAAGTGCGTGGGCGTAATGATCGAACCTGATAATGAAGCTCCTGCCTTGCTTGCTAACTGGAGAACGTGAACCAGTGCTGGGAACGCGAGTCTTTAGCGGTTTCGTTTGGGCCACGGGGACACAGCGACATCTTACTTGCTATTTCCGGGTTCGGTTCTAATCCAGCCTCCACCAGACGGAAACCAGCCAATCTCACTTGATTCAAGGATGATGACATTCGAAAGCAAGGAACATCAACAGGTAAAAAGAATACTCACAACCTGCCACCAACGCTAAGGTATCGATATCATGCTCGTCCGGACTTTTGCGAACGAGACCAGATATATTCCACAGATACACGCCTTGAGGGATTATGAGACTGGTTTTGAAATCTGATAAGTCAAACATGTCAGGGAAACAACTAACCTTCCTGATCGAGGTTGTCTGCCCACTCAACCCGTTGCTTGCTCGACTTTGCGCGCCGTTCCGTAAACGACTGAGCCAAAGAAGCCACCTGATGGAGATCCTTGACCACCGCGCTCTGCGCACCCTTGACTTTATCAAGCTTTGGTTTGATCGCGCTGAGAAGATCTGTTTGGAAGAACTGAGCATGCGATAGTCGCGCGCGGGTGAAGTGATTAATGCTGTACCCTTTATTGATTCATATATGCTCTGCAACGCAGGAAGAGGCTTGCGTTGGGCCATCGGTGCTCGCGGTGCTGAACACAGGACGAAGAGCGCACGAATGCGCGCGACACCGATGCACGCGTGAGTGTGACGGGACGCGAACACTCCCACGGTCAGTTAACCTTCCGAATTTCATGACTGGCGTATTGAAACTCAACCTGTTCTTGCGATGAATACGCCAACTGCGCCGCACACGCTACCTGATGATGTGGTGGCACACTATACCAAAGTCAGTGGATTCCCTCGGGTGCAATTTCACCGTAATTCCTAATAGCTTTGCTCCAGGAAGCTAAAAAAGAGGGTCTTTTCGCTGGATTGGCGTCTGGGCTAGCATCAGGCAAGAATCGCTTATAGCTCACCCGACCTTATCTTTATTTCATCGCAGCTGTATTAGGAGGAAGACTGCTGGGCTTGAACAGAAACAAGACCCTCCTGAGTGGCGTCCGTAAGTGTGCAAATTGCCCTATAGATCCATCGAGTGCTGCAGTATGCCGACAAACGCTTCGGTTGCACTCATTCCTTAGTTTCTGGAGTTCTCGCCGGCTACCTATTCACCCAGGCATTCACCGCAACAGCCATGGTGCGGGCCCATCAGTCCCTGCAAACCACACCATCGTCTCCTCAAAACGGCAAATCCGGCGAATCTGCATAGCCGAAGGCTTTTGGGGGCAAGCCTTGCGAAGGGGGTTCTAGATTTATCGAATTCTACCAAGGAGGTTCGCGCCAAACTCGCTATCTATCTGCCACCTGAATTCCACACGGCGTCTGTATACGACCCCGCTTCCCCTGTTATACTTGGGTTTCCTTGTGGTCCCCACCGTCAATTACAAAAATGTTCCTCGCTCCATCTGTTATGACTACTATATGACAGCATTGCCTTCCGCTACTTCGCCATTCAAATATACAACCCTCAACCGGTCTCTTTTGCCGCAGCGCAATATGAAATTATAACAATCACACTGCCTGTCTAGCTGCGCACGTCTCTCTTGCTAAGGCCAAGTCTGCCGCGAGGCTAGTCTATATTCCGACGCCGTCTGTCACACCGACGGAAACGCAATGTCGCGCAGATAGAACAGTTAGTATTTTCTCCGCCTCCTGTGAGACAGGAAACTCTTATTTATTCGCTGCTTGTTATATAAGACCGCCCTCCGATTCACCTCCGCTCCGTGATCCGATTGACCGTCTTCCCCGAACGTACTTGAGCACGCATCTCAACCAATAAAATTATATTTGACCGCTCGCCATGGCTGTCAACTACCGCATCGCCGTCTGGCCGCGGTTCAAGTCCATTCCCATATAGCACTCCCTCAGCCGCGTCAACGCCATATCCACGTGTTCTTCTTTGTCAGAACACTTCTCGTTCGTTTACGACCAGCTGTTATCCATTTGATCGGCACCAAGGACCCAAGGACCCAGTATCTCATCAATCTTCGGTCCATGCATTTTCCATTTGCACATATGTACAGCAGGTACCGTACTCGGACGTGTTTGTTGACAAGTACGCTAACTATGGAAGTAGGTAGGTTACTAACTCCAGAACTGGAGTACCATTTGTAACCAAGTATAGAGGCCGCTCAAGCGAACAAGAAATGATATCGTTGACGAATCGAAGGCACTAGTGATGTTCTCTTAGATGTGCGATGCGCACGACGTACGATATCGATATACATTGCTCGCATTTAGATCACAATATGATTTGCAATGGGAACCCGCATCACACTTCGTCGCCCCAACATCTCCAAGCTTGAGTTCATTTTGGACTTTGCATGGAATCATCACAATCAACCCACAGTCCTGGTTACAACATACTTATAGTTATATCTTCCCATCCCACGCATCGTACCATGTCATAGAATCCGAACCCGCTGACTCCAGAGTCTCCAGATAGCATAAGTACACGTTTACGTACTCTACATAGTTCAAAGATCTTTCTAGGTCGTTCTATCTGGATTCTAATTGCCCATACAAATCTACTTCCAGTCAAGCTCGTGAGTGACTGAGTCAGAATCCAACTCCCGCTTACCTCCTACAACTTTCGAATTCCGCGTATCGCGTAACAGCGAATGAACTGAGCATGATCGATGCATTCCTAGCCAGGCTATGACAGGCCTTGTTCCCGAAGCCCGGGACGCAAGATGCAGGGGGCTAACCAGTAACTTGTCGACCAGGAATTAGGCTGACGGAGGAAGTGAAGCTTGCAGACACGTACGAACAACGTACAATGTTGTACTACTGTGGACGGCGACGGCGACCTTCTGGCCTCATCATTCTCGCGAGTTCCTACGCTTGTTGCAGAACCTTTTGAACAAAGGCCGGTGGTGTTCAGGGCAAATATTTGTTCACTGGCTTAGTTCCACCTATGAATATACTATTTTAGCTCTTCATGACGAGCGCCGCCGGGCTGTTCTATACAACATACTTCCTGTACGCAAGCTGTACATCTCGTAACGAGGGGTACATATACTATATACGTGGTCGCAATTGCCCACCTCTCGCACCACCTTCTCCTTCTCCAGGGCTCGGAATCTAATCTACTGAGAAAGGCAAGGATCATACCAATCTGCTTACCCTGTTCGCGCGTTGGCGTGGTTAGCATTTGATGCATATCGTGCGGGATCTCGAGTCTACAAACGACTCAACAACGACGACCATGTAACTCCCGCATCAGCGCGGCCCTTGACTTTAGCACAATGGATCCGGACTTTCATTTTCTTTCGCGCTCGCTCACATCCGCATCAATGTTAAAAAAGGAATAGATAACACCACCATCTTTTTCTCTCCTAATTAGCCGTGTGCACCGTGCACCAAGTACGTACGTATACGGTATACGACACTTATGGGACAACCTCGGCTGGGTAACGGTTGCCCACTTTGCGAAAATATTAGCGCACGGAGACAGTGGACCACCCGTTCTCGAGCTCCCTTGGCCACGGAACTGGAACTCCTGAAATGCGGCTCTGCACCTAGCCATCACGTTTGTGATCTGCGCGTACCTTGTACGGTGAATGTCATCGTGATTCGTCACCGAGTAACTTGATAGTTAGGAGCCACTACTGCTACACATCCATCATATTATTACTACTTTCTGAGGTTCTTCCCTTTCCCATTCCCCATGCGTTTGAGTTTGCGGTTTTGCGAGGGGGTATCGAATATGGTTTCAAAAGCAAAGGCGAGAAGAAGAGTGTGTGGGTGTGGCGTTTAGAGTTTGGGGAGATCCCACCCTGCAAAAAAGCACACTCTGGCTATACAGAGACCTGTGGTATTATAAGTTCCGTGAACGGTGAAAGGAGCTGATCTACATACAACATCTTATTGCGTTGTTACGTTCCCAGATATCTCAGGGAATCACTGATACCTCTGTTAAGTCAATTTTGAGTTATAAAAGAAAAAGGGAAAAGCACACGTGGAGATACTGTCACAGACACAATTGATTTTATGTCACGCCGCTCGTGATGTCGATGATCGCGTCGGGCCCGCGCTTCCCATCCGGCTCCTTGGTGTTACTGTGCAGGGAATAGGTGATTTTAGGGGGAATCGGTACATCTGATTGACTGACTTGACATGGGTCTCAGTTCAGTTGCAAGAAGAGAAAAAATCAAATCCAAATGTAACAAGCAAAACAAAGGGGGCCCTGCCGCTGCTTTCTCGACCCCTCCTCCATCCATCCACGCCACTGACCAGGACTGCTCAGGCAGTTCAGATCTGGATGTTGGGAAGAGGAATTTGAGAAGAACCCTCCCACATGGCTTACGGAACGAGAGGCGCGTGATATAATCAATTTATTACTGGAGAGTGTGGGATTGTAAGACGACCAAAAGAGACGGGATAAGGGGGTAGATAAGGGTAAGGCTATGGGGAATCCCTGGGGAATCCCCTGTGCCGAGGATGCCGTATGGCCTAAACGAGATATTATTTGATATAATTTGTATTTTGAGCGAATCTTGATCCGTGACATTTGAGTGTGACAATAAGCGCGGAGAGGATATTCCACCCTTCTTGCAATCGCGGGTCTTCGTCCGTATCCCCTGTTTGTCTCTAAGCGGAAAATGCAGCCACGTCCGCAAATTTACTGCTCCTCCGAGACCATAATGATTCAAGCTCATTCCGTTTTATATATCATTACACCCGCCCTGCCTCTTTGGCCGCAACCTGATCGCCATGGCCTTTTATACTCCTCCTCCTTCGCTACCTAGAACTCCTCCTTCCACCTACATCCACTCGCAGATGCCCACCTCCTCGTCCTGGTCCGTCTGGCGGCCGTCAAAACTCCAGGCCCCCATTACCCCGCCAATGACCACGACTTTCGAGCAGCGCAAGATGCACCAACCACAAGTCAGAGTGACCACAACCCTACCTCCAATTACGCACTTTGATAGACATTTGCCGCCTCGTGAGTCTCCCTTTACCGTGTATAAATTCTAGGTCTTATACCATCACCAAAAGTCACTCCACCGGACGAGGAAATGTCATCTTCATCATCTTCTTCCGACTCGTCTTCGAGACTACCTCCGATACACCATTACACACCGCCAGAGCCTGACTACTCGCACAGCTCGAAAGCGTTCACCCCGCCAGACGCACCGTACTTTGTCGACTGGCTGGACGTTGCGCGGACGCGACCTGCTCATTTCATCGCGGAGAAGACTTGCGAAATGATCTGCTACCTCTGGTTCTCAACGCAATCCTCCCCCTCTTCGTCTTCTTCGTATCCATCGCCGAATTCCAGCAATTCGCCGCTGATAGCTCGACCTAATCCTGTCACGTCTACTTTGCAATTAAACGCCACCCGGACGTTCGTTTCTTTCATGCAGAAGCTTCTCGAAACGACTCAAGTGTCGCAGTCAGTTATCGTATTGTCACTACACTACATCTACCGCTTGAAAGAGTGTAATCAGTTCACCGCGGGACAGGCTGGGAGTGAGTTCAGAATAGCTGTCGCCGCACTCATGATGGCAAACAAGTTCCTGGACGAGTGAGTCAGATTTTGTCTCAACTCGAATGGCAAACTGACTTCCGTTTATAGTAATACCTATACGAACAAGACATGGTCAGAAGTATCTGGTATTGATCTAGCAGAGATTAACAAGATGGAGAGGGAGTTCCTCCTTGGGGTAGACTTCAATCTATACGTCGACAAGTCAACCTTCGCTTCGTGGCTCAATCTGCTCAAGGGCTTGGTTATGGCGAAAGAGAGGGACAGTCGCCAGTGGCGCAAGTCACGTGGACCAGCAAGGCTTAATCGGGCAGCTGCACACCCACCTTCGACGACTGGACCAGCGACCCGCACGTACACTTCGACGCGGCATCGTTCGGCTCATCGAGCGCGCTCGACATCCCCTTCGCGGAACGTCCCCTACTCCTCTTACCCATCACAGCAAGCGCCCTCGTACCATTATCCTTCGGCTAACCCCGATGCCTCTTCACCTCCTACCAAATCGGGTTCAAAACGTTCAGCGGCGGCCGCATTCTCCCCAACCTCTGCAACTTTCTCCCAGCTGCCCTCAAAGAGACCGATGGGGCCCATTTCTTTGCGCATCCCTGAGCACCGCGTCGTGAGCACGCCAAGTCATTCTCCACTAGAAGGATTGCAGTCCTTTGCGAAAATGTCACTCGCTTCTGCGTCGTCCCCTCTTGCCCCACAGCCGACCGCACGCAGAGCTGCCAATGACTCTGCCCATAATTCCTCTTGGGATGGGGCGACCTCGTCCAGGGGTACTTCGCCATCCACCTTATCTGCGGCTTATGCCGTAGACGAGTCTCGACGGTCTTCGGCACCTCAGGTATGTCCCCTTGTTTTCTTTTGAACACCCGTTTGCTAATAGAGCGTGTGCGGTTACAGAGTCTCTACTTCTACACCCTTTCGTGCTCGCCCCTTGCTGAGGAAGAGGAATCACGCTGGCGCAAGGCTCGCTTACGCTACCATCAACCACCCCCGCCTGCACCCACCTCGTATTACTATCCTACCCAACCCGTTAGGCCGCTTGATGTTCAGTCGGCTTCCGCGAGTCCTCACGAGCATCACATGCCTTCTGCTCCGCCTATGACCACTCTCCCCCACTTCAGCGAAACCGCGTGGACACGGCAACCACCGCGATACCACCACATATCTCCTGCAGCAACGCCAGCTCATCGCCCATACGAGCAAGAGCCTGCCCTCCACCACCAACAGCCTCAACCCCATGAACATCCCCATGAACATCCCCATCACCCCCATCACCATCACCATCAACCCCAGCAAAATCCGCCTTTCCAACCTAGGCGATCTCAGCCGGAAGAGTACGACGAAAGGAGTCCAATTCCCTCGGCTCCTTTTGCGAACGCTGGTCCCCCCGGCGTTCATTTCTATCCGACCCCCGTGCAGCAGCAACAACGGGTTAATCCGAACTATGTGCCACAAGGGGCCAACTGGACGAGAGGAAGACAATATTAGCTTATTGGCCCTTTCCGTCCCAACCTCATTTACATATCCATTCTAAGGGACTCTTTTATGATGATGATGATCTATGCATCGTTGCCATTCTCGTTCTACAGGTTTCCCCGAATAATGTTCGGTTTACGTGGGCTCGTCTTTCGGTTCTTCTCGGGTATATGATACGATATTGTTCACGGGTCATGGTTTGTTCTTCATCCATATCACTATCACGTTATTTAGCGCAACCCCCCTCACTCGACCTCCTTACCCCACGCATTCACTCACCCCGCTTGGACATTGTTCGATTGTAGTTTTTACGACAGCATTTTCGGTTCCTTTTTTACATTCTCCCATTCGGCACACTCATCCCTTGCACTTCAACTCAGAACTATACATTCATGCCAATCTTTTTATTGACACGCACAACTACTTAACATATGCATCATTCCTCATCTCTCATCTCAGCACATTATCATCATCATCATCATCATCATCATCATCACGACTGTGATACTCACCTTTGTATCAAATTCATACGCATTACAAGTATATTATTCTCCCGTAGCATGCAGAACACAACAGCAATACCAACAACACGCACTGATTCATTACCCTGGGTATGCATTGAGATAACAACAATATTGGAAACGAAGCAGCGACAAAGCGATATCAATCAGGTAAACAGCAGACAGACAGCAAACGTTAACATTCGGGACGTGAAATAGTTGGTAGATTGACATCGGGCTCATTCCATAGGTAGCAGCGTGGTAGATGCGCAGCACTGGGCTCCCATCCCCCCCGCTCCTGCATGGCTGGATTTGTCTCGCTAAATCTCCTTAGACTAGCTGGATGTGTCGTCGTCAGGTTTCCTGTGGTAGCTTGCTTCCTGTTTCCTGCTACTAGCCGGAGGCTCGGTGTTCGGTGTTCGGTGTCAGATATCTCCCTTGATACTTATGCATGATTCGAAGTCTTTCCTGGCGCTACGCATGCGAAGGGCCGCACGATAAGTCACTGATGCATCATTCATATTATTTTCGGATCTACAGTGAGTGTCGTACAACTTAGAGGATGAGGCGGCTCGCTCGTTGCTAGTCCTTTAAGCGGTTTGACCTATATACCATCATTCCCGGTACATGGTGCACGGAATTCGATATCAATGGACGGTTTCACCACATGCAGACGCGCATGCACGAGCATGCCGGTATGCTTTACCTGTGACTACACTCCACCCCTAACGCAGCGCACGGCAACTAAGGAATTTCATCTCCCCATGGACCATTCACAATCGCTACGCCTACCGAGTGTAAGCGTTTCTGGTGACCGGTGATCCTACTTATTTAACACGTCCATACAATCCTCGGACGGGGTTCCTTGCTCACGTATACAACACGTATTCGCACAAAGCTCTCAGGGCGGGACTTACCTTCATACAGCCTCGAGCGCATCTTGAGCTCGTCTGATTTGTCTCCCTCTTTGCCTTCGCCTTTTCTTTTATCTTTAATCTTGCACCTGTACCTTACGATGCTTAACAGGAGCCACTCGATCAGAGATAGGGTTAGGTTGTCGGAGACCACCCGGACGTCTTAGGCTGTAGCTATGGGAAAAATCCAGGCCCACCGCCGATGGGTTCAATAGATGGCACGCAGGTATTGTCGGATAGTTTCGAATTCTGGGCACTATCCCTTCCATGAACTCCTGAAGGCTGCAGGTACATTGCAAATCCATATGGACCTTGAAGGCCTAATGAGTCCATCATGTCGTATAATTATATGATATTCGTTCAACGGTACTGACAGACTAAAAATGGTCAGCTCCTTATAATTATCAGAAGATTGTTATCATAAGCGCCCGGTTTACTCGTTTCCCAGGGTCACATAACGTTTTACGCCTTTGATCATTTCCGCTCATCCTTTACCGACCTAGAAACCCACGGAGAGTCAATTCGGATACAAATAGAAATAAGTTACAATCAGAATATCTAATAGTCTACTAGCAACAGCATTTCTGTACATGATACGTATCGCTCTGTGCAACCTTCAAGGAAGAATCAAGAAAAGCCAGGCAAAGTTAGAGCTATTAGGTTAGCAACGAGCCAGGGAATTCCAGTGGGGAAATCAATGGCCCGAATTGACGTCAACATTTTAATAGCACTGTTACTTTCGCCATCAATGGAGAGTTGGCGGCAAGTGTTGGGCAAGTGTGACAATTGGAATTAACTTATAAGTACTCATATTATTGCATAATTTTCAATTTACATAATAATCGCGACGCTGATCGTTTGATCGACCGACATTCCAAGAGGCAAGCAGATCTTGCGATCGGCGCTTCCCCGAGTAGAGAATACCATATTGGGGGAAAGGGCGGGGCCGGGAGGGCGGGCCGCAATGCTCACCGTGGTCCGCTCAAAACATGTGTTCCTGACAATGCCAATGAACAAGCAATTATCATGCAGACAAAAACGAGTCACCGTCAGTTCTTGACGTTGTTGTAACGGCGAGGTCGGCAGCAATAATGTTCGGCGATTTCAAACACAAGGAGCGTAGATTTTTAGCATCATAATCCGGTTCAATTGATCAAGCACCGTACGCTGTCGGGCGTATTAGAGCAAGTGCCGTGTATGTCGTAGGCGTATGGGGTAGCATCCGAGACATCCATTGATGATCGCTGGTGGCCGTTGCGGTTGGGGCACCTGAATCAAGGGAACTTCGGTGTCGCAGAGAGAAAGAGAACGAAACATCCCCTACCATCCCTAGATGGTGGAGACAGAAACGACTAGAAAAGGGGAATACAATAATTTACCGGAGCACGCACTGCATTTTCAGGGATCCCCAATGAAAGTATGGGATATAGTATTCGGCAATCAATTAATCATTAGAATATTGTGACTTAGCAGAGGAACAAGGGTAGTAAATGTGTCAAAAGTATTACGCCACACACGAGACCTCATTTCAATTTGCTTAGCAAGTACACTTTGTGGCTACCAGTAAGTACTACAAAGCACGCTCGGCGAAAGGATATCCTTTTACAGCTAGTTCACGGGTGGCAACAGAACTAGTGATTGGAGCGCCGCGACGCGTACATAGACATCAAATATTCGCGAACTTAGCGCTTATCGTGCAGCGTAGAGCGCTCAAGTGTTTGGCATTTTTCAGAATCACACTTGAAGGTTCGTTCGTAAATGAACACAGATTTCCTTGGTGCTCTGCTTCGAAGCAAGCATATCGTGATCCGACCGATAATGATGCATTGGCCGTCAACAGGCGGAGATGAGTGACTTTCGACACTTGACACTGAGAAAAACATTGCTTTGTCACGAGGCAAGGTTTAGAACGTCAGTCTCAGGCTGTAACAATTCATCTGATTGACTTCAGTTGACTGGATCAGGCAAGGAAGAATGAACGAGTGAAAAAACTATGCCGATGTAGAGAACACCGCCCATGGAACGAAGGTTAATATGGCCAGAGTTTCAAAACAGACATGAAGCGACCTGTCAATTACTCGGCGCCAAATATACACTGCATGCAGTAAGTAGAACGCCGATAAGTAGCAAACCACATCTGATTGCTCAGCCAGATCCCAATGATATGGCTCAAACTCACCAGGATCCTATTCCTTCCAGTGTCGTAAGTAATATCAAACGGGTAACTCCTCAAGCACAAGGGAACTGATCAATCTTGTTCTGACCGTATCGGAGGCTGTTCGGTAGCTGGTATCCCACACACCGCTGTTTACTGTCCGGGCTCCGTTGTTTATGCACCGATTCCAGAAGCATCGAGAAGTATACACAGTGACAAGTAGAGGAGTCGGTGTTTGTGGATTGATTCGACCAGTCTCTGATTCTTGATCACATCGATATCAGGCTTGATGCAGATACGTCTGCTTGATGCACGGCGGAAAAGGGCCTCCAGGAAAGGTGGTGCGTAAGTGAGTGAACGTGGGTCGAGGAAGGAAAGGTCTGTCACGCAGGTTAACCTCGAGTAGTGATCATCGAATACGCCTTCTTTCCAGCTGGAGTGACCATCAGTGAACTTCATCGTGTTAGTACTTTACTGGCGGTTGAAACACCTAACGACTATGTTTATGCCATTTATGGGCGGGAGCTAACGAGACAAGATGTATGCTGCACTGGTTGCCACTCAGGCCTGAATTGAGGTGTCTCGAGAGATCGCTCGCTTCAGAGGACATACTGCAACTGGGCGCAAGCAGTTGATGGCTCGGTTCGGCGATTGCGTGGGTTGACTGAAACAAATGATACTCGAGACTTGTCCTTGTCCTTGTTGTAAGACCGCAGCGAACGACGAAGACAAAGTAGAGGGGCAGGGCTACACGGGGAGAGCATATAGCGGAAACAGGTAACAATGTCTTCAAGTAATGACCCAACCGATTGGGACGCACGCGGCCCGAGATACTATCCTGCGAGTTAACTGGGTTCTGATAATGTATTAATTAGCCATCGAAAGGTCGTAAGCACAGCACAGTCGTAGCGAAGGCAGAGTGAGAAAGAAAGACGAACTATACAATATCCAACTGCAATTGTCCATTATAACGCCGAGATTGCCCTTTCAGTAACGTTCCGCCGAGGGGGGGTATCCTCGCCCACCCGCACCATATCCGCCGCCACCTCCATAGCCACCCTTCTGATACAACTGCTGCCCACTAACTCCACCAACCAAACTCGCAGGGGCACCTCCGTGGTAATTGCTCGCCGTGTCTTCTTCATCCATCCCCCCTCCACCTGCCAGAAGCGGATCCTTCACTTCCCAGACAGCAGCCTTCGAACCAACGGAAAATTCTAAGTCTTCGCGCTGTTTGAGAAAGGAGCATGAGCATTTAGGGTTTGCAACGAAGCGGGGATCTCCGTGGAGGTGGGGTCGTGCTTACAGTGATGCTGTCCCAGTATTTGTACACCATCATCACGCTCAGGAGCATGCAAAGCGTAAAGAAGAAGAGTCCATCGATATAGTGCTTGATGGCATCACATATGGTGACACTGAACGCGAAGAGCAGGACCTGGGCGATAGTGAAGAAGGCGGTACCAAATACGATATCGCCAATGGGCCACCGGTCATCCAGGGTTCGGAATACAAGCACCAGCTGCGATACAATGTAGATCACTGTACAGATCAGCGGCCAAAGGATGTAGATGATCCAGAGTCCGATCGGCTTCTTGAAGTCGAATCCAGCGATATTCTGGAACGTCGCTATTGCGATGAAGAGGGATAGACCAAATACGACAAGGCAGGATATACGAAGGAACTATCGTCAAAGGGAGATCAATGGAGGGTGGGGAGGTCGAAGGAGCCGATAATTACCCAAAGCGACAATGGGGTGCCATCTTCAGCGAATTGGAAACCAACGAACCCGTTGATGAGAAGACAAGTATAAGCTGCTGCAACCAGCCCCGTGTACACGGCGGCGAACCACTAAGCGCATCTTTTAGCTGACTGTTAAGAATAGAAAAGCTGGGTAACGCACTGGGTATGCTGCATTTGCGGTTGGTATTATGCCGGAGTCCAAGAAGATGGCGAGAAGTTCGATGACCATGTATAACCAAAAAAAGGTGACGATCTCTTTACGGCCTAGAAAATCGCGGTGAGTAATACAACGTAGAGAAATCTCGAATAACTCACCGACAGCTGTATATTTACTACGAATGTGGTATATCATGATTGCAGTCATAATTATCGCAACAATGTGCACAAAACATGTTGCTGAAATTGACGAAATATTAGCATCGTTTGCTATTCACCAGGTTTGGCTTGGCCATCCCATCCGAGGCCGCCATTGCAGTAGGCTTTGGATCGACCGCTGGAGATGAGCGACACAAAGGCTAGTCAAAAACTCACAAGGCTGGAAGATCAGTGTTCCGCCAATATCGACATTCCTGCTGTAGCACGTCGGCTCTACTCCTTGTTCCGAGCCAACCAGCGGACAGATGACGAGTGCGGCGGTTTGGCAGATACCGTTGAAGGATCCAAACTCTACTCCCATAGCGAGACGAATAGTCCTCTGGTCCTCAGAAGTATTGTGATGGTGTGAGAAAGGTGAAACGAATGATTTGCAGTTGATGCTCGGTGGCCGGAGGCCGCGTCGTTGTCGTGAAGAAAATGTGGAGGACGTCGAGGAGGACGGCGGGCACAGCCAGCGCATGAGGGGCCATTTTCCCACAGTCATACGGGTCATCACAGGGGTACCAAGAGCCTGCTACGTTTTGACCTTATGCTCAAAGTGTATATGAGTATGCGTTGCAGCCGAGCTGTGATCAGCAGTGGTGAACATGAATCCTGTGCCCAGTTTGGTGTGAATGGTCGCGTCGACCTGAGCAATACTCCCAGAAACCTTGGTCAATGTAATTTACTCCTGGACTTTCAAAGAAAGCATGAAAGATCAGGAGCGAGATAAATGGCAGAGCGAAAGCATTATAGGCCAGCTACGATTGTGCGTCCGATGGTTGTTATTGAAGGTAATGTCATTCAGGTGGGGATATATCACTATACGTTTGAAAGGCGATTCTGTCCCCAAAGCTTGCCTGATTCCGGCCATGACTGGGTGCCTTTACAGGGTTCCCTGACTTTCTGGCTGGCGCACCGTCCGCCGTCAGCTTGACACATGCAAACCGCTTCAGTTGGGTTCCATCATGGTTGGCGAAAGAGCTCACTGATTGGCTGGATTCATAGTATGGATGCCCAAGTGCTCTCCCAACGCCGTAATAACGGGTACTAGAACGAAGTGTCGTAGCGAAAGTTCAATGAAGGTGACCGAAGTACATACATATTTGACAATCAGAGAGCCATTATACTACACGGTGGAAGGAGAAGGCTAGCCATCCTGGCCCAAACATTCAAAGCGAGTGACCTGCCCTGTATCCTGACCACGCACGGAATTTGGCGACCAAAGCATCTGCAAGCTGCTGAGCTGGAGTCGGTGGGAAATGATATCAGAGTGGTCTGCATCAACGATGAGAACACGGGCCTCAGGACATACCAAGCTCGAAACTGGTCACGATTTTATTGTAGGTGACATGTCGTCTAGATGTTAATACCCTTCCTGGCTGGCATGAATACGCGGTACTACCAGAGAAGGGCATTAGCAAATGCGTAGGAATCGAACGGTGCCAGGATACGCGTAAACTGTCTTTTTGGCGCAAGGACCTAGCTAGGCATATGGTGGATATAACCTACAGCGTAGAAGCGCAGTGTTAATATATAGCTAAATCACGAAATACCTAGCCAGTTAATCAGTGATCCTACTTCGCCTAATCGCACCCAACAGCATATCAAGCATTTTTCTTGTTGTCGCTACGCCGACCAACGTCAATGGCCGGACATCGCCAAGCGTGGTGAGCTACGCCGCGAGTCACCGTCGTGAGGCCGTCTCGCCGTTGAGCAAACTTGCCAGCACCGCTGTCGTGAGAAGATACGAAGTTGAAGAGAAGTAATGGCACGCTCTCATCGATCCCTAATTATCAGCGTTCCCAGTAGGTCTTCTCAGATGACGGTACTAGCGAACTTGGCTATATAGCCACGCCGCCGCGCGCCCAAAAACCACTGGTGTGGAATAAAATTCACACGGCCAATATCTAACCAGAACGCCCATAATTTCGTCGGGCCCGCAGCATTGTTTCTAAACTCGACCGCAGCGCAATGCTGCAGGAACTATCGTCTATGGACCGCATTACACAGCTACAAGATGAGATCCAGCAAGTTTGTCTTTTACCACCTTACAGACGCGCTAGACTCTCATTGTCGACACAGATACTCACCATCATGTCAAGAAGTATTCAATATCTAACATCCAAGGCAGATTTTGTGCAAATTAGCCCAGAGGTGCCAGTTACGAAGCAGAGGGCTGCGGGGAAAGCAGACCCTCCTGATGTGTTCGACGGTCAGGCACTCTTCGCTGGATCACTCGCCTCACATCCTCAACTTCCTTCTCTTACGAAGCGAACAAGAAGGAACTGGTCACGGACTTGATCGTAAAGGCCAAACAGATTGAGTATCTTATCAACTCTCTGCCTGAACCCGAGTCTGAGGAGGAGCAGGTGAGTACACACCTGCATGTTCATACTATATACGTCAACCTTCAACCAAGGCCGGGAGGCTGAGGGAGTTGGAGAACGAGTTGTCGACAGCGAATGCAGAGTATGTCCGGGCCGTTCATCGTGCTAGTAAGTGATACTTTCGAGTTCGTGTATCCCCGTGACCATTAACTTTTCCAGGGGAGTTGCTTCGACTTGTTTCCGAGACCCTTCGTACAATGTTGAGCGAGCCTCCTCCAGATGCTCGACCCGCGGCGCCCAGTGTGTAGCATTGTAACGTCAGGGCATCTGTAATGCAGGTATATTGTATTTTATTACCTTGAGGATTCAGTGGACCGTCTTCGCCTCAGATCTCTCGACATCTCGGACCCTTGTAAAGAGGTGTAGGCGTTACTGGAGGAAGTGACCTCCTAGAACCCTTCCCTCTAGAGCTTCAGGAATCAGCAATCCTGCCCATTCAGGCTGGCACAGAAGACACGCATATCTCACTACATCACCTTCTCTAGTACTATCTCCCATTCTCACCGCACTATAATAAAACACAACCCTCCATCAATTCCCCGCGTTACCCAGAAATCATCTACAATAGAAATCAAACTTACCGAGAACATGCGATTCGAGACACCGGATTGGGAATCTACAACCGATGTACTACCACGGCGAGAAATGGGAGAAGAGGGACACGCGGAGCGAGCAGTGGCGCGTACGCTAGCCAGGGCTGTAAGCCGCCGACGACGGGTAAAGATACATCATGTTTGCGTAACGACACCGAGACTATTTGTTTCTGAACCATGAGTGAGAGGTAAATCCATTTGCAGCCATACGTCCGATGGTCGTTTACAGGGGAGGGCGCGCCTGGACGCCGGCTCGGTGTATTGGCCCCAAGTCACTCTTTCGCCATAGGTATGTGATCCTATCCTCCCTCTATCTACGCCATGCTTGTGGCATAAAGCACTCCCTTTCTTCTTCTTCTTCTTCTTCGACGAAGCCAGCTCAAGCGACCGCCCATATTCACTACTAAGCTTCCGGCCAGAACATATCAACGCCGACTGAGTGTGTCGCCCAATTTACTAGAGCGTTCATCCTCAAGGCCTCAGGACGCCATGGCTGCACTTAAGCCTTGAGAATACCTTGACAAGATTAGCACACCCAAAACACCTGCCGTCATATATCTCCAGTTCTCCATTCAGCTTTCGAAGTCGTATGTCTTACAGTGTTTTCCATCATGATTGATATTGCCACTCATCAACACCCACAGTTGCTTTCACAGGGATAATGAATCGCTCGAGACTCCGATCAAATTCCGTGATGATAAACCTCACAGGAATTCTGCTGGACGAGGCTGCCCTAGTAAGTGTGAGACAAGCATAGCTAGTATTCAACTCGTCCTTTAGTTCCTCTAGTTCCTAACACTTTGCTATACAACACTGTGAGTTCTAACAACATCGTGCGGTATTAAACCACATTGTTTTATCGCAAAGTGCTGTACTTGCGCTGATGGTTTCGGCAGGATCACGATGGGATCATTCCGACAAGCCGCTACAATCCACGCCAGCTCCAAAGAAGTTGCGGGTTCGAGCACAGCAAACCTTAAGCTTGATATGTGCTGACTCCAATATAGCCCAGCATACATGCAAGACCACCTACCCCTCGTCCTATCATGTTCTTTGTCCCCCTTTCGACTCTCGTCTCCGCTACAACCTTTTTCTTACTTTGCTCGGTTGCAGCGCTGGAGCAAGACCAACGGCTATGGCCAGCGGCGATCCCACTCGCGGTCCGTTCGCCCTACTTCAGCAGTTGGATGAACCCTACCATTGGCACCAGACCACCTTTCATGTGGCCCTCGTTTTGGGACGGTAGACGAGTAAGTTTTCCTAGCGTCCTACTTGAGTGTTTGTGACTCTGTTCAGATTCTTGGTTGGGCGAATTATGTCAGAGTAGACGGTTCCACTTGGCTGTGGCTTGGTATGCACGGCAACGCCTCGACGTTTGAGGGCGTAGAGATTACGCCTACACGATCAATATTCACCTTTCAAGCGGGTCCCATGGAGGTTAAGGTGACGTATTTGAGCCCGGTAGAGGTAAGTCCTCGAGCAGCCCTATCAAAAGAGTTTCTCGAGATATAAATTGGTATACCATAGCCCACAGACCCCGTTCTGCAGTCATTTCCGTTTTCTTATATGACTTTCGAAGCCTCCTCAACGGACGGTAACACTCATGCAGTCGAGGTTTACTCAGACATCAGCGGCGGTGTGTACCATTTGTTCGACTTCGTGCGCTAATCGTTCAATCCGTGATACAAGAATGGGCCTCTGGGATCAATGCTAACGTTATTCAATGGAATTTGACGACAACCACGGCGTCCACATATCACACTGTCCTTCGCTCTACCCCACAGCCTATGACTGAAACCAACAATATAGCGGAGGATAGCCAGGTCTACTTGGGCATGGCGTCAGTTAGTGTTTCAGCTCCATTTCTTGCATAATCTGCATAGTCCGCAAGAGCTCAACCCTTGCTAGCGCTCGGGTCTCACTTGGCAAACTGGCACCGACAACACGTTACGAGACAGCTTTGCAAGCACTGGAAAGTTAGCTGATACCCAAGATCCTACGTTCCGCGCTATCAATGGCAGGTACGCCAGTACATGGATATATGATTGTGAGACTGGGCGCTGACTGGAAGTGCGGTAGGGATTGGCCTGTTTTCGCTATTTCGGCTGACCTGGGCACAATCACCTCTACATCTTCGCCAGTGGTATGGTGTATTGGCTTGGTTCGTGATCCTTCAATCATGGCGTGGAATGGTGCATCCAACGAAGACCGACATCCGTATTTCAAGACCAGATATCAGGATATGTCGAGTGCGGTGCGTGTGCACAGTCATCAGTCCCCCAGTCAGTAACTGAGCCATTTATTTCATATGAAGATTGATGCTCTTTTACTGGACTTCCCCAATGCCCGTGATCGAGCCGTTGCATTAGATGAGAAGCTGACGGGCGAGGCTAGAAAGGTCTCTGATCAATATGCTGACCTGGTCTCTCTTGCAACGCGTCAAACTCTCGGGGGGCTAGAATTCACTACTTCGAGAATGCTTGATGGTTCATATGACCCCTCGGACCTCCAGATATTCATGAAAGATATCGGTTCCAACGGGTAAGTACAGCAAACCGGTTAACTAGGACCAAAAAATATTTATTGACAACAACCAAAGGCAAGCAAGCCGGATGAACCCCGTCGAAGGGATCTATGCCGCCTTCCCCGCCTTATTGTACCTCAACTCGACTTGGGCTTCCTCAATACTTCTCCCACATCTGAAATATCACAGTGGTTCGCAGGATGGAACATCTTATGTCGCCCCTGATCTAGGTGTGCCATATCTCCTTATGCTCGTGAGTTCTATGTGGATGACGTTGGTTTAGGCCCATTTCCCGTCAGCCAACCAATGTCTCGTCAAGATCTCCGAGGAGTCGAAGGTACGCATGTGCACCGCTTTTCCGTTACATCAGCCTAGTCACAGAGGTTACGCACGTACCCAGACACAAGCAGTATGCTGATCATGGTATACGCCCACGGGCTATACTCGGGAAACGGGTCGCTCATCGCCGGATACGTACGTATTCTCGCCACCCTAGCATGTCTAGGTTTTCATCTCTTTGTTTTAGTACCCATTGTTAAAGAGCTGGGGGGATTACTTGGTTGATCACACGATGAATTCTACCAACCAGTGAGATAGCTTGGTGGCTAGGACGGCATCCCGCTGACATGGCTTGTTTGGTACAAGGCTTACGGCGGATGGCGGGCAAGCTGGAACATCAGTGAATCTCATGTTAAAGGGGATCATTGGCATCCAGGCTATGTCTGGAATCAGTCAAGCATTTGGAGACAGCCCAGCATCGAAAACGTATAATGTGAGCGCGTCTCCTCGTCGGTGTATATGCGGACGCTGACTCTACATGCGAAGGATCGGGCAAATGACTTTATCGCTCAATGGAAGGGTCGGGCAATGAACAACGGGCACTTGCTATCGGATACTGGCAATGCGCAATCGTGGAGCCTCATCTACAACACCTTCGCCGATAAACTTACACGCAGCAACCTCGTCGGACAAGACGTACACCCCAACTTTGACTCCTTACAGAGATTGATCAGTTTACTTCAAATGATAGATATATGACTCTCAAGCCGCTTTCTACCAACAATTGGCCGGCAATTCGACGAGTATGTGTGTGCTTCTGTTAGTACGGATAGCCGCTGATTGTGCGAAGATCCCTTTGGGTTGCCACTAAGCTCAAGTAGCAGTGATGCCAGGTCCGGTGCGTAGTTGGCATTGTCTCCTTCTTGTGGCCTGCTGTAACGTAGTGCCAACCAGACTGGATCATCCTTACGGCCAGTACTATCGACGATGCCTCGATAAGAGATACGCTCGTCTCCATGGTGCATGCCAGAGCGAATTACAACGGCACCTTGGGTGCTTTCCCAACCACGTACAACGCTCCAAGTGGCAACGTAACCCGTGGCGTAGCAAGGTGTGCCGTTATATTGTCACTCTATGTTAATACAAAACATAATTTGCTTAGCCCTGCTCAAGGCGCTGCGTATTCTTTATTATCCCTCCAGTAAGCCCGCCGCATCGTGAAACACTGAAATCGGTTGATGTGAAATTAACGGTTCATGTAGGCTACAATCACAAACTATCGCAATGCCAGCAACGAGACCAGTGGCGCCCGCTAACCGATCGACCGGTGGTCTTTCTGGTGGTGCGATTGCAGGTGTCGTCGTCAGTGCAGTAGCGGCGGCGGCTGTATCTCTCGTTCTCGCGTTCTTCCTGTGGCGCCGTATCCGGAATCGCTCAGCAAGATCAGAATCAGAAGGAGGAGAAGGAGTACCAGCAATCACTCCATTCGCTCAAGTAGGGGGATACCTTACAGCCCCACAGCTGGAGATTGCTGCTACTGCGCCGTCGAATACGTCTAGCAAACGACAACGCCACGAGCAGTGGGGGCAAAGGTCACCGACTCCCTCTTCTTCGGCGCCACCCATTTCCACGGAACCTACCTCCGCTTCCGCCTATTCATCTAGCACGAACAACCAGTTGAGGGACGTAGTAGAGGATTTACGAAGGGAAGTTGAGTTGATGCGAGGTCATACCAATTACGCGTATGCCGAACCTCCACCAGAGTATTAGTTCCTCCCTTAAGGCCTCATAAGACATAATCAGCGCAATATATATACATGGATAAATAGTACATTGAGGGGAAACTAAGGAGAACAAAATGCTGAAGCACAACAACAACGTAAAAGACGTCAAGCAGTTTCGAACACAAGGGATCATACGTACAGAGGAGACCGCTTTACAACTACAACACAATGAAACTTGGATCTATGGTCAGTCACAACATGTACCACCTTAGGCGCGCTCGATCTTATCCATCTCAAGTGCGCGGGCTTCAGCCTTGCTGTCCAAACCCTCTGGGCGAGTTGCATCAGTTTCGACCCATCTTGTACCAACCCATTTGCTGACTCCGCCTGATCCCCGGCGCCTGAGTGCGCTCCGTCGTCTATACCACAAGAACAGCGCCACGAGCAGGGCGGCGCACACGACACTGAGACACGTCGCCAGGGCAATCCGGAGAGTGGTGCCCTTCGATGAACTTGCAGAGACGGCAGATGATGCCGAAGTAGAGTTGATAACAACAGTATATCTGAATTAGATGTCAGTTATACAGTGACAGGACTGGAAATCGTGAGCCTCACATCAACGTATCGAGAATTGCGTACTGGTCCCTTTCGCCAACTGAGATCACCATGGTATGCACTTCGTCCGCCAACCCTGTCTGACCCCACAAGGCTCTGACAGTACCGTTTTGCTCCAACCCCGTGACAGTGCTGGTGTTTCCGCCCACGACCAGTTCATAGGGCGACGTGAAGTTCACAAGGGATGGTAATGTGTCCAGTTCGATCAACGTCGATACATTCTGATTTGTCGTCGTTCCAAAAGAGAGGGGGGCAGCATAATAAGCAGCGACTCCTATGCGTTCAGCATCAGCATCACGGTCACGGTAGTGATCTCCCTTCGATGCGCACCTCTAAACTTCAATGTTGCTCGCGCATTAGGATCCCTCGTCCACCAGTACGATCCACTATACCCCAAGCCATTGTTTGACCAGTTCCCCGACATCGTGAAGTTGACGTATCCCCACAACGAGGCCAAACCCATACTATCTCCATCCTCAATACCCAAACCTCCAACAGAAGTTGAAGCGTTCAGGATCATTTCGCTGTTCAGATTGATGGTGATATTGCGGAGGGTGTCTGAGGACGTCTCATCTTGGCGAGGATGAAGCTTGATTGCGCCAACATAAGCATCTGGGGACAAGGAGAGCAAGCAAGAGACGGCGACGAGGAGAGGGCTGAGGGAAAAGAAGCGTGAGGCCGACATGCTTTCCCGACGCGTTGCTCAAAAGAAGGGCCCGTGAGGATTAGTGGGCGTCGTCGACGTTTGATGTTGGGGGAAGCTTATCAACCTTGGCTCAAAGCTTCGAATTCGAGGCCATCGGCCCGTCCATGCATCCTTCGCCTGGGCGGCGATAAAGGAAGTGACCCCTGTCATACAACCCCTAGGCCTCAGGAGTAAATGGACCCGATACAATTATGTCTGTCTAGATGCGACACTAAATTATGTTCAGGCAGATAGCTCGACGCTCCAATCCTCCCATTGCGACTTCCCCGTCTGTATGTCAGATAGTCTCCTCATAAGAGCACCTGCAACTGGGCCAAAGCCTTCAGGATGGACTAAAGGGACGACATCCATGTTTTGGAACCCGATTTTCCCTATGGGCGCCACAATGACGGCTGTTCCGACTCCGAACAACTCGTGTAACTGGCCCTTAGCGGACCAGGAGGTCAGTTCTTCCATAGTGATCGCGCGTTCGTGGACGTGGATGTGTGCGCTGGGAGGAATATTAGGGAGGACGGATTTTTGTGGGTGAGCAGAGAGGAGTTCGAGACATGACGCTCGGGTTACACCAGGGAGAATTGTACCATCCAATGAGGGGGTCATCACGTCCAAGTCTACAGGAGACACCGCAATTCAGTATTGACAGAAATATTAGGGGGCGGAAACAACATACCTCCGTCATTACGTCCAACAACGGCGAAAACGTTCATCGCGCCAACTTCCGTGATCCTATTGTCCTCGCCAAGGAGCCACACGACTTGATCGTAACCTTGTTCCGCCGCAATTTGCTGAGGTAACAGCGCTGGCGCATAGTTGATTCCTAGCTTATGGCCGCCAGTGCCCCCCGGCCATGTACGGGCTGTCTCGCTTACCGCCATGAGGGAGAGCGGCTTCGGCCCTGTTGGGAAGTACGGGCCTGTTGGGGAGAGAACCACGTAGAGCATTGCTTCATTGGATGCTGCGACACTCAGTTCTGGGTTCAAAAGAAAACATGACATAAGTGGCTGCGGTTTTTCTTTGTGATGCAATACTTACTTGGCCTAGTCCCGATAATAGTTGGCCTAATATACAAACTATATCCAGGAAGATCAGGAATCCATCGACTTTCTAGCAAGACCAACTGTTTTATCAATTTGAGTAGCTCCGCTGAATCGAATGTCGGCAAAGCAAGGCGAGCAACAGATGTCTCGAGTCGTTTCATGTTTCGGCTTGGGCGGAAAAGGCGCGGGTTACCATTAGGTCCTACGTAGGCCTGGAGGTATCAAGTTGATAAACGCGATCAACACACAATATGGAAAGAGACTAACCTTCATCCCCTCAAAAACATTTGTGGCATACTGCAAGCATGAACTCATCGGGTCCAATGACAACGGTCCATATGGCTTGATTTCGGGATTCGACCATCCGTTGATTGGGTCATATGTACATATCAACATATGGTCTGTTGGCGTCTGAAACAAGGTAATAGAGTCGTTAGATCGTCTGGAGCTTAGGTCGGCGCATCGATTGATTATGCTTCAATAAATGCTTAACTTACTTCTCCGAACTGTAAAGTTTCCCAGACGGGTACCGCCTTCAAAGATTCGGCGCGGTGGATGATCAATTTGGATGCCTGCAATATATTAGGATGCAATATGAGTGCTGCGTGTGTGGGAGGATATTTCTTGAGAGGAGACTGAACCCGAGTTTGGACGTACATCAAGGTCCGCCGGTAGCTTGTGCAAGCCAGTCCCATTGATCCCGTTGGTGAGATCACCAGTCATTCTTCCTAATACACACAACTAATATCGGTACTTTGTGCCATGAAACCCCCTTTGGTCCCTCACTCACTGTACTTGGCTTGGATGTCCGTCAACAGTGGAGGGAACAATGAGAGTTCTCTGGGAGAGATAGGTGGCAGGGATCAGTGTCTAGGGAGAGCGTAAGACTGTTGATTCGAGTCACTTCGCAAAAAACTTAGCATGTTCGTATATATTCGCAGAATCGCTTTCCCACGGACACTGGACTGGCGAACACATTGTGGCAGCACAGCCACAATGATCGGGATCGCAAGAGATCGGTGGAGATCGACGGGCAGATCGCAGATTCCCTGGACACTGACACAGTAAATATCTGCTGGTCGCTTTCGCAATGGCTTAGTGAAAGACTACTATCATAAAATCCAGCAGTTCGTACTTGTTAGCCGTCGCGGATCACCCTTGCGAAGCCGATTCTATATGATGGCCCGTCGGCCGACCGAGTGGTTTCGGAGTTCACTTGCCGAGCACTGTCAGCACCAGCTCCGGCGGCTTCTGCCACAACGACCATATGAAACTCGGTGCGGTTTGTCAGGGTTTGTCATCCATTTACTTTGCCTTGGACGATGTCACGAGCCTTTCAACCACTTGCCATTCTTTCACGGACCGAGGGCGTTGAACGATGGAGACATTCACAGTATTCGGATATGGCTCACTGATCTTCAAGGTTTGTGCAATATTACTGAGATCAGTATGGATCATGTGCGTCTTGATGGATGATCTCCTAGCCACCGCCCCATGTTATTACGCAAAGTGAGTTCTGTCCTTCCAGATTGCGGATGGTTGATCCTAAAGGCATCCAGCACCCGGATTTCTCAAGGGGTATGTTCGTAGGTTTGCCCAGAAATCGCACGATCATCGTGGTACGCCAGAGGTAAATCGAGGCGACAGTATATTAATATCCGAAATACGGGACCATCTCTGATTGTGCAACCTAGAATCCGGGAAGAGTGGTAACACTCATACACAAAGAAGAATGGGACTTATTCTCCGGTTCAGTATGTTTACTAAGTCGATCTGAATTATCTGACAGCTCATCTAGAGCAATCATATATCTTATTTAGGATCCTTTCCCGAACGACGATACGGTATGGGGTGAGTGTGATTCATCGGTACAGTTTGATGGTGTCCGAGTCTGACTGTCTCTGCTGTCCACCAAGGTATCGCCTACACTATAGATCCCGTTTACGTCGCAGAAGTGCGGGACTACCTAGGTAAATAGCAATCACAATGCGCTTCCCTAGCATGTTCTTCATCCTTCGCGACGGCAGACTACAGAGAAAAGGTGATACCAGCTTTCGTGCTAGCTCTATAGATCGTGACTTCCCGTCCCTAGGACGGGTACACTATGGAGACCTTAGACGTTTATGCTATTGAAAATGGTCAAGAAAAGGTTGCGATACATAATGTAAGTTGCCAATATCCACAGAAATTTATGCAACCTGTGGCCTGCGATCACTTATATTCTCTCGTCGACAGGCATTCGTAGGTTCTCAATCGCTTCTCACTGTTCATGAAATGCTGATGGTTCGCAGTGTTACGTTGGAAGAAATGACAATCCATCCTTCAGTAAGCCCTCAAGCCCTGTTCAAAGGTTAGAACATACTGAGCGACGGCACTAGTTGGCTCTGAACCACTGGACTTATTGTCGACGACGATATGGAAGTCGGTGGGGCCTTCGGGGCCAAACAAGGTGGGCATCCCAGCCGAAACACTACCAGCACAATATTTACCCGTTCTTCACTCGCAAAGGAATATTTGTATCGCTTGGCGGACGCGGTGCGGGGTCTTTCTAACGACTCCTACGACTCCCACTTGTACGCACTAGAGGTGAGCAGCCCGCAGTTGTATGGCTCACCTAGAATTGAATTATCTAGAAACGGGTGAAGGAACTCGATGGGAACAACGACAACAAAGGATAGCTACTTCATCAACTCCGTAATGTCCAAACGGCAGAGCGGTATTCGTGGTCTATATAACTTATGCGAGACAGAAAGCACAAATATCCCATTGGCAACGGGTTATGAGTCTCGAGGAGATTCACTCAGCCCCACAGAGCCATATTGCGGTAGATCACCGTTGAAAGTACGAGGACTTCCTAGGAGCGAAGCTCTTTCGCTCTCCTCGGCCAAGACGCCTAGAGATGTTCCTCGAGTTCGTTGTTCAACAATTCTGTGCCTGGTCAGTTCAGGCTCTAGAGTGAGATGGGACGCGCACGTACCCTCGCATTATGGCAGAGGTAGTCATACGTCGAGCGCGACGTTTACTCTGATTATCCTCGTAACGATCGGTTTCGTCTACAATTTCCTCGGTAATGATTTCCTGGCCGAGGGTCAGAACACATGAATGAAGGTCATTTCGTCCATACCTCAATGATATCTAGGGTAGGCAAAATATGATTAATTCGTGATCATGGCTTAGGGCAAGATGGCGTTTCAACCTACCCTCAAGGGTTACAACACCAATCGCACCACCTTCTTGCCCAGGCGTACGGCTAATAAGAAGCAGGTGAGAACGACCTGTTTGGCTAAGTAGATACATGAATTAGTACAAGGCGAGCATCAAGTAGGTTGCAAACCGTACAAATAGTCAAGTGCTTGGAAACAGTTGATTTTGGGAGTAGCTTCTGGAAGGACGGAAAGAGGGAAGCTAGAGATTGGTAGTGCTGTGCTTGGATCGTAGGCAAGTAACTAGCAGAAGACAACAGTAAAACAATTGCAAAACATAAGATACTTCCGCTAACCTTCTTTATGAGTAGAAATCCGATGAAAGCTGTGGGCCGTCCTGGTTGGTGTACTGGGAAGCGGGAGTAACCACTCAGTAACCTAGCAGGCACTGTTCAAGTTTGACACGACAGTCATAGGTAAAGGTACCTTACAGTTTGTCAACGGCAGCGTGGTCGAGGATTGTGTCAGCACTGAGTGTAATGACATCCTGGTATTTCTATCAGTCTTGTCCGTATATGCTTAGACCACAGAGTCAAACCTTCATTGGTGTCATGATCGACTCGACGCTTTTCGTATTTAGCTCGAGGACGCCGTTCAATATGCTAATTTCATCATCTCTGAGCGGTTCTTCGCCGGTTCGGTGGAATTGGAGGAATGATTTGAGCTCTGCCTTTTTGTAGGTATGGGTTGCATGAACACCCAATACATAATCAAGTAGCTTGGCGATTGGCCATGCAATTGGAGCTAACTTTATCGTAAGCCGTGACCGAGCACTACGAGTCCATGGTGCTCACCGAATATGAACATCATTGCGAGGACGGCGGGTGCACAAGCAGCCCCAATGGCAAGACCGTATCTGACACTCAGGGCTTGGGGAATGATTCTGACCAGGTTCGTTCAACAACATATTCATGAGAGTAGACGAAAGGATGGCCTTACTCTCTAATCAGCGGTAGTCAGTCCACCAAGTCAGTGACCGCAAGGGATGAAGCACGCGAGCATCTTACCCAAAAATAACTTGTTGATATCAAGCTTTAGTACGTCACACATGATAGACGGGGAAGAGCAGGCATACCAATCGCGGTCGTAGAGATTACAACGGCGGCCACGCCACCTCCAATCTGGAGGCCAGATAAGTAGACTGATGAGAGGGGGGTATAACACGAGCACTCACAGCGCTGTCGAGGAAAATCGGCAAGCTCTCGTTGATGATCTGGAGGAAGATGTAGTAAGAAGTAGACCACGCTCATAAGGAGCACCAACGTACCACGTTGCCAAGTAGAAGGACCTGCAGAAATCATCGACTTGTCAAGGAGCTCGGCCCCAAAGTGTGGCGCAACTTGTGGACTCACCACTAGAACCCAATGTCTCCCTCGTCCCATTAGTCGCAATACTGAAGAATGGTCATCAGACACAGGCTATATACTCATTATACAGCAGGAAAGTTGACCCTTCTGAGCATTTCTCTTCTCTTTGAGGTCGTCCGAGGAAGTTGCTAAGACACGGAGGTGCAGTTCGTCCAAACCCATAAGGCCAAGCGTTAACCTAGACGCGTACTTTTAGAGACCTCACAGAGCAACACGATCACAGAAGTCACTTACCCGGCAAAAACACCACCCGCCAGTACCAGAATGCCGCTGACGATGATCTTCTCCCAGAATTCGGGGGATCCTATTGGTTCTTCAGGTTCCTCCGGGGCAAACGCCAAAGCATTTCGCGCATATTGAGAAGGATATGCGAGCACCAGACGGGCCAGTAGTGTCAAAGCTAAGTGTTTCATCACCAAACCTACGAATCCCAAACGAAGTCCAACTCAGTGGGAGTGTTCCGAACTTCGAAGTGTAAGCTGATTGACAAGCGCCCACAAAACAATCACGTGGTCACGCCCTTTCCATGAGATCTCTCTATTATGCTGAGGGGTCTAAGTTACTGCAGATACCAACCGTAAAATCGCGACAGATTCGACATGAGCTGTCTGAGGAAACAAATCAAATCCCCTCAAGCTTTCCACTACATATGTCTTCCCGTCTCCGTGCCCCTCCATTTTCTTCAAGATCATTCCAATATCCCTGGCCTGTGTGTGCACGTTGCAGCTAACGTACACCACTATATTGCACTTGAACTCCACCAGCTGCCGAATGAAATTATCATCGCATCCCTTTCTGGGCGGATCGATAATCAACACAGTTTCTCCAGGAGGGAACGATTTCACCGTCGCAAAAATATTGGCTGCGTCGCCAGCACGGAACGTGCACTTGCCCTTTGGGATATTATTCAACTCTGCGTTCCTTGTAGCGAAGCGGATCGAATCGGCGGAAAGCTCTATCCCAGTGACGACTTCGAAATGCGGAGAGAGCATGATGGAGAACAAACCAGCCCCACAGTAAGCATCCACCAAATGTGTTGGCTTGACCGTAGTGTGTGCGAAGATGGCGTTTTTGACGTAGGTGGTGAGCGGCTCGAGGACCGAATTGTTGTTCTGGAAGAACGACCCAGCTTGATACTCGAAGCTCATATCCCCTACTTGCTCGCGAACAATGGCTTTCTGGTCGGTGATGCAGACGTGTTTGTCCAGTGATGACGCCAGATCGGACATGTCGAGGGAATCGCGAAGGAGGAGAGATACACCACGCTTGTACGTATGGATTTTGCTGCGCAGCGAGGTTGGTAGTGAAGGGATGCAGAGCAACGGGGACTCACTTGATGATGCCTTCTCGCATTGGAGTCAGAGCATCTCTAATAGTTTGCGTCGCAATAGGACAGTCCTACGAGATAGCTGAGCAAGAGAAGTGAGAAGAGGTGAATCTATTGACCTCTATATCCATGGTCGTTCTTGTTCCGACCTTATTGAACCCAATTTTCAGCCACTCGGGCTTTGGCTCAGCAAGATCCAATGGTTGGCGTTGGCTCTGCCGAGGCGCCTCGAAGTGCGGCGTTATTTTGGTCCGATAGCCGTATTGCAGCGGCGATCCTATCGTCGAGCCTATCTCCGGGAGAGACGATTCTGGTAAATCTGGAAACGCCCTTCAGTGATGTTCAAACGGCGCAACGAGTGAATGAACGCACCAGAGAAATTCTTGAAGGCTTTGACTACGACATCTCGCTTGAGACCGAGTTGAGTCTCGTAGGAGAGCATCTGGTACTGGCAACCGGCGCAGGTCCCGAAGTACTTACACTGTACGCGACTTTGATCGCGAAGCTCGTTGTTCGGTGTGACCACCTCGACCAGATCCGCGAGGGAATGCATCAATCCACTTCGGTAGACTTTCGCGCGCACTTTTTCCCCTGGCAAACTGAACGGAACGACAACAACCCAAGGGGGATGCGGAGCGGGGGCCAACGCCAGACCATCACCTGAGATACTACATATTGAGCGTTATAGTTGAGACATGTCTCGCCTGCATTAAACGAGGTCCAGGACTCACCTCCAGACGAAATGCTGAGGATCTCGAGCTCTACTTCATCGTGGAATTGCAGCGGCGAGTTCTTTGCGGAGCCATCCACCAAAGCTTTATCCACGACTTCTTTCCCGATCATTTGTAGAATATCTCGGTGGAGAACGTCATCAGGAGAGTACGGTTCTGGGTTTAGGTCGCGCTTTCGAGCAGCTCTGCTCTTTTTGTGCTTGGACACTTGCTTTTTGGGCGTGTCCACATCAGCCAGTCGCGGCTTCTTCCTACCAAAGTCTAGTTCTTTACTTGGGTGCGCTCGAGCTTGACCTGTGGTCGCAGATTCCGGGTCTGCCATTTCGCGGTGATATTTGAGTCCAACAAATGGGCCTCGAATGATTGGTTGCGAGGCGTAGTGGCGGCAAAATCGAAGGGTGAGTCGGCTGGAAAATCTCATAAGATATTAAGTTCAAAGTCGTGACACCCAAACTGATACAGACAATTACTGGGAGTTTGACCGTAGAAAGCACAAGTGATAGCTCAGTTCTCGCAGAATTGAAAGGATTTTTTCCCACAGCCCTAAGCTCTACTGCAAGCCGTTTTACCTTCGTTCCTAGATCTATAGATACCCATACACTCATTTTGTATCGCCCACACCCACATAGAGCTTTCGCAAAGTTTCAAAGTTTCAGCCGTTGATCATCTCCTATGATAGTGCGATGATAATGCGACCTGAAATTGAGAAGGCAGGGAGAGCAAGCACTCTGCCCATATTCCCACGGTAAGTTCATTCTTCCCAGTCAATGTCTATGTTCGGCAAGCTAGATTTTGCTGGGGTATTCTAACATGCTGGCTAACGGAAGCCTTTGCCTCGTCATATTCTGCCGTCCGAATTATTGAGCCATGGCTTCTAATTTTCTAGATTCAGGTTCGTTGGCTAAAATGCCGTACGTGGACCTTATTCTCACAGTCAATGTCTCCTTCCCACGGTCCTTATTTCGCTTTGCCAGAAATTCGCGACGCATTTCTCGTTTCTTCAATTCACCCGTCACGCAGCGCGCGGAAACCTCGTTCACGCCGCGCAGCTCGACATTTGTAGATAAAAGGTATGATCTTCCTATCCTTCACCAATCTCCGCTGGTAAATGGCGTCTTTCCAACAGTATTTTACCTCTCACCGCAAACCGAGGCGGCAAGGGGCAACACTCACGTCTTTGAGCTTTTGGGGGAAAACTAAATCCGTCAGAGCGCCTTTGAAGTCATTGCCAAGCAACGAAACGATTTCTCGAGACTCAGGGACGGAAATGGAACCGTCATTAACGCCTATAACGACCACTAACGGTACAAATCACGACCAACATGCGGAACCTGCGACGACTACAACTACATTCGATCCGACCATATTCCGCGACTATTTGACAGCTCTGCTACCACCTGTGATCGGAGCGTCACTTCATGAACTGCACTCCTTATTCGACGACGACTTTGATGAGCGCGTGGTTAAGTTCGCTGCAGAGGGCGCAGAGGCAATATATATCGTCAAAGTGAGGGACGAGTCAGAAGGTGCGTAATGCTCTGAGTGCTGATTCCTGCTTACTTACTTGAACAGACGAGTCTATTCCACCGACTTATCATTTCATACTTACACCGCATCTAACGTACCAACCCTCACATGTCATGACCGTTGCCCTCATCAAACGTAGCCAAACGCTTGACTCGACTACCCCGCTCGCAACGCAACTGCATCTGCTGAATCTCTTCGGCAGCGACGACACACCGTATGAAAGCCTGCACGCTGTTGTGAGCCGTGGTGTCAAGCCGTGGTTCGATGCTTTCGTCGGTGCTCGTGGCCAAGGCAAAGACGGGGACGCGAAGATGGGCATACCCATGACAAAGAAGAAGTTCGCGGAACTTGAATTATCACTCCTTCATCTGCAACAAAACGTCGAAATCCCTGAAACGCATCTGGTTATACACCCAGCGATACAGCGTGCCGTTGAGCAGGCGCGGGCAGCTGGGTCCGGTTCAAGCATATCGTATATCCCCCCCAAATTGCTCAGCGACAGCACGTTCCTCAACTCGCTGCACGGCCATGTCAATACGTGGATCAAATCAATACAATCGGTTACCAAGCTCTCGCGGGATGTATCCTCGGGGACCGCGTCACAAGAAATCAACTTTTGGCTTAGTTTGGAACGGGCATTGGAAGGGATTGAAGCTCAACTGCGAAGTGACGAAGTCCAGCTGGTCATGGACTGTCTTCGCAATGCTCGACGATATCATGCCACCGTCAGTTTCATCGCCGACACTGGGCTGAAGGATGCCACGGATCTAGGTGAGTTAACGATCTTTTGTGTTTCGTTACAGCTAAACTCGCCTAGTCCATAAGTACAATCAACTCATGAAAGACTTCCCTCTCAACGAACTTTTATCGGCGACCGACCTCGATAAAATACAGGAGTCTTTATCCCTTATTTTCTCTCATCTTACCCGCAAACTCAAGCTATCCCCATACCCAATTCGCCGCGCCCTCCCCCTCGTCGAAGCCATCTCCCGAGACTTCAATGACCAGCTCCTCCGTATACTAACTTCGCACCGTCTGCCTTATACCCCGTATGATACCTTCGAGCGGCTTCTCAACCAGACGATGAACATTTTCCGTACGTGGGATGATCAGATGAAGGAGTTTACCAATGTGGCCCGAGAGGTAACGCGTAAGCGCCTGGAACGATTCATTCCCATCAAGATCATTCCGGCGCATGCCAAATTGCAAGAACGCTGCCGGTACCTTCGAGAGTGGCGGAAACAGCACGAACAACTCGCGGTGATGACCGGACCGACCAAGGGTCTGGGCGGTGTCGACGGGGGAATGGACATGGAGGAAGAGGTCAAGGAAGCTTATGAGGTGGTCAAGCGGATAGATGTTTTGGATGTCTCAGTCGGTACGTTATACTACTCGGGTCATTTCTGTCGCACTAATTACTCTGTCACGGTTCTCAGAGGGAACAGAAATCTGGGTTGCTGCGGAGAACGCGTACAACGAGCGCGTGTCACGGGTGGAAAACCAGATTATCGCTCGTCTGCGTGATCGTCTCGGGACAGCTCGCAATGCCAATGAGATGTTCCGTGTCTTCTCCAAGTTCAATGCCCTCTTTGTTAGACCAAAGGTAGGCCACATAGCATGCTCACCCGATTTTGACAATGTCAACCCGTACTAGATTCGTGGCGCTATTCAAGAGTATCAAACTCAGCTCATTGACTCGGTCAAAGAAGACATCAAGCACCTCCACGACAAGGCAAGTTGAGGCGTTCTGATACTTGTTGACATTTTTTGAATTTCGCTTTCAGTTCAAAACACAATACAGATTTTCAGAGGCATATCATATGTCGCAAATGCGGGACTTGCCACCAATTGCCGGTGCAATAATATGGGCTCGCCAAATCGATCGTCAACTTCTCACTTACATGAAGCGTGTTGAAGACGTGCTCGGGAAAGGATGGGAGCTCTACGCCGAGGGACAGAGACTACAAGGTGACTCAGCAGCTTTCCGTAAGAAGCTCGATACTCGGCCGGTATTCGATGCTTGGTTGCACGATATCAACCGACGCAACATGGGTGTCGACGGTCGGTTATTTGAGATCCTTCGACTCAGGGCAACAGGAGGCGGCGTCAGCGGCTACCAGCTAGCAGTGAATTTCGACCCGCAGATTATCACACTTTTCAAAGAGGTCCGGAATCTGCTTTGGTTGGGCTTCCAAGTGCCGCACACGACGACGAGTTTGGCCAAGGATGCGAAACGAGTATACCCTCACGCTGTAAGCTTGATGGAAACAGTCAGGACGTACGGTCAGACTTTGGACCTTGTGGAGAACAATAAGGGCATTGAATGGTTAGTGGCGGAGTATCGAAACGAAGCGCAGCACATGATTGGAAAAGGTGATCGTCATTACTTGTACGAGGGTACGTCGATGATAATGACTGAGTTTAGGTATGGGCATCCGTTGGGACCATTTCGTCAATCAGTTCAGTGCGGGGTATGTTGCAACCGCCGACAGCCGAGACAATCGACATATACAGTTCGTCCGCGAGTTCGCCAGTGTTGTATCCGTTCTCCAGGTTGGATTCTATCGTATTGCATTGCGTATGTGTAGTCTGATGGCCGGGTATTCTCCTAGGACAAAACGAACAATGTCATCGATCTCTACAAAGATATACTCCGTTCCGTGGAAGACTTGGCAACATGCTCGTACACGTCTGAGGCCTTCACAGAGCTTCTTGCAAAGATTCAGGCCGCGGTACGTAAATATGTATTCTTTGAGAACTTTTTTACAACTCTACAACGCAGATTGATCGCTTGAATTTGGAAGGATATGCTAACCTGGAACACTGGGTAGCTGATCTTGACAAGCGGATTGAGACCATCCTCCTCCAGCGACTGACACAGATCATACAAACATGGTGCACAGAGTTCGATCGAGTCGACGATGGGGGCTTTCGGCGAGAAACTGTCCCTCGTGATGCGACAATCAAACGGAGAGGGGACAAGCGTCTCAAGGAGGAGAAAGTGGGTCTTGTCCTATGACTTGCACGCGGTTTCTTACTCGTCATAGGTTTTGGAAGGAAACTTGACCCTGGTCCCCATTGTTCATGAAATCAGAATACAGAATCAAGTCATCTTCCTCGATCCTCCGATAGAACATGCTCGCGCGACATGGATCAAGCAGTTGCACGAATGGCTAGGTATGTTGATTCTGATTCACGTTGGACTCGGGGACTCACACCCTCGTCAGGCATCGTTTGCCGCCTGCGCCGAATCCAGAGTTCACGGTACGAGATCGGCCTTCAGATGCAAGGTCTTGCGGCAGTCGAGACAACATATACTTCACTCGTCCGTGTACTCCGCTCTCCTCATCAACACCGACTGACGACAGGTGTAGCTAACATTGCTGACTGATAATACCCTTCAACGACCCTTCGCCCTCATTGAAGCCAAAGTACAACAGTTGAAAGACTATGTTGCGAAATGGCTCCAGTTCCAATCTTTATGGGACCTCGAGGCCGAATACGTGTTCAACCGACTTGGCGACTCGCTCGCCCACTGGCAGCAGCTCCTTACGGAGATCAAGAAAGCGCGATCCACCTTCGACACGTCGGAAACGCAGAAATCCTTCGGGGTTTGCGTGATCGACTATGAACAAGTGCAGGCCAGAGTTAACGCGAAGTATGATGCATGGCAAAGAGATATCCTTAGTCGGTTCGGTGTCAAGCTTGGCAACGCGATGAAGGAGATGCATGCCTCCATACTCAAAGCCAGGAATGATCTCGAGCATCACTCAATAGAAGGTCTGGTCGGTGGCGTACGAAGGTTCTAGTTCTTGCGATGTGCATACTTATATCCCCTTAGTTTCTTTACTGGATTTTCTTCGTTTTCCATTGCATATCGTCATTCCTTTTTTGTCCTACTATGCATCTTGTATATCGATAGCACTCCTTAATTGTTATCTTATCCCATCATCACATCATTGATTTGCAAATAATTTTACTTCACTTCAAAAAGAGTCCGCTAGACCATCCCAACGCCCCGAGGGTGAGTATATTCAAACCATCCCAAAATTGAATCAAGCGGCTCTGGTTGACCTTAAGCCACTATTAGGTGTTGTTTTGGCCCTGGGATTGTGACTGATTGGCTAAGTTACTTCCTGGAATCCGTCTTCAATCAGATAATCAGTGACTTAGACATGGCGGCTTTCGCAAATCTCATCGAGCAGTCGATACACATTGTCTCGGAGTTCACACTCGAGTGCGGGCGAACGCTAAGGGATGCGCCTGTCGCTTACAAGACATGGGGGAACTTGAATGAAAGAAAAGACAATGTCATGGTAATTTGCCATGCATTTACTGGAAGTGCTGATGTCGAAGATTGGTGGGCATCTATAGACACAAGCACGAAACATGCTGATTACCCGTGTCTCTCTAGGTGGGGACCACTAATAGGCATCGGGAAGGCTTTTGATCCTAGCGTATACTTCATTTTCTGCGCGAACGTTCTGGGATCTCCATACGGTTCGGCATCCCCCATCACCACAAATCCAGAGACGGGGACTACCTATGGTCCCGAGTTTCCTGCGACCACAATCCGCGACGACGTTCGGTATGTCCTTAAGCTGTAGTATAATATAACCATACTCAATCAACCCAGAATCCACAAGCTCGTCCTCGATCATCTTGGCGTCGCCGCCGTTGCTGTAGCCATAGGTGGTTCCATGGGCGGGATGGCGGTTCTGGAGTGGCCACTGTGCACCCCACCAGGCTACGTCCATCATATAATCCCAATCGCGACATCGGCCCGGCACTCTGCTTGGTGCATATCCTGGGGTGAAGCACAGCGCCAAAGCATTTACAGCGATCCGATGTATGAAGAAGGCTACTACACAACACAGCCTGCTTCCGGGTTAGCAGCAGCGCGGATGAGCGCACTGTTGACATATCGCTCTCGCGATTCGTTTGAAAGTCGATTCGGCCGAAAGCCGCAGATTAGCCGTGCATCTCAAGTATCCCCGCCTCCTAGATTTTCCCTACACACTCCGCCATCACCGAATGAGGCAATCGCCGCGCACAATGAAGGTTCTCGAAACGCCAAATCGCGTGCAGCCACTCCTCGAGGAGGTTCTCCAGGGGAATCGGCTCCGCAGATATTCTCGGCACAATCGTATTTGCGATATCAGGGAGAAAAATTCACGGCTAGATTTGATGCCAACTGCTACATCCATATCACCCGCAAGCTTGATACGCACGACATTGCTCGCGGGAGAATTACTCCGGAACCAACTACTGACGAAGAAGAATCTCTGGCTCTCGCTAAAGTCCTCTCCACTCTTCCGCCCAGAGCTTTGGTAATCAGCATTCAAACTGATGGCTTGTTCACCACCATTGAACAGCGCGAAATTGCGGCACACATTCCTGACGCTGAGCTGGTATTGATCCCTTCGCCAGATGGTCACGACGGGTTTCTGCTAGAGTTCGAGCAGATTAATAGTCATATCCTGCGGTTCCTCAAGAAGGAATTTGTCGAACTTTACTCGAGTCGAGAACCTCTTAACGCACAAGTCGAAGGATTCGCGATCAAGAAAACAAGTGTCTTCGGGGAGGCGGAGGTCGATATCACAAGATGGTAAAATAGACAAATTGTAGCGCAGGAAGTGTCTGAATTCAGCAGTGTAAAGTCGTCTCTACTGTAGTCAGGTTTGACAAAGCATGCGGGTAAATCAAGTCGGGATCTTGCCATTGTTGTCACTTCATGAGAAACAACTGGGAGGATCACAATATTGGTTCCGATACATTATTATGATTATTATTATTTTCTCAAGCGGACCACCATCAATCGATGCGCAAGTAGATTATTGTCTGGTCATAAACCACCACTTCGTCCCAAACATTCCTCAACGGGCGCACTACAGTCCTACATTGATAGGCGAGCAGCCAATGTTGACAAGACCATCTAAGAAAGGAATGATCAGTGTCTGACCATCTTCATTATTGGCACGCAAAACAACTTACTGAATTTGGTTTGATCGCAGCAAACCGTTTGCCCAGAGCTGAAAACAAAGAATTCATATAACAAAACGTGGCCGATCGAACCTACGAGACATACCACTTAGATCCTCCTCCAACGAGGGAGACGAGCGGGGAGCACTGGAGGCCAACGTCGCCTACAACCCCTTTGACATCCAATTGAAGCAATGAGGCGATCTTGCTGATGTCGGCTGAATCCGACTTCTTCATAGAGTTGCAGCAATGGACTGTCCCGGTGTTGCATTTGTCGCTGGTGCGAACTTGGAGAGGACTAGCTACTGCGAGAGCAGCGAGAGCGGTGATAATGAAAGATTGGGCGAACATTGTCAAAAGAGTGAATGTGAAGGACTAGTAGTGTTGATGAGGGCGAGTCTAAAAAACGAATGAGAGGATTCGAATGGAGACTTGGAGAGGTGAACAGTGGGGTATTTATACGAATCCAAAGCATAGACGTGTTCAAACTGGATCCATTTCAAGTCCGCCTTGTACGTGAAAATAATGTCTTGAGGACGTGCTAGACCGTCGAGACCAGCTTCGAAACCCTTGAATAATACCGCCCACAAAATTAAGCGAGGGTTCTTCAAGGTGGTAGATGCAGGGCACCCGAGAAGAAATCACGGGGCTAACGAGAAAACGTCTCTAATTTGACGTTTTCTCCGTCGATCATAGAAGCACAATAACGGGAAGTGAGGCCGTGAAACCGAGGCGCACTAATTGGAGGCGCTCCTGACGCGGATAACATACTGAGAAGCGTTGAAGGAAGGCCCAGGCAGCGGTAGTGTCATGCCATGATCCTCGTAAAGACGTACAAGGCAAGTGATTGGATCTGGAATCGAGTTTTTCATCAATTGTAGCACCAGACGGATGCCAAACATACAAGGATGCTATGGACGAACTCTTCGCACGTTGTAGTACAATGGTCATGAAATCCAGACATGGCATATATCAGCTTAAGTCGTGAATCCGTATTTCTTCCTTGCCCGCCACTCGACAAAGGCCGGGAATATCCAATAGAGAAACAACCCTGCTCTGTAGAATGCGGGCAAGAATACGGCTTTTTCACCGGCATCGACGGCTTGCACACATCGCCGCGCCACGACTTCGCGCTTCAATCCGTGCTTACTTGGATCAGCTTCGCGGACTGGTCCGGCATCGACGGCAGAAGCGCGGAAGTCACCTTCAACGGTGTACGGCAATATAGCGGAAAAGCGAATACTGGGATGCTCGATGGAGAGAGCTTGGTAGAGTACGAGGGATGCAGCTTTGGTAGACGCGTAAAGTGTGCGACTAGGAGCTGGAATTACCGCGGCTAGAGACGATACAAGGAGGATAGAAGGCGAGGGGGACGTTCGAGTAAGCAGAGGAATCTGAAGGGACTTGAGTATATAGTATGAAATGTTTAACGGCGGACGTACAAAGGCTACAGCAGCACCGAGAGGACCAAAATAGTTGCCATTCATCGCTTTCTTTGCAGTCTCAACGGCGTGCGTGATACCCTCTGAAGTTGCATCGGCATTGGGGTCATCAATACCAGCAACATTCATGAGCGGCTGCAGCGCAGATACACCAGCTGCGACAATAAGTGTATCAATACCACCCCATTCTGCCATAAGATTAAATCTCCTTCATAACACGGACCCTTGGAGACAACGTACCGGCCTCTACGAACTGTCGCAAGCGCACCAGGTCCTCCACATTCGTGAAATCTGCAGCCATATGAGTGGATTTCCCTTTCTCCCCCAAGGCATCGCATTCTTCCAATACTTTCTTGAGTAATTCGGCCCTCCGACCCGCAACGCACACATTTGCTCCTCTGGCGGCATATTCGTGTGCGATCGACCGACCTATCCCACTCGAAGCACCGATAACGAGTACTCTTTCATCCCGTTTGCGTATCTGTGTTTGTCGAGGCAGAGGTCTCACGGCGTAATATACGCCAGTAGAGATGGCCAGACATGACAGAGCAGCCACAATCGTTGCTGGTGGTGGTATCATAGTTCAAGCCAAAACGGGGCAGCGGTCGATTACACGTGATGTGTTTGTTCAGAACGTTTAACAGGGGTCAAATTTCGTGTGAATGAGGCATTGTAGTCTAGTCGAGAGAGCTATCAAATATATGGCATGCATACAGATTGAGTCCGTCTCTTCTATCACCTGTTGGTTATATTCAATTGAGGTCGTCGCGCTCTCGAATATAACCGCAGTAGTGCATTTGGAATGTGTCACCCTAAATAGAGGCAGAGAAAAGCTTCCCTGCCTTTGCCCAGCGTCCTTCGCAAATGTATCTCGATGTATCCGGACATCCAAGAAGGTCACAACCCTTGACGACCCCTCGGCCTACCTGCATCCGTTACGTTTAGTATTTTCCACGCACCGCCCAAAGAGTAAACTCGAGCTCACCAGATCTTCTTGAATGACGATAATGATGTGTTGAGTAATCATTGTTCGAATTGGATGTGATTATCTTCTTATAATTGCCGCAGTTCATCATTACATCGCCCGATACGTTTGTGGCGATGTTATGTCCGTGAAAGGTCTGGGTGCCTGAGCCTTTGTTTGTCACCTTACATGGTGAGTTCACATAGTTGAACGCGCCGTTGTCGATTTTGACCCCGGAGAACGATGTAGACAGAGAGTTTGCACGAGGGAGTGCTGGAGAACTCCGACGTGGACTAGGCGGCGGCGGCGGAGAGCCTCGTAGAGGTTCGCGCATATGATCGTCCTCCTCCGGAAGAACAACTACAGGCGGAGATGGGGATACCCTCACGTTTCGTTGTCGGTCGTCTGTTGAGGGGGTGAATGGAGGATTTGGTGAGCGCGAAGACCTTCTTGACCTCGACCTCGAGCGGGGCCGGGACACTGGAGAGTTCATATGGACATTGCCATCAACCCCAGAAGAGATGTTAGGCGCCCATATATTTTGCGTGCCGTCACCTTCGTTGGAGGCATCTACGCCAGCCGAGATATGGGTGAAAACCCCGTCCTGAATGTTTACATCGGAGACTTCTGGTAAGGGTGGAGGTATGACGGACGAAGGGCCATATGAGGGGCCATCGGCCACTGCACAGTCTCCAGCGCAAGAACCTCTAGCCTCGTTCATTAACTGACGAACGTATTCAGTTAGCATGTTGATATCCGCGTTGAGTATCATAGCAGCGTCCACCTAGAAAGGATTGAGATTAATTGGATCTAACCAGCAGGATGCTTACCCCGAATATTTGTACGGCAGCATTCAAATCCTCCCTCAGCTTTCCGATCTCAACTTTGTCAGATCCAGCGTGGAGAAAACGTCTGAGCCTAGTCCGGTTAGTTCTGTTGTCGGACAATGACTTGATCTTGAGGACAACGCTACGTAGAGACTGTCCGTTAGGGTACATGAAAATCGAATGGATGGTATTCTACTCACTCGTGTATCTTTTTCAAAGCAGACTTCATATCGTCTGTGATTTCCCTTGGTGGCTGCATAGTTCTGGTTGCCGACAAAATGATACAGCCAGCGTGATCTACAAGACGAATGAAAGCATCTTGATTGTCTCGAACAGCCTAATGAATTAATCACTACGCAGTCTCTCTTTATTAGGACTACTCACCTGTATTGCATTGACAACTTGCAACAGGACACCTGCGGCCTCCTTCATATAAGGGAGTTGAGTGATTGCGCCAGCATTCTTCAGGGCATTGAGCCATATGTCCAACACGTCAAGAACTGGTCCTCCTTTCCTCTGTGGGGTCGGTCTGACGCCGCCAATCCGCCCTGTCCTAAGCGTGTCTCCAGCAGCAGCAGCAGCACTACCATTGCTACTTTCGACATCGTCTCCACCACCATATAGAGAAGGTTGTTGGGCGACAGGAGGGCTAATCACAGCTGCTTCCCCTCCACCAGCCTCCGCAACTTCCACAGATGAGCGCGCACTACTCGAAGCTGTTCCCATTATCGTGCTGATGAGTACAGGGATAGTTAGTATGAAGAGGGGGGGAAACAGCTTGAGACTGCGCTCAATATAAGGACTACGCAAAGCAGTGCCTGCGGTGCTACACCGGCCTGTCTTTACTATACTTATGCACTGCTATGGGAAGCATTGGCCAACAGTGACGGAAGCCGGGGAGGCTTCTTGATTTCGCTCGTTCCTAACTCCGACGCATGAAACGATTTGAAAGCCACCGCAAGGTTCGAGATGATACTTGAGCCTATTGCTAGTAGAATCGTCCTAAGTTGACTATGCGGCTGTTGATCTTGGAGAGAATCTGCTCAGGTCCTCTCGGAGTGTTGGTTAGGGACAGTACGTCACGTGATCACAAGTGATCATCAGACCATTACTGAGTCCCGTTAATGCCGGTGTCGACTCTCGAGCACAGGTCGCGTCCATACCGAGAACTCAGAGAAACGTTTCCTGTCGTGAGTCCTCGCGGAATAAGCCTGATGTCAGGAATTGAACCAGACTCGACGCCAACGGACCAGCAGCGGACGGGTACTTACAAGCTTGCATATTTAGCCACGACACCGGATCCAACCCGGATCTCGTTCAAGTGAGTAGCGAGCGAAATTGGTGGTAATTTTCCTTCCACCATGTTGCTTCGACCGATTCGACGTTTACTTGGTCGGCCTCTCGCCGTCTCGTATTTTCATACCTCTCCGAACTACTGGGCGGCGAAGAAGGTACTCCAGAAATTCAAGCTTGCAGATATCGGCGAGGGTATCACAGAATGCGAAGTTATCAGTTGGTAAGGAAGCCAATCTTCTGACGAGCCAGGCAATAACCGTGTAGTTCAGGAGTATCAAGCCCCAAGCCACAGTGAAGTCGTTCGATCCTCTATGCGAAGTCCAGAGCGACAAAGCGAGCGTAGAAATCACAAGTCCATTTGATGGGGTGGTGCACGAAATCTTAGTTCAAGAGGGGGAGATAGCCAAGGTCGGCTCTGCATTATGCACCATTGAGGTCGATGAGGAAGTCCTTGCAAGCGATGAGGCTACTACGCTGGAACCTGCCATCTCGCCTCCGCAGGCACCTTCGGAACCTCGACCTACAGAGGCGGTCAAGCCTGTGGTCCCAGAGCCAGAACCCCGGCGCCGTCACCCAATGGACCCAGACTATACGCCTGAAAAGCGTGCTTCTGATGTCGACGTCCTTGCTACCCCATCCGTTCGCCATTTCGCTCGCCAGAAAGGCGTCGATCTCCTTCACCTGGCACCCGGGAGCGGCAAGCGCGGTAGAATAGAAAAATCCGATATAGAGGCATTCCTTTCTGGAGCTTCTCAACGCGCTCCTGCCACAACGACAGGCTCTGGAGACGTTGTAGTAGAGTTGGGGCGCACGCGATATGGCATGTGGAAGGCTATGGTCAAGGTGCGTACTTAACCCAGCTCCTTCTATCTATCCTCTGACATGCCAAAAGAGTCTCGAGATACCACACTTTGGGTACGTGTCATCAGTGTATGTGCTTTGCTGCGACTAAGTTGCATTTTAGGTACTCTACTACGCTGGACTTGACCGCGCTGCACAACGCGCTCCCAACGCTTAATTCGTACATCCCACCCCATTTCCTACCTCCCCCGTCGAGCCCGCCCCCACCACAGTCAATCTCACCTTCCTCAATATACCCTGCACCCGTTCATCCCCAGGCGCCATCATCCGGGCAGTATACACGTCTAACTTATCTTCCTATCCTCCTCAAAACACTTTCTAATGCCATGACGGAGTGGCCAATATTCCGGTCGTCGATCACGCCCAACACCCCCGAAGGCTCCAAGCCAACACTGACGATTCGTCCGAACGCAGACATCAGTGTCGCGCTTTCAACCCCAACAGGGTTGTACACCCCCACTCTCCAGCGAGCTGATACACACTCGATATACTCGCTTGCTTCACAACTCAAACACCTTTCGTCCCTCGGGCGGCAAATTCCTTGTGGCTTGACGCCAGCAGAGATGCCCAAGCGCGGAGGAACCATTACAGTGTCCAATGTCGGCGCAATCGGCGCGGGGGATTTCGCCTCTCCTGTATTGGTTCCTGGTGGCGGAGTTGCAATCGTTGCTATTGGTCGTGCTAAGTGGGTTTGGGACGTTGACCGGGGGGATGGCAAGGGAGAACGAAGGTTGAAAGTCGGTATTAGTTGGAGCGCAGACCACAGAGTCGTCGAGGGCGCTGAGCTGGCCGCATTCGTCGAATGTTGGCGGTCATACGTGGAGTCACCTGAACGAATGATCGCGGGGAGTGTATGAAACTGAGCAAGTACATTGTATAGTCGGAACTAGCAAGATGAGGCTTCCTGATATCCGGGGTTTCGGAGGGAAGGCTGTGACTTATCTCATTGTTTGAGTTCGTAAGTGCTGTCGGTTTCGCGAGAGCGAGGTGTTGACATAGGTAGGTGTTGAACATGTATTGGTGAACTAGACCCAACAATAGGCTAAAAAAAGCTACTAGCATCTACAATCTCGCCTCAGGGATTGGGAACTACTGACATCGCCTTGACCTCTTCCACGATCTCTCTCATCTTTGCTTCTCCAGCGGGATCCAGGATATCATAGCTCCATTGCTCCTTGGGTGCCGTATCGATAAGGAATCGGGGATCGGGGATGATGCGCACAGGCAGGAGTTGGTTATTGGCCGTCGTCAACTCGTAGATAGAGAAATTTGTGCCCATGGCACTGGTCATCGGCCTCCGTTCGCGAAGAGACTTTATCGAGAGCAAGGTACGTCTTGATTTCAATGAAGAAGACCGGCACCTTTCGTTTACTGACAAGGTAAAGAAAAGTGAAGTCCATTGACCCAGTGATGCGCTTGAACTAAGGGGACACTTGATAGTGCTCATTGGCAGGGAAGAGCTCGAACAAGAGGGTGTTGTAGGGTCCATAGAAGTCGCTCTCGTCAGTGGTGAAGAGATCGACGAGGCTGAATTGTTCAACGACGCTGTCCGACCAAGTCATGTCTTGTTTCCTGGCAGCTGGAACCAGGATCAGTTGACAAGGAACATACCTAGAAAACCAACGGGGGAGAGAATGAGTTCTTGGTCACGTGTCAGGCCTACCGCGTTAGCAAACTTCTTGCGGTATACAGTGACAATCTTATCCATGGCCAGGACAACTCAGGACAATCCCTCCTCGAAGCGAATATCATCACAAACGAACAAATGGAAAGAATGGTTTGAATCTTACGACAGGACCTGTGTATTGCCTATTTTCTACATGTCCCGAAAGTAGACTCTCCCTTCGAAGCCCTTGAGAATAACGCTACCGAGGTATTCTGTCGAGTCTTCCGACGCATAGTTGGATAATTCACACTTGAACCCGTCGGTCATTATGCCTTCTACCCGATACTCGACCTCCGACTTGCTGAAATTGAGCAAGACCAACGCGCTTGAGTTTCCTAGCGACCTCGTGTAGGCAAAGACTGCCTTGTTGAGATGATCCAGTTCCACGAAGTCTCCATAAATCTTGGTCTGAATCAATACGACGGGAACAGGGCGAGAAATAGCGCGCGGGGTAGTACGCACCAATACATCTCGGGCTTTTCGTACTTGGATTGCGCGCTTCCAGAAGGAGAGCACGCTGGTTTCGTCTCTGGTCTGGCTTTCCGCATTGCACGCTTTGTAGTCATCGTTAACTCGCATCCACGGTGTCCCAGTTGTGAACCCGGCGTGAGTGGTGTCGTTCCACTGGCATTTCACTCAATCAATTTCCGCTCAGAGCATTTGATTCACTTGCCTGCATTGGCGTACGGCCGTGATCTCGGGCTTTCCGCTGGAGCCCATCGATCACATCAGACATGTCGACAGTATCACTTTGCGCTTCTTCTTGTCGTTGTTTAAGAATCCTGTAGATCGTCAGAACGAGTGCATAGATCACATAGCTGTAACCGTACTTGTTCCAGTAGTTTTGCGTTGCCACATCTTTGTATTCTTCTAGACCCCAATCAACTGGGAAGTTCCTCATGCCGATCTCCTCGCCTTGGTAGACGTATAATGTCCCGCCCTGCGTAATCTGTAACATAGCCAACAACTTGGCCGACCGTGCTCGCCATTCGTCTGAATCGTCCGCGAATCTGGATATAGACCTCGCTTGATCGTGGTTCTCAATGAATACCCTAAATCAAATCCCCGTCAATATTTCGTGGAAATAGATAACAATGCCCCTACGCATTCCAAAAACCTTCCTCTCTCTTGAATACCTGCCATTTTGTCACAATATTTTTCAAGTCCGACAACGTCCAGTCGCAGGGTATCATCGGGATGTGATCGCCACTCCGAGGATCGACGAAAGCGTCAATGTCCATGAGCTCAAATTGGAAGACCATGTTCAATTCTTTGTTTTGTGGGAGAACGTATTTGGCGACTTCATCTGCCAAATATGTGGACGGTGTCTCCCCGACGGTTATAACATCGTAGTCTATCGAGGGACAGGCTGAGCGTCAGGGTGCGACCTAGAATCACTGAGTAGGGGACATACGTGATAGAACATTCGAGTTCAACTCTTTGATAAATTCGTGCACCCGGGGACTAAATCCGCTTTAGCTGAGAATGAGGTAGATACGGCTGTCTGCCTTCACCCGTTCAGATAGTACATCCCGGCGGGTTGATATTCTTCATCCGGAATGGTGATCGGGGCATCAGGAAGACCCTTAACCTTTGAGATCTTGTTGATTACATCCATCTGCGGAGGTCAATGAATATCGGGATCTTGACAAGGCACAAGTTCAAGCTTACTCTGAATCCGTCACAGCCTCGTTCAAGCCAAAAGCGCATCACGTCCCAGGCGGCGTGTCTAACATCTTCGTTCTCCCAATTCAAATCTGGCTGCTTTGAGACATAAAGGTGCAAGTAGTATTCTCCTGTCGCCTCGTCATAATCCCACGCGGGACCTAAGTTGTTTAATCTACGGCTATGATTAGGGAATGAAGGAAACCTACCCTGAAAGATCGACTTCCAGTTATTCGGAGGATGACGATTCCCCTCCTCGTCGTATTTTGGGGGACGCCATACATACCAATCCCTCTTGGGGTTTATCTTGCTTGACCGCGACTCGATGAACCATTCATGCTGTACGGAATGAGCTGCGTTTCGACGAAGCTACAATGTGTTGACCTCATCTGATGAGTGGTTTACTACAAGGTCCATCCTGAGTATAAGTATTAGCTAGTGCGACATTGATGGAGTCATTGAACGCACACAAGTTTCATCTCTCGATCATGTAATCCTTTGACCAACTTGTCCCAGTCATCCAAGGTCCCATATCTCTTGTCGATGTCGCGATAGTCTGAGCTAGTACCCCGATGTGCGAGTTCTCTCATAAGACACGCCAGTAGTCAGAACACATACATATCATAGCCCATATCAGCGAGCGGAGAAGGGTAGATGGGGGATAGCCACACTACATCTACACCAACGTCCTTGAGATAGTCGAGCTTGGAGTAGATTCCGTTGAGGTCCCCGAGGCCATCTCCGTTAGAATCTGCAAAGGAGATGGGGTAGATTTGATACACGACCGCCTCCTTCCACCACGCGCGAGTTGGGATCATCTTGGTATGTCGTGCAATGATTGAGGTCTCCTAATCTTGAGCTTGAGAAACGATCCAGTATATGTGGATAATCGACGCCTCGAGGCAAAAGATGATGGGAAAGGCCTTCCGTTTTCAAAGGCAGTGACGCAACGAACACAAAGGTGGCTTGCATCCGGCATCGTAACTGTGAACGTTCATCTTTGGGACCTCACGCAGGGACTTTCCGAAGATGGGATAAAGTTGGTGGGGGTTGCAAGTTCAAAGAATTCATACATGCATGAGCGTTGGAAAGAAGGGATTCATAATGCTAATGATCTCAGCACTAGGCAAGGTAACGTGACCGTTCCACTCTTACTAGAAAATGCACCTTCAAGTCAACACTCAAGCTCTTGAGTAATAGATAACCTTCATTGAAGCCTGACGTGTACGTTTTGAAGTTTTAATTTCCTTTCTTTTTCACTATCTTGAATAGATCATAGACGAGCCGGAGGAGCACGCGGACTAGATTGTTATAGCACCCAAGTCCACAAAATGGATTTATTTTGGCAGCCAAATGGCTGCTTGGTACATATATCAACGTCGCCGTCGGTTCTCAACGTAGGGCGAGAAGGTCCCTCAGTTTAACGGGGCTTAGCTTGACGTGAGCAAGCGACGCGTTTCAGGCAAGACGCACTCTGTCTCACCCTGAACAACGCGAACGCCCCCGGCTAGCAGACGCTAAACAGAAAACATCTACGTAATTATGGTGGCACAGGACGAGGGCATTTAATCGTAATTCGTCGGTAGGTGATCGCTATCGAGGGCCGTCATATCAAGTCACCGTTGATAGGCGCACTTCCCCCAAGATGAATCGTATGTTCGTTTATGTTTGGGTGAGGGGCTTTGCTCATTCACACTTTTCCGTGATTAAAGAATGCATACATGGTGTCAACAGCAGCATCAAGCAAAGACAAACCACAACTTGGTATGGGCTGCCCCACAAACACCACGTTTCCATCAGCCACAAACGCCTCACTCCCAACAGATGGCATCTCAAATGTTAATATTCATGGCAAACATCTACCACGGACCCTCGCAATAGCAGTATATGCTTCGTGCCTTCTCCATCCCCACGTGTGCCCAGGAATTGGGCGAATAATCACCCCGTGTTTAAGGATCGGACTTACCATCGAAATCACACATGGACATTAACAACGACACAATTTGAACCGTTCCCTACCCGATGGTGAATTTTGGTGATGATATTTCTGCCCGCATAGGTCGTCTGATGCTTTCTTTTATTGCGAGCGTAGCGAGCAATCATGCTCTAAAGGGTTCAAGGCCCGTGCAAATAAGGCCAAACAAATTCTGCGTACTTTGGAGGCTCGGTCGTGTTTTTTTCTGGCTGAACTGGCCTCTTTTCCACAATTCTGAATCATGGGAAGTGTGTATTTTGCTTGCCGTAGTTGGTTTGCGCCAAGAAAGCGGCACTTTTGGTAGAGATTTGATGATTTAAGACCGTAATTTGGCGAAGGAGGTTCAACTTCCATCAACGAGACTTGCTGACGTGGCGCGCGCCTAATTCTCTGAGCTTACGGTGTACGCACTGGGTGCATATCGATGAGAACTCATATGCGCCCTCCTAGCGCTCATAGATTCTACGCAAGTAATAGCTAGCCATCTACCTAGTCTAGGAATATACACTGAATCCTTGCCCTAGCACTTCGAAGCGAGCTACCGCCGGCGCGGCCCGCGGATCCATATTCTATTTAGGTTTAATACGTCGCTCTGCGTAATTCACGGGTTGCATGCTATTCTAGTTTATTATAAAGGCAAACAACATCTTAGCATACTGCAATACATGCTGGCACCGAGACCGATGGTAGTTCCGCACTGATCGCTTCAACGAATGTGATGGTGGGCGCCCAACAACGGCGGTGATACACGAATGACAAGATAATTCTGATATTCTGGTTTGTATCCTGAGTATGCCTTGGCTTTGCCTGCCTTCGCTGCTCAACGTGCAAGTCCAAGCAATCGGGCCAAACACTAATTCCAACTTCTGTAGGCCCGGCGAGCACATGCCTTTCCTGCCGCGATGTCAACGGAGAGCCATAGCCGCCGAGTTGTCCCAGGTACCAGTTGATCACTCCACCTTGCCGTCTCAGTAAGAAATGCGGCCACTCAAGCGGTATCCTGAGCTGACGCCTCTGAGTCAGGGCCCTTCCAAATTAGGTGGCATCGGACGTCGAACTTGGGCGTCTTGCTTCCCAGAGGCGAATCTGTGAGACAATTTCCTTCTCGGCGTTACTTGCTCTTGACGCTTCAGAAGGTCAGTGATTCCGAGACAGGTGTATATAAGGTGTGAGCCCCCTTCATTAGCCCCCTCCCATCTTCCAATATCAGACCCCCCCCCCCTCAGAGCCCGCATCATTGTACTCCGTTTGAGATCTAAGGCCTTGCAGGATGATGTGGGATTTGAGCGGTAGCAGGGCTCACAACAGAGACAGAGATCGTTCGATACCTTCGTATGTCGTTCTCCATCTAATGCCCAACTCGTAGTAAACGATCACATTTCTGTTTAGATTTCCCGTTCCGTGGGTGCTTTCCGCGTGCTGTACACCACAACGATCGCGGAGCTAATTTAGAACATACGTTTAATCAGGCAACCCAATAATTCACAACCCGACATGAGAGGATATATCCCCCCATTGTCACCGCCAACGATGCCTACCCAAGGGCCTGCCGGCATGTCTGCCTAGTAAGCTCATCGCACAAAGTCTTGTAACCCAGATGCTTATCCGAGGCTTAGTCATCAGTCGACTACCGAGTAAGCATTTGCTAGCTCCGTTCATGAATCGACGACCAACACGAATAATCATAACGCGTCTCACAGACGGCAAATACGGACATATGGTCGGCAGCAAGTAATATACACCCAGGGCGCTCAAGTAGTGACCGTCATCCAGAAGTCCAAGCATCACCATCACAAACATCATCATTCGAAGCATCATCATAGCAGTACATCGCGACCACCGATATTGATACAGCACAGTAGCCCCGCTGCGCCTCAGTTGAATCAGACATATCCCACGGCGCCCATCTTGTCCCTTCCTTATGCTCAGCCTCAGTCGTACTCACAGCCCAACTTACCTCAATCGGGCACGGCGCATTATTCCCAGCCTCAATTTGTTCAACCAAACTATGTTACCCCAGACTACCAACAGGCCGACGGACAACCATTCGACGCTGATCAGTCTCCGTATTCCAAATGTACTGGTAGGCGAAAAGCACTCTGCGTGAGTCCGCCCCCTCACGCTCCCTGCATAAATAACTCATTACTCTCTAGATTGGTATTAATTACTTCGGGCAGCCGAACGAACTAAGAGGATGCGTAAACGATGCCAAGCGTGTCCGTGATTTCCTAATTCGTGCGTATTTGCTGCAAACTTCTTCGCTCGCTTTGATACGGTGGTTAATTTACCCACTCGTCCTGCGTCTAGGCAACCACAGGTTCAGAGAGTCGGATATCGTCATGCTGACTGACGATAGCCCCGATCCTGGTAAGCTCCCTACAAGGAGCAACATAATTCGAGCTATGAAGTGGCTTGTGCGTTCCGGCAGACCGCATGACTCCTTATTCTTTCACTGTAGTGCTCAGCTCGTTTAATCGCGCCTATTCGTACTGACGAACGACCGCAGATTCTGGACATGGAGGACAGACACCTGACCTGGATGGCGACGAGATAGATGGATTCGACGAAGGTGGGTCATCCTTGTCATGGATTCCCCTCCTTTATGAAATTTTTGGCCACTCAGTTATTTTCCCGATGGATTACAAGGAAAAGGGACATGTTACTGACGATGTGAGTTCGATGACCTCACCTGAAACGTACTGATTCGAGCAGAGGCTCCGAAGACGATGCATGATATAATGGCAAGTTCATCGACACTCTCGCAAGGCTTGGTTGTTCATATATGTATCATGTCCTGTTACCACCGAAGGTCAAGCCATTACCCCGCAATTGTCGGCTAACGGTATGTCCTATCTGCAGAAAGGTCCGCAGCGCGACATTGATGTTCACCCATAGGCACTATTCGACGTAGGTTGTTAAGGGATCGACATATATAAACCGTTAACATATCTGTGCTACAGTGTTGTCATTCAGGGACTGCGCTAGGTAAGAATCGAGCCATGGTCTATTATCAATCATCTCACTTGTCACCGTCCAGATCTTCCATATATTGTGCGTGCAACCTCTCCCTTTCTCATTCGTAGGTATCTCATTTTACTCGGTGACTAGTATCGCCCGAACTGTAGAGTGAAAAGGCAACACATCACTCCTCAAGCTCGCGAACGAAAATCGTCCCCCGCTGACGTGGTGCGTGGCTCGCCGTTGATTTCGGCGCCCTGCTTCGTCTGGATTTACTCCTACGCTAGATATCATTTTCTGGTTGCAAGGACGGCCAAACGAGTGCCGATACGTTCGCTAATGGCGTCGCAGTGGGTGCTATGAGTCATGTGAGTCCTAGCCTGCATACGTGGATAGGTTCTTAATTTCAATTATACATTGCTGGATGCGTCTCGTACAGGCGTTCATATCGGTCTTAAGTGCGTGCTGGCTCTCAGACTGGCACAGGGCCCTACCTTGAGTGATACTGACTGCTTGGTTTGTACTCAGGAAAGAATCCCCGCCAGACTTATCAAGGTCTACTTCTTGCGGTGAGGTGAGCATCTTCGAAAATGGTCATATCTGGATTACCTATATTAAATCATACAAGAGAATTTCTCAAGGATAAATATAGCCAGACGCCGCAACTAGGAAGCTCGCATCATATTGTATGCCCCATCTTTCCATCCTACTAATGGATGTACTAATGGTTGGCCCAACTTCCGTAGGATACCGGCTTAGAATTCATAATATAATTTGCATCCATGATGTAGATTTTCTTTCGCCCATCGCTTTCTGTAACTCATACGCACTGTTTTCCATACAATATTTTAATACCATGTATTTCAAGGACAGGGGCCTAAGTTAGGAAGCTAGGGAAAGTAGGGCACGTGCATAACCGTTCCGACTCCGAGTCGCGCAAAACAACAACTATTTCATGCAAGCCAATCACTGCGATCTGAGCACGTAGCAAGAGTCTATTTTGCCAGTGCATAAATACCAGGAGAGGTGAGAGAATCCTGCGAGTTTCCAGTTCCTCAACAACGTGCACAACCCCCATGTCGCGCAACGCCATCCACGCGTTTACCAAGCGTTTCCTTTCGACTCCAACCCCGACCACCACAATAACCGTGAAATCGACGCCATCTAAAGCTCATCACCATGTGGAACTACCCTCGTCATCGTTCCCGAAAGGATATTTGCTCACAGGTGTCCATTGTGGTATCAAAAAGAACCCCAGTGTCATGGACTTGGGTATTATCATCTCAACGTCAGAGAAACCGACATCTGCTGCAGCTTGTTTCACTCGGAACGCATTCAAAGCAGCCCCGGTCATTGTCTCCGATGATATTCTAAAACAAAATGCTGGGAGGGCAAGTGCAATCGTGGTCAACAGTGGGTGCGCGAATGCAGTAACTGGGAAGCAGGGTATGGAGGACGCATGGACGATGGTGCGCGAAACCGACGCCTTGCTACCAGCCGGTGCCAACCAGAACAACCAAACTCTCGTTATGTCAACCGGTGTCATAGGTCAATCCCTTCCCATTTCGAAAATTGTGGCCGGTATCCGCTCGCAGTTGAGCACAGCGGGTACTCGGTCTTTGGGCTCGGACTTTTCAGCTTGGGAACGAGCAGCGAAGGCGTTCATGACGACTGACACATTCCCGAAACTGCGTTCGCGTGTCTTCACGATGAAAGGGAAGGAGTTTCGGATTGCTGGCATGGACAAAGGCGCCGGAATGATCCACCCCAACATGGGACCAGCTTCCACTCAACTTCACGCAACTCTCCTGGGGTGTATCCTCACCGATGCTGCTGTTTCGCCAAGGAGTCTCCAAAGCGCCTTGACCTATGCCGTCGACCGAAGTTTCAACTCCATCAGTGTCGATGGGGAAATGTCTACCAACGATACTATCATTGTGTTAGCCAATGGAGCCGCTGCTGCAGATGCAAAGGAGATCGACGAGCAGACCGACAAAGAAGCCTACGAAGTCTTTAAAAACGAGCTGACAGAATTTGCTATAGACTTGGCTAAACTTGTGGTCAGGGATGGAGAGGGTGCCACGAAGTTTGTTACTGTTACTGTCAAGGTAAGCCACCCCCCAACAAGGTGTAATCACCCTCATCGCGGATGCAGGGTGCCAATGCTTATACCGACGCTCACCGAGTCGCGTCTCGTATATCAACTTCAGCGTTAGTAAAGACGGCTCTTTACGGTGAAGACGCTAAGTGCGTTCATAAACGTTCCCACCGCAGTCGTTTTTATTAACGTTTGCCGTTTTGTGTAGCTGGGGACGGATATTGTCTGCTACCGGCTCGGTGCCCTTGTCACCTGCAACGGTCTTAGACCCCACCAAAGTCAGTGTCTCTTTCGTTCCTGCCGACGGGAGCAGTCCCCTGCCTGTCCTTGTGGACGGGGAACCTGAAAAGGTCGACGAAGACCGAGCGAAAGAGATTTTAAGCAACGAAGAATTTGAGGTTGTTGTCGATCTTGGTACTGGCGGTAACGAAACCGCAAGGTATTGGACTTGCGACTTCAGCTACGTAAGTAATTCAGTTACCCCACTGCATTGTCTTTTTGATGATATGCGACACTGTTTAGGAATACGTACAAATTAATGGGGACTATCGCAGCTGAACGACGTCCGAGATCTCATTTTCCGTTGCTTTGCTCTCTCAATATGTTGTCATACTCCCTCTGTTCTCAGTATTATTGACGACGTGTTTCCGGGGGCATTCCTGTCAATTGTGCTCGAGGATCACCCTAACTAATTCCGTGAGGCCTACGCCAGACGAAGTATACGTGCACGTAGCTCATTGGTGGCAAGGCGGAAGGTGGAGGCAGCATTCCACGGCGCCACAAGACCGTGAAGACTAGATATAGAAGGGCGTATAGAGTTCCACCGAAGATGCATGGCGGTCCGCGGATGCTTCACCAAAGAATTTTGACGGCACGAATGCAACTAGAGATACTTCCATAGACTGAATGGATATCAATGTAAATGGCGCCCGTGCCTGCAGTACGTCCCGAGAGGGGCTTGCAATCCATATCGGCCTTAGACTAGTCTATACAAACAGTAAGGTATTGATTTTGCGTCCGAGCTGGATGGTCACTATGCCCTCCAGACGATCCGCAAACTCTTTGGGTACTGTTGAGCCCGCTTTTGGAAGAATAGTTATTTCCCGAATCGGTGAACCCTTTGCAGCCCTGAACTCCAGCAGGCTCGGAAGAGCGTACCAAGTATCAGGATCCGATGTCTCTTCATCATTTTCGTCGTAGTAGAGCATCATCGTGGATAGGGAGCGAAACAGGCAACGTCCCTGCCCATCAACATCATGTAGGACCTCGAACAACTCATCATTGAGGGGACTAGAGATCTCTTCCAGATACTCCAAGTTGCCGAAATGTTGGCCCATTAATTGCGCATCCAAGGTGATGCCATCCATGTTTACCGTTTGGAGGTCTTTGCGAGATATACCTGTCGCAAACCGGGATGCGAGCGTCTGGCACGTTCCAGGGAGTAATTGTTGGACGAACCAGAACGTGAACGATACCGATGCACTGTCGTCGGATGCGGATAAACGCAGCTCGTGGACTTCCGCGCCGTGTTTTTTACTATCTGAGGAGTATGTCATACCGAACTCGCTGAACTCCATGGCTTTAGTTGTGGCATGTTGGAGGACAGGATCAAAGAGCGATTCGCATTGCGGTAAAATGGTGTCTTCATTCTGCTCACAGCCAAGGTAAACTTCGATGTCAAGAGGCTGTACGAATTTGAGCCACCGAAGGAACATTGTAGGGCTGGCAAGGTCTTGAGACGGGTCGGACCATCTCGTGGTTAGTTGCATGCGTGTCAAGTTTGACATCAACACAGGTTCTCTAGACAAGAGGCGAACGACTTCGGGCCCTTGCGGGAAGTGGAAACTGAACCCGGTCACCAACGATTGGATTCTTGGTAAATTTGAAAGGAAGGTGAGCATGTCGGCGATGTGAATAGGCGAGTTGATCGGACCCAGGACGAGGGATTCAACGTTGCGGAAGAGCATTGTGTTCAAGTCGATGCTACAGCCAAGAAGGGCTACATCTCGCAGGCGGGGTGCAAATTCATTGAGGAAATTCGCTTGAATCTCGACTAGCTCATCGCGAGTCCCGCGCATATGGAGCCGCTCGAGTTTAGGAGCCGGAAACCCTTCCATCTCGACTACGAAACGCTTCAACACGTCGACTGGCGCGTCGACCCCCATCCTTCTGATGAGGGGCAGCCGCTTCAATGCCTGAGCCATGACTTCTTCCCCTGTCACCCCATCCCGTAACCTTTCATGGTGTTTGTAATGTATGTCCAGGGGGGCGTGTTTGGCGCGTCCAAGCATCTCTTGAGCCCATCTCGGATGAGAAAAATCAATGCAACTCCATAGCGTGGCGTTGTCGTGAGCAACCTCGTTCCAGAGCTTGCAGACATGTGTGACTGCGATCCAGTCTAACGAATGTGTCCCCGAGTCCTCGTCGAAACACATTGCAGCCAACGTAACGAAGATGTGACAAAGTACCTCGGGTGGCATGTCGTGTGTGGTGACTCGCCGTGTAGTGGAGAACCCAGTCATAGCGCAAATAGCCTGGAGAGACACAACAAACCCATTAGTCTACAGAATTCTCCGGTTATTGAACGGAATGAGAACCTTCACCCCTCCGTGATTGTTTGAGACAATGTTCTGAACCCCCTGTAAAAGCTCAACTGATGCATTGGCGGTGACGTAGTGACTCAAGCGCTCGCAGAAGTTGTGCATTTCCTCATCAACCGCTGGCCTTACGTGACAAATTCAACTGTTCAGTTACGTCCAGTCTTGGGTACGTGCTGCTGGCCATTGGCCGCGTGGACTAAGGTTCCATGTATAAAAGCACCACGACAACTTCCAATTCAGTCTATCGCTGAATTCTCGCCGTCAAGGAGCCTTAGTTCCATAATTGACTACGCTACGCATTCGTCGGATAGTGTTGTGGAAGTGCGCAATCTTATGTGGTTAGTTTGTGCGGTGTTGCCTCGCCGTGAAGAACTCTCGCGCTCCTCTTCCGCGTCCCGAGTTATGAGCCCGTGGTCTCGAACGACGCTAGCAGGTGCTTCACTGTACGCCCCATTCACTTTTTTTCGTCCTAACCCAAATTTGTGTTCTACCATGGCTCGAACAATGTATAAATACTGCGGCAAGCACTGAGTTCGCAGATCAGGAAACACAAGTCTTCTGCCCCCATACAACATACTCGCAATGTTGTTCCTTCGCACTGCTTACGTCGTGTTTGCTCTACTTGCTGGGACATCTATTGGTAGCCCTGCAGTTGCCTATGAGGATGCTGTAGCTGTGTCGTCAGTTTCCGCCAAAACCGACGCCCCAAATGCCGTCGTCAAACCCGAGCGATTGCATGATTGCAAACCAGATCGCGTACCTTCGATTCTGAAGGCTATCGACGATGCTAAGGAGATGGCGGAGAAAGCATTCCAGTAAGTCCTGCAACTTGAATAGTGTTACACCGTTGTTTGACTTCTGTTCCACTCGCCACTAGCTACTTGAATGTCACACTTGGGGAGCACCCAGACCCGCACAACCCCGAGTTCCATAGGTACACCACCTGGTTCGGGGAATATACTCCAGAGCGATACTCTCGTGTTTATACGGTGTTCAAAGCTATCCGTCTCCACTACGACCTGAGTCTCTGGGACTATTATTGCAATCCCGTCATCGGTAAATGCGGAATCATCGACCAGTTTACCACGTATGCTTTCTGCGATCCTAAAGGGTGAGGATGCATTGTGGTTTAGAAGGGTAACACGACGCTGAAATTGGGCATTGATAACAGATACAGCAAGGTAACATTGTGCCTCCAATTCTGGGGTCCATCAACAACTGATGTTGAGCGCGTACGTCTTATGCCAAGCTTTCCCTGTACCCTATTTCTGATACTACCTCGTTTAGGCCTCCACCCTTATCCACGAAGCATCTCATTTTGACAACAAAGTGTGGGGAGGCGCTGACATGGATCGACTACTCCTCGAAATAAAGGGAAACAACAATGAAGACCCATGGAAAAAGGAACACTACGGCACAAAGGCCTGCCTTGACCTAGCCGCCAAGGACGCAGATTATGCAGTTCACAATGCCGACAACTATAGCTACTTCGTTGAATACCCTAACGGCTGCCCTCACCCAAAGGAAGGGAAATGCACCATATCGTAAACATCAGATATATTGTCGCTAGCTTTTCACGGTGATTAGTGATGATGTCTTACTGTTGCCAAACGAAGAGTGTAACTCGTCTCCTTAACGCTTGACTGTCGCGAGCAATGGCGCACACAGGATTCTAATGACTAACAACACATATGTTGCTCAACCAAGCCTAACGTCGAAGAGTCATTGTTATCCGACATGAGTAACAAGGTGGTTATTATTGTATCATTAATCAATAAGCAAGAAAGCAAACTATGTACGAATGTCCACTAGATGTCCGAATTATACAGCAACTGCATAGCATAAACAACTATAAAGAAAGGAATTTAACTACCGATAGATTGAGGGTATCTGAATAGACTGCTTGGGTTGTACTTGGAGTGGATGGATACGAGTCTGGAGTAGTTGTCGCCGTAGTATTGGGATTTCCATTGAGCGGGCGTTAGAGTTGGGTCGGTATAGCACGCGTACGCGCCGAATGACCAGTTTGAAGGCATCTTGGACGTGATAGACCTATGATTTAGTGGATGAGCAACGGCAGAGTTCGAAATAAACAGAGGAGCGGGAGGCGTACGTGAGCATGTTGTTCACGAAGTCCAAGCCATCTGCGGGGAAGGGTGGCTGCGAATTGGATGATGAGGCGTACATCTGGAAGTTATACAATCCTTTGCGTTGAGAGTACGCGGTGTCGTCGTTGGAGACGGCGCGAACTTTGCTTCCTTTTCCACCGAAGAGGTCGGCCAGAACGAACCAAGACTGCACAATACATATCATGTAAGTCGTACAGAAAGAATACCGGTGAATATACGCACGGTATCGGTAGATGCACCTTGATTGCCGATGTAATCGAAGAAACCTCGAATAGCCGTTGTCGTAAGAAGGGCGTCTTCATGTACCATCAAACTCTTTGCGAAGAAGGTATCGTGACTGTCCCCGCTGAGGGAGGTGTTCAAAGTGTTGATCCCTCCCAGTTCAACTAAGGATGGAACCCAAGCATACGTTTTCACACTCTTGCTTTGCGGGGAGACCCCCACGGCAGAGAGGAGGGGGGCGATGACTTTGTTAAAAGCGGAGGTGGAACCGTAGTAGACACCGGTGAGGGTGATGGAGATGACATTCTTCTGCCCTGATTGTCCAATGGATGCCTGCAGACCGAGCTCAGGCGGAGCGGAAGACTGGGAGAACGTCTGGAATGCAGTGAAGATCTTTGTGGCGGTAGCAGGGTTGACAGAGTATGAGTAGCTGAAGATAATGTTCGAGGCAGGGGCTGCGTGGGTCTTTACTTTGTACTCCTAGTAGAACGCTGAATATCCACTATGACCCTGTTAATGATGCGTAGACATACCGTTACTATACCGAAGGAAGGCGAGGCACCACGAATAGCCTGTTTATACGGTGAGTAGTGTTCGAGGTGAATAGAATATCACACCTACCCAAAATAGATCCGAGTTAGTAGACGCAGACGCTTGCACAATGGAACCATCCGCAAGCACAACTTCGGCAGACTCGACTTGATCAAGAACGAGGCCCCACATTCTAGATGCTAAGCCAAATCCTCCGCAGCCTGCGTGGCCCCCACTACCGACATATGCTGCACAAATACATGAGCTTAGATGAAAGAACAGGTGGGGACGGATTGGTAAGACGTACGACAGGTCCCGTGGGCCAGAGCGCGACCACCGTTGTTGAATAACGCAAGGGCAACATCACCGAGCCTGTTACCCGTTTGAAAGGTGGCAGTCTCGTCCGAGTTCACAACGATGTTCTTCATTTGGGAGAGATCGACGACGAGGGCCCCGTCTTGACCACCTAGGCCGAATGCGCCGTAACTGTGTCCTCCCGAACGAGCGGCAACGGGGACGGTACCATTTGACGCGGCAGCACACTTGACTGCAGCGGCGACATCCTGCGCTGATTGCGGAAATACAATAGCGGCAGGAGTGTACTCGAAGCGTCGGTTGAACGCTAGCGCGTCCTGGGTGAAGCCGGAGGTGTTGGGGGACACCGTGTTGATTCCTGCGGATTGCAGGCAGGAGATGAGGGAAGATGCTCCCCAGGTACTGGCAGCATTGGCGACCACAAGGAATGATAGAACCTGAGCGCGGATACTGGAGTGAAGGAAACCCATCTTGTCACGAGAATTGGGTGATGATTTGGATCCGTGCAGTTCTCCGTTAAAGCAGGATGGTCTTTATACCATTTGAACCACTACTAATGGTTCGATGAACGGTCGGACTTGACCGTCGGCGCGGATGAGGAGCACCCAAAGCGTGCTGGCCCCTCGAGCATGTGCTGGTTGAGCTGAAACACGAATGACTGTATCATAGGATCGGAGCATGAGCAAACAGCGGCGCATCAGAGCATAACATCCGGCTCCACTCCACTCTAAGGTCGACCCGTCGGCGAATTTGTCAACAGATTTGCTGCGTGTATTGATTAAGAGAACTGTGTGCCAAATGTCGACAGGTCAGCGTTAGACAACAAACGTGAGCATGAATAACCACCATTGGAATTCGAGAGGAGACCTTCAGTGCACTTGAATGTAGACCGCGAACAACGCAATGCTGTGCCCGGTGTCCTATTCACAGGGACTTCATATCGGGGATGGCGGCCCCTTTGGTAATGGAGGCGTAACTCTAAAAATAGAGTCTGCAAAGCAGTGGGCGGGATTGCAAAGCCGTCTATCTGACACTTACATACATGGCGAGCCTTTTCTAATTATGATCATCATTCCGATTACCCAGGAGGAGACAAAGCCAGGAATGCCAGAGTGGATAAGCGAATCCGATTCATGCAACAAAGTTGGGCCAACTCCACGCCGAGCATTGTGCGTAGCATAAAAACTTCTCGCTGCCCATAACACACGGGAAGGTTAATCGTGCTTCTAGGAGCGCGCCTCTCGCACAATGAGCTGGGACAGAAGCCGACATGGCCTGCTCACGGTTATCGCGGAAACCGTTCAACCGGGACTAACCTAGAGGCGCCACGACGGTGAGCGGTCACGAATAAACACGGTTATGAAACTAATCACTGGTCTTCCTCCGACGTAATCTGGCATGGTATACAGTATACTTCAAGATTAGCACGGAATTTTCCGCGACCACGGCGCCGACTCGGGGGTGGCGCAAATCATAACATAGAGAGGGTTCCAGGAGGTTCTAGGAAATGGTAAAATAATCTTGCGGTCATTGGAGAGACAACGCTGCCTCGCTCGTCCATTCGATGGAACGAATCTACAGAGTCAATCAAATAACCATGAAGTAACCTCTTCTGTCCCCAGCACGTTATCCCACGTCCCCTCGCCCTTCTCCCAGAGGGCCACGCTCTCTACCTCAGCACTGCCTAATGTCCTGTTGTACAAATGCGGGAACGTACTCTCTACGTCCCCATCTCCGCTCACTAAGCACGAAGATATGAGATCATTCCAGACTGGGACACTCAGGGCTCAGATCTTGGAACGTACCTGGTACCGAAGGAGCTTCCCATCTGAGGTCCTTCTCGATCGCCTTGATTGGGATGCGGAGGACGTACATACGCGGCTCATCGGTGAAAAAGAGCTTCAGCGTACCAGGGACTTGTCGCGCAGTCGAGAGATGGATGAACCCCGATTGAACGTCCAACTCGCTAAGTGGAAGACTCGCTGGCAATGGATCTGGGGGAGGCGTAGTCGGGTGGACGAGCTTGTATACATATGTGGCCTGGTGAATGTTGGCCATGGATAATCGAGAGGTATGTGAGAATAACAAAACTACATATGGGTGAAGCTGAGTTTGAACGGACATATCTAGATTCTACGATTTGCTAGTGAAACAAGATTTCGTGCAAAGGGCCTTGGATGCCCTAAATGAATAGGGTGAGTTGAAGGCAACCCACAAGGTCGCTCTCTTTTGAATCTTTATCCGGGCGCAAACTTGGTGTGAACATATTATAGTACGAGTGTAACAAAATTGTGAAAGATTCTAGGATTGTATACCTTCACGTCGACATAGATTTCCTTCCCTCCTTCATCTCTTCGATCAGAATCAAATCTGGGTCACGTCCTTTCACTTCGGGAAGAAGCAATGTGAAGACTAACAAAGCTACTCAGTACACCAGGGCAGCCACGATATGATACAGGACTCACATGCGCCAGCGACACAGCACGCAAAGAAAACTGCAACGCCCGGAGCAAACATCGTCAATCGTCAGCACAGCGAGTTGGAATATGGATTAGTCCAGCAATAGGGGTAGTTGAAGGAACGAGGGAACGAGGGAAGGAAGGTAAACTCACTCCACAAAACGGCTGGTGTGCCTATATCTTTGCTGAGTTGGTTGAACACGAGAGCGGATATGATAGCGCCTGCTTTCCCAGCAGCTGCTGATATACCGTGCGCGAAGGCGCGGAAACGTGTTGGAAATACTTCCGCAGGGTAACACTGACAAGGGGGAATAGGGAGGAGAAAGGGGGAAAGTGGGTTCAGTTTGATACCTCCTGACTAACTTGGGCGCCTCACGTAGGTTGTTCTGCCGGGCGGTGATCATATATTAGGAATTTCCACAATGAATTAATGCGAAACTGGTATATGACTCACGTATTTGCACCAAAATTGAAGAAGAACTAGCAAATGCATGATAGGGTGGATTAGTAGTCAGAGCAACCTGAAGACTAAGTGAAACATACCTGAAGGAGCGCAAAATTGACAACGAAGGCCGCGGTACTCAGAGTATGGAATTTCCCTGCAAGTATGCCCACTTCGCGGACGAAATGTGTGGCTGAGTGAATGAAGGGACGGGCTCAGAGGGCAGACTTACAGAACAGGGCAGCCATCAGAAATCCTTGGATTTGCAGCCATTTCCTGCCAAGTATTTCGATCGTCAATATCGCGGCGTAATACCCTTGGAATCATGTAGGTCATTATGTTTGCTCGTTCTTGGCAAGGCTTGAGTGAGACCAGTATTTACCAGGTACGAAGCCCAAAGCAGTAATGATAATGTTTCCCGTGGCGATTTTGAAGAGGCGTTGCCATGAAGAGCCAGAGGAACCATCGAAGCCGATTTGTTGAAGAACAACATTTTGGTTTAGGTTGATGCCGTAGAAACTAAGAGACGGGGGCCGGCAGGGGCTAAGGAGAAGAAAGAGGAGGAGAACACGAGTACTTACGCTACATCAAGAAGGAACCAGCACGCGCATGTCCCGATCAACAGTTTGGCGTGCCTCCATTCTGAGAAGTAGTGCAAGAATTCTGGGAGCTGTCGTTAGTTCAAGGAAATCACGGACTCTGACTGACATACCCCGGAAATGCGCCTTCTTGGCGGCAACTCCGGCGATTTCATGACCTTTATCGGAGTGTTCGACTTTCCCTTCGTGGGAAGACGCATCACTGGTGCTTTGAAGGCCAACACCGGGCTTTTCGTCTGTAGGTTGATTACCGATATTATTGCTGTTATGGTCGCCTTCTGTAGCTCGAGCGTAATTCTTCAACTCCTCGACCGTATTTTCGTCGGTCTGCAATTTTTGGGTGGCGAGATACCGGCTAGATTCTGGGAGGGTCAAACGTTGGTACAAGGTTGCAAACGCGGGGATAAGGGATAGCCCAACGATGATACGCCATGCTACGAAGAGTGAGTACACACTATATCGAGTCACATGAGAAAGAACAAACCTCCATCGACCTTGCTAGTCTTCCCCTCAACGTCCATTACGTGCTTGTAGCACAGCAGCACAATGATGGTGACCAAACTCCCGACGAAGCTCCCCCATCCCTGGCTGGAGAATATATAAGCGAGAAGGGTGCCGCGTTTTCGGATGTTTGCACGGTCTGATGCTACGGATGCGGACATGGGATAGTCCCCGCCAACACCCACACCAAGGAGGATACGAAAGATGGAGAGGTAGACCAGGGATCCATTTGGAGAGATGGAGCCTGTGGGGGTGGTGATTGTGAGGATGGTGGCTAGAATTATGAGGATCAACTCTTTGCCGTCTGGGAAATATTTTGTGAGTTGATTGTTACGCAAGTCAGTGGGTGGACTTGCAGACAGCTTTTCGTCCAAGGGAATCAGCGAGATAGCCTGCATAAAGGGAGTGAGCTCTCATTTGCGTCTTAGGCTTCGGCGGGAAGCCGTACCGAATGCGAATTGCCCGACGACGCTGCCGATGTTTGCGCTGGCTTTGAGCAGACCTTCGAGGTTTGGTGGCAAGGAATGGCCGCCATATAGGCGATATTGTAGCATGGTTGCTACTGGCTTGAAGCGAGGATTTGCTAAGTGAGCGCTTGCAGAGAATTGTATACTTACGTTGATGATGAAAAGATCATAGGCTGCGATTCCGGCCAGGTCAAAGGAGTATCAGCCTTAGTCACGCGACATACATACCATCGAGGAAAAATCCAACCTGGGAAATGCATCAGGGTTGCACGCGATAAAGAACACAGGTAGCGTACCCCTGCAATACCCAGTAATTTAACTTCCGTTCGTGTCAGGATAAAGGGGGGTCTCCTGTCGCTCGATCGCTCGAATTCCTCGAGGCTGGCCTTGTGGGGTTCTGTTCCTGGGTTTTGGTCAGAAGGCATAATGGAGACTGTGGGCCAAGAGACTTGGGGAGGTCGCGCAGGGCGGCAAGACGCTATAAAAGGCCAGCACAACGCACGTTTGTTGGTGTCGGCTAAGGCAAATATGGTCAGTTCTCCACAAGAGGGATAGGGGCGTGCGAGCGACGCGGTGTTTACTTCCAAAATGTGATCTATTTTCGAACTCAGCGCTGAGTATGATATGATGTCACTGCTACCGTTCCACAAACTGCGCTGGCCAATACTGCGATCCAACGACGGTAGAAAAACTCACTTGGGATCCATGTAGGTTGTGGTTAGCGTTGAAACCTGCAGGCAATTCCTCGGCGGTACAAATTCTCCGGAATTCCTAAAATATTTTGGGTGATGATGGCGAATAATGCGGACATAGGGTGGGTCAGACTCTGGGTCTACAATATCCTTGTTTTTGCCAAAGTATGTTCGTGCGCAAGGATAGGATCTAGCAGATAGACTTGTACGCTTGGGTCTGAAGTGCTGACGAAGCCGTCGAGTCTCGGTGCAGTGAATTGGCGTTGTGTGCTTCGAGGACCTTGTGGTTTTCATACTATCCACAGGCCCGTACCAGGTGGAGTTGCAGAGTCTTAGTCATCACGTATTTCTAGAGATTTGGCGACATCACGGCGGTACAAAACTGCAGGAATGTCGCAAATAAATGACCTTTGATCAACCTCTCCTGTATTGTACGATGAACGCACCTCACACACGCCTTCTTCGTGCTCACTGTCGTGGCCCAGCTGTTACCCTATTTACCGATGTCCGTCGTGTCATCCGCACCCTCGCCAGACGTCTTCCCTCTAGCCTCAGTGCCGCGATGTCTGTGTCATTTCGGTAGCGAGACCGCCTGCTCGTGGTGGGGCTACGCCTACGGCGGTCCATTGGCAGCATTGATGATTGGTTCGTCTCCCCTCGCCGTACGAATGATGGCAGCATTAGTGTGGATCTGGCAGGACATGATGATCAAGGTTCGGCAGATTATTACCTATATACTGGTCAGCGGTGGGCCTGAGACAGCTAATCAGAAATTCCCTTTTGATGTTAAATGATGTTAAAATACGGCATGCCACTGGATGTTTATATACAACGATGCCCTCGGATTGTGGTGTGTAGTGGCGTGCTGAGATAGGGTTTGGCTTGGCACTCGACGAAGTCACTCTGTGGTGCCCAGCTACTCCTTTCGCAAGGGAAATGGAAGGGAGGAGCGTCAAAATTCATCCCAAACAGTCGACGGATGTCAAAACAGATACATCGCAATTGAAGAGTGGTATGCGTGAGCAGGTCGTTCAGAGTGACAATAGTACACTGGAGCCGAGTTATTTGTACGTTGTACGACGCGTCGATGTCGCGTGCACGGCGCAACGCGGTACAGTGATCCAGTTGATCGATTTGAACATGAGGCAAACACGATCACGTGTAAAGGTCTCGACGCCCACAAATGTAAATGCGCGCAAACAACACTGGTTTTGGGCGCGAAGTTCGACTTCGGGTCCCTTGTTCTCCTCAACGGCGGTGACCACCAGACGCAACCAGTTTTCTTCGTTCCAACGGTTGTAGAAGGTTAATTGCAGCGCCCCTCTTCACGAGCGGGTTTGCGTAGCTAGAGGTGAGCCTGATTTAGGTGAGTTCTTACCTTCGTTTGGTTTGAACCATTCTCTAACGGAGCTTTACTGTTGCTTTGTCGTCGAACAGAACTCTTTCGTATCAAAAACAGTACTCAATTAACGCAATCGACATTCCCCCATCCACGACGCTGACTACGACGACGTTCACGTCTTCAACGTTTCAACATATTCCCGACAATAACCGCACCAACGACATCAATTCAAACTTCAATAACAACCAACAACATTTTCTAACGATTTTCACGATTTGTTACATATTTGCAACTTCATCTTGTTCAAATTTCACGCAAGCTTAACGATTTACCATACGACATGCGCAGCACTTTAGCGACGCTTTCTGTTCGTGCTGGCTCAACATCTTCAACCGCTACACCACTTGCGCCGGCGTCCTCTTCCCAAGCCATCCCCACAATCCGGCTTATCTCGGCTACCCCATCAGCAGCTGGCCTCTCTTCTTCGGAAGGGAGTAACACCTCGTTTGCAAGTTCCGAACTCAACGATACGTTCGCATCTAAACCTACAATACTAGCAAAGTCGTCATCCTTATCCCTCAAGCCCAAGGCATCTAGTTCCTCGTTGAACCCTGCGAATAAAGGTCGGCTCGTCCCCAAGAAGTCGAAGCTTTCACTGCTTGGTCTAGGAAGCAGTAGCCAAAATGGGTCACAGAACGGTGGACAGACGACGGAGAAGGATCGAGATCTCTCCGACGTGCTGCGACGCGTGGGCGTTGGCCACGAAGGATCGAGCAAGGGGAAGGGGGGATTCGAGATATACGTGGATCCTACCGAGGACCCGGAGTTCGGAGAGATAGTCATGATTAGGAAGAAGAAGAGTCGGGCTGGGCTAGATGGCGTGAGGTGGGGAGACGAAGGCGCCGAGAGAGCAGATGGGCCGCTGAAGGAGAAGAATTCCAACGTGCAGAATGGGGGCAAGATGCAGGAGGGAGGGAAGGAGAAGTGGTGGACGATCGGCCGGGGAAAGAAGGAGGCAAAGGACAAAACACAGAAAACCAAGGCCAAGTGTAAGTCACACGTTGTCTGATATTCGCAGCTGGCTGACGTTGGCACAGCCCCCCTCTCTCAAGTTCTCGACGAGAACTCCAATGCCTCGACAACGACTTCAACGACGCGGTTCAATTCCTTCTCGAAGGTTTTGCCGCGATCATTCAGTAAGTGAATCATATTCTGCTGTATTTAGGCCACATGGTTAAGTGGATCATTGTAGCACCAGAACCTTCGACTACCGCTCCGGAGCGGTCACGATTCAATTCTCTAGACTCAACCACGCTCCTGACGTCCTCTAAGCTTCAACCTATAACGAATCCTATCCACAATGGTAGCTTACGCGCTACCTCCAATCCGTCACCTGTCCCCTTGAGCATATCGCGATCCACGCAATTGGAGAACCGACAGCCTGTCGAACCAACATATTCGCGAGCCGGTACCCCTACGTTCGGTGGGTTTCTTGCCCCGCCAGGTCTCGCCACAACATCGACGGCGGGGCAGTCTGGCAGCAGCGGGAATGCGAACGTGAATCAGGGCTCGATAGCCTTGCGGGCGATGCGGTCAGTGCGTAGCCTGGCTAGAATTGGGAGCTGGGCACAGCTCAGGAATGGGGATGACGAGGAGACTGCTGTAAATAGCGAGTCCGTCAAAGGAGAAGGTAAGAAGGAGAAGCGCGACAAGGAGAAGAAAGACAAGAAAGGAACGGTGAAGAAGAGCAAGGATAAGGCATCCGAGAAGGAGAAGAAGAAGGAGAAGAAGTCCAAGGAGAAGTCACAAACCTTGCGCGTATCGACGAGCAGCTTCGAAGTGGGCGCGCTGAGCCCCGCAAGGTCGCTACGTCCTCCAGTGTCCCATGACGGGAGTCTCAAAGAGCCGAAGAGTTTAGGCAAGAAGAGAAGCACGCTGCTAGGGCTAGGGTTGCCCTCGACGATGACGATGCGTCTGCCGAGTGTTCGCGGAGGTAGCAATGCTTCGTCAATTTTGGTGAATGGCAACAATCCGCCCTCAAATACCCTAGCACCTGGAACAGCATCCGTCGGACGAGTCTTCCTTACTGGCCGCGATCGTTCGGAGAGCGGTGCTAGTTCTTTACGGCCGATGTCTACGAGTTCTGGTATATCCAGTAATAGCGGATACAGCGCTAGAACATCCACCGCGAGCGAGAGAACCGGTACTTCGAGGATATCCAACGGAAGTTGCGCGAGTGCGAGCGTCCGGTGGGACGAGGATGCTCTCCAGAAGAGGCGGAAAGAGAGGGAACGCGAGCGAGAGGCTGTGAGGAGTTTGGCCACAAGGGGTGAGGAAAGAGAGCGGGAACAGGAGGAGAAAGGAAAGAAGGAGAAGAAGGAGAAAGGAGGCAAGAAAGGCAGGGAGAGTAGGAGGACCAGTGAGGGTAGGAAACGGACACCCATCAATGAGGTGTTCCCCGATGCCGTTTCGCTCACGCCGCCAAAGGAAAACCCAATACTGGAATACGAACAAGCGCGTAAGTCACCAGTACTAGAGGAAGAGGAAGAGGACGTCGAAGTGCCCGTCTGGCAAGTGCAAGTAGAGACGGCCACGAACGACGGCCACGGTGGAGTCACCGACGACGAACGTATGAGCAGTGACACACAGACGCCGATAAAGAAGGTTAGGAGACGGCCGATGTCGGAGCAGCTCCTTGGCACAATGCAAGGAGGGAGACCGAAAGGCGGCTACTTCGGTAGTGACGATGGAACTGACGGTCAGTTTTCATCACGCTCATCTCGTTTGATCCACTAATTCTGGTGGGTAGGTACAATGTCTATCCTCAGCGCTGCCACCAACGAGTTGGCACAGCTCATCAATAATTTAGATCTGGAGGCGACCCCCAACACGCCAGACCTAACTCCTCTACGTCCGTCGCCTTCCTTGTCAGCCACCAACACACCGTCTCAGTCGAACACCAACTCCCCATCACGCGAAGGCCAGTCCAGGTCCCTTCTCCCTGAGAGCCCACTCAGAGGGCTGAGGGCAAGCATGGCTTCAATAACGTCGTTACGTCCATACGCCCAATCGCGAGATCTTGAGAGACGAACGAACGAGCCTACAATACAGTCTCAACAGTGCCACCAGTTCAATATTGGCGTAGAGATTGCACCATGGCCGACGCTCAAGTCCGTGGCGCCTAAAGAACAGCTGAAGACCCAGTCCACTGCCACCGTCACTCCATCACGGTTGAAGCACAAACGCGCGACCATGTTGCCTAGTCCAGGTCCTCCGCCTGCAGAACCTTCGCCCGTCTTCCAACCTCTGAAACCAGCAAAGGGGAGGGGCAGACTGGCTGATGCATTCGTACAACAAAGCCCGTCCGAGCCTGCCAAGGAGTTCAGAGCAAGTCGCGCACCATCTTGCCTCACCTTTGGCTCCCATTCCAGGTCGTCGTCGGCGAAGTCTGGCTCCGTCCTCGACGAAGCTCAACCGAGTCCACTGGGTTCCGTGTTCAAGCAATCGCATTCTCGCAAGAAGTCTTCGCTCTCTTACTCAGTTAGTCTCAACCCACACGATGACGGCGATCAAAGTGACAGCATGCCCATACCTCCTGAGGCTAAGCGTGTCCTTGGGATGACGGGAACAATGGGCGCGTCAGTCGCGGAAGGTTACGCCGTTGAACTGGACGCATCTGACCCCGATTCAGACATCCCGGATGAGCTTCAAGTTCTCCTCGCCGGCCAGTCCGACCTGGAAGATACGATGGAATTCCCGAGAAGTGCTATCACTACTGCTTCTCCCCCAAGTCTCGGGGGTGTTTTGAATGTATCCGCCGCAAGCGACTACCCTCCTTTCCGCGCTCATCTCGTAGACGAGGAGGACAACCACACGGACATCGACGCAGGTCAATCTTCCTCTGATGACGACGACACGAAGAAGTCCTTCGACTTCACAGGAGAGCTCAAAGTACTGAATGAAAGCGGCGCGTCCGATCGCAGAAGCTTCGTTGAACAGCTTGAGAACGCTTTCAAGACTCCAGCCAAGCTCGAGTTCAAATTTGGCGAGGCATTCCTGCAGGTCGACGTACCCCCGGTCCCAGCGCTTCCGAAGTTGATGCACAGCCAGGAAGAGACCTCTCAAAGCAGCAGTGACCTCTTCAGCTTCGACTCGAACCCTTCCGACCAGATCGTCGACGTGAGAGAACCTACATTCACAGGAAGCGAAAGTCAGGTCAATTCGGACAGTCTCGCCATGCTTAAAAGTGCAAGCGAGTTCATCATGGACGTCGAACCGATGATGTTGCCGGGATCTGATAGCTTAGCACACACAGATAGCTTGATTTCTTCCATCGGAGGCTCTGACCAAGGAGAAGAGGATATACCTCATCCTCGCAGGTTTACTTCGTCAACAGGTTCTAGACCATCGATCGGTCAGTTAAACGTCGACTTCAAGTTCGGTGGTCGTCCTACGCCTCAGCCTGCCGAACCAAGGCTTCTGACCCTCTCCGACATCATTCCATCACCTGCTCATCAGCGCAAGCTTTCAAACTCGTCTTTCTCAACCGAAGACGATTCAGTGCTTCACTCAATATTGGCGAAAGCTTCGGATCTCCCTGTGTCCATCGCACCTCCTCTGCCTCGTCAACGGCTAGACTCAGACTGCAGTTCCAAACAGCGTGCGCGAGACACGGCCGGGACTTGTATGGCTGGAGGACATAGTCGTACGCACTCAGCAGATTCAGCGAGAATGAGTTTCGTCGGGTTCGAGTCCTTTGACGAGGTTCGACGCGGCTTTGAGTTCAGCGGACCGCGCCCAGCTTTCTATCCCCCGCCGGCAGCGATCAGCAACCGGAGTCATCTACGACAAGAATCGGGTATGAGCTTTGCTTCGATCTCCTCCTACGGACATGTTATCAACGCTGGCGTCGCCGATCCCTTCGATTACGCACTACCAAGCCTGCAGGAGCGTCCATCATCAGAGGACATGTCCTGCTCTGATTCAATGTCGATGTCGATGTCAATGACTGTGGATGATACCTTTTCTTTCATTCGTCGTCAGCCTCGCCGCAGACGCATTGATAGTGATGCGTCGAGCTTTTATTTCCGAACCTCCATGATTTCGCAAATTCAGCCATATGCAAGAGGGCATGGGAGACAAGAATCGAATATGTCTGTGGCCTCCCTTGCGCCGCCAGTGAGTCTTTACAACAGAAGCTTTGCAGCTCGTCACCATCGCCGCAACTCTTCGACAACTAGCGCTAGCTCAGTGGCTCAGTCTTATGCCATGCATGGCGTTGGTGGAGGCAGGGCAACCTGGGCTCGACATCGCCAGGATGCTTCCATGGATTCAATGATGAGCGAATATTCGGCAATGCGATTAGGACGACCTGGCTTGGGCGACAAGATGTTCGAGACAAGCGGCGACCAAGGAATGCCTCTATCTGCCATTTCCGCCTCGCCCCCCGACAGTGCCGTCGCTAGTCGATCCAACCTTTCTGCTACTCGGGATTCTTACGAGTATGATTCAATCATGGACAACGACCCTGTATCCACGATGGACGATTCGTTGTTCGATAAGACTGGGTACAGGAATTCCTTGTCGTCGGAATCGATCTTTGGTAACGACGACTCCAATCCTATTCCGGGCCACCTGCTGCTTCCTCATCAATTCAGGCCATTATCTATGCTTAGCGTGTGCAGTACTGACCGGGGACCCAGTCGCGAAGATGATACCATGATTTCGGTATGTCATTGTGATTTGAATTTGCTGTCTCGTTCTCTTCTGATTTGCTGCTAGATGATCGGTGGTGGTCATGTACGTCGACAGTCGATTAGTTCTGTCATCGAGGGCTCCCCTTGCGTTCGCATGGGAAGGAAAAAGAAAGATTTGAATTCGGTCTACGATTCCCCTGGGCAGGCGCGCATTGTGGAGAAGCCGTCGATTGCTTCGACCTCGTCCTATCAATTCGGCGGTGAGCGTATGATCAAAGCGCAACGAGGTCTTCTAGCCAGACAAAGCTTGGAAGAGACATGTCTCATTGCTGATGGAGAAGACTTGTCTGCATCTTGTAAGCAAGTTTCCTATGTACCTAGAACTTCGACTTACATTTCCCAGTCATTGTACCTGTTTTCTCTCGTCCCGGTCCAGCATCCCGATCTCGCTCCAGCACTTGCACTTCGAGCTCTGGCGGCGACACACCTCCCCTCTCTGCTTCAGATGGTTCTTCAATCTCTGGCGGCTCGCAGTCAAGCATCGATTTGAGCCAGCTCAACACCATGTTGTCGAATGCGACTCACCCAATGTCGAACATCGGCAGAGCCCGCGCTCATGCAAGAGCAAGAGCTCGCGGACATGGCCACCACCGTCGCATATCCCAAGCGAGAATGTCCCGTTCTTCTGTCTACGAAACCATCGAGGAGGAGATGTCCGTCACATCGTCGCCTCCGCACCCTACCAGCGCAGATAAGAAAGCCACACCAGTCGCCCAACAGGCTGTCTACATCGTGGACCCTGAGATGGCCTCGATCCTCGATTCCAGCCCCCGCAGTTCTATCTGGGACGATGACCAGGGTTTGGTTGCCCTCAGACGCTACTATGCGCTGCGCGACGAAGCTGAAGTTACGGTGACAGAGAGCAAGAGACAGTGGATTGATACGCCCTTTTCTATCTTTGCGCTACAGTCCTTCGACCCTCCCAACCATCCGTCGGGAATGCAGGCCCTCCTTGAGCACTCGGTGCAGAACTACGGGCCCCTTCCTTCGGAGCTTCGACCGCACCGTGTCCGGTCGCGCACGCAGTCTCGAGCCTCGCCGTACCCTCCCTGTCGCACATTTAAGGTTACAATCTCCCCGGAACAGCAACCACTCGAACACCAGCGTCCATTCACCAAGGAGACACGGCCTTTCGCACCGCTGCAACAGCTCAACGTAAACTCTACTGTTGATCTTTCCGTTCTGCCAGTTCCTCAGGCGGACAAGAAGGTCAGGTCCCCGAAGAAAGGCAGCGTCGCATCGGAGAAGAACCGCGAGAATGCATGGGGCTTGGCCCCCAACGCCCGTCCTCGCGTCGGGTCGGCAGCCAGGCGGAGTGCTTTGGGATGGGCAAAGCGTAGCGGCAGCGCCAAATTATCGACCGATCAGAAGGAGAATGTCGGGCAAGGGTCGATGGTTATGATGACGTGAGTAAATATGTCGCTTCTCTCTCTGTATAGCGGTCTGATTTATATGATCGTGTAGGCCGGGTGAGACTCTGCGCCTCAACCGCCCTCGTCCACGGGGACGGGCTACGCCAGCATCGACGCGCCCGAAACCAATCCGCGTATAATCGACGGCGCATTTGCTGTCCATCGACCGACTTACATATGAATGAACTCACCCTATGCTGCCATCTCTTGATCTATGCCCCGCCCCGCCCTCGGGCTCTATGTTCCCCCCGCCTCACGACCCACTGACTTGACGTATCCCACACGCCCGCCCACGCATCGAGTCGCCCGCTTGCGCGCGACATCCGAGATTTCTTTTGTTATTCTTCACGATTATTTGTTTCGATTACACGTTTGTTGTGCTGCTGTTGCTGCTTTTGTTTTTCGCTTTTGCGTTGGGGTGCTGGTGGAGGTGGGAGAGGGCTGGTCGTATACACGTTGACCGGCCCTCTTCGCTGCTGCCTGCGTCCCGGCTCCCTGCTTCGCCTTCACAGTGTATATTTTTACTTACGTACTTTGATGACTGATTGCTTGCAGAATGAATGAATGAATGGCTTGTGTAACGAATAGAAATGTCAACCCGCGCTTTTCTTCCAAGTAGCATTGTTGTGTGTACTGTTTATGTCGTTGAACGAATACATAGTACCATGGTCCGAGTTACAAGTGTCTTGATGATGATTGATACCTATATCCCACTCTATCTGAATTACTCCTCCATGCCCTCCTCCTCCTCCGCGATGAGCTTCTCGACCTCGAGCGCGGCCATGCACCCACTGCCGGCGCTCGTGATCGCCTGCCTGAAGCGCTTGTCCTGCACGTCGCCCGCGGCGAAGACGCCCCTGACGGAGGTCTGGGTCGTGCCGGGGACGGTGATGATGTAGCCGTCGGTGTCGGTCTGGAGCTGCGCGCGCACGAGGGCGGTGGCGGGCTCGTGGCCGATGGCGTAGAAGAGGCCGTTGACGGGGAGGTCCTTTTCCTCGCCGGTGACGACGTTCTTGATGCGCAGGTTGGTGAGCAGGTCGCCGTCGCCCTGGCACTCGATGGCGACTGTGTTCCAGAGGACGGTCTGTGGGGGGGGGGGGGGGGGGTGAGTGGGTGAGTGGGTGAGTGGGATGGGTGAGTGGTGAGTGGGGGGGAGCGGGTACGCACGATTTTGGGGTTGTTGAGCAGGCGCTTGGCCATGATCTTCGACGCACGCAGCTCGCTGCGGCGCACGAGCACGTAGACGTGCGAGCCGTATTTCGTGAGATCTGTGGTCAGGTGTGTTTGGGTGAGTGCTTTGGGAGAGTGGGGGGGGCGGCGTACAGGTGGCCTCCTCTGCTGCCGAGTCACCGCCTCCAATAACGGCCAACGGCTTATTTCTGGAAATCCCAAGGTCAGTGAACCCGAAGAGGCGAAGACCGGGGGGCTGACCTGAAGATGGGGACGGCGCCGTCGCACACCGCACAGGCACTGATGCCGCTCTGCCAGTAGCGCTCCTCGCCCGCGAGGCCGAGGCGCTTCGCGCTGGCGCCGGTGGCGATGATGACGGTGTCTGCGGTCTCGGGGTCGCCGCCCTCTGCGCCCTCGCGCCAGTAGCGGAAGGGGCGCGAGGAGAGGTCGATTTTGGAGACGGTCTCGGTGATGATGCGGGTGCCGAAGCGCACGGACTGGGCGCGGAATTTGTCCATGAGCTCGGGGCCGAGGATGCCGCTTGGGAAGCCGGGGAAGTTTTCGACTGTGGGGGGTGAGGGGGGGGGTGGTTAGAGAGAGAGGGTGAGTGTGTGTGTGGATGGGGCGATCGACTGACCATCGGTTGTGGTGGTCAATTGGCCGCCGGCTGCGAAGCCGTTGGCCATGAATCCCTCAAAGAGGACGGGGTTGAGGTTGGCGCGGGCGAGGTAGATGGCTGCTGTGTGGCCTGCCGGGCCCGATCCGATGATCACCTGCGGACATGGGTTAGATGGGGGTGTGGTGAGGACGGTATCTGATGGCGCACGACTTGGGAGTGCATCTTGGAGCTGTGGGGCGCGGGGGCGCCGTTGGGGGCGACGGGGGGCATTGTGGAGAAGTTGGAGGAGGAGAGGGAGGAGGAGGAGAGGGTTATAAAAGCGAACGGTGGACGCCGCTTGGTAAAGAAACCGTGGAAGAAGCGTGACCCGCCCAGGATGGCGAATGATTGCTGGACGAGAGACAAAGTAGATGACATGAACAGGCGCTCACGGGATTTGGGCAGTTGCTAGGGGCTAGGAGTTGACTCGCGTGTACAGTTACTCTGGTTACAAAACTTGAAATTGAAACTCTACTTCTGGACGTGCATGGGAGTCCATTGATAGGCATATACGACTAACGAACAAAGGTGTGCATCTATACGTATACACCGGCGGTGCAGAAGAGGGCGACGACGCCAAAGCCGCCCAGCAGACTGGCTGTCGAGGCTACAGCCAGCTCGCGGAGGGGCAGCGTGTGTTTTGGGAGGCTGGTGGGAGTCAGTGTGTGTGTGAGCGTGCAAGGAAAGGCGACGGACGTGGTAAAGTAGAAAGCGAGGGCAAACGTCGCGGACAGGAGGACGAGGGCGAGGAAGGGGAGAGCTGCGACGGGGATGGCGGGTGCAAACGGCGGAAGCGACCTGTGGAGAGCCTGCGTTGTGTCAGTGACTGTCGTTGCTCGTCATCGATGCGCGTACCTGCAGCGACATTCTCTTGCTCTTTCTCTGTGGTTGGGAGTGACGTGTGCTATCCGCCCGTGGGAGCATCCAATAAGGCGCCGCGACCAAACACGTGCAAGCAGCAACCTATATCAAGCGGCCCTCGCCCGACACGCTCCTTTCCTCCACCCACATACGAACGACAAACGACCCGCTCCACGAAATCACTGTGAGTCTCTTTTCTGCCCTTATCGTCGTCGTTGCCGCTGTGCAAACAGTCCTGCCTGCTGCGCGTTTTGGCTTTTCCGTCGAGTGGCGCGCTGACGCACTATCCAGATGTCCGCAGCTCAGAAAGTGCAGCAACACCCCGTCATCGTCGATGCCCAGAACAAGGCCGCCTACTACGTAAACCAGCTCGACAAAGAGGCGAGTCTCCCACCCATATCCTGCATTCCGCCTGCCACTAACCTTATCTCTCTTTGCTGTGCAGCTCAACAAGTACCCTGTCCTCATCACCCTCGAGCGTCGCACAGACATTCCCAAGGTCTACACCGTCCTCGGCGCCTTTGCCCTCCTCGCAGCCCTTCACCTCATCAACCCCCTCGCAGCCCCCGTCTCAAACCTCATCGGCTGGGGCCTCCCCGCCTACCTCTCCTTCAAGGCCATCGAGTCCCCACAGACACAGGACGACGTCCAGTGGCTCACCTACTGGACCGTCTTCGGCTTTTTCAATTTCCTTGAGAGCTTCGCCCTCCGCGCCCTCCTCTACTACGTCCCCTGGTATTTTGCCTTCAAGACCGTTTTCATTGTCTGGCTGCAGCTCCCCGCGTTTAGGGTGCGTGTATGCGCGTGTCCGCTCATTTACGTGTTACTGACCAATGTGTAGGGCGCACAATCGATGTATCACACCATCCTCAAGCCGATCGTGTCCAACCTCGGTAATGCTCAGGTAGTCGCGCCCCACCCAGACACCACCGCCGACAACCTCCGCGATCGCGCCCAGGCCGCCACATCCGAGTGATTTCTCTTTTTGTGTCCCTTTCTCCCTCCCCTTCCCTGCGCACTCCCCCTCTTCACTTTGACTCTCATCGTTAGTGCCTGGTATTCTATATCTTGTTGGCGGGGTGTTATGTCGAGTCAAACGCCATTTGTGATACGTGAATCGACTTCTTTGCCTAGACTTTTGACTCCTATTTTCGCTGGAACTCAAGCTTGAGAAGCATTCAAGGTTATGCAGGATTGTGAAAGAGTAAAATGGGTGAATGAACTTGGAGAATCATTGCTTCGTTTTTGTGCACATGTGTACACACACCACTCCTACACGCACATTGAAAGCACATTACACACACGCACGTTACAATATGATACACGAAGCGAAGCTAAAGTCTGAAGCAACTTTACCCTCCTTTGGGCTTCTTTTGAGCCTTCTTAGCCTTCCTTGACCTTCTTTGACCTGCTTGGTATATTCAGACTGTAATGTGGAATGTGGAATGCAGACTGGAATGTGGACGGAAGGCCGGGATGTCGGGATGTCGTCATTTGGCGCGGTTTGGCGTGCGTGTTAGTTGGTTTTTGGCGTGTTGGTTTTTGGCGTGCGTGGCGGTTTTGGTGTGTTGATGATTGCTGAGCGCTGAGGCCTGAGGCCTGAGGGTGTAAGTATGTCGACATTCTCTCTCTGTTGTTTGGTATTTGCTGGAGGTCGTTGGGGCTGACTACGGACATTGTTTCCATTGAGTGATAGGGAATGATGGAGAATAAAGAATGACAGAGAGTAGAGAATAATAGAGAATGATAGAGAGTGAAAGTAGTGGAGTATGTAGTATGTAGTGTAGTACGTGGTTGGTTCGTGCGCGTGAATATTGAGTATTTGAATCGTGACCGTGGATGAAAAGTTTGGATAAACTGACTGGGTGCATCGGGTTGGGATGGATGGGATGAGGCCATCTCCTCGCTCTCGCGGCGCCTGCTCTCGACATGTACACTGTGTGCTTACGTCACGGTAGCAGTATCTGGCATTTCTGTGGTCTACCTTGCGTACTGAGACACAGTACGAGGAGGAGGGGGAGGAGGCAGCGATATGACCGACGTACCGCCCTGTCAACATCACCCGTGTGGATGGTTACGACGCTTCTAATCTAGAGCTACGAAGACACAAGCAGCAACCGCTAACTCTCGCATTCCGTGCGTTCAAGCCCGGCAGGGGATGTATACTCCATACTCCGTACTCCATACTACATTCCACAAGTTTTACTTCAATGGCGACGTGCAGCTCACATTAAACATTGAACATTGAACATTGAACATTGAACGATTTAGCACTCCCCCTCAGGCCCGCTTTGAGAGGATATACTGCACGTTGTGCGGTGCGAACAGTAAGTCCTGACAAAATCAGCCAATGTTAGCTCCTCTCTCCGCTGGGCGTGCGCAATTGCACGATCAGCAAGGCAAAGGGTGTGTGTGTGTGACGCACCTCGTGAAAGGTGGCCCTGACCGACTCCCGCGCCGCCAACGCAGACAGATACGCGCGATACCGTGCGTACTGCGTGGAGGTGCGCAGGATCTCGTGCGTCGCGGTGCCCGCCCCCGCAGGGAACGAGCCGACATCCCGCTTCAAACACCCATCCACGCGCACGAGGTACGCCGCCGCCACCGCGTCCGCAGCGCAGAACGCGGCGCCAAGAAGGAACGGCCCGGCGCCGGGCGCGCCGCTGGGCATGGAGGGCTGCAGCGCGTCGAGCGCGGCGAGGATGGCCCCCGGCGTGCCGCGGTGGAGCAGCGCGGCGGAGAACGCGGGGGCGAGGCGGGTGGAGAGGAGGGTGATGAAGAGACGCGCTTGGGCGCGGCGGACCGGCGCGAGGGGGGCGGTGGGGGCGGGGAGGAGGGCGGAGGCGGGGAAGACGTCGGCGAGGAATTCGAGGAGGACGAGGGATTCTGTGAGTTTGTGGGCGGCGGGGGAGGGCGCGTCGGGCGCGGTGGGGGGTCCGCCGTATGTCAGTGCGGGGATCTGGGCATGCGGTAAGCTCGCGACGGCGGTAGGGTGGTGGCTTGCGTACCTGCCCTGTGGGGTTGACGTGCTCGGTGAACCAAGATGGCTTGTTGAGCAGATCCACCTCGAACCTGGTGTACTCTGCTTTGGCTTCGCGGAGGGCAATCTCGACCTGATAATCGTCGAGGGTGTGTCATCAGTAAGTATGTCAGTACATCAGCATGGTACACGCCAACGCGAGCGGCGTGGCTTTGTCGAGCACGTACGTAGTGTCCATAAGGACTAGTCTGGACAATTCACATCCATCAGCCTGCTCGTTCATCGTATACGATGCAAAGCGAATGAATGGGCTCGAGTGCTTACCTTGCTCGTGTATAGCGTGATCTGAGGCGTCATCCGTTCTTGTCTTCAAGTTGCTGAACTTCACGATCCTTATATACGACGCCATGTACAACACCACCAGCTCTCTAGCACGGTGATCTTGATATTCTGTAGGTAAATGTGTCCCTGGCCATGGTTGCACGGCCGGCTTGAGCGGTTATTCGGTTACACGGATGTTGTGGGCATAGTGCTGGCAGGGCGTTGACCCCCTATGAAATCCCTATGGCTTCCTATCTTTGGCAGTTGACTTCGAGACTGGGAGAGGAGCGTTTTCGCAGGCATCGACCTAATCGGAAGCAACGACGAAATTTCAAACATGCTCAGGAATATATGACTAGTGACCGTCGACTCACACATGATGCATGAGATGAGTATCGAACATGATTTATTTCTTTGCGAACCTTCCATCCACACTAACGAACTGCGTACAGCATCCGGAAACCCATAAACTTGGTATACACTGATTACATACTACATGAGCATGGTGAAACCCGCACTACACGCTCAATCTCGACCGTCCTCTCGATTAATTAAAATATAGTCGCCAACACGCCCTCCCCATCCCCTTCTCCAGCCCCCAATCCACGCGCCCCCACTCCCATCCCATTCTTCCCAAACGTAAACCCAACCCACACGCCTCTCCCACCTGCCCCGCCATCTTTCTCCTTTACTGCCTCCACATTCTTCTGCTTCTCCTTCACCTCGGCATATTTCGCCATGTCCTCCAACGACGTGAAATCGTCGTAATATCCTGTGTCGATCTCGGAATCCAAGGCAGGCACGAATGGTGCGCGTGAAGCACGAAGATCGTCCCATGGTGCGGGCTCAAAGAATGGGTGCGCGGTCACTTGGTCGAGCGTCGAGTAGCGCGTTGTTGAGTGGGCGATTAGCCTGAGGCGTAGGGTGAGCGTTGGTTACTCAGGAAAGGATCGCAAGAGGTCGAACCTAGTAATAGCATCCCAAGCGATATCGCTTAAATTGAAAATCAAATCCTCGGGTCGGTCGTAAACCGGCCGCTGCAAAACTTTGGACCAGTTCTTCAGATTCGTCCACGTCTCTTCAGGCGTGGAGCCGCTGAAAGGCGGGAAGCCTGCTAAGAATTCGAAGAGGATGCAACCAAGGGACCAGTAGTCGACGGAATATGTGTAAGGCTTCCCGCGAAGGACTTCAGGAGCCTAGTATTCAGGTAACGGTGGATTGTGAGTTGGTGTGGGATGAGATGGATCAGTAGGAAAGTGCCCACCATATAATCGGGGGACCCGACGATTGAGTCGGCGTACCTGGGATCTTCGTTTCGGATCGAACGGTATATGGAGCGTCGTTCGATCGTAGATCGATGGACTACTTGATTGTCTTTGACTTTGTCGAGCTGCCGGCGCGCGAGATGAAGAAGTAAGGAAGATTTGTCAAGTATGAGGTCAAGGACCGAATTGACAGACCTTGACTTTGAGGGATTCGATCCTCTTGGGGTTGAGAGCTCCAGTGGCGAGACCAAAATCTGTCAGCTTAACGTGGCCCGTACTGTCCACCAGGAAGTTCTGTCATAAACCACAGTCAGTATTCCCGATATCTTTCTTTGTCCCTTCGCCGGTCAAGATATGGGGTGTATGTACCTCCGGTTTCAAATCTCGGTGAATATATCCAAGTTTATGCAACTCCGTCACGGCGGCAAACATCTCGCAGATGTAGTAGCGCGCGTGTTCTTCCTTAAGGACGCCCGAGTTGTTGAGTAGAGTGCGGAAATCCCCTCCGGGAACATATTCCATGGCCAGGTAGACGTGTTCTTTGTCTTGGAAGGCGTAGAGAAGGCGCACGAGCCAGGGCGTTTTGGTTGCTGTAAGGATGTCGCGCTCAACGAGGACGTGTCGGACCTATGCATCGAAGCGATCAAGAAGAAATGATAAGCAATGGGTAAGGCGACAACAAAAAGACATACCTCATCCATCTTGAACAGCGTCCGCTTCTTCATCCTCTTCAAAGCACACACCTCACCTGTCTCTTGCTTCCTGGCCAGAAAGACCTCGCCATATCCTCCTTGTCCGACCTGGGCGATGATGTGGAACTGCTCTAGTTGTAGCTTGGTCCGTCGTCGCCGCAACACCACACGCTCCCGCCCACAGTACGACTTAAACTCCTTCGCGTACTCCTGCTGCGTCAGTCCGCGTGCCGAAGTGTCCTGGTCGAACTTGGCGCGTCGCTCCTTGCGTGCAGCGAGGTAGCCTAGTGTCTGGAAGTAGTAATCGAGAAAATCTGTACTTGAGAAATCAACATCCGCGAGGGTGCATTAAGCGAACTATAGCCCAAGAACTTGCTTGGGGAGCTCACACAGTTGGGCGACGGTGGCTTTTCTTTTGACTTCGGGGCTATCGAGGAGTTCGCGTTCCCAGAGCTGGAAGGCGTGGCCGCCGCCTTGCTTCATTGTCGTACCAGCGCGAGCGGTGTCCATCGTGATGTCGCCTGGTCCGTAGGTCATCATGCCCTTGGCGGTGGCCATCCGCACGTCAGGGAATCCGCCCATGTTGGTGAGTCCTTTGGCGGTATCCATGTGGATGTCTTTGCCAAACGATGGGAGGCCTTCTTTCATGGTGGGTGGGATTTCGTTACTGTTCTGATGATCTAGTCACTATGGTACGTAGGATGAAGTTACTAAATCGGGGCATCATGATATTTGGTTCACACTTCATAGCCAATCACGTCCTCCCATAGCACTTCACGGTTATTTATATGGATTACATCTATTGAACATTGAATCCTTTCCTTTCCTTACGCCTACCCTACAATCGGTTAAGCAATGTAGGTCGATGCAGACACGTTTCCACCACGGCCAGTCCAGTTAACATCTAGGTGCGGGAATCATAAGTGGGGTCGGAAGACGTCCTTGGAATGACACTCACGAATATCCTCGCCAGACTTGAACTTTTCGTTCTCTTTCCCTGGAAGAACGCGGAAGGTGTGGGCACCGAAGTAGTCACGCTAAGGCGAGGTCTTTAGGAAGACATCCGCCATTTTGAGTAGGGATGAGCTCATACCTGACCCTGGAGAAGGTTGGCGGGAACGATCTCGCTCCGGTATCCATCGAAGAAGGCCAGAGCAGTGCTGAATGCTGGGGTAGGGATACCCCACAAGACGGCCTGAGCAATCACACGTCTCCAGCCGGGTTGAGCGGTGTGTACGGCTAATCATTGCATGCATCAACATACGGAATATTAAGATGACTACTGATGAATACCTTTGTTGAAGAAATCGTCGAAAAGAAGAGACTCCAATTTGGTGTCCTTTCTGTAAGCAGCGGTGATGTCACTCAAGAAGACACTCTGAGCACGATTATCAGTAATGCCTTGGAATAACTACCCCGAAGCGCTTGCCTTGATGATGCAGCCTCCTCGCCACATACTAGCGATGCCAGCGTAGTTCAAATTCCAACCAAGCTGGGGAAGCAATGGTCAATGATTCCGGTGTCTAAGATGATACCAATGGCTAACCTCCTTTGCTGTTTCTCTCATTAGCATAAACCCTTGGGTATAAGAGATGATTTTGGAAGCGTAGAGGGCTTGCTCGAGATCATCGATGAACAATTGTTTGTCACCACGGAATGGCTCTTTCTGTGGGCCAGCAATAACTTTACTAGCGCGCACACGCTCGTCCTTGATAGCCGACAAGCAACGGGCGAAAACGGCTTCACCAATGAGAGTGACTAAAGCAAGACATTTATTCACCATGATAATGCAATAGATATACACGATACTCACCGGGAGTACCGGCATCAAGCGCCGCAATAGCAGTCCATTTACCGGTACCTTTCTGGCCGGCTTTGTCGAGGATCTTAGTCACGACGGGTTCGCCATCGTCGTCCTTGAACTTGAGGATGTTGGCGGTGATGTCGATGAGGAAGGAGTCGAGGACACCTTTATTCCACTTCAGAAAAATGTCGGCGATCTCATCTTCGTGGAGTCCAAGGCCACGCTTCAAGATGTCGTACGCTTCGGCGATCAACTGCATGTCACCATATTCGATACCTAATGCGGGTGATGAGTTATAACGCGCAGATCGGCAGTGCATCAGGCGGTGTATACCATTATGGACCATTTTCACGTAGTGGCCAGAGCCGGTCTCACCCACCCAGTCACAGCATGGCTCGCCGTACGCTTGAGCAGCAGTCTTCTGGAAGATTTCTTTGATGGCAGGCCAGGCAGCGGTTGAACCACCAGGCATGAGGGATGGGCCATGACGGGCACCTTCCTCACCACCAGAAACACCAGAACCGACGAAGAGGAAGCCCTTGGACTCGAGCTCCTTGGTGCGGCGGATAGAGTCGGGGAAGTGCGAGTTACCACCGTCAATAACGATGTCACCTGGCTCGAGATATGGCTCGAGCTGGGCGATAAAGTCGTCAACGGCCTGCCCGGCCTTTACCAAGAGGATAATTTTGCGTGGGGTCTTGAGCTTGGCACAAAGCTCCTGGATCGACCAAGCGCCTTGGACCTTAGTTCCTATTGAGCGATCGTCAGTATAATGTAAACGCGATCTCAAGATCAACGTACCTTTGGCTTCGTTCGCGAGGAAGTTATCGACCTTTGAGGTGGTACGATTGTAGGCGACAACGGTGAAGCCCTTGTCATTCATGTTGAGGATGAGGTTTTGACCCTTTACCGCCGTGCTTCAGCGCAACGAAGAATCCCGAGTGCGTAGATATGCATACCATGACCGCTAGGCCGATCAAACCAATATCACCACTATCATCAAGGATACATGAGCGCTGCAATGAGAATTCTAGGCAATAGGACGTGCGTTGCCATTGCTGCTGAGTCAAGGATGCTCAAAGGTGGGGTTGAGATGAAGGTAAAGAGTCAAGGAGTTAAAGAGGATTTGGCTACTGGTTGCTCCTGAGATTAGTGAGCGGATTCGGCGCGTCCCTTAGAATGATACTGATATGGCGTTGTATTCGCACGGTACAACCCCCTCTGATACAACTTTCTCCGCTCCTGTCCACAGTGCTGCCTCGACTTATATTGCCCAAACCCCCTAGTGATACGACTCGTCTGCACGGAGAATACTTTCCATTACCCCCGGTCGAATGACTGATCAGATTTGCTCTCAGGACTTGAACTATGTCCGTATTATTTGCAAACACAAGTACCTACCGGACTATCCGAGTCCTGTCAAGAAATTGATGATGTGTCTTAGTAGTGTCCTCAGTGTCGCACTCACCAATTACGGGCGTAATCTTTCCACGGAAATCCAGAAGACGCAACACGCCGAACAATGGTTCCACGCTCCTGGTCTAACGGTAAGGTATCGATTGGCTAACACAATTGATGCAGAACGCAAACGCTGTCAATGGTGGGATTCGAAGGTACGTGCTGGCATGGTCGTTCTCTGTATATCTGAAGGTCTGTATATTTAATTTGGGTACTGACTCACTCTGGTGAGTAGACTCCACAGATTCTCTACATGTTCCATCAGATACATGTATCGATGTTGGCAAACGATGTTCGACTATCATCCAAACTTGGTTCTGAAATATGGATGCAAGCCCTGTGAGGCACCAAAAATTTCCGGCTACATCAGCACGCGCACATCAATGTGCCACTCCTCACGATACAATCAGTCTCATCCTATGCACCGTCAATGAATCAGCACGCGGTCTAGTGGATACTTCTGAATAAATATTTTACCAGGACGAAATACTTACAGATCTACGTTCTTCTCGATGGTAGTCCTTTCTCGAACGTTGATCACTCCCCCAGCACTTAGACCGCTATCTCTAATCTTCCTTCTCGTGGTGATCTGGGCGCGCCTAGCTACTGCAGCTCTCATATCGGACGCCTTGTTATCTTGTTTGCAATCTTCAGGAATCTCCACAGTAACCTCCAACTCTTCAACTTTTGCCCAGGACTCGCTCGCTTTCAACCGGCGCTTCGAGTACACTCCTGCCGCCATCGTATTCCCGCGTTCTACTCAAGACGTAGCGATTGCAGTCAAATGCGCCTCATCAGTAAACGGTACTATCCCTGTCTCTGCTCGATCGGGCGGACATAGCTACGGCGCATTTAGCCTGGGTGGACAAGACGGAACCCTGGTCATCGATCTCTCCAATCTCAAGAATATCACCGTGAACCAAGACTATACGGCGAACATTCAGACGGGCAACAGACTTGGCGACGTCGCTTTAGCATTGTTTGCAAATGGGGAACGTGCATTGGCCCATGGTACTTGTCGTATGTGGTTCTAATGACTGTAACAAATGGCTAGCTCAAGCTCGACCTGTTAGCGTATGTGGGTATCGGAGGCCATGCGGGGTGTGGTGGCTTTGGTTTGGCGTCTAGGGCATGGGGTCTTGTCCTCGACCAAATCGAATCTGCAGAAGTGGTCATCGCGAACGGCACTGTCCTGCGAGCATCTGAGTCCATAAACTCTGATTTATTCTGGGTTAGTTCAATAATAACACTTTTCTTTATACCATCTAACTGATCTTTAGGCTCTTCGCGGCGCATCCCCTTCCTTCGGCATAGTCACGGTTTGTTATCTCTGCTGACATGTAATGCGTCTCACATTGGATATGATCTCCTAGGAGTACAAAGTTAGAACCCAATCAGCACCTCCTTCGAACATTGTATTCAGCTACGCTTACTCCGTCGACCCATCTGTTGCCTCTGAAATATTGGCCTCCTTCCAATTCTTCTCCCAATACTCTGCGCCCCCCGAACTGGGACTGCAACTCTCTGTAATTCCCTCTCGCCAGCCCGGTATAATAACCCTATCCCTCATCGGAATCTACATGGGATCTCTCACCACATTCAACACAATCATTGCTCCCCTCATTTCTTCCGTTCCTGTATCGCCGCGAACAACGAATGTAACGCAATTTGAATGGATTCCCTCTCTTGTGAGAAAAGGCGGAATCGGCACGCTGGACACGTCTCTTCGCTTGGACGCAAGCGATACATTCTTTGCGAAGAGTTTGATGGTGCCTCATGATGCTGTTCTAACGCCATCAGCCATCCGTGCCCTATTTGACTATCTTGCGGCTGAAGGTGTATCAACTGACACCGTGTGTATTATTCGTTTAATTTCTGTCCATAATTCGCACTCATACGCGTCATCGTAGAAATGGTTTGTACTAGCCGATCTCTTCGGCGGCGAAGGTAGCATAATCAGCGACATACCTCACAACTCCACCGCATACGCACACCGTAAGGGCCTCTATAACTTCCAGATGTATGCCTCATCGCTGGATTTACAACCCCCATTCCCCATTGACGGGATAGATTTCCTGAACAACTTGTATAAGTCCGTATATGCTATCCTCTCCTTCTACGTACAATGTTCGTGTTGCCTCAGATAGTCACTGATGTTGACCTTAGTTCCATAACGTCAAACATGCCGTCAAACTGGTCTTTTGGTGCTTATCCCTGCTACGCCGATCCAACACTCTCTGACATACAATGGCAAACTCAATACTACGGGGACCACTACCCCATCCTTCAGTCCATCCACTCGAAATACAATCCTTCGAGTCTATTCCGGTACCCTCAGGCTGTTGCTGCTTGATACCACGGATAGGTTGCACTCTCGCATCGGTTTCCAAGGAGAGGTTATATTTACAGTTCATTCGAAGTCAGGCTCTACGATGTAGCAATGTTAACGATGTGATGGGCACAATAAAGACAATCTGACAGCTATGGATGTCAATTGTGCTGTATTCGTCGAAACCTCGTATATCTGCGGTCGGGGGAGATCGGCAGCTCAACCCCAGGCAACGTCATTGAGAATGGTGTTTTCAAAGGGAAATGAACCAAGCGAGGGCCATTGGCCTTCTCGCGACACAACGCACGCAGGGTGACATAGCACTTGGAGAGCGCCCAGAGGTGTAAGTAAACTGGAGAGGGTTTGGAGGTACGAAGAAATCAGACACCAGGAATACCATGGGTCTAGCTGATATATTCCCCCGACATCAATCTTAACGGAGTCCAGACTGGTTCCCGTCCACTGGACGGAAGGCTGTGAGTAATGGGGATTACTGTCTTGAGGACATCAGGTCTGAGTGCATTGTTAGAGCTTGTATCTGTGGCGACTAAATCGCTGATGGTTCCTTCTCTTCGACGTATGCAATCTAGGGTTTGGCGAGGAATTTCATTTCGACGCCGTGGGGCACAGCGTGCGTGACTGTTATCATTCTGGCACCGGAGGACCGAGGCGCTGCAATGACTGGATATACAGCTAGAACTGCCCACAGAAGGTGCACAGTCGACCCACTCCCAGTCGCTGGCTTAGGACTAGTTGACCGGCTGAGAAAGTGTTATTGTATTTATGTAGAATGGGTCATACCTTGCGGGGTTGGCATGCATCTATTCAAGGTGTGATACAGCATAAGGACAAGCGCGATGTGGTATCTATGGGATGCGAGTGCGGATGAAGGAATTCCTGAGATCCTGTCCATGAAGGGCGCACGAGAAGAGAGGAAAACAACAAGGGTCACACATTATCGGTACTACCCGGCTGTGGGTATAACGGAAAATCGATGGCGACCTTTGAGACCCCTGATTTGGAGGGGTCAAGCCGTGCAACGGTGAGGAGCGCAAATCCTGCGTCGTCTGGGATGGGGCAGACGATGGTGGAAAAACGATGATTTTGGACGGTGAAAAAATCAGTTAGGCGATGTTACGAAGCGCGCGTATTACGATCTATCTGACAGCAGGTCGATTTGGGTGTTTGTGGGTGCACTTAGGAGTCGATTGATTGCGTCGGACTTTCGAGCGATTCAAGGCCGCGAGAACAAAAAGGCAAGGCTTGTATAAGGATAGTTTAGTAGGAATAAGAGGTAATGGCGATGGGCGAACATTGCGTTGAGACGGGTGTCTACCGTAGCCATGTTCATTAGATGCCAACCGGTGGAATAATATAATTCTGAGAGTGCCTTGTTGGACGTTTCTACGTGGGGGAAGGCTGGTCGAAACGATATGCGAGGTTAGTTGTTAACACGCCAGCCGTGATTGCAGGCGGCACACTTCGGAGGAATCGATAGTAAGAAATAGTGCTGACGGTCGACAGGGAAGACGTACGGTATAAAACACCGTCGTGCCTTCGTCAGCACTTCGCAGCTAAAAAGCAGACATATAATTATAAAATCACTCTAGCTCGTAAGAAACTGATGTACCTGTTTGTCTTTCGAGTAGGCCTCCATGTGCCCGCATTCTGGGCATTTCTCTGAAACCTGGCAGCAAGAGCGATGAGGGCGGATCAGATGCGGATTATCGATGCGATAGAAGGAGTCCTTTGTTGTAGGGAGACAGTTGGACCCACCAAAGTGCCCTTGTCGCCTTCCTCGTGGAGTTTGGTCTGAGTTTTACGCTTTTGTCGAAGTGCAGATGGGAAGGCGTCTGGATGTGAGCGAGTTATCACTTCTATGCCATCGTATGCTGAATTATTTTGGGCATAAGGACGGGCCTAAAATCAGCGGAAGCAAGCGTCTATCAGACAAATGTGGACCCACAACTTGAGGGTTCTTCATGAGTGCATTGCTCGCATGTGACATGATTTTCGTTGTCCTTTGGTGAGTCGAGCAGCGTCCCACAAGTGGGGCAGAAGAGCAAGGAGCCTGGATCGTAAGCTCATTCTCCACGTCCGTCGCCTTTGAGAGAAGAGAAACTAACGAACCAATCTTGTGAGCCAGCATCTTCTTTGGTATTCTTCAAAGTTGAGCTCAGTGAAAGTTCTAGTCAACCCGTTCTTGGCAAGGCGGCCGGGCGCTTGATCGTTTGGAGTCGGTCGGCTTCTTCCTGCTAGAAAACAAAAGACCTAGTTCCGGAAAAGGAAATATCTCCAGACCTTTGACCGACGCCACGGTGGGCTACTAACTACGTTGCCCTCGATAGATTTCAGGATCCATCGCGTACGAGGAAGCCTGAGAGTCCCTTTCACTTCTTTCACTTGCGTAATTCAATTCAACGGGAAACATGCGCCATCCGACTCCACCGACGTTATCCTTGTTCTTTTGTTCTCGACGGTAGTCAAGCCACGGTTCCGTTCAAACTAGACGCCCTCCGTCGGCCCTCGGGTCAAACTAAATTGGCTCTTGTCAGGGACCTTCAGGGCTTCCCTGTATGACAACAAGTTCCCAGCATGGGCCTTGCGAGGTTAGAGCTTTCTCTTATTCTTTTGTATTCGAGTGACTTTCCAACTGAGGACCATTGTGGGCGCAGGGTGCTATTTAGATCGAGACGCTAGGCAATCATGCTTCTCCACTCTGCTTTCTTCCTTTCTTCCCTTCGTACCTTTCACTTCCTTCCTTTATTCTTTGGATCTACGCAGCGCGTATTCCATTTATAGACGATATACGACAGAAAGGCGAAGACGACTAGATCACAACTATCTCTATAAAGAGACCAAAGTCAATCGTCCTTTCATCCCCACATTCTAACGCCTTTCGACTTCGATCATGTCTTCATCCCGCACCGCTTCCGCTTCCACTCTCGAGGACCGCCATTTGGCTAACCTCATCACCATTTTGCGACAAGCAAACTACCGCTACCAGCAAATCGCGTATAACATGCGTCAGACCATGACCCCAACTCAACACGCTCGTCTTCGTGCCCGTGACCTTGGTCTCAAGCTCAACATCAAGGCGGCACTCCAATTGGACCAGAAATATGTGTCTCAAGTCCCCCTCCCCGTACTCTCATCTACTCCTTTGCCCGTCTCCAAGTTCGCTGGGCTCGAGGCGAATGGCGATCGACGTCTCCCTACGATTGTCATCCCCGCTCACAATTCGGACAGGCGCAACGGTAGGGGAGCTGTGCTGGCTACCTCTTCGAGGTGGTCACCTTCCCCTGTCACTGGTCCCAATCACTCGGTCATTTTGGAAAAAATTCGCAGCCGGAGAGAGGCTGACGTCCCCATGGACGTTCAGGCTTCGACTGAGGAGGAGGATGACGCTAACTCGGTCTACTCTAGCACTTCTGATGAATCAATTGGCCCGGTGACGCCGGTACGTTTTTCAGTTGCCTTCTACTAGCTTCGTCGCTTACCTTTCTATGCCCAGGAGAACATGATGGTCTCTACCGTCCGCATCAAGCGCAAGTCCTCCGAGATTTATGTCTCGGGCAAACGTACCAAGGTTAGGAGCTTCTGCCTAAATCATCGTTTCTGATTCTTATCATACCTCATATCAGTTTGCGGTCCAGCCTTGATCGAAATAACAACTGTGTATACGCCACTTCTTAACGTTCTATAATGTCGCCGTCGATGCCTGCCAGACTATCGTTTATGGACTCTCCTACACTCCTTCCCATATTTAATCGCCAACATATGCACCTGATTGTCTAATACCTTTTGTTCTAAGTGGTGGGATGTCTTTGACTGTATTTTTGTCCTCTCGGTTTCTTGGGCCCCCATTACCTATATGTTTAGTGTTTCATCATCACAAAGATAACAACGGACTTCCGGCATTCGTTCCCTTTCTCGTTACCCGTTTTGTATCACCTAGCCTCGTGGTCTTTAAATGTTATCACATGATTGCCGCTGAGATTCATTGAGTACTTCCTTGCTTATCGACGGAACACTTTCATCAGCATCATCTACAGGCGATCAAGCATGTCGGATCCAACAACACAGACCAATTATCTTCAGGCCGCAACTACTCATGTCGCCTTCGATTGGACGGTAGACTTCCGGAAACAGATCATCTCCGGATCAGCGACGCATACTGTAGAGATCAAGGAGAGTGGCGTAAAGGAAGTGAGGTGGGTAGTTTCCGCCTTGTTCCTATTCTTTCCTTTGATTGAATACTCGCGCAACGACGCAGCTTCGACACTGCAGACCTTGATCTTCATGGAGTTCAGGTTGATGGGAATGATTCCGCCGTACGTTCTCCAATAGCCCCGATTCAAGGCGCAGGACCTTAGTTGACATGTTGATACTTGACAGTACGAATTGAAAGCAAGGCATGTGGTTATGGGATCTGCCCTCCACGTCCCACTGCCCGCAGGATTAAGGGTTGGCGCGACGGTGAAAGTCAAAGTATCGTATGCCACGACAGAGGCCTGTACTGCTCTGCAGTGGTTAGACAAAGAGTATGTCTGGCTTGATCAGGGTGGCCGAAGAAAGAATTTACAACGATTGCACTCAGGCAAACTCAAGGGAAGACGTTCCCTTATTTGTTCAGCCAGTGCCAACCCATATACGCCCGCGCTCTAGCACCAATACAAGGTGGGCTATAACAATTGGATTGTATCTATAGCAGCTGATCAAGCAGCGTAGATACACCATCCGTAAAAATCGTGAGAAGCAAAGTTTAGGTTGATTGTGGGGCTGACGTTGGACTAACGGCATCAAAATGAATTGGACGTAGACGTATTCGGCCAGTGTATCTTGCGTCCTCCCCGTCCTCCTTTCGGCCATCCGTCAATCTCCTCCTTCTGATGGACCGGCTCACGATGGCAAGGAAATAGGGAAAGATGTTGTCACATACACATACGAACAAGCAAGTCGTGCAGTCATCTCAGTCTCGAACCCTGAATACTCACAGTGATCCCCTTGCTTTGTTTTCTAGCCCGTTCCCATACCTTCCTACCTAATTGCCATCGCTTGCGGGGATGTAAGATACAAGCCTTTCCCTCCGCCTGATGGCAAGACGTGGAAGAGCGGTATCTGGGCAGAGCCTGCGATGATCGATGCTGCGTATTGGGAATTCAGCGCTGATACCAACGAGTGAAGTATTCGATACATAGCCGAGACAATCGCCTGACGTACCATTCAATCAGTTTCCTAGCGGCGGAAGAAGCCATCGTCACGCCATACAGGTTCGGCGTTTATGACCTCCTTGTCTTACCGCCATCATTCCCCTATGGAGGCATGGTGTGTCACCGTTCTGTGTATTTTGCGTTGTACGCATAGCTCACTTTTTCTAGGAAAATGCTTGCCTGACCTTCCTAACGCCTAGTAAGTACACCTGTCTTTTTTTGACATAGTCGCTAATCCCGCTATTAGCTTTGCTTACTGGCGATCGAACCCTTGTGGACGTTGTTGTTCATGAACTCACACACTCATGGTTCGGGAACGGAGTAACGTGGGTCTCAAGTTTATTACATTGTTCATGCTACTTCTGATTCCACGGGGGCATCCATTAGGCACGCACATGCCTCCCACTTCTGGCTGAATGAAGGATGGACAACGTACATTGAGCGCGTGCTGCAGGAAAAGTTGCACTCCCCTGCCCACCGAGGGTTTTCCTTCTTGATCGGCTCAAAGGCATTGACCGATGCTCTGAAAGGATATCAAGATCGCCCGAAATACCAGCGGCTGATGATTGACTTTGAACGTGGCGAGGACCCCGATGATGCATACAGTAGCATCCCCTACGAGAAAGGAGCCAACCTGATACTTCATCTTGGTATGAGCATCGTCCTACCCCTTCTGTTGCTCTAATGTCGCTCTACAGAACGTACCGTCGGAGGCTTAGATGTATTCCTGCCCTACGTCAAGGATTATGTTAGCACGTTTCTCGGTAAAAGCATCACGACGGAACAATGGAAGGCACACCTCTTCGGGTACTACGAGAAGCACGGCGGACCGGACAAGATCAAGGCTCTGGAGAGCGTGGACTGGGAGGTACTGTGCCTTAATTATTTGTCCAACATTCATCGATCGAGATTATACTAGGCTTGGTTACACGGCGAAGGTACCACACTCCCGGTCGACATGCAATATGATATGTCATTGGCGGACAAGGCATACGTACTTGCGGAAAGATGGGACAAAGCCCGCGAAACATCCGATATAGCCCAACTCGACTTCAAGGCCTCGGACCTGAAAGACTTCGACTCGAATCAGAAAAGTCAGTCTTTGTCTTTTGAGTGCAACCGATTGACGTTGACACTGACTGATGAATGCCGCTTCGTCATTACGTCAAGTTGTGTTCCTGGAGCGGCTGCAGTCATATCCTCCCCTACCGGCCTCGCATCTGAAACATCTTGCGGTGTTGTACGACTTATCGGAAACTACCAACGCGGAGATTCGACTGCGCTTTTACGAGGTTGTGCTGTCTGATGGCGATGGCGAATCTTCTGCGGCGACTCACTTTGCTCCTGAGGCTGCGAAGTGGGTCGTGGGGGACGACGGTACCGGTGTTATCAAAGGCCGCATGAAGTTCTGCCGACCCGTGTTCAAGGCTGTGGCCAAAGTGGACAAGAAACTTGCAGTGAAAACGTTTGATGGCTCGAAGACGGCCTTCCATCCGATTGCAAGGAAGCTGATTGAAAAGGTCAGTTTCAGAACGCACAATGGGGGCAACATCACTGATGTATACGATGCAGGACCTCGGGATCGCTTAAGGAGTAAAGTAGTTTCGCTTAAAATGTATTTCTATAAACTGGATGGGAAATATAGAGGCTACCACAGCTTGAAGGGTCTTCTAATGCATAGGATAATCTAGGTTACTTGAACCCACCCCAGAGATCGCCAAATACATCATCCTTCTTTTGGGTATTCGTCGTGGTCGACGCGAAGGGGGTACTGAATAAATCTCCACCGGGGTTTGGAGCGGCAGAACCAGCCCAGACATTGTTGGTATTGGCGAGGGGATTCACAGCGAACCCTGTTTGCGCGGGTGCCGGGCCAGGATTTCCCCAGAGATTGTTCTGAGATGGGGCAGCTGGGGCAGCCCATCCAGAGTTCACGCCCCACATTCCGGCCCCGTTCGACCCCATCATGCTTGTGGTTTGTACGAAACCTGGTTGTTGTGCGACTGGCTGTTGTTGCTGTTGAGGAGTCCCCCAAGGTGACGGAGTGAACGACGACGTAGCTTGTGGATTAAATGCAGGAGTAGCGGCAGGCGCTGCGGGGCTAGAAAATAACGACAGGATATCGGATTTTACGTCTTTCTTAGGCTGCGCGGACTGGCCTGACGAGGTAGCCGTGGGGGAAGGTGCGTGGAAATCCAATGTAAAGAGGTCATTCTGGGGCTGTGGTGGTGGGGCTGGCTGAGCGGGTGCAGAAGGTGTAACAGGATGCGTTTGCGGGGGAGCTATGGAACGGGCCGGCTGATTCATATGGCTCGCAGACAATAGTTGATGACCTCCAGGCTGCCGCGGGGTGATGGTTGGGTTGGTAGCGACGGCATGGCGATTAGTGATACTGGCTGAAGTACGATGGCTGGGGCTGGCAGTCCGTATGGGGAAGGTAGGTGGTGGCGCAGCGGCGGGGGCTGGAGCACCGCCGTCTAGAGTCGAGGGATCTCGTGGTGGCGGACCTTCCATGGCCCACCTCCTTGATTCATACTTCGATCTAATGAACGACTCCATCTTGCTAAGAGGTGAGGTCAAACACAGGTAAGGGTAAGGCGCAGAAATGGGTATGTTCAACATACTGATCAGGTGGTATGTGTCCAGCCTTAAGGTGTGCTTCCCAGTATAAGTTAGCACGGTGATTGCCCCATTTCTGAATCGACTGAGTAACACAGTTCAGTGCGTTGATTGTCAGTGAGTAGTGGAGAAAGCAAACCTCCATCTGTTCAGGCGTCCATACATCCAAATCGACGGACTTGACTTTGCTGATATGGGTGCCCATTCCGCGATGAATTCCTGAGCATCGGATACAGAGGAAGACGCCACTGATCAACGTTTGTTGAGTAAGATGCCATAGTATGCTTCTGCCGCATGTCCTCACAGATTCCAGGAGGCCCAACGGGGATCTAAACGCGACCAGCTGAGAAAACAACACGAGGGTCGTTGGAGGCGGTGTGTACGCACCATTTCGCTTGCAGTCGGCACATACTTTATTTTCGGGCTGCTTGACGAGCTCTCTCAAGGTCTTGGTGAATCGCTCGGTTGTTGCTTTATCCTGCCTCGACATGGTGCAGTGAAGGTGACGGTCAAGAATTTGAGCGACAGTTCCATTTACGTGCATGCAGTGTCTATTTGGCAAAAGCTGTAAGAATCAATACTATGCACAGCCACCATGTCCAAGTCGCATCCACGTTGATCAATCCACGTCGTTCCACACCAAAAAACATGTCTGCAGCAGCCCGAGCAGAAGCGCGACGGAAGGCCATTCTCAGCAGAGGAGGTGACCGCTTGGCGAAGCTCACTACCTCTGCCAGAGGAGAAGACGGGTCAAGTTACCTGAACACCGGTTCGTCGTTCTCTCCAGTCCAAGCCTCGCCGTTGACTGATGAGAGGCAGATGCACCTGCATCAAATTCCAGGGCTTTCGTTGGAGATGAGAGTATCATGCCTACACCTCCAGCTCGCACATCCCCTTCTCCGCACCTTCCTGCCGACGCGTTCGTTGCGCCGAACGTCGATCCTTCCGTATGGTCACAGGAGCAGCAGGCTCAGCTTCTGCAAGCCCTCATGGGTGGGATGCCTGGGCCCGGTCAATTCCCAGGGATGGTACCCCCGATTCAAGGAGACATTCCGCCTACACCGCCAGACGACCCTTTCGCTACCATGATGGCGTCTCTGCAACAGCAATCGCATCCACAGGCTCAAGCCACCGGAAAGGCACCCGCGGTAAATGCTCCCCCCTCGCGCTTGCAAAAAGTTATGCCGTTCGTTCACTTGGGTGCAATGTGGCTGCTTCTCGGTTACTTTGTCCTCTACAAGGAACCCGAGCTCTTCCAGGAGAGGGCACACTTGACGCAGGCTGTTAGCCTACAGAGCAGGTGGTCAGAGCTTATCCACGCCCCCAGTGTTGCGGGCGCTTGGGGGATCACCTTGGTGGTATGTGTTCCGGCTTTGCATTATTATTATAACTGTTTCAACTTAACGTCTATGTAGCCATTTTTCTGGGCCTTCACCACGATTCAGATAGTGCTTCATTCGATGAGGATATTGTCAGGTTTCGTGAGTAACGCCCACTGCTGTCGACTTCTCAGCTTGACAATCCTTTCGCTCTCATAGGATGCCGTGCAGCCGCCAATGCTATTATCGTTGGCGCTCCCTCATCTTCCTCCTACCATTACGTCTGTAGTAGTCAACGGCATGAAGTACATGCAGATGGCATCTTTGTTTTTGGACGATATTGCTGGACTGATAGTAGGGATAGGGTTTTTGATCTTCTTTTCGAATTTATTCACGCAGTAGTGCATGTCATCGACTGTGCGTACCTACCTGTATCACTCAATACAGTCTTCTGCGTTTGACATGGTCGGTTGCGTGGGTTCTGGCGTTGCGCGGATATCAGTAGAGTTATGAAGACTAAGCTAAGCATTCGCAGATATAGATTCAGTAGCTGGTGGTGGGTCTTGGGGAGTTGCTGGTGCGGAACCCTCGACCTTCGTGGATGTATCCTGTCCTTGTCGCGCTCTGAATGCGGCTAGCGAAGGCAGAGGTTTCGGTGAAGCCTCCACCGGTTCGGGTGCACGCTCTTCTCCGCGTAGAAGCGGAGAGTCAGTGGCCGCACTCTCTTCCTTCCACGCGAACCATGACCTCGCCCCAGCAGTATCCATTAACTCTCGGACAATCGTTGTTGACCACTTGCCATGCAGGTCAAGGGTCTGTGCCTGTCCATTGGCTACCACAGGTAGAGTTGGTCAGGGTATTCGCACATATGTAAATGGTGAAGAACGTACTGAAGCGCAATTCGAGCTCAGGTTTCCATGCTTCTTTGATAGTCTTTGGAACCTTTTCGACTTCAATGTCCAGTGTCGGGTTCGCCCATCGAATACGAGGGAGCTCTTCCTTCAGAAAATGACTAGTGTAGAGCATGATGAGCTGGGGTGACTGGAAGTGAACGAATGCTACAACGTACCGCGCGCCGAAGTGATCGTTTTTTGAGGCTAAGGTGAGCTTGATGCTTTGTAGGTTGGACAACTCTAGCCGTGGCGAAGCATTGAGGTTGGCGAGTATTTTAGAGAGCCGTGAAGGACCGGGTATTGTCTTGGGTTTACGCGCCATGGTAATGTCGGAGACTCGGATGCCCACTACTGAGAGATTCAGCGTTTGGTTGTTGACGACTGTTGTGCTTGTGCTTAGGGGCGCATTTGACTCCGAACAAGTTCCATACAACTCAATCTATACCTCCCATGGCCGATGAAGGGCCCACAGAGTTCCTCGCGACGCGTCGCTCCAAGCGGTCGACCGCAGGCAACAGGTATGCGATCATAATTACTGTTGCTAGAGCTCGAAATAACAACGAGGCGTGGATAAAGAATGGAGATGGCATTAGCAGAAATGGGCATTGATGATTTCTCGAAGGACCAAGATGACGACCGGGATTTTCATGTAGAGAAGGGTTAGTAGACACTCTTTCGCCTCACTCGTCAGTGGTCTGAACCTTGGTCGATTTCTTCACAGACGAAGAGGATATATTCGAGTCTGATTTCGACAGTACAGACGAGGAAGCACCTCAGACTGGAGTCGAAGCAGGCGAACAACTTGTAGAAGAGGAGGAAAAGAGAGCCAGGAAGGTGGGCTCCCCCTCCTACTCCATTCGTCTTATATTAAATGATATCATAAGCTCGTCAAATCTCGTTTGGAGAAAGCCACGGCGGCGGCGCACGAAAGACAGAAGGCGACATTTGAACCTGACAAGTCAACCAAGGCTACTACATCCAAGAAGCTAAAACCGAAGCCGAAACTGAGACGGGTCTCTTTGGGGGTCGTGGTAGATGCGGAGACAGGCGAATTGCTCCAGGGAGAGGAAATCCCAGCATCTTCCATAGCAGGGGAGCGAAAGAGTAAACGTCGACACACGATATTGAATACGTCTGCTACGGTCTCGAGGCTCAAGCTTGAGGAGGAGAAACGGGTGCGTAGTGTGTTCAAGTTCGTTCACCTCAAGTTGACTTACAATAATTAATACACATAGGCCTCAGCGCCGAGGAAGAGCAAAGTCGAAGCTAAATCCTACACACAGGATGAGCTGATTGCACGAGCCCTGGATAACGAGGAGGGGAATATAATTGAGCATCGAAATTATCTTCAATTGGAGGATGAGAAGAGGAAGCGGGCTCGAGTTGTCAGAACGGCTGTTTCTGGACCTTTACTCCGATGGACGAGTCGTGTCGAAGAAGAGAAGGTCTTGGTGACTGTCCAGTCAATGACACCATCCACATCCACGTCGAGACTCGGCTACTCGTCAGCTCCGTACTCCAACCCTTCCTTGACGGCTGGACAGCCTCAGCCTCCCCAGCCCACCAGTACGTTTCCCTACGGCCAATACCCCTACACAGCGAACGTATCATATGGCCAAGCAACGGCACAGTCAACCCAGAATTACGCTACTTCATTTCCCACCATGCCTTACCCAGGGTCTACGTCCTGGTATTCATATCAACCTCCTACTCCGCCAGCACCAGAGAAAACTACGCAGACTGTAGAACAGGTCGAGAAAGTGACAAAGTGCTACGTCGTCCACGAGATAGCTCAAGGAAACAGTGCCGCCAAGCCTGGGTGGGCAGATACTATGGAAGCCATGTTTGGGGATCATGTACGCTGGCAAGACCTCAAAGTGTATTCTGGGAGGAATAGGCCTTTAGGTGAGTCTTTAGCTCTGCCGTAGCTCTCGTCTTCAACGACCGGCTATCACAGGAAAACAGAAACACAAATGCCCTATCACCGGACGGACGGCTAAATACCTCGACCCAAGGAGCGGCGTACCGTTCGCCGACGTACAAGGCTACCAAGTGCTATCCCGCGTACTGAATCACGAATATGTGTGGAACCCCACTGTAGGGAGCTATGTGGGGCACGAGTCTCCAGACGATATGATGTATAAGGCGAATGAGAATGAGCGAGATGCTAATATTCGTGTCACAGGCATGGATATCTCGTAGGCGAGTAACTCTGCGTTTACTCTTGATATTGACAACAATCGTACTCGTTTATGTAGGATCCGTACTCGTGCTGTCATACTGGACTCTTCATCACGGGCCATCGAGCTCGAGCTTCGAGCCTCGTATAAGAGCGTTAATGCGATCGGCTCCTACTCCAGGGGTGATTCCGCATTCCGCCATGGCGGCGGCAATGTACTGTATGGCTTTCGCTGGAGGATCTGAAGATCCGCTGTACAGGTCGGCGAAGAGGCTGGACTTGTCGACAACGGAGAATAAGTCTTCCCACAGGCCTGCTTTCTCCGTCGACGCTGTGCTCAGCCACCCGGAGAGGGAGAAAGACTCGTATCTGTTGAACGGCGCGATGCCAAGGTCGTCGATATATTCTTCAGCCAGAGTCCCGATTGCTGAACCTTGAAGTCGCTGGTGGAGTTGCTTGTAAAGGTACCCGATATCTGGTGCAGATAGATGAACGGCGGGGTTGAAATACTTGTTTATGAGCTTGAATAACTTCTTGTTCTCGACCGTTTCTTCAATTCCTGGCTCGATAGCAAGAAACGCTTTCATGGCGTCGACGAGTTTCTCATGTGGGACTGGGGTGCTCTGGTTGCAAGGCGAGTGAAATAGCTGACTATCGGTATAGGCGACCATCGTCGTACTAGTATGTTGTCGGTGGATAGAATGACGAATAGCCATGGCTCCGGTGGCAGGCATGTCCTGAAATGTCACGGTCACGTGAGGAACGCGTCCGATGTCACTTCTAATGCACTTCGGCATTCACGCTTTCTCCTGTTCTTAACATGCAAGCCTCTCGTCCAACAACCGTGTCGCTCTCCAGCTTTGCCTACACGACTGACCATCTGCAGCGCTTTGGAACGACGAGTGATCCAACTCGACTGCAGAGTAGCCGACCTCAAACAGGTCGACCCCTCACAGGGCGTCCGCAAACAGGGCGTCCTCAAACAGGTCGCCCTCAGACGGCTGTTTCCATTAGGCACGAAGGAAGCTACGTGATCGCTCTGATCGAAGGGCGAGGGGTAGCTAGGGAAGTAGGTTTGGCAGCCCTAGATAAGGATACCGGAAAGGTCGTACTGGTTCAGGTAAGCACTTGCGCTCCACGGCATATAATACTTGCTCTAACTAATATGTCCCGAACGATCCAGCTCGCTGACTGTCAGACCTACGTCAAGACGCTACATCAAATGCATTTGCATACCCCTTCCACCATCTTACTGCCTGACACGTTTATCTCAGGCGCGGGGCCTCATGGGCAACCTGCGCCAGGTGCGTCGTTACTCGTCGAGTACATACGTGAGGAGTTCCCCTACGTACAACTGGAGCCTATTGGAAGGAAATTTTGGAACGAAGCTGGAGGTACGCTAACTCCCCCTCGATATCGTCTAAAGTGCATATATCCTTGTTGCAGGCCTCGAATTCATAGGTCAACTGTGTGTCGACGATGACGAGCGAACTGCGACCATGCTCGCTGTCTCGACCAAGTACGTACCTGTGTCTCTGATCGTGGCTTCCTCACGCTGAGCTTGGATTGACAGGTATTATGCTTTATCGGCCACTTGTGCGCTATTCAAGTACGCCGAGATCAAGATGAATGCTCGCTTCGCTTCGCGCTCCTTACGGATCCGTTACGTCCCCATCGAGGGCACGCTGATGATCGATCCAGATACTGTTCGGAACCTGGAGCTGGTAGCAAGTTTGACGCATAAGAAATCAACTCATTCGCTCTTTGGGTACGTCTTCTTATGTTCTCATTATGTTCCATCTGAAGTTACGAACGAAGGGTGCTCAACCATACTTATACTGCAATGGCGGCCCGCCTCTTGCGAGCCAATATCCTATCACCCGTCACTGGTGAGCCGATCGTACCGTCAGGCATTGTCGTGTCTTAAGCGCGACGAATCAGTGCAAGATGCAATCAACGCCCGACTGGATTTCGTTGAAGGTATGTACGGCAGTGTTTGCTTCCTATCGTTATTGACACAACTCACTCTAGAGTTAATATGTTGCGAGGACAAGTTCACCGATATCCGCGATGCTTTGAAGGCGTTCAAGAAGATGGATTTCGACAAATTAGTGGCTTCGGTGAGTATAGACTGTCCCCAGACGTGGCAAACACTGATGTGGGGATCAGCTTGCCGTGTCTGAAGCTCGCCCTGTCAGTACGGGAAAGTCAGCCGCGGCGCGTATCTCGCACATGCTTGACTTGCGCACCGCAATCCAGAGTATACCTGTCTTGGCGCAAGCGCTTTCGGGCGGACACTGTCATCTCATGCAGATCATGCATCACATGCTCACTGATGACCGGCTAGCTCACATCGAGGGCTTGGTTTGTTCTCACTTGAATGATGACACATCTTTGTCAAAAGCACGTACTTTCGACCTACTATTGGCATACAATACTTACCCTATGTACTAGACTGGTATTGCTGCAGTTAATGCAAGAGTCTATGCCTTGAAAGTGAGTACGTCTGTTGTGGTATCCTGTCCTTTAGTGAATATGTGTTAGGCAAACAAGAATCATCTTTTAGATGTTGCACGGGAGACCTACAAGGAGAATGTTGGAGATATATATCAGCTAAATCGGTCACTGTCAGAGGTGCACTCATTATCATTGTCACTTGTCTATCAGGAGACAGGGTTTGTTTTTGCACTCAAAAAGGATGACTTGATGGGTGAACTTCCAAGTGGCTTTATCAATGCATCAATAAAGAGAGGAAGCTGGTATTTTTCAAGCATGGAGTTGGTAAGTGTATATGTGCTTCTAAGGAGGATTAGAGATAATTTTCATCCTAGAAAAAAATGAATGCTAGAATGAAAGATGCTTTAGATGAAACATTGTTATTAAGTGATAGGTAAGCTTTAATGCAATTGTGACCCTTAGTCTTATATTTGTCTAGAATCATACAAGAGTTATTGGATGGTATTTTGGAGGATGTTGGGGTTCTTTATAAAGCATCTGAAGCAGTAAGCTTGCATATTTTATCATATAAACTTACTGAACACTTGTGCAGATTGCTCTAATTGATATGCTGTGGTCATTCACACATTTCTCAATCAGTATGTCCTTTGCACTTTAATGAAGAAGCTAACTTACTTTTTATTCTGAGTAGTTCACAACTGTGGTATGGACTAGCAAACTAATCTTATATTTCTTGTCAATTAACATTTTTACCCTAGTGCGGCCTGAGTTTACTGGTACTCTAGCTGTGAAATCAGGTCGCCATCCTATTTTGCAATTGGTACAGCCAGCTGGAAGCCTTGTTGCAAATGATATTTATTGTGATGATTCTTCTCACTTTCAAATTATTCAGGGGCTTAAGTAAGTAAGGTTGGCATGTCTATATTTTCTTGCTAAAACGAGTTTACTTGATAGCATGTCAGGTAATTGATAAGAACATGAAAGTGCAAGTTGACTACTTATTGCTTGCATATTTCTAGGAAAAAGCACCTACTTGCAGCAAGTTGGGTTATTGGTGATTGTGGCACTAAATGGATGCTTCATTCCTGCTGAGTATGGTAGCTTTCGGTAAGTATCAGTTGATCTATAAGAGAATGAACAACAACAGACTTATAAATCACAGTGTTCATGATTGTTTGTTAAGCAGGCTGTCCAATAATGATGACATGGAAAAAAGTCTTAGCACTTTTGGAAGTGAGATGGCAACTTCAACTATGATTCTTGGTATGTAAGTTATTGATGAAGCCTATTATCATTTAAACTATTGTACTATTTAGGCATGTCAACATCTCAGTCCCTTGTTCTGGTGGATGAACTAGGAAGAGGAACATCACCACAGGAAGGTGTTGGCATTGCTCATGCTATTGCAGAAGGACTAATCAAGCAAAAAGTAAGCAAATGCATTGTTAACTTCATGTGACAGCTAGCTTAATTGATATAGTGCCTTACATTTTTCACCACGTGAGACTGGTTTGACATATTGAGTCTGTTCAAGCGATTGAATTCAATTCATTTAGACATTTCAGTGAGCTTGCACAAACACTTTCAAAAGCACCTGGTGTGGTCAAGTAATGCATTGTTTCATCATGATTATTCTATCAACTGAACTTGATTTCAGTTTGCATCTTTCTGTGCAGGTAGATTTATCCTACTTCTTGTTGATCTCTGATAAACATTATATAGAAGCAGCCATCATCAAGTTTTGGACTCAACTTCATGTATAGGTAATGTTAACTTTGAGCTTGATCACTTTGTCTAATACTAATCTTTGTTTTAGAATAACAGATGGACCATTGGAAAAGCATGAGCACTATGGTCTGTCACTTTCAAATGATTACAGACTCTTTCCTTAAAATCAACTTTCCAATAGGATTGCAATTAGCCATGCTAGCTGATTTCCCAAAAGATTTGATCGACAAAGGATCTCAAGTTGCTCAAAACCTTGATGAGTTATACTCTCAGAGCTCAGATCATAGCAGCAGTAGCAAGATTATAGCTCAAAGACAAGCATTACTGAGAGTATGTTGGTTGTCTTTTATATTCTTTGATGTTTCTTGATTAACTTGTTCTCCTATAGCTGCAAATTCAGCTGAAGCAAGCATTTCAGCATTCTTCACTTCCTCAAGAAGAGCTGGTAGAGTATTTGAGAAGGTTTCAGGTACATTTAGCAAAGCTCTTTGTAATGTAAATCTGGGCCTCAGGCTGGTATAAAGAAATCCTTACAGAAGAGTGTGACTGTGATCATTAAATTACATTCTCAGAGCACCTGACAGTTCACCACTGGTGTCCAGTTGGTGTTCAGTTGGTGTTCAACTTAATTTCTGAGTTTTTTTATTTAGCTGAGGAATGGCTACAAAAGTTCAGTTCAACACCAATTCAGTTCAGTTCAGTTCAATTGGACACCAGTTGAACACCAAGTGAACTAAGTGAATAATCAGTGTTCATTTGGTGTCCAACTGAAAATTCAGTAGAATGTCAAGTGGTCACCAATTGGACACCAAGTGAATGTCACTTGAACACCAATTGATAATAATAAAACTGTATATACATATGTATATTCTGCAATTTTTAGACAATTTCTGTGAATTTATTTGGATTTTCTACAATTTATTGAAGCTTTTCTGAGGCAATTTCCACTTTGGAACATCCAAAAATGAGTTAGCAAGAGTTATCTGATGATAAGTCATTTTTTCCCTGAACGGATGCTTATTGAGTGCTTACTCATGAATATTAATATTCTTTTTATTTTATTTTATTTTACTTTTTCCATTTAGACATGTGCCTATTGGGCAATCAGCATGATGCCACATGTGTGTGACTATTACTCATCATAAAGTCTCAGTATTATCAGGATGACACATATGATGTCATATATTACTCATCCAGGCACAACCAGCACTATATATAAGCTCTGTCAGTTGTTTATCTTCTCTACAACAATGAAGTCCATTCCCAACTCCCTTTGCACCGATATCACCTCTTGGACATTCTAGCTGATGGTCTTCTTCCCACCATTGAAGAGTGTAATATTCCTGCAGACGATGTGATCTTTCAGCAGGATAATGACCCCAAGCACACCTCAAAATTGGCACAGAAGTGGTTTGAGGATCAAGAGATTGCGGTCATGGACTGGCCTGCCCAGTCTCCTAACATTAATCCCATTGAACACCTCTGGAAGCACATCAAACGCCAACTCAACACCTACAATACACCATCTAGGGGAGTACATGAATTATGGGAGAGGGTTGCAGAGGTATGGGATGGGATTGATGTGGAGGTATGCCAGAACCTTATATCAAGCCTTTTCAGAAGGATTGAGGCCGTGATCAAGGCCATCTGAGTTTGAAAATACAGCCCTGCTGCATGACTCATCAGCTGATGCAGCCTCTCTCCTCTCTACTTCCCTCTCTGCTTCCTCCCACGTTGTCGCAACACAACCAAGATACAATTGTATGGCGGGAGCCTGCTGATTGTCACCAACCAGCATCAACATCAACTGAAAAGGCACGAGCTTCTTCAGATACAAACCAAATTCACCAAACCACTTGTAATTCCAACCACCCTTGTAAGGGGACACTCCTATTTTCTCCTATTCCCCCTGTCCCGCCCCCTTTGTTATGGTCCGGTCTGTTCCGAATACTATCTTTTCGATATCTTATCTAAACGCGCAGGATGCGCCTATTACTAATTCACATTACGGTACCTTAGTAAGATCCTCACGCATAACACATGTCCGCAGTACATTACCAAGCATCCTCATGGAATTGGTGCGCGTTCCATGGAAAGACGGCTGCAGTAGGCATGTAGTAGTACATGAGGGTTACGCATGTATTTTAGTATTTAAGTACCAATAACAGGCCCTAGAACGCTAGCTCGTTCTCTTGGGATTTCCACTAGTAATAGTGAGAACTAAGTCAACTAAGCTACTTCATTTATTCTTTTGGTTTTAGTATTCTTGTAGGAGCCACGTTAGTCTTTGACTAGTGTCGCCCTAACAGAAGAACGAGCTATCCCTTCAAACGTCCCTCCTACGCTCTACATTCTCATCCATCCTACTCTGCAGCGTCTAACTGCGAAGACCGACCTCTCGACCTCAAGACAGGATACGTTTCTCTTCCTCATTTTATCTACCGCATAACTTCTTTCCAATTTCCGCCGATAAGCCCGTTAGGCTTTGATTGTCTGTTTCACACCCCTATAGCTTCCCACCCAATTCGAACCGCAGATTCAATACTCCAGTAGGGTAACGTTTAGACGACCCCCCGAGTGAATCTAAAGGCGCCGACTGATCACTAATCCTCGGAGAGGGGTCAGCGCGCGAGGTGCTGAGTAAGAAAGAAGGCTCTACCTCGTCGGTTCAGCAAGACGGTGTGAAGCTTCGCATTTAGCCAAGCCGAAGAATTCCTTCCTCATTTACGTTGTCCGCTCAGGTGCCGGCGTGCACTAGTTTGAAGTTCAACGTCAATTGACAGGGTACCCCACCAACAAATCCACCATGTCCCACTCCAGCGGATCGAGTTTCGAGAACATCGGAGACCAGAACATGCCCGGCCCTTCAGATCAACCCGCACCACCTCCACAACCATCGACACAAGAAATGATGATGATGATGATGGACCGGCTGGCTCAGATGGAAGCCCGATACGAACAACTAGCCCAATACGTACGAACCCGTCCGCCACCAACAACCCCAGCACCAGCCCCCGTTCCCGCTCCCGCTCCGATTCCCCAACCCGCCGAACCCGCACGACCAGTAGGCCCTAAGCTGGCCAAACCCGAGATATTCGACGGCGAACGTGCCAAATGCCGCTCATTCCTCAGAAGTATCCGAATGTACATCGCGGTCAATCAGTGGCAGTTTACCAACGAGAATACCAAAGTCCTATACGCCCTCTCGTTCATCCAGGGACGAAAAGTCGATAACTGGAAAAACGAGGTCATCAACCGAGCACTCAACTGGCGGGACCAGGGAGGATACGATCCCGTAGTCTCTGACTTCCGAAGGTTCTCTGACGAACTGGAAAGAATGTTCGGAGACCCAAACCCTAGGGAAACGGCTATCTCCACTCTATCCGCCCTCAGGCAGGGCAACGAACCAGCCGAAGAGTACGTAATGAAATTCGAGGCGCTACGAGCAGATACCGGCTACAACGACGTAGCATTGGTAGAACTATTCAAACGAGGAATGAACCCCGGACTGTTGAACCGGCTTTACAGCCTCCACCCGCTCCCCGCAGACTACCAGGCATGGAGCGAAGAAGCAATCCGGTTTGACAGGCAGTGGCGCGAAGCGCAGTCCTATGCCAAGGGGCATGGACAGGGACGACAACAGGGACAGTCCCAGCAGAAGCAGCAAGGCCAAAAGCAAGGCCAATGGCAAGGGAGGGGACAAGGGCAGCAGCAGCCGGCCCCACAACAGAATCAACAACCACGTCCGAAGGATCCAAACGCGATGGACGTAGACAGAACACAGAGAACCCCGGTCAAGTGCTTTAAGTGCGGAGGACTGGGACACATCGCCCGAAATTGTCAAAGGAGATTGGACATTAGGGCCATGAATTACGATGAGCAGTTGCAATACTGGCGGGAGGAGTTGACCCGTCAGGGTTTTTCCGAAGGAACTCAGGAAGCGTCGACCTGAGCTCCAAGAATTCTTTTTCCGTACTCACCCAGGAGCCGGACTCGTCACTAGTAGAATCTGATGTACCAGTAGCTATTTATAATGAGGATTCGACTACTAAAGCCAACGAGACGGAAACTAAGACGCAAAACAAAACCAAGGAAGAGTACTTGTACCGGACGGGCAATGAGAAAAATTATGTCCCCATAAAAATCACCATTACGTCCCTAGATACCCTGAAAACTCTCGACCCCAAAGCAATGTTGGACTGTGGTGCCTCAGATTCGTTCATCGATCGCGAATACGTCAGAAAGCACGGACTGAAAACCAAGAAACTGACTAGACCAGCAATCATAAGAAACGCAGACGGCACCCCCAACAACGCGGGAAGAGTAGAGGAAAAGGTAGAACTAAGAATGGGTTTCAAAGGACACGCGGAATGGGCCACGTTCTACGTAACCAACCTAGGAAACGTAGACGTCATCATAGGTCTCACCTGGCTCAGACGACACAACCCAGAAGTAAACTGGAAAACAGGAGATGTGGTAATGACCAGATGCCCAAGGGAGTGCAAGAGAAGGATGAACAAGGAGGCAGAAGACTTGCAGGACGAACCGTACCCAGGGGAAGTAGAAATTGAGGAAGACGAGGAAGAGGTGAAGGAAGTGCGGAAAATGGAACCGAGGAACATTTCAGTAGCAGGAGTAAGACAGTGGAATAGGCTGAGAAGCGGTTATTTACGGGACTTGGACGACTTAACCAACCAGTATCACGAGTCGGTAGCCCGGATGTACATTAACCGAATGTGGAAAAAACACATGCAGGTGGAAACGGAAGACAAGGAGGAGGAAATGCATCTGAAAGCAGTAGGAAAATACGACTACGTCATTGAGCACGATCGGGAGAAAATAGAAAGCAAAAAGGAAAAAACCGAAGAAGAAATGGTACCGAACTACTATCATGATTTCATGAAAGTATTTCGAAAACGGGACTCAGAAAGGATGCCGGCGGCAAGACCATGGGACCACGCGATCGAGCTTACGCCGGACTTTGTGCCAAAGGCCTCAAAGGTGTACCCACTGTCGCCAATCGAACAACAAGAACTCAACGACTTCCTCGATGGCAACCTAAGAAAAGGGTACATTAGACCCTCCAAATCCCCGCAAACCTCACCAGTATTCTTCGTGCAAAAAAAGGATGGAAAAAAACGATTGGTACAGGACTACCGATACCTAAACAAATACACCATAAAAAACGCATATCCATTACCTCTCATTTCGCAACTAGTAGACAAAGTATCTAAGGCTCGCTTATTTACCAAAATGGACCTCCGCTGGGGGTATAACAATGTACGAATAAAAGAAGGAGACCAGTGGAAGGCAGCGTTCCAAACGCCACGAGGGGCGTTTGAACCAATGGTCATGTACTTCGGACTTAGCAATTCCCCCTCCACTTTCCAAACAATGATGAACGAACTTTTCAAAGAACTAATTGACGAAGGCCTTGTAGTTATTTATTTAGACGATTTACTTATCTTTACGGACAATGATGTGCAAAAACACCGAGAAGTAGTACGACGGGCTCTGAAGATTCTTGAAGACAACGATTTATATATAAAACCAGAAAAATGTGCATTCGAAGTAGACGAAGTCGAGTTTCTAGGAGTAGTAGTGAAGGACGGAAAGGTGCAGATGGAAGAGGCGAAAATAGAAGCAGTAAAAAACTGGCCGGTTCCGAAGAACGTGCAACAAGTGCAACAGTTCTTAGGATTCAGCAACTATTACCGACGGTTCATAAAGGACTTCGCCACCGTCGCTAAACCGTTGCACGAGCTTACCAAAAAAGATGAGGAATTTGTATGGAACGAAAGGAGACAAGAAGCTTTTGAGAAGCTTAAGAAGCTGTTTACCGAGGAACCAATCCTGGTACTACCAGATACGGACAGGGAAATGAAGATCGAAGCAGACTCGTCGAACTACGCATCAGGAGCGGTACTCTCAATGCTATGTGACGACAACAAGTGGAGACCATGCGCCTTCCTGTCTAAAGGGTTCACGGAAACAGAACGAAACTACGACATCCACGACAAAGAGATGCTGGCCATAATTCGGGCCCTGGAGGCATGGCGACATTACCTAGAGGGAAATAGTCGACAATTTACAATATGGACGGATCACAAAAACTTGGAATATTTCATGACCACCAAAAAACTCAACAGACGCCAGGCGCGATGGGCACTGTATTTATCACGGTTCAACTTCTTATTAAAACACAAGCCAGGAGCGTCGAATATGAAAGCAGATGTCTTGTCGAGACGACCAGACCTTGATAGGGGGGAAGAGGACAACACGATGGTTCTACTGAAACCAGAGTACTTTCGAATCAAAGCCATGCAACAAGGCCACGTCTTGACCGAAGGACTGGAATCTACCATCTTGTCGAAAATCAGAAAATCGAAAAATTACGATGAATCGGTGGTAAAAGCGGTAACGGAGCTGAAAAGATCCCCGACGAAGGTGCTAAGAGAGGCGGAGTGGTCAGAAGAGCAAGACCTGGTGCTATATCATGGGAAGGTATACGTACCCAAAGACACGGAGGTCCGAAGGGAGATCGTAAAACTGCACCATGATTCAACGGTGGCAGGCCACCCAGGAAGATGGAAGACGATTGAGCTGGTCTCACGAAACTACTGGTGGCCAGGAATGAACAGGTTCATAGCGGAGTATGTCAAGGGATGCGATCAGTGTCAACGAAGCAAAGCCTACTCACGACAACCGCAGGGAAAGCTTCAACCCAACCCCATCCCGTCAGAACCATGGACGGATATCTCAGCAGACTTCATTACCAAACTGCCGAGGTCACAGGGTTACGACGCAATCCTAGTAGTAGTGGATCGCTTCACCAAAATGGTCCGCCTAGTACCAACTACCGAAGAGCTGTCATCATTAGGCCTAGCTAAATTATACCGGGACCACGTCTGGAAGGACTTTGGTCTACCCACCACTATCATATCAGACCGAGGACCCCAATTTGCGTCACAAATGATGCAGGAGCTGAATAAATTATTGGGAATTCAGACACGGCTGTCCACAGCCTTCCACCCACAGACCGATGGACAAACGGAACGAGTAAATCGAGAAATCGAGACTTACCTACGAATGTTCATCAACCATAGACAAGACGACTGGGCGGAATGGCTGGCGATATGTGAATTCTCCCTAAACAATAAAACTCAAACGAGCTCCAGGCAGAGCCCTTTCTTCTTAAATTATGGACGCCATCCACGAATGGGGATTGAACCACGGAGAGAGTCAAAAGTGGAAGCCGCCGATGACTTTGCCAAACGTATGGCCCGGAGCTGGGAGGAGGCACGGTCAGCCTTGGTAAAAGCAGGGGAGGAGATGAAGAAGTACGCAGACCGACGAGTAGGGGAGATGCCGGAGTACAAAGTAGGGGATAAAGCGTTCATCTTCACCGATAACTTAAATACGTCTCGACCTTCGCGAAAGTTGGAACAAAAGAAGATCGGGCCGTACGAAGTGGTTGCGGTACCCACAAAAAATGCAATAACCCTTAAAATTCCAAAAACATTATCTATTCACCCTACGATCTCCACCCACCGAACGGAAAAGGCCAACATGCCAACTATACCAGGGCAAAAAACACTACCACCCCCACCGGTACGGATCCAGGGCGAGAATGAGTACGAAGTCGAAAATATTCTAGACAGCCGACTCAGACGAGGACGGCTAGAATATTTGGTCAAGTGGAAAGGGTACACCGATGAGCATAACACATGGGAACCCGAGAAGAACCTCGAAAACGCACCCGAGCAAACTCAGGCCTTCCACGCCCGACACTCTGCAGCTCCACGTCGGATTGCGGCCGCGGTATTTGAGGAACTGATCTGGAAACCGAAATACGTATTCACTACCCCGACCATCAGCAGAACGACCAAGATCGACGAACCCGAGGGGAGCGCTGATCCACCCGACACACCCGACAGCCACGAAGACAAGCATGGCGATCAGGCCGGCTTGCTCAGCGGGGGAGAAACGATCCCAAATGGGGAGCCGAGGGATGATGTCGTCAAAGGAGATGGGGGCCATCAAGAAATAGTGACTTCGTCAAGTGGAATTGACGAATCCTAGAGGGGGGGTGATGTTATGGTCCGGTCTGTTCCGAATACTATCTTTTCGATATCTTATCTAAACGCGCAGGATGCGCCTATTACTAATTCACATTACGGTACCTTAGTAAGATCCTCACGCATAACACATGTCCGCAGTACATTACCAAGCATCCTCATGGAATTGGTGCGCGTTCCATGGAAAGACGGCTGCAGTAGGCATGTAGTAGTACATGAGGGTTACGCATGTATTTTAGTATTTAAGTACCAATAACAGGCCCTAGAACGCTAGCTCGTTCTCTTGGGATTTCCACTAGTAATAGTGAGAACTAAGTCAACTAAGCTACTTCATTTATTCTTTTGGTTTTAGTATTCTTGTAGGAGCCACGTTAGTCTTTGACTAGTGTCGCCCTAACACCCTTCCTCCTCGTTCCTTTCCCCTTTCCTTCATTCCCTTTCCTTTCCTTTTGTCCCCTTACCTTTCCGCTTCCCTTCCGTTCACTCCCTTCGCATCCGAGCCCCGTCCGGTGACTCTGAAGTCTTCCCGCGCTTCGAACTCGCCTCGGACTCGCTCGGACGCCTCGGACTCGCTCGGACTCGCTCGGACTCGTAGATACACTTTGGGGCTCGTCCGGGCTACCTCCATCCTCCTTTCCCACTTCATTACTCCTTGTCCCCACTTCCCCAGGTCGCTGGCACAACTCCTGTACATTCCCCTTCCACTTCATTATCACATGCCCCCTCGTACCTTGTGATATTTGTTCGTACCTGTGGCTGGTGTACTGTACAGTTACCCTTCATTCCTCCCACGCTACTACAGTATATACTTCGCTTCCTAGCATGGAGAATCCCCATCCTGTTCTCTTTGGATTCTCCCTCTGCTAGGTGAGCAGCCCTCTCATGTATTGTAGTTAGTCTTATTCATTACCTTTGGATTCTCCCTCTGCTAGGCCTGCGCTGTCGGCCATCTTGAGGTTGCCCTTACAGCAGAACAGGATCTCCCATCCTGGCACCAGAGCCCTACGGAAAACGTCCTGCACCACTCCGGACTTGTTCTCGACGTCTCTCCGGTTTTGCGGACATTCCGGACGCTCTCCTGCTACTCCCACCCACCTCTGAGGACCCAAGGAACTCCAACTCTCGCTCCCCTGACAACTCCGAAATGCCGGGCGCCTCCAGCCAGATCCCGCCATCCGAGCCAGTCGCTTCAGGACCGGACTCCGAGACTTTGCAGACCTTGTGGGCTCAGAGGTACGGACACCAAACCCAAATCAGCTCCATCCAGGATACACTCGCCCAAATTGAAGGACTCCTCTTAACACCCCGTCCGACTACTCCGAAAACGACTCCGGACTCCGAGCTGAGGGGCACTGAAGCCTCCCAGCACACCCCGAGTCGATCCAAAATCACCCCGCGTTCCCGTTTGAAGCCCGCCTCTCCCCCGATCTTTGACGGAAACCGCAAGGATGGTCGCACGTTCTACAACGCGTGCTCCATCTACTTCCAGCTCTGTCCGGACCACTTCCCGACCGAGCAGGCCAAAATCCTCTGGTGTCTCTCCTTCTTCCAGAAGGATCACGCCAAGGAGTACGCGGACATGGTGCTCTGGAGTCCGAAGGATCCGTACTTCGAATCCTGGGCCGCCTTCGCGACCGAATTCCGGACTCGCTTCCTTCCGGATCGGGAACGCGAAGCCGCCATGCTCAAGCTGGAGTCCACCCGGTACCACCAAGGGCGTCGGACTTTCCAGGAGTACCTCGACGAGTTCCGAGACCTTGTAGACCAGTCCGGATACTCTGAGGGCTCCAACATCACGATGAAGTTCCGTCGCGGACTGGACTCCATCATCCAGAGCCGCGTTGCCGAGTCCGCAGACTGTCCGGACGAGGATGACTTCGAAGGATGGTACAAGGCAGCGCAGCGGGTTGCTGACAACCGTGCTGCCAACCAGTCCTTCCACTTTGGCGTGCACTCCGGAAACTCCGGACACTCCGGATCCCTCGTCCGACCAGCAGCCAGCTCCGGAGTCGCTCGGACTCCTGCGGGTGTACTCCCCGCGCCTCGGACTCAGCTCCCGCCTCTGCAACCCCGCTTCCAACTTCCGCCTCCTCCGAAGGCTCTCTCACCTGGCGTCCCCATGGACGTCGACCACACCCGCTCCCGGCCCGCCGCTTCACAGCTCTGCTACCGATGCGGCAAGCCCGGCCACATGTCCCGCAAGTGCCCACTTCGGTACGACGTCCGGTTCATGACCACCGAGGAGCGGATGTCCGCCATTGAAGATCTCTTGACCGCAGCCGATGTTGTAGAAAGTACGGGGACTTCGGAAGGAATAGATGCTGAGGGAACGGCCCCGGTTGAGGAATCGGACACAGCGGATTTTGTCCGGACCAACGAGTGATCAGTGCGACCTCGTTGGTAAATAACCGATTGCTTGTCTTAGCGTAGACGAAATAGACGATTCCAATCACTCTGATGATTCGTCCGACGCTAAGCAAACGACTCCGGTTACAATCCGCACACTCCGAAGGTTTCGCCCGCAGTGGGAACGGCGGCTACCCAGTAGCTATAAGATCTCCGCGCTGCCCGGCAAGCTTTCGCTAGATATACCCATTGAAGTGCAGAGCACGGATACACAACACAGATGCACCCTGCAGGCCCTGGTGGACTGTGGAGCCACCGGAGTCTTCATGCATCCGCGCTTCGCTGATGCCCATGGTTTCACCCGGCGCAAGCTGTCCGCTGTAAGGGCAACCTCAAGATAGCTGCACAGTGCAAGCCTAGCAGAGGGAGAATCCAAAGAGATGAATAAGACTAACTGCAATACATGAGAGAGCTGCTCACCTAGCAGAGGGAGAATCCAAAGAGAACAGGATAAGGATTCTCCATGCTAGGAAGCGAAGTATATACTGTAGTAGCGTGGGAGGAATGAAGGGTAACTGTACAGTACACCAGCCACAGGTACGAACAAATATCACAAGGTACGAGGGGGCATGTGATAATGAAGTGGAAGGGGAATGTACAGGAGTCGTGCCAGCGACCTGGGGAAGTGGGGACAAGGAGTAATGAAGTGGGAAAGGAGGATGGAGGTAGCCCGGACGAGCCCCGAAGTGTATCTACGAGTCCGAGCGAGTCCGAGGCGTCCGAGCGAGTCCGAGCGAGTCCGAGGCATCCGAGCGAGTCCGAGGTGAGTCCGAAGCGCGGGAAGACTTCGGAGTCACCGGACGGGGCTCGGATGCGAAGGGAGTGAACGGAAGGGAAGCGGAAAGGTAAGGGGGCGAGAGGGAAGGAAAGGGAATGAAGGGAATGTAGATAATAGTCCATGGGATGAAGGAAGGGAGAAAGGAAACAAAGGAGGAAGGGAGAGGGACAGGGGAATAGGAGAAAATAGGAGTGTCCCCTTACATCCGCCCCGATCCCGGTCTTCAATGTCGACGGATCACCAAACAAAAACGGATCCATCTCCGAAGTCGTGGACCTTGTACTCCGGTTCAAGGATCACACGGAACGGATGCTGTTCGCGGTCACTAACATCGGACGCCAGGACATCATCCTCGGATACACCTGGCTTCGGAAGCACAACCCCGAGATTGACTGGCAGACAAAGGAGGTGACCATGAGCCGCTGTCCGTCCGGATGCGACACCTGTCGGAAGGAGTTCCGCCATGACAAGCTGACCCGACGCAAGGAGTCCGTACGACTCCGGGAGTGTCGTACGGGTCCGATGCCAATGGTCGAGGAACTGCACTCGGACGATCTCCTGCAGCTTCAGGACTGCGAGGTCAACGACGAGGACGATGAGGCCACAACTCCGGATGACTCCGGACTTGAGAAGGGCGACCGTATCTTCGCAGCCATCCCTCCTCCGACTCCGGAGTACCTTCGGAGTCTTCGGGAAGAACACGTCCGCGCTTCGGAGACGGTCTCGCAGCGCCTCGCATTGGCTTTCCAGCGCAACAAGCCCCACGATCCTCGGAACAGCGCAGTCCCGGACTTCCTCTGAGAATTCGAGGACGTCTTCGCCAAGGAGTCCTTTGATGAACTGCCCATGCCGCGTCTGTGGGATCACGCCATTGAGCTAATGGACGGAGCGGAACCAACCTCTACCAAATGCTACCCGCTGTCCCCCGCGGAGCAGAAACAGCTGGACGAGTTTCTGGAAGAAAATCTCCGGACTGGTCGGATCCGCCCCAGCAAGTCGCCAATGGCTGCCCCGGTGTTCTTTGTTAAGAAGAAGGACGGATCGCTCCGCTTGGTCCAGGACTACCGGAAGCTCAACAGCATGACGGTCAAGAATCGGTACCCACTTCCGCTCATCTCGGACTTGGTGGATAAACTCCGGAACGCTCGCTACTTCTCCAAGCTCGACGTCCGGTGGGGTTTCAACAACGTCCGGATCAAGGAGGGCGACGAGTGGAAGGCCGCGTTCCGGACTACGCGCGGACTCTTCGCACCGTTGGTAATGTTCTTCGGACTAACGAATAGCCCATCCACCTTCCAGACCATGATGAACGACCTCTTCCGGGAGCTCATTACGGAAGGTGTGGTCATTATCTATCTGGATGACATTCTGATCTACACCAAGACGCGCGAAGAGCATCGCCGGGTTCTCAAGCGAGTCCTAGAGATCCTCCAGCGGAACAAGCTCTTCCTCCGAGCGGACAAGTGCGACTTCGAGCAGACCAAGGTGGAGTATCTCGGAGTTGTCATCTCTGAGGGTAAGATCGAGATGGATCCCGTGAAGGTTTCCGGAGTCGCGGACTGGCCGACCCCCCGGACTCGGACTGAACTCCAATCCTTCCTCGGGTTCGTCAACTTCTACCGCCGCTTCATCAAGGACTACTCGCATATCGCCCAGCCTCTCTTCGACCTCACTTGCGCAAAGGAATGGCAGTGGAACGACTCCGCTCAATCCGCATTTCTTTGGATCAAGGAGCTGATCACTTCGGAGCCCGTTCTGGTCTTTCCGAAGGAGGATCGGCCATACCGGGTTGAAGCGGACTCGTCGGATTACGCTACGGGTGTGGTCTTGTCGCAGCTGGATCCGGATGATGGTAAATGGCATCCTGTCGCATTCTACTCTAAAAGTCTACAGGCTGCGGAGCGGAACTACGAAATACACGACAAGGAGATGCTTTCAATCATCCGAGCACTCGAAGAATGGCGACACTACTTGGAAGGCGCAGAGACTCCGTTCGAGATCTGGACGGACCACAAGAACCTGGAGTACTTCATCAAGGCCCAGAAACTCAATCGTTGTCAAGCCTGCTGGTCGCTATACCTCTCCCGCTTCGACTTCACTCTCCAGCACCGTCCGGGTCGGACAATGGGTAAGCCGGATGCTCTCTCGCGCCGCTCGGATCACTCGGATGGTAAGGATGACAACAAGGATGTGGTTTTACTTAAGCCGTCCTACTTTGCCGTCCGTGCCACGGGTGTCACTCTTGAAGGGGAGGAGAAGGATATCCTCACGGCTATCCGGACTGGAGTGCGGAATGCGAAGTTTGAAGATGCAGTGGCAAAGGCGGCGGAGGAGCTGAAGGAGACCCAGGGCAGTCGCAAGACAGTCCGGAGCGCGGAATGGTCTCAATCGGATGGACTCCTGATGTTCTGGGGTAAGATCTACGTTCCGGACTCACCGGACTTGCGTCGGACCATTGTAGCCCAGCACCATGACACCAAGGTCGCAGGACACGCCGGCAGATGGAAGACCCTCGAACTCGTTTCGCGCAGCTACTGGTGGCCCAACATGTCCCGGTACGTCGGATTCTACACCCGCCATTGCGACCTCTGTCTCCGGACGAAGGCCCAAAGGCATCCACCCATGGGTGAACTCCATCCGCTTCCCATTCCGGATGAACGCTGGGATCGCCTGAGTGTTGACTTCATTGTCGAGCTTCCGGAGTCCGATGGGTTTGATGCTGTCATGAACGTGGTCGACTCTGTAAGCAAACGCGCCCACTTCATTCCGGCTCACACCACAGTGTCTGCCCTCGGATCCGCAAACTTGTACCTGCAGAACGTCTGGAAGCTGCATGGACTCCCTTGGTCTGTTGTGTCCGACCCGGGTCCGCAGTTCGTTGCAGAGTTCACCCGGGAAGTCTACCGGATGCTCGTAATCAAGCTGGCTGCCTCCACTGCGTACCACCCTCAGTCCGATGGACAGACCGGACGGACCAACCAGGAACTCGAGTCCTATCTCTGGATCTTCGTTGGAGAGCGTCAGGACGACTGGGCTCGCCTCCTACCTATGGCGGAGTTTGCGTACAACAACCGGGTCCATGCGTCCACTCAGCAGTCACCCTTCCTCCTGGATACCAGCCGTCATCCTCGTCTTGGGTTCGAACCTCATCAGCCACCGTCTCGGATGGAGTCCGCAAACGAGTTCGTAGACCGGATGAAATCCGCAGTCGACGAGGCTCAGTCCACATTGGTCAAGGCTCAGGACGACATGAAGCGCTACTACGATCAGCGTCGGACTCCCGCTCCGGAGTACCAACCGGGTGACAAGGTCTGGCTGGACTCGTCGGACATCAACCTTGCCCGACCCTCCCGGAAACTCGGACACGCACGACTTGGTCCTTACAAGGTCGTCCGGAAGGTTGGCAAGGCAGCGTACCGGCTCCAGCTCCCTCCGGGCTTATCCCGTCTCCATCCCGTCTTCCCAGTGGTCAAACTCTCTCCCTTCGTTCCGGACCCCATCCCGGGTAGATGCCCTGTCGCTCCGCCACCTCCGCAGCTCGTTGACGGAGAAGAGGAGCATGAGGTAGAAGAGGTCCGAAATAGCAGACGGTTCGGTCGGGTCCTGAAGTATCTGGTGCGCTGGCGAGGCTATGGTATCGAGCACGACTCCTGGGAGCCCGCGAGCAACCTCCAGCATGCCGCCCGGAAGGTCAAGGACTTCCATGATTGTCACCCGGACGCAGTACACGTACTCCGGACGAGTCCGATGAATCCGACGACTGCTCTACCTCTCCGGATGACTCCTGCGGCACTGGACCAGTCCTGGGAGCGTTGGCGCAGTCGGAAGGCTCCGGGCTCCGCGCAGTCGTACTTCGACATCTTCTCGCAGCAATCCGGAGTTTCGGGGTTGGTGAATTCATGGCGCGGCAGGCAGGAATCTTCGCATCGGGTCGCCGCAACCTTGAAGGGGGGGTGATGTAAGGGGACACTCCTATTTTCTCCTATTCCCCCTGTCCCGCCCCCTTCCTCCTCGTTCCTTTCCCCTTTCCTTCATTCCCTTTCCTTTCCTTTTGTCCCCTTACCTTTCCGCTTCCCTTCCGTTCACTCCCTTCGCATCTGAGCCCCGTCCGGTGACTCCGAAGTCTTCCCGCACTTCGGACTCACCTCGGTCTCGTAGATACACTTCGGGGCTCGTCCGGGCTACCTCTATCCTCCTTTCCCACTTCATTACTCCTTGTCCCCACTTCCCCAGGTCGCTGGCACAACTCCTGTACATTCCCCTTCCACTTCATTATCACATGCCCCCTCGTACCTTGTGATATTCGTTCGTACCTGTGGCTGGTGTACTGTACAGTTACCCTTCATTCCTCCCACGCTACTACAGTATATACTTCGCTTCCTAGCATGGAGAATCCTTATCCTGTTCTCTTTGGATTCTCCCTCTGCTAGGTGAGCAGCTCTCTCATGTATTGCAGTTAGTCTTATTCATCTCTTTGGATTCTCCCTCTGCTAGGCTTGCACTGTGCGGCTATCTTGAGGTTGCCCTTACAGTATGGGGATTCAGCTCCGCCATACACAACCGGAAAAGAAGGCGTACTGATAAAACCCGTCTCCTATCACAATTACAAGACATGGCAGTCTTCGGGTCAACTGGGCGACGAGTTGAAATCCAAGGTGATCTTGGTCATGGGGGTTCCTCATCCAAATCACAAGACACTAGATGAGGCCATCAGAGACTTGAGCACATCACTCGATGCCCCTTTGATTTGTCATGGTAAGATTTCGCGAATAAATGCCCGTTATATTCCCCCATTTCCTTTTTTTTTGCAGAAATGGCTGGAAAATACCACTTTTTGACCACTTTTTGCCACTATTTTACCACGTGAACACCAGAGGACAAAAGTGGGCAAGTGGTATTCATGTGGTAGCCATGTGGTACTTATATGAATTTCCATGTGGATACCACTTTAATACCATGTGGGTGCCACATATGGCAAATAGTGGTATTCATCTGGTATAAATGTGGTCGCCATATGGGCAAAATGTGGATTTTAGTAGTTTAACTGATTTTATGGAGTATATAAATACTCCTATTATTTTTTATGATCTTCTTTGAGCACCTGACAATCCACCACATCTTCGGTTGGACCCCAGGTGGAACCAGGTGGGTGGGTGGCATTCACCTGGTGTTCACCTGGACTCACCTGGCATTCAAGTGGCAAAAAGGTGGATTTTGGTTTGGCTGTAATGGCCCAGAAATGCCACTTTTTTACCACTTTTGGCCACTTTTTTACCAGGTGGACACCAGGTGAGCCATACTGGATGAGTGGTATCCATGTGATGTCCATGTGGTATTCACTTGAATTTCCACCTGAACACCACATGAATGCCACCCATATACCAGGTAGACAAAGTGCTAGTATTGAGGTGGAGTTCATCTGGCATTCATGTGGACATCATATGGCAATGTCATGGACAATATGTTATTTTGTAGTGTTGTTATGATTTTATCTCATTTTATTGCATTTTCTATGATTTTCTATGATTTTCTGGCAATTTATTTGAGGTTTTTTGGCATTTTCTGGTGTAATTTCCGCTTTGGGACAGCCAGAAATGGGTTAGCAACAGTTATCCTAATGATAAGTCATTTTCCTCGGACGGGCGCTTATTTGGCGCTTATTGACGATTATTAATATTCTTTTTCTTTTTCTTTTCTTTTTCTTTTTCTTTTTGTGGACGGGCGCCTATTTTCGGCAATCAGCGCGACGCCACGCGCATGTGACTGCCGTGCCACGCTGGCACGCCTCTTCTTTTCAACCACCACCATCCCCAATCCCCCTGCCTTCCCCCCAACAATCCACCACAGCAATATGCCCCCACGCAAGCCCACTTCAACGCAGCGCAAGAACGAGGAGGAGGGGACCACAATGTGAGTGTGTCCCCCAGTTTTTTCTTTTTTTTTTCACTGACACTGCCCCCACTTATGTCCCATGCCCTATGCCCACATCCCCCATGTTCCCATTTCCAACACCCACACCCTCGCCCTCGCCCGCGCGCTCGACGCCAACACCACACATCCCCACGCCCTCATTTTCGACGACGACGACGACAACACACCCCCGCACCCCTTGTTTTCGACGACGACGACGACGCACCTCCGTTTTCGTTGTCAATGACCCCATGCACCCCCGCACCCTCGTTTTCAACAACAACAACAACAACGCACCCCACGCACCCCCGCACCCTCGTTTTCGACGTCGACGACCCCACGCCACCCCCTGCATCCTTGTTTTCGTCGTCGACGACCTCACGCATTCCCACACATTCCCACGCCCTCGTTTTCGTCGTCGATGACCCCACGCACCCCCGCACCCTCGTTTTCGACGACACACCCCCACGCACCCCCGCACCCTCGTTTTCGTCGACGACGCACCCCCCGCACCCCGTTCTCAACGTCGCCAACGACGACGCACACCCGCACCCTGTTCTCGACGACGACGCACCCCACGCATCCCCGCACCCCGTTCTCGACGACGATGCACACCTGCACCCTGTTCTCGATGACGACGCACGCCCGCACCCTTACACCTCACCCCTACCCCCTGTCTACCCCTGGCCCCTGGTCATCAACATGTACCCCTGATCCCCCCCTTGGCCCCCATCCACAGGGCTTCTACCAAGCCCAGGTCCACCAGGTCTGCAACCAAGGCCATGCAGCAGGAGCTCATGTGAGTTTGTCATTGCCAGTAGTGTACCAGTAGTCAGTAGTCATACATCATGAGTAGTAGATAGAATAAATATAAATAAATTCTTTTAAATCTCAAATAAATTAACAATCAATTAACAAACCTTTTCTGATAGTGTGGACATCCCTGTAACCAAGAAGAAACAAACCAAGGCTAAGAAGAACAAGAATATGTGAGTTACTGCCTGTATCCCTCTGTTTGCTTATGCTCATTGTCCGTAGCACCTCTGCTGACCGTGATGCAGCTGATGAAGAAGCTAATGAGACTATGGTAGAGAATTTGACTGCGTAAGTCTTTGCTTGTCATTATTTGTGATTGTACAACTCATCTTTTCGCACCAGTACTGCCAGGACGCTTCAGGAGAGTGGTGCTCCGCTTGCACCACCTGCTCGTCGAGTTGGGACTGGAGTCACCTTGGCTCCAATCACTCCAAGTATCACCACGTCTCGCATCAGGCGTGAAGAGCCAGAGGACATACCCCAGATCGCCAGCAAAGATAAAGGCAAAGGTAGAGACCTCACTAACTTGGGCTCATCAGACACAGAGGAGATAGATGAAGGAGAAGACGACGAGGCTGAGAAGTCTGATGAAGAGGGCGACAAGGAGAAAGATGCTGATGCTGGTAGCAATGGCGATGAAGATGGTGAGCCGAAGAAGACTGACGACGATGAGGACGACGATGAGGACGATTCCGCTGAGGTGCCCATGCATGCTGACTTGTCAGACAACGACGACGACACCATGGAGGTTGACCCCACCACTCCCAAGTGCCCTGCCACTCCCGCCAAACCCACCACCGCTTCCAAGCGCAGGGCCAGCACTTCGCCCACCACCACTCGTCAGATGGGTAAGGGTTTGCGCAAGGGCATCACCCATGCCAGTGCTTCTTCCCGTCGAGCTTCTCCCTCTCCCACGTCTGATGACCTTGAGGATTTGCAAGGTGCATCCCGCACCATGGGTGGTGTCGCTAGAGGCAAGGCCATGGGTGTTGCCCTCAACATGGCTGACTTTGGTGAGTTCTCTCTTTTGCTATCAAGTTCAATTCTGACTTGATATTCAGACACCAACATGGAGTCTGATGCCCCTCCTGTCATGGGCATGGTTCACGTCTTCAAGAATGGGGCATTGCCTCTGGAGGGTCCCACACCTCTTGCGGTGAAAGTCCCCATCAAGAACACTCTGGGGCCTGTCCTCACCACTGCTGCCAAGAAGATGGTGGCCCTTATTAGTAAGTTTCTTCTTTCTACTTCGCGTTTTTGACTTATTGGTTGCCAACAGGCTCTGACATCCTTCTCTGGGATGCTAAGACCCTCATGTGGGAAGTAAAGGGCCCCTACGCCATTGCTGTCGACAACAATGAGGCTGCCATTTGGGATGATGAGAATATACTCAGAATTGGAATTGTACGTAAATTCCGACTTGACTTGAAAAAATTCTGACACCATTTCAGCAACCATCTGAGGTCAACCTCTCCTACCTTCTGCCTCCCTCCCCCTCCATCAACTCCACTTCTGCTTCCTCAGCAGTCTCCTCCATCGCCCCCTCCGCTTCCATCTCCGTCGCTGGCACCTCCACCACTCCCGTCAACAGCCTCATCACCGCCTTCCCCAACGACCCTCTTCTTCTACGAATTGCCACTCGTATGGAGGTGCCACTCCATATGACCAACAGTGGCAAGGGTAATGGTGGTCTGGTCAACATGTATGCCCGCTATCAGCTTGCTGTAGGCGCCATGGCCAAGTGGAACAGGCTCACCACTCCATGGGATGGAGCTCCTGTTGAGGAGGCTGTCCTTTGCTCCATTTTCATCAAGAGGACAAACTTCGGCACCTATGGAGCCCTCTTCAAACGCTGTCTCAAGTTCCCCATGCTCATGGACATGTTGCAGAACCCCGACTACGACTTTACGTCTGAGGCTCATACGAAGGTCTGGGGAGGTCGTGAAGTTGGCAGGATGACTCTGGGGAAGGTTCTGGATGAGTTGGAGGCAGAGCTTGCAGCAGAGGAGGCAAAAGTCGTCGCTGAGAAGGCCAAGAAGGCCAAAGAGGCAAAGAAGAAGTCTGCAGCTAAGAAGGCTACAAAGTAGGTAGCTTACTCTTTGTATTAGTGTAAATGCAACAGTCATTTCACTTGTTCTTTTTTGTTTGAACTTCAATGCATTTCAACAAATACTGACTTGCCCAGTTTCTGTTTACAGGGTCTTTGGATGGTGCTATCCGTCCTTTTCTTGCTAGGACTCCTTCCATGTGCCGCTGCAGCTCCTCTGGAGGACCCATTTCCCAACATCCGGTTTGCTGACTTTGCAAAAGTCATCAAGCTGACCTTTGGTGAGAACATCAGTCTGGCCACAGTCCTGATGCTCCTCTTCAGCATCACCACCAACACCGACATTCTCAACTTGCATGGCCAGCAGAGGGCTGTGAGTAGTAACAACCAGGTCGTCACTAGCTGGATGGCAGCCTTTGTTCGTGCCATTAAAGACAAGCTTCAGGTTGATGTCTCTGACGTCCCTGGCGACTCTGATGATGATGCTGGTGCTGGCAATGTCGATTCAGACTCTGGGTCCTCTGAGGACAATATGGATGCCTCTGACAATAATTCCAACTCTGGATCTGATGAAGACATGGACTCCTCTGGCTCTTCTAGCTCTGGCTCCTCTGACACTTCTGTAAATGCTGAGACTGTCTTTGATACTCTCTTTCTGGCCAGCGACAACCACAAATCGTGTTCTGCAAAGAGCCAGACCACCATACTTGGTAAAAAAATTGACTCTCTCTGCCACTCTCTGGATCTCTACACGCATAACGATAAACGCCAGCTACGTCGCAAACTCCTTCCCATTTCCACTTCCTCCATTCGGCCTATCATCATCATCACCCCTCCTGTCATGGGCTGCTCTACTGCTGGCTGTCATGGCCATGGTCTCACTCAATACCTCCGTGAACGTGATATCTCCAAAGTCACCTTGCTTCGTGGAAGTGAGTGCTTTGAGAAGGTTCCGGTATTGGCTGGTAGATGTCCCAAGTGCTCCACCATGTTCTGGGCAGACCATGAGAGCTTCATTGACGACAATCGACAACTCGCACTCTATCTTCCCAATGCCAAGTACCTCAAAGTTGGCAAGCAGGTCTGGGTGGATCGCATTGTCTCCAAGGCTGTCATGAATGCCAACTACAGCTTCCATGCTTCGACAGCAGCAATAACGGAGTTCTGGAACTATTCATTTGTCCAGCCCAGTGGAGCTTCATTCACCCTCACTCACAGACAAGTCTGGAAAGCCTTTGTCTTGGAGTCCATCCGCCTACTTGCAGGTTTCAGCAACTCGACCATGATCTTCATGGACAATCTGAAGATCAGTGAGCTTGTGGCCGCTGCCTACTTGTACCTTGGAGATGGGGGAATCTGTTGAAATGATGTGCACACTTGTTGTACAAATGTATAACAAAGTTGCGCTATACTAAGCGCCCGGTTCCCACGCATTGGGGACCACCCATAGACACTGCCAACACCCATGGGAACGACCCAGGTCATCATGGGATGACTGGTGTTGACAGAATTGCTAAAAGTGCGCAAGCACTGTTTAGCAATCTGTACATACATTACAAGCGCACGACTCCCACGGTCAATGCAACGTTCCCACGTTCAGCGCCCCATTAGTACGTCTGTTGACCTCTATTGTGACGGCCGGAACAGGCACCGGAACGCCTCGGTCTCAGCAGGGAAGCAAAAGGAGCAAAAATGTGTTGAAGTGATGTGCACACTTGTTGTACAAATGTATAACAAAGTTGCGCTATACCAAGCGCCCGGTTCCCACGCATTGGGGACCACCCATAGACACTGCCAACACCCATGGGACGACCCAGGTCATCATGGGATGACTGGTGTTGACAGGATTGCTAAAAGTGCGCAAGCACTGTTTAGCAATCTGTACATACTTTACAAGCGCACGACTCCCACGGTCAATGCAACGTTCCCACGTTCAGCGCCCCATTAGTAGGTCTATTGACCTCTATTGTGACCGCCGGAACAGGCACCGGAACGCCTCGGTCTCAGCAGGGAAGCAAAAGGAGCGAAAATGAAACATGGAGCCATCATTAGAATGATGTCTGGCATGTTCCCAAGCTGCTCCGGAGCTAATCAAATTCGGACGCGATTTAGTGGACAGCTATATTCACGCCTCGCGCAGAACAGTACCCGTGGGAACCTGGGATGGTCATTTTCCATACATGTCTAGAGTAATAGACACAAAGAGTCAATAGAGCGCAAATCATTACATATTATTGATTGATTGCATCAACATCATTAGTGATTGTTACCAAGGCAATTAGAGTGTATTAGGACGCTTCTACAAGCTTCTGATCAGACTATAATAGCCTAAAGTTTAACAGGTTATGGGCCCTGAGCTCTAACTTGACAACACTGATTGATTGTTCCTGCATAATTGAATTGCTGCCTATTGTTATACTGGGGGTTTATTGTGATTGATCTAGTGACTCATTGAGTACTGATCTCGCATTTTGGCCTATTGGAGCTTATTGAAAGTCACAACAAGACTATAACATTGTTATTGATAGTCACTACAGGACTCTAAGCTGTTATTGATAGTCATCACAGGACTCTAAGCTGTCATTCATAGTCATCACAGGACTCTAAGCTGTTAATTGTCAGTCAAACAAGACTATAAATTGTATTGTTGCACTATGTCTACTAGTTCAAGCTCAGATAATGGGGTCAAGGTGAAGCCACTGACCAACTCCAACTATCAGGAGTGGTGTGGTGAAGCCAAGGCCTATCTGATGCGACTGGGGCTGTGGAGACTAGTGTCTGGAAGGGAATCTAAACCTTCAGACAAGGCTGAGCTGACCAAATGGGAGGCAAAAGCTGAAAAGGCTGCTGGGGAGATTTACCTGTTGGTGGAAGCAGACCAAAGGATTCATTTCCGAGGTCTAGAGGATGATCCAGTGGGAATGTGGGCTGCCATAGAGAAGGCACACCTATCCAAGAAGCCCGGCGCACGCTTCAATGCTTATGATGACCTGTTCTCAATCCACAAGGAGGACAACGAAGGTCTCATCGATTTGGGAGTCAGGATTAGCAAGGCAATGGCTAATATCCAAAATCTGCGTCCAACAGGCTTTACCATTGAGCAGTTAGACGAAGAGCTGCAGTGCATGGCATTGATTCGGGCTCTGCCTGATGAATACAAGCACTTGTCAGCTTCTTTGTTGCTAATGGAAAAGCTGGACAAGGATACTATACTCCAAGCATTCCGAAGCGAAGAGCTTAATCGTCAGCGCCAGACTGAGCAAGCGAATAGAGCCAGTCACAAGGGTTATGGAAAGAAGGGTGGGGCATACAATGGAAAGGGCAGAGGTCACCCCACAGTTGATGCAGACACCTGCTCATTCTGCAAGGGCAAGGGTCATTGGAAGAGGGATTGCGAAGCATTGAAGAAGGTCATTGCTAGCAACAAAGAAAGTGGATCAGGGGGGAGCAATGCCAAAGTGGCAGTGGCAAAGGCAGATGCTGCGACGGAGTTTGCTGGTCAGGCAAGTGCTCGTTCTATGGATGAAGCTTGCGCTGCATTTTCTAATGATACCCATTGGAATACAGATACAGGGGCCACTTCTCATATGACACCTCACAAAGAATGGATTCGCAATTATACCACATATAGAGTGCCAATCAGGCTAGCGGATCACACCATTGTATATAGTGAGGGCGTCGGAAATGTGCTCTTTAGACCTGTAGTTAATGGTAGACAAGTTAGAGATGTGGAGATCACTAGAGTACTCTATGTTCCTGCATTGTGCAATAATCTGCTTGCTGTTTTGTATTTGACTCGAAATAAAGGCTTTAATGTTCATATCACAAAGGATAAAATGGAGTTTGTTCGTAATGATGTTCTTTTGTTCTGTGCTACAATCAATGATGCTGGTATAGGCTATTTAGATGGTAGTACAGTAGATACAAATGAATTTGTTCATGTTGCGTCCACTCTGCCTTTGGATCTGACACTATGGCATAGACGGCTTGGCCACCAACACCATGACGGAATTAAGCAGATGATTAAGGATGAAATGGTGGTTGGACTGACACTGGACTCTTCTGCAAAGCCAGATCCTGTTTGTATTCCCTGTCTGACTGGGAAGATGCATGCAAATCCATTTCCTTCGTCAGCCAACAGAGCTGATGAGCTGGGCTGAGAACCAGACTGGCAAACACATCAAAGTCTTCAGATGTGACCAGGGTGGTGAATTCATGAGCAAGGAGTTTGACAAGTATTTGGAGGAGCATGGGATAGAAAGGCAGTTCTCAGTGCGAAACAGACCACAGCAGAATGGAGTGGCTGAGCGTGCAAACAGACTGCTTAGTGAACGGATCACTGCAATGCTGGATGAGGCTGGATTGTCAAAGGCCTTTTGGGCTGAGTGTTTGGCTGCACTTGTTCATGTCTTGAACCGATGCATTACATCTTCAGTAGCTCATGCTACGCCATATGAGGTGTGGCATAGACGAAAACCTGATGTTGGGCATTTGCGGGTATGGGGATGTGTTGCTTATGTGCATGTCCAGAAGGACAAGAGGGAGCATTTGGGTTCGCATATGGAGAAGTGCATATTCATTGGGTATCCTGATGGGTACAAGGGTTGGAAATTCTACAATCCAAAGACGAAGAAGGTCATCATCTGTGAACGTGCAGACTTTGATGAGCGCTACACCTACAGTGGCCAACTTCTGAAGGGCATTGATGAGCACGACCTCTCAGAACCATCTCCATCGAAAACCAGTCAGCAGAGCGCACCAGAGGCACCATCAAAGGCGAAAGACAATGCTCAGCAAAGGGTCATAGACTTGCCTGCAGTTGATAATGACGATGAGGACAATAGCAGTGAGGATGACACTGATGATAATGTGAAAGAAGAAGAACAGGTGGAGGGTGAAGCGCAACAGGATGATAACAAGACACCAGAACCAGAAGAGACTCCCCCACCTCGTCCTCGTCGCAGGAGAGCTGCACCCCGTGTGGATGACAGTGATGATGAAGCTGAAGTCGATGATAGACCTGTGGCTGTAAGAAGACCAAAACGCGACATCAGACCTCCAGGGGAATGGTGGAAGGTTCCTGCTGCACCTCCAAAGGCCAGGGAGGCAACTCCGGACGTCTGGGAAATGCGAGATCCAACTCCTGCTTTAGATGATGATGATTCTCAGTCTGAAGAAGAAGCTTTGGAGGCTGGTCCTGTTGGCAAGTTAGTAGAGCCAGAGACTTATGCTCAGGCAATGAGGTCGCCTCACGCTGCACAATGGCATGAGGCTGCACTAGCTGAATACAATATGCTGCTTGCTAATGGGACTTGGACACTGGAACCTTTGCCAGAAGGAAAAGTGGCAATTGGAGTCAGATGGGTCTTTCGGGTCAAATATCATGCAGACGGAAGCATTGAACGGTTCAAGGGTCGGATTGTTGCTAAAGGATTTAGTCAACGGCCCGGATTTGACTATAATGAGACCTTTGCTTCGCCATCTAGACATGCTACCATCAGGACTGTGCTCGCTCTAGCTGCTAGAGATGATCTGCACTTGCGCTCAGTTGACATTTCACAGGCATTCATAAACAGTGATATTGATGCTGAGGTGTATATGGAGCAGCCTGAGGGATTTAAGCAAGGTGTAACCAAGGGTCAAGGAAGGATAGTCTGTAAATTGAACAAGTCTCTGTATGGGTTGAAGCAGTCACCTCGGTTGTGGAGTGAGAAGCTGGGTGAAGCACTACATTCAATGGGATTCAAGAAGATTTACTCTGACCCCTCGCTCTACATCTATGATGATGGCACTGTCAGAATCATAGTCCCAGTGTGGGTGGATGATATCACTCTTGCTTCAAAATCAAAGGATGCTCTGGACAAGTTTGTGATTGAGCTGGAAAAGCATTTCAAGTTGCGGGACTTGGGGGAGACTTCGTATCTGCTGGGCATGGAAATAACACGAGACTGGGACAACCACAAACTCTACATCTCACAGCGTCAGTACATTGTCAACAAGCTAGCGCAGTTTAATATGTCTGATTGCAAACCAGTGGGGACTCCCATGGCTCCAGGTATGAAGTTGACCACAGATGACTGTCCCAAAACGTATGAAGAAGCACAAGAGATGGTGGATGTCCCCTACATGAGTGCTGTTGGCTCCTTATTGTACTTGGCTACAATGTCCCGGCCTGATATAGCCTTTGCTGCGAGTGCATTGGCTAGGTTCAACTCGAACCCAGGCATGATCCACTGGAAGGCTGTAAAGCACTTGCTGCGCTATGTGAAGGGCACGATGGATATGAAGTTGGTTTATGGACCAGATCCCGCCGTAGGAGATGAAATCTTCGTCACATACAGTGATGCAGACTATGGCGGTGATAAAGGGACAGGACGGTCTACAAGTGGTTACTTGGTTAAGATTGGGCTGGGAGCGGTCTGCTGGAGCAGTAAAGCGCAACAGATGGTTGTTCTATCAACCACTGAAGCAGAGTATGTTGCTGGGGTTGCTGCTGGTAAAGAGATATGCTGGATGAAGAACCTCCTCTCAGAAATTGGTTACAAGCCAACTGCACCATCCACACTCTACATGGACAACCAGTCGGCGATTAGAGTGGCAAAGAACCCCGAACACCATGGCAGAATGAAGCAACTGGACTTGAGCTTCTTTTGGTTACGCGATCAGGTTGATTGCAAGCGCATCCAGCCAGTCTATCTTCAAACAGAGGAAATGCCGGCAGACCTGCTCACCAAAGCACTGGCCAAACCACAAGTGGAAAAGTTGAGGGAGATGATGGGATTGGTGGGATAGGAGGACATATTGGGCCAGGGGGTTGTTTGTGGGTGCCCCAATACGTGGGTCCACCAAGTGTTGCATCAGGGGGTTGTGTTGAAGTGATGTGCACACTTGTTGTACAAATGTATAACAAAGTTGCGCTATACCAAGCGCCCGGTTCCCACGCATTGGGGACCACCCATAGACACTGCCAACACCCATGGGACGACCCAGGTCATCATGGGATGACTGGTGTTGACAGGATTGCTAAAAGTGCGCAAGCACTGTTTAGCAATCTGTACATACTTTACAAGCGCACGACTCCCACGGTCAATGCAACGTTCCCACGTTCAGCGCCCCATTAGTAGGTCTATTGACCTCTATTGTGACCGCCGGAACAGGCACCGGAACGCCTCGGTCTCAGCAGGGAAGCAAAAGGAGCGAAAATGAAACATGGAGCCATCATTAGAATGATGTCTGGCATGTTCCCAAGCTGCTCCGGAGCTAATCAAATTCGGACGCGATTTAGTGGACAGCTATATTCACGCCTCGCGCAGAACAGTACCCGTGGGAACCTGGGATGGTCATTTTCCATACATGTCTAGAGTAATAGACACAAAGAGTCAATAGAGCGCAAATCATTACATATTATTGATTGATTGCATCAACATCATTAGTGATTGTTACCAAGGCAATTAGAGTGTATTAGGACGCTTCTACAAGCTTCTGATCAGACTATAATAGCCTAAAGTTTAACAAAATGAAACATGGAGCCATCATTAGAATGATGTCTGGCATGTTCCCAGGCTGCTCCGGAGCTAATCAAATTCGGACGCGATTTAGTGGACAGCTATATTCACGCCTCGCGCAGAACAGTACCCGTGGGAACCTGGGATGGTCATTTTCCATACATGTCTAGAGTAATAGACACAAAGAGTCAATAGAGCGCAAATCATTACATATTATTGATTGATTGCATCAACACATCATTAGTGATTGTTACCAAGGCAATTAGAGTGTATTAGGACGCTTCTACAAGCTTCTAATCAGACTATAATAGCCTATAGTTTAACAGAATCATCCACAGCGCAGTTGGCCATTCATGCGATGAGTGCTGTCATGCATTCAAAGATGTGGCTGACGTCATTCCCAACCAGGATGACAATCCCGCTGCTCTTGCTGGTCATGATGAAAATCGTGATCTGCCTGAGTATGCAGGACCTGCTGTGGCAGCAGCTGTTGCAGATGCTGAGGCCATGGATGTTGACAATGTCCCAGCCAATGATGCACCTGAACCTGCTGGAGGTGTTGCACTTCACACAAATGCAGATGTCCGCATGATTGTCATTGATGGCATTGTCATGGGGCCACGTCACTGTGCCATTGCTGGGTGTGAGGCTGGGCTGCTTAATGCTCAGACTGGGGTGTTTTGCAAAGAGCACGAGGAGGAGATGGAGGGTTGTTGCCGGATGAAGAACTGCAACAAGAATAAGGTTGGTCTCACTCAGGCATGTGAAGATCATCAGGAGCAGTGGAGGACCTTCCGTGGACGCTATGCCAACTCCTCACTCTTGGGAGTTCAGAGGATGTTGAGGAGGGCTCAGGAGGAGAGGCAGGAGTGGTTGCCTGTTGGTGGAAGAGCAGAGGCGCCAGAACATGATGACCTTGCAGAGCAGGAGGTTGAACAGGTCAGTGGCAGCAAGTATAACAACTACTTCTCTGCTCCTAGGTTCTACTGTGTGGAGACCATCTGTGCTCCATGTGGTGTGGTGATTGCCTGGCGCAAGTTTGCCAAGTCGGAAGGGGTGGCCAAGATTCTTCAGTTACTTGAAGATGTCTATCCTGATCCTGCCTCACGCCCCAGCTACATTGCCATTGACAAGGGGTGTGCCTTGCTCAAGCACATTGTCAGGCAAGGGCACTGGCCTGCTTGGGAACCCACCACTTGAATCATTGTCGACTCTTACCACTACATCAATCACCGGGTCACTGACCACCTCTGTCGAACTTGGTGCAATCCTGCACCTCTCAATGGAGATGCCCCCAACTTGGTAGTGGTTGATAAAGACAAACAAGGCAACCTGTACTACAAGAGGGCCTTCAACACTCAGGTAAGTGATTCTACTAGTCAGCCACTTGTACTTGTCTAATTTGTTGTACTTAGGCTTGTGAACAACTCAATGCATGGCTGGGTGGGTTCCAGACAGTCCTCAACCGGATGACTGTCAGCAACTTTGACTTCACCATGCATGTGTGCTATTCTTGCATACCCAGCGAGTCATTGCCAGGCAGGAGGAGAGGAACATTAAGAAGGCAGCAGGAATAGAAGAGGTGGTTGAGAGTGAGGAAAGTGATGATGAGGATATGATTGAGTATTAGATAAATGGACTTCACCTGTAGTATAGGTGGCATTCACCTGGTGTCTACCTGATGACATGACTCTGACATTGAGCACCATGTATAAGTGTGCAGTGATAAAATACCAGCAACCACTTTTTTACCACCTGGGCACCACTTGATATCCAGATAAATACCACATATATATCACTTGGAGCCCATCTGGTTACCTCCTGGCACCCACCTGATATCCACATGTACACCACATGAATGCCACAAATATGACACATGAGCAGGAAAAAAGGCTAACTATCTGTGTGGACTTGTGTATATTTTTGCCAACACATCACTCTGTTACCACTTGAGTATCACATGGTATTCAGATGGTATTCAAGGGATGACCACACCATGCCCGCATATGTGCCACCTGGATATCACCTGGCAATCATCTGAATATCACATTTTCATCACTTGAACACCAGGTGGTGACCATATGAAAACCACCTGAACACTTGATGGATTTCACTGCTTTTACTAGAACATCTACTGCATTACCACATAAGTCCTACATGATGTTCAGGTGGTACCCAGGTGACTACCACAGAACATCCACATATACACCACATGAATGCCACATGGTAGTCACCTGAGTATCAGTTTGGACTTGTATATTTTTTGAGAAATCTGCGAGTCACATTAATACCACATATACACCGCCTGGTCACCACCTGGTACCAGCTGAGCTTCTACTCTATGGCTGTAAGGGTATGTGTAGTACTCTAGTCACTTTTATACCACATGGTCTCCATCTGACTATGTCACCTTTCTACCACCTGACTACCACCTGAGCACCACCTGAACACCACCTGGCTAAGAGCTTAATGGTGTTGTACTGTCTAGTCTACCCTGATAGTGGAATAAAGTGAACAGAAGTGGAATTGAGTGGCAAAAGTGGTATCCACATGGTATCCATGTGGCAAAAAAGTGACAATCACTTGACCACATGGTGCCACGTGGGCGTCACGTGGACATGTGGTGGACTGCCAGATATACCACAATGGTCTTGACACATTTAGGGTCTGTGTGTACCCGTGCTGCATAAAGGAAGCCGACGTGCATCTTTTCTGCTCCCCATCTTTCCTCACGAAACAGGCACCGGAACGCCTTGGTCTCCGCAGGGAAGCAAAAGGAGCAAAAATAAAACATGGAGCCATCATTAGAATGATGTCTGGCATGTTCCCAAGCTGCTCCGGAGCTAATCAAATTCGGACGCGATTTAGTGGACAGCTATATTCACGCCTCGCGCAGAACAGTACCCGTGGGAACCTGGGATGGTCATTTTCCTTACATGTCTAGAGTAATAGACACAAAGAGTCAATAGAGCGCAAATCATTACATATTATTGATTGATTGCATCAACACATCATTAGTGATTGTTACCAAGGCATTAGAGTGTATTAGGTGTTAAACTATAGGCTATTATAGTCTGATCAGAAGCTTGTAGAAGCGTCCTAATGCACTCTAATTGCCTTGGTAACAATCACTAATGATGTTGATGCAATCAATCAATAATATGTAATGATTTGCGCTCTATTGACTCTTTGTGTCTATTACTCTAGACATGTAAGGAAAATGACCATCCCAGGTTCCCACGGGTACTGTTCTGCGCGAGGCGTGAATATAGCTGTCCACTAAATCGCGTCCGAATTTGATTAGCTCCGGAGCAGCCTGGGAACATGCCAGACATCATTCTAATGATGGCTCCATGTTTCATTTTTGCTCCTTTTGCTTCCCTGCTGAGACCGAGGCGTTCCGGTGCCTGTTCCGGCCGTCACAATAGAGGTCAACAGACGTACTAATGGGGCGCTGAACGTGGGAACGTTGCATTGACCGTGGGAGTCGTGCGCTTGTAATGTATGTACAGATTGCTAAACAGTGCTTGCGCACTTTTAGCAATTCTGTCAACACCAGTCATCCCATGATGACCTGGGTTGTCCCAATGGGTGTTGGCAGTGTCTATGGGTGGTCCCCAATGCGTGGGAACCGGGCGCTTATGTAGCGCAACTTTGTTATACATTTGTACAACAAGTGTGCACATCATTTCAACACAACCCCCTGATGCAACACTTGGTGGACCCACGTATTGGGGCACCCACAAACAACCCCCTGGCCCAATACGTCCTCCTATCCCACCATCTCCCTCAACTTTTCCACTTGTGGTTTGGCCAGTGCTTTGGTGAGCAGGTCTGCAGGCATTTCCTCTGTTTGAAGATAGACTGGCTGGATGCGCTTGCAATCAACTTGATCGCGTAACCAAAAGAAGCTCAAGTCCAGTTGCTTCATTCTGCCATGGTGTTCGGGGTTCTTTGCCACTCTAATCCTGGTGCACTTGACTTCAACTCTCATGGCCTCGATACTCGTCCCCATCGCATATGTTATAATAGTCTTTGGTGGACTATACGTGTTCAGCTACTTCTATAGAAATTACACGGCTTGTAAGTGTTTCTCAACCTTGGCTAGCTCTCGCGAAGTTTTCACTAGTACAGCCATCAATGCTTGACTTATACTCATCATTATGTTCTAGTCATATGTATTCAAGTATTGTTCACTCCCCAATGTCAGAGTCCTATTTACATGTCATTGAGCCAGATACCTATTACATTTGTACATATTCTTGCCAATCATAAAGAGTATATCGCATATCGTGCTCGTAGCCGACTGGTTGTCCATGTAGAGCGTGGATGGTGAAGTTGGCTTGTAACCAATTTCCGAGAGGAGGTGCTTCATCCAGCATATCTCTTTACCAGCAGCAACCCCAGCAACATACTCGGCTTCAGTGGTCGATAGAACAACCATCTGTTGCGCTTCACTGCTTCAGCAGACCGCTCCCAGCCCAATCTTAACCAAATAACCACTTGTAGACCGCCCTGTCCCTTTATCACCACCATAGTCTGCATCACTGTACGTGACGAAGATTTCATCTCCTACGGCGGGATCTGGTCCATATACCAATTTCATATCCATCGTGCCCTTCACATAGCGTAGCAGGTGCTTTACAGCCTTCCAGTGGATCATGCCTGGGTTTGAGTTGAACCTAGCCAGTGCGCTCGCAGCAAAGGCTATATCAGGCCGGGACATTGTAGCCAAGTACAATAAGGAGCCAACAGCACTCATGTAGGGGATATCCACCATCTCTTCTGCCTCTTCATATGTTTTGGGACAATCATCTGTGGTCAACTTCATACCCGGAGCCATGGGAGTCCCCACTGGTTTGTAATCAGACATATTAAACTGTGCAAGCTTGTTGACAATGTACTGACGCTGCGAGATGTAGAGTTTGTGGTTATCCCAGTCTTGTGTTATTTCCATGCCCAGCAGATACAAAGTCTCCCCCAAGTCCCGCAACTTGAAATGCTTTTCCAGCTCAATCACAAACTTGTCCAGAGCCTCCTTTGATTTCGAAGCAAGAGTGATATCATCCACCCACACTGGGACTATGATTCTGACAGTGCCATCATCATAGATGTAGAGCGAGGGGTCAGAGTAAATCTTCTTGAAGCCCATTGAATGTAGGGCCTCCCCCAATTTCTCACTCCACAACCGAGGTGACTGCTTCAACCCATACAGAGACTTGTTCAATTTGCAGACTATCCTTCCTTGACCCTTGGTTACACCTTGCTTAAATCCCTCAGGCTGCTCCATATACACCTCAGCATCAATATCACTGTTTATAAATGCCTGCGAAATGTCAACTGAGCGCAAGTGTAGATCATCTCTAGCAACTAGAGCGAGCACAGTCCTGATGGTAGCATGTCTAGATGGCGAAGCAAAGGTCTCATTATAGTCAAATCCGGGTCGTTGACTAAATCCTTTAGCAACAATCCGACCCTTGAACCGTTCAATGCTTCCGTCTGCATGATACTTGACCCGAAAGACCCATCTGACTCCAATTGCCACTTTTCCTTCTGGCAAAGGTTCCAGTGTCCAAGTCCCATTAGCAAGCAGCATGTTGTATTCAGCTAGTGCAGCCTCATGCCATTGTGCAGCGTGAGGCGACCTCATTGCCTGAGCATAAGTCTCTGGCTCTACTAGCTTGCACACAGGACCAGCCTCCAAAGCTTCTTCTTCAGACTGCGAATCATCATCATCTAAAGCAGGAGTTGGATCTCGCATTTCCCAGACGTCCGGAGTTGCCTCCCTGGCCTTTGGAGGTGCAGCAGGAACCTTCCACCATTCCCCTGGAGGTCTGATGTCGCGTTTTGGTCTTCTAACAGCCACAGGTCTATCATCGACTTCAGCTTCATCATCACTATCATCCACACGAGGTGCAGCTCTTCTGCGACGAGGACGAGGTGGGGGAGTCTCCTCTGGCTCTGGTGTCTCCTGTTGCGCTTCACCCTCCACCTGTTCTTCTTCTTTCACATTATCATCAGTGTCATCCTCACTGCTATTGTCCTCATCGTCATTATCAGCTGCAGGCAAGTCTATAACCCTTTGCTGAGCATCATTGTTATCCTTGGATGGTGCCTCTGGTGCGCTCTGCTGACTGGTTTTCGGAGGAGCTGGTTCTGAGACGTCGTGCTCATCAATGCCCTTCAGAAGTTGGCCACTGTATGTGTAGCGCTCATCAAAGTCTGCGCGTTCACAGATGATGACCTTCTTCGTCTTTGGATTGTAAAACTTCCAACCCTTGTACCCATCAGGATACCCAATGAATATGCACTTCTCCATATGCGAACCCAAATGCTCCCTCTTGTCCTTCTGGACATGCACATAAGCAACACATCCCCATAAGTCCAGTGTCAGTCCAACCACCATTTCATCCTTAATCATCTGCTTAATTCCGTCATGGTGTTGGTGGCCAAGCCGTCTATGCCATAGAGTCAGATCCAAAGGCAGAGTGGACGCAACGTGAACAAATTCATTTGTATCTATTGTACTACCATCTAAATAGCCTATACCAGCATCATTGATTGTAGCACAGAACAAAAGAACATCATTACGAACAAACTCCATTTTATCCTTTGTGATATGAACATTAAAGCCTTTATTTCGAGTCAAATACAAAACAGCAAGCAGATTATTGCACAATGCAGGAACATAGAGTACTCTAGTGATCTCCACATCTCTAACTTGTCTACCATTAACTACAGGTCTGAAGAGCACATTTCCGACGCCCTCACTATATACAATGGTGTGATCCGCTAGCCTGATTGGCACTCTATATGTGGTATAATTGCGAATCCATTCTTTGTGAGGTGTCATATGAGAAGTGGCCCCTGTATCTGTATTCCAATGGGTCTCATTAGAAAATGCAGCGCAAGCTTCATCCATAGAACGAGCACTTGCCTGACCAGCAAACTCCGTCGCAGCATCTGCCTTTGCCACTGTTAAACTTTAGGCTATTATAGTCTGATTAGAAGCTTGTAGAAGCGTCCTAATGCACTCTAATTGCCTTGGTAACAATCACTAATGATGTTGATGCAATCAATCAATAATATGTAATGATTTGCGCTCTATTGACTCTTTGTGTCTATTACTCTAGACATGTAAGGAAAATGACCATCCTAGGTTCCCACGGGTACTGTTCTGCGCGAGGCGTGAAGATTGGTGTCCACTAAATCGCGTCCGAATTTGATTAGCTCCGGAGCAGCTTGGGAACATGCCAGACATCATTCTAATGATGGCTCCATGTTTCATTTTCGCTCCTTTTGCTTCCCTGCTGAGACCGAGGCGTTCCGGTGCCTGTTCCGGCGGTCACAATAGAGGTCAACAGACCTACTAATGGGGCGCTGAACGTGGGAACGTTGCATTGACCGTGGGAGTCGTGCGCTTGTAATATATGTACAGATTGCTAAACAGTGCTTGCGCACTTTTAGCAATCCTGTCAACACCAGTCATCCCATGATGACCTGGGTCGTTCCCATGGGTGTTGGCAGTGTCTATGGGTGGTCCCCAATGCGTGGGAACCGGGCGCTTAGTATAGCGCAACTTTGTTATACATTTGTACAACAAGTGTGCACATCACTTCAACAGCCACTGCCACTTTGGCATTGCTCCCCCCTGATCCACTGTCTTTGTTGCTAGCAATGACCTTCTTCAATGCTTCGCAATCCTTCTTCCAATGACCCTTGCCCTTGCAGAATGAGCAGGTGTCTGCATCAACTGTGGGGTGACCTCTGCCCTTTCCATTGTATGCCCCACCCTTCTTTCCATAACCCTTGTGACTGGCTCTATTCGCTTGCTCAGTCTGGCGCTGACGATTAAGCTCTTCGCTTCGGAATGCTTGGAGTATGGTGTCTTTGTCCAGCTTTTCCATTAGCAACAAAGAAGCTGACAAGTGCTTGTATTCATCAGGCAAAGCCCGAATCAATGCCATGCACTGTAGCTCTTCGTCTAACTGCTCAATGGTAAAGCCTGTTGGACGCAGATTTTGGATATTAGCCATTGCCTTGCTAATCCTGACTCCCAAATCGATGAGACCTTCGTTGTCCTCCTTGTGGATTGAGAACAGGTCGTCATAAGCATTGAAGCGTGCGCCGGGCTTCTTGGATAGGTGTGCCTTCTCTATGGCAGCCCACATTCCCACTGGATCATCCTCTAGACCTCGGAAATGAATCCTTTGGTCTGCTTCCACCAACAGGTAAATCTCCCCAGCAGCCTTTTCAGCTTGTGCCTCCCATTTGGTCAGCTCAGCCTTGTCTGAAGGTTTAGATTCCCTCCCAGACACTAGTCTCCACAGCCCCAGTCGCATCAGATAGGCTTTGGCTTCACCACACCACTCCTGATAGTTGGAGTTGGTCAGTGGCTTCACCTTGACCCCATTATCTGAGCTAGAACTAGTAGACATAGTGCAACAATACAATTTATAGTCCTGTGATGACTATGAATGACAGCTTAGAGTCCTGTGATGACTATCAATAACAGCTTAGAGTCCTGTAGTGACTATCAATAACAATGTTATAGTCTTGTTGTGACTTTCAATAAGCTCCAATAGGCCAAAATGCGAGATCAGTACTCAATGAGTCACTAGATCAATCACAATAAACCCCCAGTATAACAATAGGCAGCAATTCAATAATGCAGGAACAATCAATCAGTGTTGTCAAGTTAGAGCTCAGGGCCCATAACCTGTTAGCATGATCCACTGGAAGGCTGTAAAGCACCTGCTACGCTATGTGAAGGGCACGATGGATATGAAATTGGTATATGGACGTGATCCTGCCATAGGAGATGAAATCTTCGTCACGTACAGTGATGCAGACTATGGTGGTGATAAAGGGACAGGGCGGTCTACAAGTGGTTATTTGGTTAAGATTGGGCTGGGAGCGGTCTGCTGAAGCAGTGAAGCGCAACAGATGGTTGTTCTATCGACCACTGAAGCCGAGTATGTTGCTGGGGTTGCTGCTGGTAAAGAGATATGCTGGATGAAGAATCTCCTCTCCGAAATTGGTTACAAGCCAACTTCACCATCCACGCTGTACATGGACAACCAGTCAGCGATTAGAGTGTCAAAGAACCCCAAACACCATGGCAGAATGAAGCAACTGGACTTGAGCTTCTTTTGGTTACGCGATCAGGGTGATTGCAAGCGCATCCAGCCAGTCTATCTTCAAACAGAAGAAATGCCCGCGGACCTGCTCACCAAAGCACTGGCCAAGCCACAAGTGGAAAAGTTGAGGGAGATGATGGGATTGGTGGGATAGGAGGACGTATTGGGCCAGGGTGTTGTTTGTGGGTGCCCCAATACGTGGGTTCACCAAGTGTTGCATTAGGGGGTTGTGTTGAAATGATGTGCACACTTGTTGTACAAATGTATAACAAAGTTGCGCTATACTAAGCGCCCGGTTCCCACGCATTGGGGACCACCCATAGACACTGCCAACACCCATTGGGACGACCCAGGTCATCATGGGATGACTGGTGTTGACAGAATTGCTAAAAGTGCGCAAGCACTGTTTAGCAATCTGTACATACATTACAAGCGCACGACTCCCACGGTCAAGGCAACGTTCCCACCTTCAGCGCCCCATTAGTACGTCTATTGACCTCTATTGTGACGGCCGGAACAGGCACCGGAACGCCTCGGTCTCAGCAGGGAAGCAAAAGGAGCAAAAATGAAACATGGAGCCATCATTAGAATGATGTCTGGCATGTTCCCAAGCTGCTCCGGAGCTAATCAAATTCCGACGCGATTTAGTGGACACCTATATTCACGCCTCGCGCAGAACAGTACCCGTGGGAACCTAGGATGGTCATTTTCCTTACATGTCTAGAGTAATAGACACAAAGAGTCAATAGAGCGCAAATCATTACATATTATTGATTGATTGCATCAACATCATTAGTGATTGTTACCAAGGCAATTAGAGTGCATTAGGACGCTTCTACAAGCTTCTGATCAAACTATAATAGCCTATAGTTTAACACTTACTTGTCTATAGCCGCGAGTGCCATTCAAGCAACTCGGATCGAATTCCTCACATCACCCTCCGGGAATACCGACGAAAACGTGGTGTGGTGACAGTACACATCTATGTAACCGAACAATATGTTCGTGAAGGCACCGGTCTCTACTACCACGGCGCCCCAATCAAAGCGAAAATGACTTGCGTTTTATTGTGAGTTGACCCTTATTTCATTCGTGACATCCGTTACTCACTCTGCCTAGCAATATTTACATGTAGTTTTACATTTTGTTGTACATACTTGTTACTAGTAACGTAGATATCACCTTGCACATACGCGAAACGGCCAGCAAACAGGAGGACGTCAGTCGTCCATGAAACGTGGCATCCTCCCCGCCCCGCTCTCAAGTCGCCAACTCAACGTTCTTGCACAGCCTACCCGCTACGAATAACCCCAAGGGCGAGGAAAATTGGGAAGGAGACTCAGTAAGTAACCCGTCGCACGCATTAACGAAAACTGACGCACATTCAAGCGCGACTCACACGCAAACCCGGCCCCAAAGGTTAATCGACCAATACGAATGAACCAGCAAGCCACCCGAGCTCTCGTGTACCCATGACCGGCGAACAACAGCACGCCTCGTCTACCACAACTCCCGCATCTGAAGGACATGTCAGTGTAGTCATCTCCGTGCTTGCTTCAAAGAAGGGCCATCTACTCTACATCCATTAGATCGCCAACCTCACCGCCCTAAATGTTCCTGTGTCGTCCAGCGTCAAACGGCAAAGTTGGAGGCGCAATAGTGAGGGAGCCCTACTGCTTCCCCCACCGCATCCAGCAGCCACGCTGTGGCAACGAAACCAACATACAATGAAAGGCAAGCACAAGAGTGGATGACTTCTCCACTTACTGTGCAGGAAGGGCGGACAACGCCAGTGGGTGTCTGCGGCTGCGGCCTGTCAAAGACGATGGATGAGTTGGTTGGTTAGCGAGGCAACACAAAGGTTGGATACTACAAGGGCAATGGGAATGGGCCAAGTAACAAGAGCGGACATCATTATGGAAATGCCAAACAACGACGATGGAGCAACTTACGTCCATCCCACTTCCAAGTAATCAAGACCTGCACCGGCTTCTGTATTGCAAATGCTGCAATCTCCCTCTACGTGCCGCGAGCTTGTAAAATCAGCATCATTCCTTCGAGGCAACTTGGTGACACTCGCTCTGACGGTGTTGTATCCCCGGCCGTAGAAGCCGAGCACCCACACATCATCGGAAGCGGACCAGTGGACTTGAGGAAGTTGCTCATTATCAAGGATGCCCAGCAGACCAGCTGGTCACACAAAGACAGCGAGAGAAGACTGGATGACATGTGGTTAATACGGATCCGCTAGATTGGGGGCTATCTAGGTCCGCCTTGTCGTTTCAATCCTTCGAGTCCATTTACATTTCTTCTATGTAAAGATAACATTCAGTGTTCACCACAATAGTGAGGTCCCAATTTCTCTCGTTTTTGCGGCATCAATGAGCCCCGATTCAAGGGTAAGTCTGGTGCCTGCAGCCATGACATACCCAACCAACCCCTTACCTTGTTGTTGGGCGCTTAAGCAGGGTGAAATCACCCTGCTTAAGCACTGGGAACCCAATCCGAAGCGTGTGACATGACATAAGCATACCATAATAGGCAAATACGACAAAAGATTAGTTGTAACAAAGCTCGCCAGTCTATGGCTCCAGTCGACTCAGATGGTCTCAAGACAGTGTCCAAGCAAAAGATGTCTCAACACTGTATCGGTTTCCGTCGAGTACGACACCACATCTGCTCCAGTGGTGTCCACTGGATGGCACGGACGTCGGAACAGTTTATGGAAAGACGAGTGTATACAAATACAACATGTCTTCGTCAACTCTGAGAGATACACAACCTCGTGATGCCAATGATAAAGCTAGATACAAGGAAGTATTTCGCTATTCGGCACCTTTGGTGAATGGTCAGTTATTTAGCCTGTATATATACTCTATGTCTGCATCTATCAACCACGCTAAAGTTTCTCCACATAGAGTACTATCTGACATTGACGTACGGAGGCTGTCCGTAGCTATACCGGACTAACCTTACTGTGGTTGCTAGCAATATCATATGGATCTACATTCGGGAGCCTGTTCCCTACTTGCCACATTCAATCAACTCCAAAACACTACATATACTATGAGTCACTTTCGAATAGTTACAAATGCACCCATCAATAGAGCTCGCTGTTGAAGTGATGTGCACACTTGTTGTACAAATGTATAACAAAATTGAGCTATACTAAGCGCCCGGTTCCCATGCATTGGGGACCACCCATAGACACTGCCAACACCCATTGGGACGACCCAGGTCATCATGGGATGACTGGTGTTGACAGCATTGCTAAAAGTGCGCAAGCACTGTTTAGCAATCTGTACATATATTACAAGCGCACGACTCCCACGGTCAATGCAACGTTCCCACCTTCAGCGCCCCATTAGTACGTCTATTGACCTCTATTGTGACGGCCGGAACAGGCACCGGAACGCCTCGGTCTCAGCAGGGAAGCAAAAGCAGCAAAAATAAAACATGGAGCCATCATTAGAATGATGTCTGGCATGTTCCCAAGCTGCTCCGGAGCTAATCAAATTCGGATGCGATTTAGTGGACACCTATATTCACGCCTCGCGCAGAACAGTACCTGTGGGAACCTGGGATGGTCATTTTCCATACATGTCTAGAGTAATAGACACAAAGAGTCAATAGAGCGTAAATCATTACATATTATTGATTGATTGCATCAACACATCATTAGTGATTGTTACCAAGGCAATTAGAGTGCATTAGTCAGATCGTCCAGTTCATGCAGGTATCCACTTCTGAGGCGGTTCCACTGCCTTACTCCCGCCACTGATATGTTCCTCAAGCCCAGCTTGGGTTTCAGTACTTCTCCTGCCTCCTCCACGTCTTCCTCTGACTCGTCCTCTCCCGGATACGGCTCTGCTCGCATTGTAAGCATTGGCTTACCACCTACTCTCCTAGCCCCTTTTCCCCTGTTCACTCTCGTGCATAATGTGACTTGCCATATATATAGCTGCGACCCTGCACATACATACTCACTTCCTGCTTGTCTCACTACTTATACGTTCACCCTCGCAATCCCACCGCTTTTGTCCATTCATATCGTCCTCTGAGTGTTCTTCCCTTCGGGGTTGTTCCACGCATATTCTGTCCTAGCTTGTCCTGGTAGTTTAGACACTGCCTCGGGCATCGCAACATGACTACCTCTCCTGTCTTCCAGTAAATCTCCAGGTTGTGCTTCTTCAGCCAGGTTAACCCTAAGATTACATTGATGTTTCCTAGGCTGGTCACGTAGAACACCATGACTTCCAGGTGTCCTCTGAACAGCATTTGTATCTCTACCTTCTCTGTCACTTTCCCTGTGTTGTTGGATGTGCCATCCGCATTCCTGATGACTGCCAGGTTTGCTAGTTTTTTTGTTTTTATGTTGTTTTTCTTGACGAACCCCTGGTCTATGAATGAATCCGATGCTCCACAGTCTAGCATTGATTCCAGGTTCAGTGGTGCCAGGGTATTGTGCATTCTAAGGGAAATGGAGATGGGCACATAGTGTAAGGGGACACTCCTATTTTCTCTCCTTTCCTTCATCCCATGGACTCTTACCTACATTCCCTTTGTTCCCCTTTGTTCCCTTTTTTTCCCTTTTGTTCCCTTTCCTTCCCATTTCCTTTCCGCCCACCCCTTACGCATCCGAGCCATGTCCAATGACTCCGGAGTCTTCCCACACTTTGGACACTTTGGACTTGCTTGGACTTGTCTATACACTTTGGGGCTCATCTGGGTTACCTCTGTCCTCCTTCCCCGCTTCATTACTCTTCGCCCTTACTTCCCCAGGTCGCTGGCACGACTCCTGTACATTCCCCTTCCACTTCATTATCACATGTTTCCTCGTACCTTGTGATATTTGTTCGTACCTGTGGCTGGTGTACTGTACAGTTACCCTTCATTCCTCCCACGCTACTACAGTATATACTTCGCTTCCTAGCGTGGAGAATCCTTATCCTGTTCTCTTTGGATTCTCCCTCTGCTAGGTGAGCAGTTCTCTCATGTATTGTAGTTAGTCTTATTCATTACCTTTGGATTCTCCCTCTGCTAGGCTTGCGCTGTGCGGCCATCTTGAGGTTGCCCTTACAGCAGCGGCAAGGCACTGACTGAGACTATTAGTAAGATGGCCCGGGTGATGTAAGTAGAGTATCGTAAGTGGACATGCTTGTATAATACATCACGTGCCTGATAAGATAAGGAAAGATCGTTGTATGAAAAGAAAGGAAAACGTCAGACTATAACAGAAGTACGACCATACTTACAATTGAACAATATTGCATGACAGCTATGAAGGCGCATACCATGCCAAATCGGTATATATACATTGAACAACAGCTAGAAAGGCGCAGGCAGCGTGACGAGGATCTATATACTGTACAGTAGCGAATGTATAAAGTTTTTTTGGACAGAAACGAACTGAGAACCTCAACACGTCTGCGGACGAAGCGGAGTAGTGTGACACGCTTCCAGATGGCACAGATGAGACTGAAAGACCTAAACTGATGCGGGCAGCACCGCCGAACGCTCAAACTAGACCGTAGGAGCTGAATAGCACGTGCGTAGCCAAACAGACACAAGTAATCTGCCATTTGTTCCAAATATGGGTCGGTTCCAACACAGGGGACCTAGCTTTTCAAGCAAGGTAACTGTGTGACCTGGTTCTGTGTGACTACCCCTTTGGCACATCCACTGAGAAAATATTTGTAGCAAGCTTCGTGAGTCCATTGAAAATAAAAGATGTCTACTAGGCTCATTGTAGAGTGCTATTCAATGAGTACAATGACTTTGATGGCAAATTATTCATCAATGAGATGTCAGTGTGCTCAATTGTATTTACTGACCCCTTTCTCCTGAAACCAGTTGCATGTAAGTGATTATTGCTGTGGATAATCAACTGGGGCCCTGACATTTAGGCTAGCAGATATATGATATTTGGCATACCTTACAATAGCATGCCTATATGGGCCTACCGATGAACCGGGCGGAAGCAAACCAGTGATTGCGGTTCATGGAATTGCGATGGAAAGCGAGAGATGAAGATTTCCAAAAGGGGTCGGCGGGGGAAAGAGATCGACCAATGGGAGGACGATGGAATGTGGTAGAATGATGGGCGTGTCTAGAAGGATGACGTCAGAGGGAAGGAAATAGTATGGCAAAGAATAATCCGCGTTTTTGTGCAGCTGGACCACCATGAGCAACGTCGACGATTTCTTTTCGGCAGTGAATCAACCGTCCGCGAACCAGCAGCGCGGCGGAGACAATGTTCGCACGTTCGCAGACGCCATCAACCACCGATTCAACAACCCCGCCCCATCGTCCGCATCGCTTCCTCCCTCCCTCCTTACCGCCCGACTCCTGCCTTCCTCGTCGTCCGCCACATCCCCCATGCCCCCGTCCTCGTCGCCACACACAGCCCCCTCGGCGCATACATTTACCCCAGTGAGTCCCTCATCCCTTTCTCAGTGGCTCGACAATCCCACCACCCTCGTCGTCGACATCCGTCCCCATGCTGCATACGCAAATGCCAGGTTGCCACGAGCCTTGTCGCTGTCGGTCCCGTCCACCCTGCTCAAGCGCCCCATGTTCTCCCTCGACAAGCTCGCGGCCATGCTGCCTGCATCGACCGCCAGATCCCGCTTCACTCGCTGGCACACCGCTGCCCGTATCATCGTCTACGACACAGATTCCGCCGCCATCCCAGACCATTCAAACATCCACGGCTTGCTCAGGAAATTCCGCAACGACCCCGTGCATTTCACTGGTGAACTCGCATGGGTCCAGGGCGGGTTTCAGGCAGTATGGCGCGAACAGCCTCACCTAATCGATAACAACCCGCCTCCGCCAGAAACCGACGCCGAAGAGGACGATCAGCAGCAGCCACTGTTACGCGCCAGACTCCCAGCTTCCGCCTTCTCTGCGGCATCGACAACAGCCGCAATGTCGCCCCAGCGTCCTCAGCCTCGATCGACTCTCTCTGCTCGTCTTCGGGCCTCGGGTATTCCATCTCTGTCTCTGTCGCAACCACAGCCAGCTCGGGCACACCCTAATTCTTCGCTCTCCCTTTCATTCCCCTTCAACAACCCTACGCCGCAGCCGTCAGCTACGATCTCAAATCCACCGACAACCCTTCCAGCGCAGCCGGCGTATAACCCCTTCTTTGACACCATTCGTCAGAACGTTGAACTATCGCACGGAATCACAGAGCGCATTCCTCTTCGTCTACCACGTCGCATCCGCCAACGCATCCATGAGCTGCCTTTTCGGTGGCTCCAAGATATTGCTCGCAAGGCAGAAGCCCGCACGCCACCAGGACTCTCCGCGAGATCTGCTCGTACAGTCACTGACGTCTTCCCATCCAGTGGCTCGGACTCGGACGTCGAATTTCCTTCGCCCCGTCTACCTCTACTCTCTCCAGCAGCAGATCCCGACCCTGCAGATGTAGATGAAGGCACAGAAGCCCTCGCGATGCAATTTTATCGCATCGAACTAGCTGAACAGCGTCGCTTAATGGGAGTGATGGAACATCATTCCAAGGAAAGCGAAACGACTGTCGGCGAACACGCGGACAAAGGAAAACGCTCGGAAATCCACCACGAAGTCGAAGTCGACGAAAACCTCAGAGAACGAGCTGTAACTCTCGGCCATGATTCTCTCTCCTCGATTCATGAACCTAAACTAGACGGAGATTTTCCGTTCAGTATCACCGCAGGCGTCGAAAAGGGCGCGAAGAATAGGTACGTACCACTTCCTTGTTTTCTTTTGCCACGCGGTCCATCTTCCCCCACATTCCATCGTTCTCCTTCTCTCGAATAGACATTTGTTCCATCCCCTTCTATCTTCTCACACCTTGTTATCTCTCGCTCATCACCACCCCAGATATCGCCACATATGGCCTTTCGAACACGCTCGCGTTCGCTTGCACCAACGATACCGCCGCAAGCGGGCCATTTCTTCTCCCCCGTACGTCGGCACTCCAGGCGGAAGATACCCTCCTTTCTTCCAATCCACCAGTGGCCTTTCTCAGGATGGACCTCCCGTTTCTCTTCCTCTTCACACCACGAATAATCTCCTCATCGCACCCCGCCCCCTGCATCCGCCAAGCGGTAATAACGCCAGCAACACATTAGCCGGCGCAGTCTCCAGCGTAATACCGCCGCGTTCCCCTCGCCCCCCTTCACAAATCGCCTCGTTCGTCTCATCCCTCCATTTCCCTTCCTCTTCGAACTCCACGCTTCCACAAACCCCTTACGCATACGGTGGTTTCACAGGTTTCCCTTCACAATTTTCTTTCCCCATCAACAATATTACCCCAGGCATCCCATTCACCCCAAATATTCCTGTCGTCTCTCCCGCTCCCTCATCAGACGCAGACGCCGAATCCGAGTACGACGACTATGTCAATGCCTCGTACGTCCAGCCTCTCGGCACTACCAAGCAATACATAGCAACGCAAGGCCCGCTTCCTGCAACGTACAAGGACTTCTGGACGTAAGTTCCATATTTCCCCGGTTGTCGATGTGTTCAATGACCCCCGCCTACAGGCTTGTATGGGAGCAAAATGTGCACGTTATAGTCATGCTTACGAGGCGCATCGAGGGCGGGATGATAAAGTGTGGGGCGTATTGGGCAGAGGAGCGCTTTGGTCCATTGCGACTAAAGCTAATATCCGAATCGGGGAAAGAAGGAGGTGAAGTAGACCCTTCTTCTACGCCAAGCAATCCTTTCGATGCAGCGGCTGCCTCCGTTGCAGGACCTTCGTCCTCTCCCATAGGCACGAATCGTCCAAAGTCTCCCAAACAGTCCACCATTCGCAGAGAATTCGAGCTACGACACACCAAATATCCGCGTGCTGGCACTCGGCGCATCATCCAGCTGCAATTTCTGGAATGGCCTGACATGAATGTGCCGGACGACCCCCGAGACGTCCTGAGTTTGATCTGGGAAGTTGAGAACGCAGTGGAAGAGACGAAGCGTGATCGACTCCAACGCGAAGAAGAGCTCCTCGAGAAGAAGCGACACGAAAAGAAGGCCACTCGTGCGGAAGTCATCGCTAAGTTGAAGAGTGGAGGCGGAGCTTCGAAGTCCATTAGCAGCGACCAGCAGAGTCTAGGAACCCTATCTTCGTCTTCGTCTGACGACGATGTGGACGAATGGACCGGGATAGTCAAGCATGCTAAGGGAGAACGCGTCCCGGTGCTACTGCACTGCTCCGCTGGCGTTGGTCGCACGGGTGGGTTTATCGCTGTGGACGCGATTCTCGACGGGATTCGGCGGGAGATGCGAAAGCGGGTCTATGGATCATTGAGTAGTGGGGTTATTGGAAATGTGATGGGTACTAGTAGCGGGGATGCCAGTGCGAGTGCTTTGAGCGGTAGTGCGAGCGGGAGTAGGAGGACCCGTGGAACACCCGAATCAGAAAGCGCTGGCGGGGAGCGAGGGGCTAGCACAGGTGCGAGCGCTGGAGGAAGCGGGAGTAGGAGTGGCAGAAGTGGTAGCGGAAGCGGTAACGTTGCGGACGGAAGTGCCGGATATGAGGATAAGATGGATGTTGACGGAAGTCCTAGCGAGGCCACTGGAATCCACAACAATAGCAGCGAGGCGATTGTTGATGTCGACGCATCTGGGATGAAGATGGGTGGGACAGTTCCCATAACCATGACTGCTGGAGACGACGACGAAATTTCTGGAGAAACCAGTTACGGCCACGATGCTCCGGGCGCCAGGGAACTGAAGAAGGCGAAGAAGGTCCGGGGGAAGGGCAATCTAGTCGAAGCTGGTAGAGGGTTGGTGGTGCATGTTCCGTACGTTGTTGGAGGAGACAGAGATTTACTGAAGACGCCCATGCAGATGTCCATGGAGGTGGACGAGGATGACGTTGACGACGACGATTTGATGGTGGGTATGTCCGGACATGATCGATCTTCCTCGCATGATCCCTCCCGTGGAGAAGAGCAAAAAGCCAGTACGAGAAAGTGGGCAGAGACCGTATTGGACGAGACCAGTGCCGCTATGGACGCCGGCGATGCAATGGTCCTGGATGACGGCTCGAACTCGTTATCGCAAAGCGCCTCGCCGCCAAATATCGCCGCCGCCGACGTAAGGTTGCTTAAGGTTGGAGGTGAAAGTCCTGAAGGGGCCGTAGCTAGAAGTTTCGGTGCTGGCGTCTTCACTTCTGGATCGTCAAGTTCAGAGGACTCGTTCGGATTCGGCCATCGAGGACATCGTCATCAGAGCAGTTCTCGCAGCCATCGTTACGGATCGGAGGTGGGCAGTGGCACCTCAACGTCACTTGCTACCTCTGTTAGTACTGGTTCTGGCCCCGCGTCAGCAGGAACTGGATCTTTGCAGCATTCGTCCTCCCCTGGAAAAGACCATGGCGCCGACAAGAGGAGCACTAGAATTGGCGGAAGCAGCAGTCCAGGCAGCGGCGAACTTGCAGCGAGCAAGTTGGCACCGTCTGCATCACCAAGTTCACCGGGGAGCGATCGTGAGGCATTTTTTCTTTTCTCATTCAATTCGCACTGACCGATCGTTTCTTTAATCGTGACCACACACATTTAGAATTCGCAGGTGTAGGGGGGCGTGTTGCTGATACCACCGATCCGATTCCGAAGAAGGAGATTGCGAACACGGCATCCGGAGCGAACACGGCGAAGTTGATGGGCCAGGCCTCGAACTCACATACGATGGGTGCTATTGGTGGAGCTTGGGCGAGTGGTGTGAAACCAGCAGGCAACAGTGCGGCGGGGATTGGACCTTCTCCGCTTGGGGCGCCTGCCGCCATCGCTGTTGCAATCCCCCACAGTAGCAAAGGCAAAGGTACCCTCGAAGGCGAGAGCGGCAGGAACGTTCCTGGCAGCAGGATTAGAGGAGGCCTTTTAGCTGCGGATGGGCCAAAATCAGTTCCATGGCCTAGCGAGGAAAGTCGGTCAGCGCCAGCGATGACCCTGCCACCCAAGTTCGGACATCCTATCCGTAGTGGTGGGATTGATGCGGGCTTCTCTGGTGGTAACCCGGCATTGATGACAGTCCGTGGTGTACGCGCGACGTCAGTTCTATCGTCAGAGGAAGAACGACCACCTTCTCGTTCCCTATCTCTATCCCCATCTGCCTCAGGGACGAGCGATGCGCAATACGGGAGCGTCGCGAGCAGGCTGGGGAGAGTCTTGGATGTGGATGGCTCGAGTGTATACAGCATGTACGGAGGAATGGGTGCGAGTGTGGCTAGCGGGGACAACGTGTGGGTGGGTGATGAACGGAGGGGTAGGATTGGTGAAAGAGGTGCAGATATGAAGGCCATTCAGCCTTTTAGGCTGAAGGATGACAGCGTTTCGGATTCGCGTCCCGAGTCGACTTCTCCGCCTGGATCTCGTTCAAGATCGACACCTCCGTCATTGAGTGCAAGCGCTGGGAAGGCATCCGCGCGTGCGACTACGGTGGACTACAAAGAGCCACGCCCGCTGCATGGCAAGTTTTCGCCCGCGGCGTTGAGCTCGTTCGAGGATCCTATCTGCGAAGTTGTGCAAGATATGAGGGAGCAGAGGATGAGTCTGTGTCAGAGTTTGAGACAGTATGTGTTCGTGCACGCCGCAATCATTGAAGGCGCGTTGATGATAGTGGATGAGGAGAGGGAGCGGGCGAAAGGAATTATGGCTGAACGAAGCAGCAGGAGTGGCAGCGGAAGCGGCACAGGCAGTGGTAGTATCAGCCCGAATGAGGAAAGTGGAAACGGCAAGGCGATGAGCGTACTCCCTCCTGTCCCGGTGACACCAGTGCGACAAACGACGGCCCATCTCCCGAGCATGATATCTTCGCCATCGACAGGGAAGCGCGGTGCCAGCCCCACGGAGTTGCTCAAGGAAGATAAGAAAGGCGGAATATCGTTGTCAAAGCGGCCCAGCATCAAGCGCAAGCAGACAGGCTCCGATGGGAATACGAGGTGAGTACGTCCATAGCTTGATCCAAGATATTGATAGAATGCCCTACTTAGTTGAACGCAACAGAAATAGCTAGCGAGAAGACGTCAAGTCGAAAACACCAGAAAAGTCAATCAATAGACATGGAGTGCCGGCGGAAACGACGAGTCGCTGCCTCCATCGCCTCGTATGTGATCCCTTGGTTAGAACCTTCTTCCGTTTCCCCTATTTTTGGATGCTTGATATAAACCCACTTAAATCGCATATTTCAATTAGCTGTACCACTTAATTTTTCTGTTCTGTCCTATTCATTTGGGCCATTGGTCGTCACTGTTGTTTTCTAACCCGGGACACTTGTTTTTTTGCCTTGTCATACCTGCCTGTATCATTCCCCGCAACATGCATTTTCTATGTCTGTAGACCATGTAAAATCATCATGTACTTGTTGTTCTTCCTCTCCGTCTCTCTCTCTGCTGCATGTTACATTTCCCCCCTCGTACACCCCTCTCTCGCCACGTGTTGTCATCATAAGTGATTGCTAACAACCCAAGTCTTGTAGAGCACCATCGCACTAGACCGTGCCCGGTCACATATGTGAGCACCTCACCACCTACCTACTTTAGTTGATTTGTGTCTATAGAAATTCATGGGAAAGTTCAAGGTACGTCGTGGATTCACATATTGTCCGGACTCTGCGTGTGTATTCGGCGCCTGTTGTTGTTTTTGGTCCTGTGTTCTGCGCGATCCTTGCCTGATAAGATGTGTTCATGCTCCGGATTGTCATTCATCTTACTCTCCATTGAAAAGCCTCGCGTCTGCGATAAGTATAAGGTTTGCAACTTGTTTTATGTCACCAGTCTGATTTCTGAGAAACCCTGGTGCTCGGTGCTTCTTTACCTTTTTTGCACACGCACACTCTGGTATGCATCAGCTGCGACCCATGCAGTACTCCCGCGTATTTCCCGCACCCTCTCGTTAACTTGCTAGCCTTCTTCAGCCAATGACCACCTGGCGAAGTGAGATCATGGGCGAGGCACATGGGAAAATGCTGTTGCAGGATTCCCACGTTTATTCGACAAATGTTGCCTCAGGGTTGTCTTCATATTCTCTCCTCCAACTCGAATTCTGGCTGCACAAGTCCCATTGAGCATCGTGAGCATCGTGGTCGTTGCTGATGGTGCGTTGTTACCTTCTCTCCATGGTATTCACTGAACTCAGTATTGACAGGTCTTCGTCAATAACAAGAAGTTTGCCTGGTAACAATTCTTCCGAGGTTTGTAGTCTCTGCGGAGTGCTTACTCCTTCGTTTCCTCCATGAAGCGAATCCTGCATTAAAGGCCACCGGTCTTCATCATGCACCCATCCAGATCGCCCATTATTTGAGGTCAAGAAGAAGGGCAGGCCCGTTTCCCAGTGCGAGAAATGCCGTGAGCTTCGCCAGTCTCGCCGGGTTCACTCCAAGTGCACCTGCAACGACAAGGCTACTCCGTCACGAGCGCCTGCCCAAGCCTCTTCATCAGGAACCAAATGTATGTCTAAACCATAACCAGATCGATCCCCCAGCTGATCAGATGTGAATAGCAAAGCCTCGTTTTGTTCCTATTGAACCAGCTCTTCCCAATGGACTGAAAGATATCTTTCAAGCGTCGAGCGCAATACCCCCCTCCGATATACGCCAGAAAGGTACACAAAAGCTCCATGACTGGGAAGGTGCTTCGCTGACTCAGAATGAACAGTCGAGGATCTCCTAAACCCCTGTAAATGCTCGGCGAAGAGTACTCGTGGGTGCCAATGCGGAAGGGAACGGACGCACGATACTACTGACACTACTGAACCCCTCGAACCCAACCTCCTCACGCTTGCTCGCGTCGCTGCTATGCGTAGACCCGGCGATACTGCGGATGGCGGTTCATCGTCAACATCAGGGAAGCGTCAAGGGATACCCAAACGGATTGCGTCTCGGCCATCTACGCCGCCAGCTTTAGGCCACAAACGAGTCAAGAACGTCGTGTCTGATATACAACCCAGACTTGAACTTCCTCCTATCTTCTCGCCGCTCCCTTCGACCCCCTTCCCAACTTCTCTACCTTCGTTCCCTACCATGCCTCCACTGAGTGCGGTAGCCTCATTGGCTGGCTCTGGCTGCACGTGTGGCCTAACTTGTGCCTGCCCCGACTGTGAAGAACACCCTGGCCCGCAAGCTTCCGGTGATTGTTGTGGCAAAAGCTGCAACCACTGCGTCGACCCCACTCTGATTGCTCTCCCCGGCAGCAGCAGTCCTTCCGGCAAGAGCATCATTGATCAATTCTTCGCCCGTGCAGCATCATTACCTCAACCTCCGTCTAGTCGCAGGTTCGGAAATAGTGCCATGCTGGACACCATGAATACTACCGTATATCCATCAACGGCTCATGGGGCTGACGAACGTGGTGTCGCTTTTGGCTTAGTCAATCTTCCCAAGCTCGAGTGTTGCGGAGGTAATTGTGGGTGCCCTAACGGCCTATGCGGCTGTGGCCAAGCCTGCAACGGAAGCTGTAGGGAACATCAGAGTAGCCTAGCTGCTGACAATACGCAACCCATACCTCGGGACGAGGTTGCTTCTTCCAACGCTCCGGCGAAGACTCCCGAACCAGCCAAGCCCATACGTAGCTGCTGCGCCGGCCGCTGAGACTCTTTACACATGTGTCGTCCTACTTTTCCCAATGATTGTACAGTAGATAATTTTGACTGGAATACCGGCTGCTATCGACGGTTTTCACTATGTCTCTCATTATACTCATAGGATGTACATTTGACTATTTGTAATAACAATCATTTGCATTTCTCGCGCACAGGTTGGTATTCGTGCAATCATCACCCCAAAATCCGCCATCAAACCTGATGAAATGTAGCCTACGTTATAAAGGCTTTCCGCCTGGCCTTTACGATGTCGAGCATGACGCCAAGGGCTATCAGACCGAAGGAAGATGGACCAAAGGCAAAATGATCATCGTCTAGCGCTTCTTGGGAGACGATGAATGCTGCGTGCGCTCTGGTGAACGTCTGGCTATGCCATTCTTGATCGTAGAAGAAACCGTCATGATCGTCGAAGTTTTCATGGAATGTCCAGTCCTCGTAATCTTCTTCATCGGAATCGTCTTCAGCCACGGTGTTTCCGTCAGTAGGGCGCGGGGGTGGTGGCCCTCGGAGCTCACGACGGATAGCTGTGGTAAGGTCTTGCGTCTTCGAGATGAAATCATTTGAGTCACTTTCTATTGCTATTCGCAGCTCGACTTACTTGTAGATTCATAGCTGCCACAGCCTCGCGTCGTCGGCGATGATCCGCCCATTTAGCCTGAATCGTTCCACTGACCAGCTCGGCTTCTGAAAGGCTATCGGAAGGCCGTTTAGACGTACAATGGGCCTTGGCGATTGTATGAAGCTGCGTTGAGTATTCCTCCAGAATGTCTTGCATTTCACCGATAACGTCCTCGTTCGGAAGGACATCTATAGGTTGTAAACCGAGCCCCACAAGACTCAAACCCCTGATGGCATTCACAATTCTTTCACCGTCTGTAACATGCATCTTATCCTTATTAGGATGGTACTGTTCCTTTGGTACGTTCCTGTATAGCCGGCCTAGCAACTTGGAGCTAAGGTAGTAATTTCTGGCCTCGGGATTGACACCCTCTCCAGAGAGAAAGTCGGGCTTGAGACCATCAGGAGGTCGAGGCAGTGATTTTAAATCAACCGGAGTCCCAGTCTTCGGAAAGTCTACGGCGTGGGATGCTTTCTCCGCCAGAAGGAGACATTTTTCGCAGTCGATGCCGTCAATATCAGCAATGCGAAGGTGAAGAATGGATATTTGGCCCAACACATCCGCCTTGATCTGTGGTCATCCCGTCAATAATTATCTCAACTCAAGATCACTTTTAACACTCACGAAATCGATAATGAAATCAGCGACATCGCTTACTGTACATGGGTGGTCAGTTTCTTTCTTGTCCAATCCAATATAAGCCCCGGCCGTGGCAGTCCGCCCACTTGGGGGGTGTAGGTTCGGCTGCGAGATGGGTTCATCAAGATACTGTGTTGCCGACACAAGGATTGACCTACGTCTACTATCAAATTATAAATGTCACCATCAAGGTCGCCCCCTCCAAGCATAGATGGGAGGCTTCGGTTGCCTCTGATTACGTCTGCGGTCAATAACCATCACGATAGGTTGTGACTAGACCACATACTTGCATGAGAAGACGACGACATTCCTCAGATGTGCTAATCGTGATCGCCTTACTGCCGTCACCATTTGTAGATCACCAGGGTGGATCTGGGGGCTCCTGGTAATGAGAACATTCCCAACGATTGGCAGGTCCTCTATGCCGCGACGCTCATCGTAAATGGTAGCGTAGATCTCCCCTTCCTCCAAGCAATCCCATTCATCAGACACTCCTATGAGGGTGTACGACCCCGGCACGAGAATGTGAGCTCGATGCTTGATATCCCGAAGAAGATGAACGATAGCATAATGAAGGCAAGTTATGATGAGCTGATGGTTGAGGCCGTGGTCATGATGGATATCCAGATTGAGGATATTGTAGATATTGCTGAAAAGAGAGGGTAATTTGAAGGACGCTCCCAAACCATGTTGATTGAAAAGGGCGGATGCGAAGGAGAGGGAATCCTTGATAGATTGAACTTCTTCAACGGCCGTCTGCTGTAGCTCGAAGATATAATCCACATCAACTTTGTGGTGCTCCAATAAGGCGATCATGGCTCTATTCAGATAAACGGCTATCGGACGCGCGGATGTCGTTGATATATCCAAAGAACGCATCGAACCCTCGAACTTAATTTGCGAAGGGCGCAGGCAAACAACTCTACCAGTCAGCCTGGGGTCTTGTACGAGAATCCCCTTGGCCCCACCGAGTCGAAATTGGAGGGCAGAGGGAATATTTCGCAGTTTTGACGAACGCCGTCTGCCCTTCTGCGACTCCCTCCAAGCGGCGCGACAGAGCGCAGGAGATATGGTGCCGCAACCATCCGTAAACAAAGAGTCAGTCGCCGACTTACGATCGGGAATGCGTTGAATTTCTTCAGGCTCCAGAACAACCGATGGATCGGAGGAAGAGAACGCCTGGGCCCAGCGAGCACCCAGAAGTGCAGGACGATGCAGAATATGTGAGAAGTCACCCTTAATAATAAGGCTCTAAGTTCACATGTTATAGCAATGAATATTCTACTACTCACCAGTTCCTCTCTGATCTCCTGGGCATCCATGGGCGCTCCTTGAAACTCGAATTTACGGACGAACGAAAATCCGTATTCTTTGAGCCCACTCATAGAGTAACCTAGGAATTCATAGTGTTGGCCAGCGACCTCGATTCCCTCTACTAGGAATGGTTTGTAATGAAGCTCTAGCAGATCATCGACTAGCGAAGGCACAGATTAGAAGAGCTGGACGGAAGATAGCATTCTTCACGTACTCAATAGACTGGGATCTCGCCTGGGCTTCGCACGAATCTCATCCTGAAAAGACACTCGTAGAAAGCACTCGTGGTTTCCAAACCGGCGAAGCACGCTATTCGATTGATCGGGTAGAGGGCCTTCAAGGACCTTGCTAGTGGGAGTGATGATAACGTGGTAGCATTGATAGATTCCTGCAGACACAGGAGTGACCGACAAGCGTCCACGAGGTTGGTATTGTCTGGCAATGTACGCCTCGGTCTCTGCCGCTAATCTTTGGGCAAGTGTTTCTTTTACTGCTTCTTGGTCTCCGGCAACTTGCTTCTTTTTTCCCCGTTGCCGTCGGTTTCTGCGAGGGCGACGCGCAATGGGTACCATTTCTATTCCGGGGTTCCCTAAAGACATGACGAAGGAATTAAAAATTGGACCAGCGTCGGTATTGTGCTCGCCATTCAGCACCAGGATCCCATCCCCCAAACCTTCAATAACTTCCGTTGGGTCTAAGGCCCCATTGTAGATCGCCTTTTCTATTTCGAAAGCGAGGGGGAATGAGATCTGGCCGAGTAATGTGTTAAGGGCCGTCCTTTTCTGCCTTTCATAGAGATTGCGGGGTTCAATCGGGATGTATCGAGGGATGGGCCTAGTTATATGAAGCATGACACATCGACCTTTAAACGTTTGCAATTCGTAATTAGACCGAAATAATAGATGGATGGCTCTAGCGACCGGCGGCATTTCTTGGAGCCCATTCACGGAGGAGAGTCGTTGCGGCCGCTCCTCTTCCGACAATGCTTGACGACTGAAGATGGGAGGGTTTTCCGCTTCAATGAACACACCTAGAGTCCCTGGGGGATTGGCCAACGCAGCGACGGACGAAGCGTTGTAGTGCACAATGCATGTAAACCCAGGATGGCGGACTGTCAACTGCAGTTGACGTGTATCAAAATCACATATGACCTGAGATACACGCCCTTGCATATCGACCTCTGGGGAAAACACGCCATCTCTGCAAAATCGACCGAACGAGAAGGCGGATAAGGTGATCGGGGCAGAATTATCGCGGGTCAGCTGCCTTTGCCGCTGTAACTGAATGGGATCTTCCCATTCAGAGGTCGCTACCTTGATGATGAGCGGTTGATTAGGTGTTCTTGTGCTCTTGCAGAAATGGATTTGCCTCCCCTGGAGGGAAAGTGGGAGGCGATGCATCGTAGCCAAAAAATGCTCGCCGATGTCTGCACTGGGAAGCGTCAACAGCCCTATGCCTCGGTGAATGTTGCTCCTTGGCTGTCGAAATAACTCGACATGGAAATTGGTCTTCGTCTCGAGGGGGAATGGTGGACGGTGGATGATGTTGGCCAGTGCGAGTTTGAGATCGTCTTCTTTCACTTTGAAAGCGACATTTCTCATGAATATCTGCATGACGAGAGTAGGCTGTAGAGCTTGGGCTGCGGTGCCCACCCTCAAAAGAGAGATAGAGATAGAAGCTCTTCTGTGGGCGCCGATCACTATTACCCCTGAGTCATGTGACTTTCTCCCGATATTCTGAGAGAATGTTCAAAGAGCAGTAAACGACGTCCCCAAAGAAGCCTATACGGATTCAACGATCGAAGTTGCGCCCAGTCGGTGCGGTTGTGAGGAGGATGCCAGTACGCGACTTCGGCCTTGGGCGATGGAGAACGCATCGACCTATTCCCCATGTTGCGCTCTGTTCCGTTTCTGATATGCTGCTCGTCCTGTGCAGCCCTCTGGGCATGACTGTTTGCTATGCTAGCCTTTTAAATAGCTCACTGCAAAATCCATCAGCAAGCGACTGCTTGGAGCCAGGCTGAGGAGAACTGGATCACCTTCTCACGTGCTCGAGTGTCCCATCATATGTCCCTTGTATGTTCCTCTGGGAGCCGCAAGCTCGCCATTTAGGGTATCCTCACCGCTCGCCGCAGCGACTTTCGTGGACGCCACCAATCAATATATACCAGCTGAGAGATGATGGTGCGGAGAACACATTTCGGAGTATTCCCACGCCTTCAGGGTCCTGCACAGTTATCACGCCGAGAGTCGTACGTACAGTCGACTTTACTCTGCTCCTCCATACTCCTGCTCTCCATTTCCCCTCATTTCATGAACAGTTCATAGACCATTACGAAACTTATGCTGATTTCTAGAAAAAGCCTACTCACCCATGGCAGAAAGCCACTGCACGCCGCCACCAAAGTTCTCAGTGCCTCTACAGCGACGGCATCGACACTGGCGCGATGCTGGGTTCATGGAACGAACAAGACCTCAGCTTTGATCAGCACGGTCAGAGGGGATGGCTTCCGGAAGCAAATACGACGTGCATACTCGAGTACGAGGGGCAGCGCTGGGGGTGACCCCGGCAGCATGAATGGTCCTGGCGTTGACACGAGTACCATGGCTAAGGGCGTGCCACTATACCGTACGTCCGCTCACCAGTTGCATTCGTTGGATGGTCGCCCTGAAAGTGCGTCGATCAGGCAAAGTAATGGACGCCTGGACACAGACGCCAACGAAGTGGTATCCATTACCCATCGCCGTCGGTGCATTGCTCTTGGTCGCTTTGCAATACCGGAGGAAGTCAAGGCGATCAAAGGAGGTACAGCTCGACGAAAATGGGATGGAGATCATCAAACTCAAGGGCCCATGGCAGGTCTGTGTCACACGACTCCATGTCGCGCGTGATGGCTAACCCACAGTGCAAAGGTGCACGTCCTCGGTGCCCTCCCCCTCAGAAATATGTCAAGGGTGTGGGGATATGTCAACTCGCTAGAGCTTCCTGTTTGGTTCCGACCCATTGGTTTCCGCCTTTATTCCTTTGCTTTCGGCTGCGACTTGGATGAAATCGAGCATTCTGATGACTTGACGCAATATGTTAGTCTAGGCGACTTCTTCTACAGGAAGCTCAAAGACGGTGCTCGTCCCGTGGATCCAGCTGTCCTCGTCAGCCCGGCTGATGGCCGCATACTGCACCTGGGTGCCATAACAGACCATAAAGTCGAACAAGTGAAAGGCATCACATATTCGCTGGACGCTCTTCTAGGTATCGACAAAGATCATCCCCCAGTATACGTCCCAGCCATGCGTGATCCCGACTTGTCGATAGTAGACGACCAGGAATTCGCTGACATCAATGGCATCGAATATACCCTTGACCAACTCATCGGGACCTCCTCACCATCAACATCGTCGACCCCTTCTTCAAGCCCGGCAAGACGAAACTCCGACTACTCGGGTACGCAAACCCCCAGCTCGGAATCTGATAGCGAGGAGGTTCGCGATCCGCATGCGCCGCCCAAGAAATTTGGGAAGCAAGTTGACGCGTCTGTGGTTGATTCGGACCGCGACCTCAAGGATGCTCTCGCCCACGACGCGTCTGTGGCCCTGGAAATGGGTGTTAAGACGGCGTTGGATCGCAGACGCAGTATGGGAGGCAAACCCGTCAAGCCAGGGAATCAATTGTTCTTCACTGTTATATACCTTGCGCCTGGTGATTATCATCGCTTCCACAGCCCGACGGCTTGGGTAGTCGAGAAACGAAGACACTTTGTTGGTAAGTCGTTCCTCCTCATGCCACATAACCCATTTGAACACAGCTGCTCTTGATAAGGCGAACTCTTCTCTGTATCACCATACATGGCCAAACGTCTCGAGAACCTCTTCGTCCTTAATGAACGGGTAGCTTTACTTGGTCGCTGGAAATATGGGTTCTTCTCCATGGTCCCCGTTGGTGCCACTAACGTTGGCAGCATCAAGGTCAACTTCGATCAGGTATAATTCGCTTCCATTCCATCTACCCATAGGTCTCATTCACTAACACACCATCTCAGGCTCTCCGAACCAACCTTCGTGGCAAACCTCCTCCACCCGGTACCTACGCGGAAGCCGTGTACTCAGCCGCCTCCCCCATCCTCAACGGCCAACCTCTTATCCCCGCGCAGGAGATGGGTGGCTTCTGCCTGGGAAGCACCATCGTCCTCGTCTTCGAAGCCCCCGAGTCGTTCGAATTCTCTGTCCATCCAGGACAAAAAGTCAAAGTTGGCCAGCGACTTGGTGACGTTGTCGATGCCGATAGTTCCAAGGTCAAGACAGAGTGAATCGATGGGGGACACGGAGAGAGAACACCGCCGAATGGCCAGGAACCTCGATGGATATATGTTTGGTAAATAATATCCGGTCATGTCTTTTTTAATATCTGCTGGGCTATCGACTAGAGTTAGAGTCGACTGAGTTTTAGGGTACTATGGCACGCCCTATCTAATAATATCAATCCAGTCACTCGAATATTATCATGCGATCTCTTATATTAACGCTTAATATATTTAAACGCTATGCCCTGCGGGAGATGGACAACTTGTTTTCAGTATTCATTGAATGACAGCAATGTTGAAATGATAGATAGCAAACACTAGTAACACACTTCAGTACAGACATACACAAGCGGGGTATACTATTCCTCGAGCTTGGGATTGATTTATTATTAATTACTACACGCTGCAAATCCGTGAGATCGACAAGTCTACAGAAGAAACAATAGCGAAAGACGTACTCATCATCTAAGAGGGACAATCGGTTCGTCAGTTGCTCAATCACGAGTTGCGGTAGCGGGTAGATAGCGAAGGAAAAGATACGGACCATCGTAATGAAAGCGGGTCTATTAAGATAGTCTGTCAGAAGATATGAAATGGCAGGGACGCCGGAGAAGGCTACAGACCTTCTTAGGGTTATCAGGGGCGTTCTTCACGTATCTATCATTATCCACCGGGCTGCGGGGTATTGTTAGCAGGACCCCGTCCGCATCATCTACAAGCATGGCTTACCGTTCCTTCTTCTATAGAAGCATAACATCCACGAACCCGTCAGGCACGGAGAGAAGCATAAGCATATCGCAGCATACCTTGCAGGAAGCGAGCATGCTTTGAAGCGTGACGCACACAGCGACTACGCTCAAGACGGGCGACCATTCGTTCCCCAGGATAGACGCGCATATCTGGCAATCATTATGGTTCAGCTCAGACAGCACACACACAGTAGCAGGGCATATCTACATGACCGTTGGAGTAAACATGCTGTACGAGCAAATAAGCAATGCGATGAGCCTGGTATTCGCTGTTTACGCCGTATACGAATAGTTAGTTCACGTACTGGATGTATAGGTGCTTCCCTTCCATCCTCCACCACGAATTGTACCGCTGGAGAGGAGATGGGATAGCTAGGATCGAAGCGAAACTGTAGTAGATGCTTCTCCCCCTGCGAGCGCGCAATTGTTCAGTATATATATATGGCCATTCGTCGCAGTAAGTAGTAGGGTCGATTGCGGACCTTGTATAACGATTCGCCCATGACTTCTATACTAAACCTCCAGGTTACAAAGTCATCAGCTTGTTTGAGTTCTATGCCTGAATCGACGCGGGTGTCGTTGAGACGAGCGATCCCAAATCAAAGTTGTCGGCGAGCTACGAACCCACTGGGCATCCCTGTGCGTGAATTTCGTTGAGCTCCTTTGCAAGTCTTCTGGAAGAGATAGAAGCCATGAAGAGATGGTGGTGGTTGAGAGAGAAGGTGGCGAGCGATGCCGGTGATGGGGTCAAGGGTTATCGTTGGTCAAGAGGGACCTACGATACAGCTACTCTCAGTTAAGCGCCTGTGCTCTAAGTGCGAGAAGCCGCAGCCACACATGCGTAAACAGACTGAAAGTATATAAGGACCACGATCACGGATTTTTATTCCCAATGTCATTTCGCCTCTCTGCCTTAGAGTCACTTGTCATCCCGTGTTGATATCTGAAGGGATATGCAGGCGCTCGTGGAGAGGTAGACTAAATTCCCATCCTCGTCGCGTTCTGCTGCTGGTGGCCATTTACCGCCTTTGCATGCGATCTGGTTCGATACATCCCTTCGTGAAAATTTCATGTTTTCCATCACATACATTTGAAGAATGAATTACAGTTATGCTTGACCTTGCATTGCGCTCGCGATTTTCGCAGCCTCGTCAGCCGTTTTCGCCTCTCCCACTCGTCTGTCGCGATCTACGTTGATTTCGTCCAAAATAGCCTTTGCGCCATTCTCCAGAAGAATCCTCGCCAACTTCGACCCAACCCCCTCCGCATCTTCCTTCGACTCGACTTGGCCTTCCAGCGTCTCCTCCACATGAATACTGCCATCCAGAGCCGTAACACACCCAGTAATCGTCAATATCCCGCTTTTACTCGCCCCTTCTGCCTTCAGAGATGTAGCGACTCCAACAGGTACACTGCAACCGCCCTCTAGAACGCGCAAGCAAGCACGCTCAGCGAGGCATGTCCATTCTGTCTCCCAGTGGGTCAGCGCCTCGCATAATCTAACAGCCTCTGCATCGTCCGCCCGGATCTCTACTGCGAGGGCACCTTGACTAACGGCGTGATAGAGTGAGGGGGGTGTAATGTCTGACGAGATGCGATCGCCCATTCCCAGTCGAACGATACCTGCTTTTGCTAGGATAAGGGCCGCATAAGGACCATCAGGCGCATCTAACTTTGCAAATCTCGTATTTCTGTATATCGTTTTAGACAAGCGCAATAGTGGTAGCTCATAAAATGCAACTCACAGGTTTCCCCTCTGAATATAAGAAACGACATAAGTGACTTGGGTATGAGAGACGGTTTGAGGCGTGCTCACCACGTCCAAAAATTTCAGCTTTGGGAAATTTCTCCGTAGTTGCGCTACCCGTCTGACACTGCTCGTACCAACCACACTCCCATCAGGCAGATCTTCCAAAGTCTTCCACGTCTCCCCCTTCTTCACCACTAGACTATCCACCGGATCCTCCCTCTTTAAGATCGCCCCGATCACAAACCCCTCTGGAAGCACAGTGGGCACATCCTTGAAACTATGCACTAGCATATCTACCACCCTTTCCTTCAGCGCCACCTCCAGCTCGCCCGTCCACAACGATTTGCCCCCAATCAGAAACAGGGCCTGGGACTGATTCTTATCGCCGGCGGTGGACATGAATAAGGTGGCGAATTTGGGATTTGCGGCATCGGAGGTGGGGAATTCGGTTTGAAGGGTGTCGAGGACGATGTTGGTCTGGATCTGCGCAAGCTGTGAGGCCCGCGACGCGAGCGTGAAGGTCCTTGGCTCGGGACTCATTACTAATGACGACGGTTCGCTGAAAGAGGTGTTAGGTCGACTCCCGAGGAGAGAAACGATCTATAAGCAAGGGATACGGGCGCACATGCAGCGATCATGTTATGAGAAAGATGAATGTGATACCGGCACATGCCGACCTTCATCCTCAGAGGAAGCCGGACTTCGCACCTCACGTCGGTAACTACTTTAGCTTGTTTTACCGCGGAACCGAGTCCCACACGTTCGATGAAGCGTGAGTGGAGGGAAATTATTTTACATCGCTTGGATACGAAAATAGATGTGTAAGGTAACTCTAATGGAAGAGAGAGGACCACGTATTATCATAGCCATTAGACAGACATATATTGCGCCATACTATGTAGGACACTACTATGAGCACGTTGATATAGCCTTAACTTGACTGTAACTCACCTCGATTCTTTGGTCTTGTGAGACAAGCGCTCCTCTAGCTTACTGAATTCGTTCAGCGCAATTTCCTCTTCCTGATCCAGGACCTGTAAAAAAATCTATGAGCACGAGGAACCACACGCGTAAGAGCCGAAGGGCTCACCTGTTCGACCGCCTTGACCTCGGGTATGTAATGCATGAGCATCCGCTCTATTCCACTCTTCAGCGTTACCGTGCTCGAATCGCACCCTCGGCAACTGCCCTTCAATTTCACCGACACTATTCCCGATTCCTCATCGAACCCCCGATACTCAATATCACCCCCGTCCTCCATGATCGCAGGTCGCACCCTCGTCTCCAACAGCTCCTTGATCATTGCCACCGTCTCCGAATCCGTATCCAATATCTTTGTATCCTGCGGGCCCGCGGCGTCTTTCTCTTCTTCCGACCTGAACAGCGGCTGCCCCGAAGAGAAGAACTCCATGAGAATCGAGTATATCTCTGGTTTGAGCACGGCCCATGGGTTTTCTGAATCCTTGGAGACAGTGACGAAGTCGGGTCCGTAGAATACGGCCTTGACGCCCTCGATGCCCATCAGACGTATAGCTAGTGGGGATTTTAATGCAGACCGAGTGTCCAGGAACTCAGCCGTGCCCTCCCCCATTACGGGTACCCCGGGAATGAATTTTAGTGAATCATCATTTGGTGTCGCCTCGCTCTGAATGAACATGGACCGAGCTAAGGCCGATGATAATCGGTACGAATGCAAGAGGGAGTTGTGGTCGATACGTACCCAATTGTGGTCTCTTCCATGTATCCAGGGAAGTACGGGGCACCCGCGTCGAGGGGAGAAACGAACTCAATGTTATTGGTCGAGAGTTCGCTGGTCTGCATTGCGAGCTTGAGAATGCTCTGCTCGCTTGTCGTTGCGCGACACGACGTGGGGGGAATACCCTTTTGATAGCCTTTCCGACGGTGCTTGATGAAGCTAGCGACGACATGGTCCGGGAGTAAAGAGTATCTGCAACGAATCCTGAGTCAGCGTGCAGGCACTCTATGACGAAACCGTGGGAATATACTTGCCGGCGGTATCCCTATATTCAGCAGCGACGCGCCTGCACCAATCCTCGATCATGGATCCCGCCACGTCGTCCACGGCGCCGACGCCGACACCAGCGCCAACGACTTGGCTGCCGCCGCTGCTCACAACCGCCGTCCTTCTATGGCTATCCTGGAAACTATGGAGATTCCTCAAATATCCTCCACCGCCGTCATTTCGCTACCGGTCGGTCGTCATCCTCGTGCTCGGCGACATTGGCAGGAGTCCTAGAATGATGTACCACGCCGAGAGCTTTGCACGAATCCCATTTGAAACGTATCTCATTGGATATGGAGGTGTGCTTGCTTCCCAAATGCCCGGCACCGTCGAATCTGAGATACCACCAAACCAGGTTCAGAGCCCATACCATCGCTGAGGCGCGTGCCTCACGTACATTTCGTCTACCTTTCCGAACCACCCTCTTTCCTCTCGAAAATTCCTTTTGTCATCTCCGCACCATTCAAAATCGGCCTGCAGATTGCTAGCATTCTGTATGCGCTGTTATTCCAAGTTATCAACCCGCCGGAATTCATACTCGTGCAGGTAAGAAATCATACGAATCGTCATTGGGGGAGCTAGCTGACCTGTTGTGCAAGAACCCACCTAGTATACCCACCTTGGCTATGGTATGGCTCATCAGTCGCATACGAGGCAGCAAGGTAATTATCGACTGGCACAACCTCGGATACACTATCCTCGCGCTCAAGCTCGGCGACAAGCACTTGTTCGTGAGGTTAGCAAAGAAGTGAGGACAACCACATATAAACGAACTGAGTGTTCAGATCTCACTACTGCTTATTATTATTTTTTTACAGATTTGAGGCCGTCTTCGGGAGAGTTGCTTATGCGCATTTGTTTGTCACCCAAGCTATGCATGATTTCCTGGTGAAGGAGTGGGACCTTGTTGGTATCAAGGCAATCCTGCACGACAGACCGCCAAAACACTTTCGCAGGATGTCTGCCCAAAGTGTCCACCGTGTACGTGGTGTTCGAATATACCACTCCCCCACGCGCATCCGTTTACGCTTCTATATATAGCTATTCCGCGAGCTAGCGCCTCATTTCACGCAAGCTCCCCTTGCTGGCTTCGTCCCTCCCTTCTCCCTGCCGTACTCTACACCGTTTACTACGACCCCGTCGGCTCCCCATTCTAAACCACCAACGTCTTCAGCGCAGTCAGACTCGTCGGGAACGTACGACAAAGTATCCCCGCCCGAAATGCGCTCCGATCGCCCTGCATTAATCGTCTCCAGCACATCCTGGACCCCCGACGAAGACTTCAGCATCCTTCTCCGCGCACTAGACTCATATGAAAAGAAAGCACGGAAGGCAAATACCCCATCCAAATCGGGAAAGAAATTACCCAAGTTGGTCGTGATAATAACGGGCAAAGGACCTCAGAAAGCCATGTATATGGAAAAGCTTCACAAGCTCCAAACAGGTAAAGGGGGAGAAGGCTGGAAATGGGTACGGTGCATTAGCATGTGGCTAGAAGCGAAGGACTATCCAATACTATTGGGTACGTCCGACACCCAACTACCGTATCCCGGAATCCGACGCGAAGTATTCTAGGCTCTGCGGATTTAGGTGTATGTCTTCACTCGAGTTCTTCTGCCCTTGATCTTCCTATGAAAGTGGTCGATATGTTTGGCTGCGGGCTTCCTGTATGCGCTTTGGACTTCCCCTGGTAAGCTTTACTCTTCGATTACTCAGACCTCTTTTTGAACGCAGTTCTCCAGCCTTCATGAACTAGTCAAGGAGGGGATCAATGGGGTCACATTCCAAACTGCAGAACAACTCGCCGATCGGTTTGAGGTGCGTCGCGCTTAATGCCCTCGCCCATTGGCTCTAAATATAATGTGATATACGCAGGAGCTTCTATCTTCCTTCCCGAACGCGCCAGCCTTGGCTGCCCTCCGTTTATCACTACACGAATCATCTCACCCACCTCCTGGTACTCCCCCACCCCCACGGCGAAGAGGCAAAGAAGACGTTCATTGGGAATGGGGCACTTGGGATGACAACTGGAACAAGGTCGTACGTCCCATTATCTTGAACGATGTAACAAAAGAGGATGCATGGTGGTGACCACCTCTGATACAAAACCACGGACACTGGACATCGAGTGCGAACTATCACAGCATATAAAGCCATGTGCAAGTCTGTCTGTATTATTATCGCCACCCCTCTATCTATATCTATCATCTAGCTCAGTGCTCAACCAGTGCTCGCTGCTGCTGCGGTTGTAGTAGCCGTGGCCGCGAACGACATTGTCTCGATGCGGCCCTTCCCTTTGCACTCCTTCTGAAGCAGCTCGTTTATTATTCGGAACTGGCTGGGATCGATCAGGAGAATCTAGCAGTGAAACTGATCAATCTATACACCCAGGATAAGAGGCTGCAAGGATGCTTACTGCTTTCCATTCTATGTCCGTCGTCTCGTCTTCTTCTACCTTCTCCGCCCCTTCTAGTATTTTTTCTCGAAGCTTCTGACCCTCCGCCGGAGGCATGGACACACGGATGCGCATGCGCGTACGCTGAATGGGTAGCGTAGATGCTGTCTGTATGAGCTTAATGCACTCAGAAACCTACGTTATCCAACGCTCATCAGTAATCCGCGACTGGCACCCTCAACAGGACTGCGCACCTGGCTCTTTGCCGTCTTATTCTGTTTGACACTGAACCCCGCCTCATTCATCGCCTTCTCTATCATCCCCACAGGGTACGGAGTCTGCGTTTTGGGATCCACACACTTCTCTGAAACAAGTGTCGCAATCTCCTTCCTCAACGACGTCAAATCGTGATCCCGCTCTTTCTCGCCGACCTGCACCTCCCCCTTCTTCAATATTTCTTGGATGATCGTATCGATATCGTTCGTCCCGAAAGCTTTCTTGAGGTCCCCGGCCTTCGCTACCTCGCCCTTGGATACGTTCACGAAGACATTCGTGATTTGCATGACATCATCGAGATTGGTTTCCCTGCAATCATCGTCGTACCGTCTCTGATACCGGGAGTGTGAAGCGAGCAGACGTACACACCGTTCCTAAATTCTTGGACTTTGTTCTTGTAGCACGCAATCTGGTGCCCGTTCAGCGATACTCCAGCCGAAGAATCAATTCGGCTCACCTCGAAGCGCTTACCACCTTTCTTCAACCTCACGATGGAGACATTGGTTAATCTGTAATTCAGGTGAGCCTGTGTCAGCTTGAACTATGCTTGGAGGACCAACTTTATCTGATTCGAGGGTTGTTGAATGGGCATCACAGCAGTGGAAGTGGTAGGTCTAAACAGTATCGATCGAAACGCAGGTCCCTATGTGGAACTGCGTGACTCAGCTCAGGGGCCGGTAGCGCCGAGCGGTACCGCTTCCGTTCGACTTCATTCCGAGCAAGCACTGGGACCGAGGCTCCAGTGGATACCATACTTCAACGCGTTTCCTCCGACGTTGGCCGTCGATCCTTCAAGCGATACTGCTGGTGAACATCCTTCGGCGACCGGTTGCGTTGGCGCTGTTTTTAGGTTAATACGCACTCAAAATGCTCCGAGTTTACCGGAATGTTGAAAGCAACATAAGTGTCATAAAATAACGAATGGCAGTGGGCATCGGTGACAACGAACATAGCACGTTGGAATGAGATACTTTCCGAAGCTTATCTCCATGGGAGGCCAATTGCCACTCGTAGGCAATACTCAACTTGCCCGTCCAGACTTTACGTTGTAGAATCGCTGATCTATCAGATCTATTCTAATAAGTGAGTGATTCATCATCCCCCCGCTGCTCAGTAAGCTTATGCTGATTCATTCGTTGTCTAAGTTGTAAGCAACCTATCCTAGCATTGCTAATATCGCCATGTCGCCCGATGCGACGATCACACGTTGAAGCATAGCGCACGTTATTCGAGGTGGTTAGGTAGCGTTCAAACTTTGAGATAACCCGAGCAAGATGTCTACTCCTCAGATTACGCTATATACCAACACAAAGTAATTAACGGTTTGACACTGAACTTTGCGATATCTTGCTCATTGTGCATTTCTTTTCATGATTATAGGCCAGTCCTTACGGACGCTGCGTTCGTTCATTTTCTTAGTGTACCCTCGTTACCGTTTCATTGATGATTCTCTTTATCAGGTGGAAATCGCCCTCCGCGGAGCCAAAGAGACGAGCCATCGCCAGCTTCCTTCAAGCTGACGGAATCTCTCGTCATCCTCCAATTTATCGCCGATATCTTCCTTGAATCAAACCTTCTGCCCCGGTCGACCGCGCTTCAGCACGCTTCCTCGTCAACTTATTTGCCGAGAAGCTCAGAACCGTGCAATCCGATGTGCTAGTCAAAAGAGGTTCACCCCAGGACGACATTGCCGTGATCGAGGAATTGCAGAAATATATGCCTGTACCAGGGGACAACAAGGGGCCTTATGTCAATGGGAACACATCCACGAGCCTCGACGCCATTTCGACTGCTTTCTTGATACGTTTGGATGGATGTCTCAAGAGGGATGTCGGGTCGTTTCCCGATGGTGAAGGCATCAAGGCGTAAGATGTTCTGCGTACGTCTGAACGATATGAGAGGTATCGGGCATATCTTTCGGCGCTACTTCAAAGGGAGTCAGTCTTGGGAACCTTTCCTGAGGTGTGTTGTGATCGCACAATTAACGATTTTTCATACCGACCATTGGTACTTTGGTGCCTTCATTGTTGCGCTTCGCAACATCTACTACCTCTCCGCGTCCCCGAGGAATGATACAGATATACTTTGTATCAACATATTAGAAATGACTACTAGGCTTGGCTTTTTTACTAGGCTTGGCTTTTTTAACTTCTCAGTGGAGACTCATCCATTCGCAGCCGACTGAAAACTGCATAACTTGCGGTTAGAGAAAGCGAAAAGGACGACGAATCGACCGATGCGTGATGAATTCACAAAATCACTACGCCAAGAGTGGCTGCTATATAAAATTTGAATTTCAGTAAATACGGAGCACCTGGACTTCAGGTGCAGGTGGCTGCAGCCGACAACGACATACTATACAACCTCCTAAATGGACGTCATCACGTGCATAGTAGATACCACCAAGAAAGATGAGCCAAAAGCCAGTTGATTGCACTAAATCCCAAGCACAACTTCACAAGATTGTGGTACTTCCAAACGAGGTACCGAAAATGTGCCATTACCTCAATATTCCGGAGATAGCTAATTTGATATGTTGTCCAGAACGGCTACTAGGTACAGCGTGTCAAGTCAATCGGCTGCGTACTTTGCATCGGTGTCGGTATTGTACCCCGCAAGGGACTTCAAGCTACGGGGCCGGATTACACATTGGAAGTGTTGCCCGTTGAAAACCCCATCGCTCTGCTCTGCTCTGGCCGATTAGATAATCGTCCACCGCCACATTGTCTCTTTCCTGTTTATCGTGATATATAGCCACGGTGCACACCACACACAACCTCAAATTGTCCCAGAAACCAATATACCGTGCATTCCAACAGAAATGAACGTCGGGCACAAAGAACATAGTGTCTAGACGATTTCAGACACTTGCCGAAGCTTCTAGTCTGCGAAGTTAATAACCATTGGCACGCAGCACGCAAATTTGCCCATCTGTAGACGTCGACATTACGTCGTTGAATCGCGAACCTACACACGAAGTGTCAGATCTACTCTACCAAGTGAGTGATTTATCATCTCCTCACTGCTCGGTAAGCCTTTGCTGATTCATTCGTTGTTAAACTCGTAAGCAGCGTATCCAAGCGGTGCTAGAGCAGCCTCGCGCTCAATGCCCACCGAAGATCTCACGCTCACTTCGCGCAATATTTAAGGTGCGCGCCCCATAGTAAAAGGGTCCAGTATCGTAACCTTAGAATACAACCAGCACTAGATGTCGAAGCCTCAAATTACAGTATACAATACTCAGGCGAGTATTGGCACGGCTCTTAGACCTGTTACAATCTGCTCATTTTTTTGATAATTATAGGCTAGTCCGTATGGTCACTATGTATGGTCATTTCTTCCGAGTGCATTTTACTGCTGTACTTACTAGCTTCGCTTTTATTAGGTGGAAATCGCCCTCCGGGAAGCCAAGGTCGAATACACCTTTTACGAAGTGGACCTACAAAACAAACCATCTTGGTTCGTTGATAAGGTTAACCCAGTAGGAAAGGTAAGCATGTGAGTATTATCCCGTACTCAAACACCAGCTTATTGTGAACTTGCAAGGTGCCTGCCATAACGTACGGAGGCCCCGTGGTGCCGCCAAACGAGCCATCTCCAGCGTCTTTTAAACTCGCAGAATCCCTCGTCATTCTAGAGTTTATCATAGACCTCTTCCCAGAAGCAAACCTTCTTCCCCGCGACCCAGTTGAACGCGCCTCAGCACGTTTCCTCGTCAACCTTTTTGCTGAGAAACTTCGAACTGCCTATATCAATGTACTGGTTAACAGAGCCTCTACCCAGGAGTTCATCACCGCGATCGATGAATTACAAAAATACATGCCCGCACCAGGTGACAACAAGGGACCGTACGTCAATGGAAGCACTTTCACGAGCATCGATGCTGTTGCTGCAGGATTCCTACTACGCTTGGATGGATGTTTGAAGAGGGATATAGGTTCGTTCCCCGAGGGTGAAGGTGTCAAGGCATACAATATCTTACATACATCCGAACGTTATGAGAGGTATCGGGCATACCTCTCAGCACTTCTTCAAAGGGAGTCAGTCTCAGGGACCTTCCCGCAGGTATGTTCACATCACTTTCAATGATGATGATCGGAGAACTGGACCTTTGGTACTTGCAGGAGCAAATAGTTGCTGTGCAACGTGCGGTCTACTTGCCTTTCCGTGCTCCCGTTTGAGGAACGATAATGTTGTATCCTGTCGTGTCTACTACTATGAGAGAATTGCATTACTTTTCTGCTCAATATAACTCACCGCCTGAACGATTCGCGGCGGCCAAAGAAAGCAATAAAAATAAGACTGAGCAGTGGATGAAGCATCACTTTGTCTACTTTTAAAGGAGCTGCCGTATAGGTGGTTGATCTCAAAGTTATAAGCCGACCTTCAGCACATGGAGACATTAAGTACTCGTAGCCTGTATATCTCCTGTCTTGGTAGGGTCTATCACGTGTACAGCCGTAGATACCGCTAGGAAAGACCCCTTGCAAAAGACAAATTCCAACACATGTCCGGGTCGAAGCGAAGCTACGAAATCGAAGAACGACCCGGATAGCTCAGATAATGGTACGCTCGAACATGGGGGTACAGCTAACCTACAGTATAATTTCCAGATGTTAAGTGGTACTAGCACTCGTAGTAGCCACAGCCAACTTAAAGCCACAGCGGCGTGCCAGTTGAGTACTCAAACGTGTATGTACTGCATTCCATGTTGTACCCATAAAGATATTTATCATTTTCCGACTTCTCTGGAGCTACTGCTGACTCATTCGCTGCTCACTCAGCGAACCAGTCAGCAACGCATCAAGCCGTTAATATATGGAGCTGAAGATCTTCCAACCGCTGTGTATTTAACGCATCTCGCCAAGACTGATATGCTAGCTTCGCACAGAAGCTTACATCTCGAAATGACTCCACAGATCACGTTGTACACGACGAAGGTGATTAACGGCCCAGCTTGTGCTTTGTAACGTACGCTCACTTCTTTCGAACATAGTCCAGTCCTTTTGGACACTATGTATGTCCATCTCTCTCAAAATATCTAAGGTCATGCTGTTTGATAGAGTTGTTGTTGCCTACCACGACTAGGTTGAAATCGCCCTCCGCGAAGCCCGAGCGGATTACTCCGTCTACGAAGTAGATCTCGTGAACAAACCACCTTGGTACACCGACAAGGTTAATCCGGCGGGAAAGGTGAGCTTCTTTATACCCTCTTCAAATTAATCAGAGCCTATCCTGAGCTTCAAGGTCCCTGCAATCTCGTATGGAGGCTCCCCTGCTCCGGCAGATGCTCCTTCTCCTTCCTCCTTCAAACTCGCGGAATCCCTCGTTATTCTCGATTTCATCATCGACATCTTCCCAGAATCGAACTTGCTCCCTATCGACCCTGTGGCCAGGGCCTCGACACGTTTTTTGCTTAATCTATTTTCTACAACACTGAGAACTGCGTGCATGAGCATAGCAGCTTTCCGAGGGTCTCCTGAGGAGGTCCTCGACGCGATCGATAAACTACAGGTCCACATGCCCGCTCCTGGGTCGGGCCGATTTGTTACTGGGGACACGTTCACGAGCGTGGACGCAGTGGCAGCGGCTTACCTTCTACGCTTTGACAGGTGTTTGGAGAGGGATATAGGGTCGTTCCCCGAGGGTGAAGGCGTCAAAGCGTACCATGTTCTGCGTACATCCGAGCGTTTTACGCGGTACAGAGCTTATCTGGCCACGCTTGCGAAGAGGGAGTCGGTGAAGGCCTCTTTTCCTGAGGTATCAGTACTTTCTTATGTGCACATTCATCGTGGCTATATAGGGTACTGAAATTCCTTTCCCGCATATAGGAAAAGGTGCTTGCACAACTTGGGCACTTCTGGGTGGGCAATCGGGCCTTTGCCTAAGTCCTCGATGAATCGTATCCGTGGATCTGCTCAGTGTCTGGGCACTAATAAGAATATTATTAACCCTCTGTGTGATATATAGCATAAAGCTCACTTTGGACAAACTGAAGGATGCCGTGGACAAGTCCTCCTAGTCACGCGCCTTAATTTCAACCAAAAAGTTAACGATAAAATGATCAAATTATAAGGTAGGATATATGGAAGCACCGGAATTAAAGAATGGACGGATGGCAAAGTGCCTCCTAAGTAACAACAAACAGAAAGGACAGTGGGTAGATGCTGGACTAAAGCCAGATCACAAATATGCGTAACGGAAAGCAGTAGTAGCTTGTAACTTGAAAGAATGAATGCGAAATCATAGGGACAGGAAGTCTATGAGCTCGAGTGAATTAAGTGAGGGTCCATATTGAGGGAATAAAGTAGAAGCCGATTAGCTGTGATTATATGGCGTATATTGCGATGGTGAGGTAGATAATTGAAAGCAGTTGGACACAAGCTGTGAAGCTGCGAAAAGCAAGGCCCGAAAGTCTCAACGAGAAGGACGGTGCCGCGGATTTGGAAAGCAAACATGCGATAACCCGAGGAAGGATGAAAAGCGTTGGCCAGACGCAGACATTCTCTCCCCGATCCTCGATATTGACACGCGCGAACACCAATAGTCACGAGTGGGGCCATCGAGTTGGTCGGCTCTGTGTTGCCGTTCTAACATCCGGAGGTGCGTTCGGCTGAAACAGACAGCGACAATCTAAGAAGTGTGTATGCTGATTATGATATTATACCACGCCAAGGAGCGATGATATATTGATCCGCTTTGGATTCTTCTGGTACTCGTTTCGCCATCCAAAGGAGGAGGGTGGTTCGGACAGGGCTAGGCGAGGAGAGTCATGGTCGTCAACCATGCCTGGAGCGCCCTCGCACGGAGATCGAAGGGTAGTGGGGGCCTGTCAAAGTAGTCGCGTTGCACATCCTCTTTAGTCCCTTTCTGCTGGGGGCAAAAGTAGGTCGCATTTCGGATTACTGTCGACATTGCCCATCTCCGAGCCATCCAAAAACATGCAGTCTCGAAGCAGGGCCAAAATGAAATGCGCTGGCCAGACGCAATCCATCCGGACCCTACTCATCAACTGACATGCTCGAACGAGTTTCGCGATCATCGTGCAATGTGAATCATTGATGGCGGATTGTAGGTGGTCGCCAGAGTAAATGCGGTATGAGATTCTATGTGATAGCGAGATTGAAGATGTTTTTCATGGTGCTTCGAGAGTGATGCGGAAGAATTTGAAGTTATGATTCGTTGGTTTCATGTCGCCCACCCGCTCGCCATCTACGCCCTCCCCAACAGCACGTTCCTCTCCCCGTCCCGCAACTCCGCGCTAATCCTCGAACGCTGATCCCAGCACCTCCTCCTCGCGCGCTGCAGACTCAAAGTACTTAGGCGATTGCCCATATCTTGGTGTATATCCACAAATAACTTCATCCACTCCCCATAGAGGGATCTTACCGGGTGAACCAAGGCTAGACCCGCCGGATGTCTTTCCAGATCCTAAAGACTCCGTCGAGGAGTGTTCAGGTAACTTGCTGCGCGTGTCTTGCTTCTTCAGGTATGCAACCTGCCAGTCACAACGAATCTCTGCGATCCCAGCAGGGAATACAGTAACGGAGGGGTCGTCAGCCTTCTTCCGGCCGACTGGTTCCGCGCTGTACGTCCCAGTGTACATCGGAGATGCGATCTTTGCCCAGTCACTAGAATTGGAATGAGCAAACGAAATTATGGATACATGAGAGGAACGACTTACATGCCGGCAAAGTATCGATGGTCCTTCACGTGTTGGAGGTCGGATATACGGTTGCTTATCATACAGAGAATCAAGTGTTGCAAGGCAGGGCGAACAAGGTCCACGCGTCGGAAAGGGATGAAGTTACCCCGTTTGTCGAATGGCAATCGGCTAGTTGCCATTTGGTACATGCAGACGCCAAGGTTACGGATGTCGCCGACGAAGTTGGGGGAACCTCGCATAGAAATGATCGTTTTCCCCAAGCCACCAAGCACTGGTCGGCCTGTAGGCGTAAGATGTACGTTTGCCAGTGTGACATCGTTGTGAATAGTTTGCAAGTGGTGTAAGAAGATGAGCGCGGAGACCTGCAGCAACTGTCAGCCTCCGATAGTCAAGCATAAGAAGGGGGGACATACGATATGAGCCGCATAAAGTCGAGCTTGTCCTTTGTTGAAAGGTTGCTCGCGCAAAGCGTCCGCAAGTGTATACGGGTAGTAGTCCGTAAGGATATACTTCTCGCCCACCTCCTCCCAGTGGCTGACAATCTTGACGAACTCGTCGCATCCAGAGAGCAGGAGCATCATCATACGCTCATCGCGTAGTCGACTGCGTTGTTCGGCCGTCAGAAGGTGCGTTCGGTAGACACTGAGGGTGAAGTGCTGCTTGGTGTGATTGTGAGCGACGAGCCATACGTCATGTGAAGGTTCAGTGTGAATGCTTTGGACTATGGTAAGGTGCTTGTGTTCAATGGAGGGTGCACCAACGAGGGTGCTGCACGAAGATGCGGGACTCGAGCCTCGAGAAGACGAGCCCACGACGGGGGACTTGCGTAGTATGGGAGGCAGTGGTAGCGTCTACAGTCTACGTGTAAGCTGGGTATTGCTATGCATTAGAAGGATACATACCTGAGCGCGGGACTTCTTAGAGAAGATCTTCTTGAGGTTGAAAGGCATAGCGAAGTCGAGGGGATAAGTGGAGATGATGGGGGTTGAAGGAAGAGATAGAAAATGGGGGAAGAGATATCTAGTGCCAGCTATAAAGCAACGAAGTCCCTCCTCAGAGTGCAAGCCACCGGTCAGCCATCTATCCAGGATGTAACCCCTATGACAACTTGAAGCTCCTAACAGGAGTCCAAAGAAGGCAATTCCCGCCTAAATAGGCGCCGGTCATCGACACTGTTCAGGTTCTAGCACACCTGGTAGCAACTAGTAGCAGCCAAAAAGTCTAAATGCAGGGGAGGGTCGTAAATTGTGGATTAGGATGAGGACTGAGCTAAAGAAACTCACCTCGAGCGCATACATGGCCTCTTGGCCCACGAGACTTTGTCATATCTCGTATGGCCATGAATGGTTTGCGAGCTTCTTCGAGCGCGCGAGGTTGTTCTTGACATTAATGGAACGAGTCCTCTAGGACTTGTTCGGTCAGGAACTATGCACCATGAATGCATCAGTCTATCGTCAAGATTGTCGGAAGAAAGAGAATGAAGACTTGAAGACCTCGAATGGACCAAATGTGAGCCAGCGACGTGAAAGTGTGATGCTGGACATGAACTTTCGAGGACACATGGGAAACGCGTAAACGTTGAACCTCGACGCGTCTGATCCAAAGTGATCGTGGAAGTAAGGAACACAAATGATTGGGCGCTTCGCCCAAGAACATATGATTGATGGGCGTCTAAGCTTTGGCTTGATGGAGTGACTCCTCCGCTCGCGCAGTTCTTGTCCAGAACCACACCCTCAGATTTGAAACCGTGTAACAATTGCAGCCATGAAGGGCCTTGCCAAAGCGGTGAAAAGGTGTCGGCGCACGTCCTCTTCATAATGACCATTATTCATCGTCTAATGTCTCCAGAACACCGTTCATGGTGACCAGCAAGGTCGGCATGTCCAAGAGTTAGTTCGAATTATCGTCCATCGATGAGGGCGTTCAGATCATCTACGTTTCTAATGCTCCCTGTGACTCCCAGAGACCACCGATCCTGAATTCGACGACTATCAACGCCATTTCGCTGATATGGAAAAGGCGGCAGAGCAACTGCTCAAGGATACCAAGGCATTCATGGATGCAGTCACAGGTGCGCAGTATTGACAAATACAGTCACCGCTGCATTCATGGTATCGTATTGCTAGGTTTGTTCACTGCCGGAACGGGGTTTGCCACACATTACGCTACCATCTTCCGTCCTATCGGGGGCGAGTTTGACCTCATCGGAAAGCATCCAGAGGCTGGCCACACCATTAAGAATGTAGACAAGTTCGAAGCCGCCATGGACGATCTTCGAACCGCATGCATCCCGGAATTGGAGTTGATTGAGAGCAGGATAGTTGGGCCGACCAAGGAGCTTCAGGTAATCATGAAACAAATACGGAAGACGATTACGAAAAGGGAACACAAGGTTCGTCAAATCTAGCTTTGCATCCGACTCGACCGTACTCACACTTGGATTTAGCTGGTTGACTACGATCGCTTCAACAACTCGCTTACAAAATTACGCGACAAGAAGGACAAGTCTCTGAGTGACGAGAAGAATTTATTCAAGGTGCGCTTCTTCAATCATGCTAATGCACACGGTAACAGAAACTCCACTTTATCAGCTTGAGCAAGATTTCGAGGTAGCCACGAGTGAATATGATTACATCAATACGGCGTTGAAGCAAGACATGCCCCGTTTCATGCAGCTCGCAACCCAGTTCATCGATCCTCTATTCCATTCCTTCTTCTACATGCAGCTCAATATTTTCTACATCTTGCTGGAGAAGACCAATTCATTTGGGGAGGAGGCTAAGATGGATATTGCAAACAGGCCTGGCAGCCAGATCGCCGAGGAATACGAAGCTCGACGTGGTGACATTATAGCTGCCGTCGAGAACCTCCAAATCATCAAACGAATCATATCTGTCTGTCAGTCGTCTGTCCCTAATCACCTCAGTGTCGAACGTTTCGCTGACTGGATTCCGCCCCGCAGCTCGACTCGTTCAAGCAAATCGTGCGGGTGCTGGCCTCGGTCGCGCACCATCCACGGCCACCACCTCATCTACATCCTCATCATTGCGCGCTCCGCCGCCCATGCGTAGTGTCTCTTCGTCATCTTCATTCAAGAAATCCCCTCCCCCTCCCCCGGGACCTCCCTTAGCGGCGCCCCCGCCATATACTCCATCAATAGGAGGTCAAGCAGCAGCAGCGTCTGCTCTCACAAAGAGACCACCCCCACCGCCTCCCTTGAAGCCCAAGCCCAAGCCGGCATCTCCTCCAAGACAATACGTCGTTGCTCTGTATGATTTCGTCGCTCAGGTAAGAAGATAATCCCAGACTACCATGTATAGATGAAGCACTAATTCCATGTATAGGCCGACGGAGATCTGTCATTTAGGACCGGCGATCGCATCGAATTAGTCCAACGGACTGCGAGCTCAGAGGACTGGTGGACGGGAAAGCTCAATGGGCAACAAGGCGTATTCCCGGGTACGTGCTTCGCTCTCGTATCGGGCAACTTATTTAAGTATCGTAGGCAATTACGTCCAAGATACATAATGATACCCAATGGATCTGCTATTTATCCTGTCTAACAGCAAATGTTGACTATCTTTCGTCAGCGAATCATTTTACTGGTGTTCTGTACACGGCGCGCTGAAAGCTAAGCATATCTTACAATCATTGGTGTCGTGGGTCCATAAACGAACAACGACCTGTCATACTCCATGAGATATTTCGCATTAAGACCTAGCATCCCTCGCGGCCCTCTCCGCCCTCATCTCCTCGATGAGAATGAGATCCGGGTCACGACCTTTCACCTCGGGAAGCAAGAGCGTAAACACTAGAACCATTCATCAGTTCCATGTTCTAGTTGATACGGACAACGTTAACTCACCCGCTCCAGCGATGCAGCATCCGAAGAATACTGAAGAACGAAGTAAGTATGAAACTTCACCACAGATCCGGACTCCAGAGGTCCATTGTCTAGACGGAACGGGACTTACTCCACAATACCGCAGGAGTGCCGATTTCCTTGCTGAGCTTATTGAATGCCAAGGCCGAGATGATGGCCCCAGCTTTCCCCGCTGCCGCTGAGATTCCATGTGCAAACGCACGGAATCGTGTGGGGAAGACTTCTGCAGGGTAACACTGTGTAGTAAGGCTGGGGCGTCAGAGGTTGGCACTCCATACGTTAGGTAGCACTCACGTAGGTGGTGCTAAGGTTGTACGCTCAAGGTTAGCAAGCCAAGTAAACATGAAGAGTGAACGAGAAACTAACGTGTTTGCACCGAAGTTAAAGAAGAACTACAGGTACATACGGCGCGTTAGTTACGGTGTCAGTAGGTAGAACGACAACCACTTACTTGGAGCAAAGCGAAGTTGACGATGAACGCCGCGGTACTGAGTTTGTCAAACATCCCAGCAAGGATAGCCACTACACCAAGCACCGTCAGCAAAATACGTCCCTTATTTCTCGACCTTCCACACTCACAGAACAACGCCGACATCAGGAACCCTTGAATCTGAATCCACTTTCGGCCAAGATACTCGATCGTCAAGATGGACGCATAGTAGCCTGGGACGAAACCAAGGGCGGTGATGATAATATTCCCTGTTGCGATCTTGAACAGTTTCTCCCATGGTGTGCCTTCAGCACCATCGAACCCAATCTGCTGTAGGACGACATTTTGGTTGAGATTGATGCCGTAGAAGCTACATAGAATGTGCATTAGGAGCCAGGGGTGCGATATAGGAGAGATGGACGTACGCGATATCGAGCAAGAACCAACACATGCATGTGCCGACGAGCAGTTTAGCATGCCTCCATTCAGAGAAGTACTTGATGAATTCTTACAAAGGATGCACAAAGGGCGTCAGCCATCACCCACAGAATTACGCGAAGGAGCATACCACTAAAATGCGCTTTCTTAACGGCAACCTCTGTAATATCCTCTTCACTTGAATCGGGCGATAATTTCTCATCGCTCTTCGCTTCTACTTTTACACCGTCTTTAGTCACTTCTCCGACTTTCGGCTTGTCGGCGTCCTGTTGTGCAGCCTTGCTTAAATCGTCAAGGGCGGTTTCCTCTTCGTGAAGTCTTTTCGACGCCTCGTAACGCGTGGCTTCAGGTAGGGTCAATCGTTGATACAGTGTCCCAAATGCAGGAACAAGCGAGATTCCAACAACGATACGCCAAACTATCAAAGCAATCATTTCAGTTACCACTCAAATTACACATAGCAGTGATCGGAAGAACTCACCTCCATCGACCTTGCTGGTCTTGCCCTCAGTATCCATGACCTGCTTGTAGCACGCCAGAACGACCATAGTCGCCAAACCGCCGACGAAGCTTCCCCATCCCTGGTTTGAGAAGATATACGCTAGCAGCGTGCCTCGTTTCCGCAGATTAGCACGGTCTGAGGTGATGGATGCCGACATAGGGTAGTCCCCTCCTACGCCGATCCCGAGGAGGATGCGGAATACACCGAGGTAGATCAGGCAGCCATCCGGAGAGAGTGTGCCAGTTGGAGTGGTCAATGTAAGGATTGTGGCAACGATAATGAGCATGAGCTCCTTCCCATCTACGTATTGAAAGACATGAGAATGGGCATTATTCGAGATGAAATAGAGAAATCACTAACAGACAGCCTTGCGACCAAGGGCATCAGCAGCATAACCTGTTATTGTCTGTCTTAACATTTAACAATATGAAGACTGTCATTGAGACTTACCGAATGCGAATTGACCGATGACACTGCCAATATTTGCGCCAGCCTTGACAAACCCTTCAAGATTTGCTGGCAAGTGATTTCCTCCATAGAGGCGATATTGAAGCATTGTCGCCACAGGCTAGAGAACGACCATCAGCACTAGCGCGTACATTCCCACTACTAGGACTTACGTTGATGATGAATAGATCGTAGGCTACAGTCAGAGACAGTCAACTTGAGCACTTATAGAATAGATCGTTGGTAGTTACCATCAAGGAAGAACCCAATCTACCCAAGCATTTACGTTCAGCATCGCCAACGCCAGTTCAAGGAGGGACAGTCTACTCACCCCTGCAATTCCAAGCAACTTCAGCTCACTGTACGTGAGGAAGAAAACCGGCCGCCCATCGCTCGATCTCTCGTACTCCTCAAGATTCGAGTTATGTCGCCGGGGTGATACAGGGTTATCAGAGGTCGACATCGTAGTTCAGCTGCCCAGCGGAGGGTCTCTGGAACAATTCCAAGCAGGAAGTTAGCCAAGTCGCGCTCGACGTCTCCAACAACTTACTGGGCAAAAGCTAAGAAGCTAAGAGTTGAAGGGGAGGAATCTGGGGGCCGACGGAGATGCGAAAACTGGTCGTGTGCCATGAAATACACGCATTGAACTCCACTTGATTTAGAAGATCTCCGGGTCGGGCTTCGAATCTCAGCGACTTGAATCTCAGCGGCCACCGGAATTCACACTCAGTATCTCCTGGCAGCCGGCCTTGGCTCGACTTGAAATCACGAAAAAGAATGCTTTCAGAAGCGTTTCCTAGTAGGTAGTGAATAAGCTAGACGAACGTTCGTGGATGCCTTGCTGCTCTCTTAATCGCTGTTTCTCGCCGCCATTCAAAGCGTGTGCACCTGAGATATTACTGCTTCGCATGCGATCCAAAGCGTGGCTACGCGAACTTCTTTGAATTCTGGAATTTCAGCCGGACCTTCGAAAGCCTAGTTCCCCAAATCCACTTGGTCTTCTTCCGTACACATGATCGTACATGATACGACAATGCTGGGAATAGCAGTCGATGGATGGTGATAAGGATGGTGGCTTGACACATATTGATGAGGCGTAAAAGGAATGCGGTAGGCAAGTCCGAAGTGATCGATCTGGCGTGAACTTTTCGCCGAATATGAAAGCGGCCTCGAATTCAGATCGTTGAAACAAGATCATATATTGCATGTATGCAGGCCTATGCAGTACATCTAGAATATGCCTATTGTCCATTAGGCCTTTAACTCTAGAAAGGAGGTCGTGTATGAGCCTACGTCAGGCGAATACGCCTAATAACCATCATCGCCTCCGTTGTCCCAACCTCCTTTATCCCTAATCCCCCCGGCGGCCATCTTGAATTTCGTCTTCGACTTGCGGCCTCCAAGGTCCTTGTACATCTCCCGCATTTCGACTTTGCCGGGCTTCACCGACGCTTCCGCTTCCAACTTCCATTTCTCCTCCCTTATCTCGCGTGGGGTCTGATATCCAGACGCAGTACCACTGGGGGAAGTGTATCCTGACCCTCTCATAGCTTTTGTAGTGGCATTCATCGAGGGTTCTTTACTGGCTTGAGATTGAATGTACACGATACGCTAAGATAAGATATAGATTAGGTAGACTGATAAGCAATAGAGTGGACGCACCCAATTCTGTTTGGACTCGCGTTTCGTCCACTTGCCAGGAGGCAAGCTCTCGTCGTGAAAGTTCTCTTTCCTGTAGTGCTGGAACCACACTAGATCTATATCAGCACCAGACCGAGTCATACGTTTGGCCGACTCACCATAATTTATTGATTGGCTCCTGTTCCATTTCTTCGATACCCTGGCGCATCGGGCGAGCTCAGTTATACTCAGGCGTCCAAACACCTTTTGTGATATCTCAGTGGGCAGTGCCCTCAACGGATCCGTTGTCGCGGTGCTCTTCGATCTCAAGTGCAACGGCCCAGGGGCTGGTCTTGAGGAGGCGCTACTGCGCCCCGTAGGCGACGATGGCCGTGTTCGTGCGGGTGTCCCAGGCAATGATATCTGAGATCCCAAGCAAAATAATCCCCCTTCAGCCATCCGATAATCTCTGATGTCGACTGAATACGTACAACATTGACATATGACTCATCGTCAGAGTCGTGCTCTGGTTGATTATTATCAGGATTGTTGTCGAGGACAACGTATGAGTCTATAGACTGCGAGCGCAGAACATCCTGGCGCAGACTCATTGTGGTGGTGATGGTAGTGGTGATCGCAGAGGGCAAGGTTAAACGCAGGCGAACAGCTGGCGAGCTGACTTTATAGGTGGCCCGTTCGCCCAAAAAGGAAGTTTAGTCATGACGTCAAGGCACGTGTGCAGCACCCCTAGCCAATAGCAGAGCGTACCTTTCTCAGCACCAGGGCATCCAGAAGCAAACTGGAACGCGAGTAGACTGCATAAGCCAGATACAATAGAAAACAGCGCCCAGCGCCCAGATAGATACAATCCTACTCGACCCGCCGCCGTTTGTCTCTGTAGTCAGAGTCCGATGGTCTACTCGACGGACGCTCCCGGGCATCGTACTCATCATCCCGACCCCTTCTCCTCGGTGGAGGTGACCGTGATCTCGTCCTCGACCGTGAGCGCGACCGCCTACGTGAATATCGATCTCTCTCATCGTACCGTGAGCGGTCCCTGTCGTTGTATCGGTCGTATTTTCGATCATCATAACGCCCGCTTCGATCACTTTCTCGATCCCGTCGGTTATTATCTCGGTTCTCGGGGGGAGGTCCGCCTCGTGGTGGTTGATCATGTTTATCTCGGTCGCGCCACGACCGGGCCCCTGTGGCTACTGAGTTAGCTCCAGTCCCAGCAGGTATGCGTCCAGGAGGTAAATTCTGATTTTGCGGACAATCTGTAAGAGGGAAATCAGTTTGATGTCTCCAAAGATGGTTGCCGGATAGCTTACCTTTCTTCAGATGAGGACCACCGCACAGAAAGCAACCCCCGCCGTCTTTCAACGAGGTACCACCTGCTTTCACTGGCGCAGCACCGCCAAAGCCCCCATTTCCAGCAGTGGTATCTTGATCAAGCAAATGGGTGTACTTCGTACGCCCACGCTTGCCAAAGTTCTTCACCTGCATGACCTGGGGTAGCACAGATACGTCGACAGTAGATTCAGTAGCCTCCGTGTAATCGTGACGCTTAAGAATATCGGCGTCCTATTGCAAACACAATACTTAGCGAAAGGAGCGGCGTGCAAAGGGGAATCAAACCTCACCTGATGGAAAGCACCCTTGTGCCAGTACTTCTGCAAGAATTTCTGTTGGCCTTTGGGTTTCTCCTCCCTAGTTTTATTCGCCCGTTCTAAATCTTCCTTCAACCTCTGTTCCTCTGGCAATGCGCGCCGCCTCTCAATCTCCTCGCGTTCTTCCTCCCTGCGCACCTCATCTTCCTTCTCCTTCTTAATGCGACCCAACTCGCGCAGCCGCCATGCCTCGAACTCAGCAGCGGGGTCCAGTCCATCCGTGTCATCAACATCGGGAATTTCGTCTTCCTTTTGTTCTTTGAACTGCCGTAAGATACGAGTCCAGCAAACTAGAGACGCACTCACTTTCCGCGAGTTCACGTCTTATACTCTCCGCGACGAGATCGTGGCTCTGTTTCCGACGCTCTTCAGCTTCCAGTTCCTTTCGTTTGCGGGCTTCCTCCGTGTCGTTGATTAGTGTTTCACGTTCGTCAATTGTGACTCTCCCCCGCCTGTAAATATGAGGCTCAGCAATCAAACGATAGTATATGTACTGAGAGTGCGTACTTGGGCACAAATACAGGTCGGAACTGTACTTTTGGTTGTTCTTCTTCGGATTCGCTCTCCTCTTCGCTGGACTACGCGGAATTAGAGTAGTGATCACAATAGTCGCGAAGATGGCACACACATCTTCCTCACTTTCTTCCTGTTTCGCCTCCGCGTCAGACTCCTCCTCCTCTTCCTCCTCTTAAGATTTCGTTCGTCACCTCCAACGAACGGCGCAGCGAACGAAACATGCACTCACCTTCCAGCTGCGTCCGTCCACTCTCTTCCCGACCAGCAACAATAACCTTCCCCTCATTCGATATACTGACATCCTTCAGTGCGACATTCATGATCTTCTGTGGTCTTGCAGCCTTCTTCAGCTGCATCTCTTCCTCCTGTTCTTCATCGTCGCCAACAATATCCTGGTCCCCTCCAATGGGCACATCGCCCTCTTCTAACTCCTGGTTATCGTTGTCTTCCTCCCCTGCATCGGAATCGGACTCGACCTCTAATGCGCCTTTGGGGGCTTTGCCCTGCCAGTAGCGGCCTATAGGTTTGGCAGGTCGGGGAGCCTGTTTACGGACAGCGGAAGACATATGATGGTGGCAAGTGCAGGCCGGAGATACAAATACCCGTAAACAGGCGCCCCATTGGTCGCAAGTCATGCTACAGCAACTTGCACTACACAGTTGCACTCATTTTGAACCGCGTCTCTACATTGCTGGTATGCTTCCATCAAGCTCGCATCTCGACAATGTGGAATTGATGGCCAGTTCTCGACAAGTAAAACTTCATCTCCACACGGCTTTCTATGAGTTCTCATTACTTATTGTCTCAGGACATTCAACGAGGCAAGCGCCATAAAGTAAGGGCCGCTCATCTCGCCGAATCCTCGAGTACGGCGATGAGAATTTGCACGTATACACCACTCATCCTGGCCTGCACCAACGCGCGCTGGCGGTGACTGCGCCGGCGCTTATCGGGCGGAAGTGTCTTCTTTGGTCAAATCTCCACAGGGGCTCGCTTCGCATAGGGGCTACCTCCTGGAATCCATGGCTGACCGCAGTCTGCACATAAATGGTCCAGGAGACTCGTAGTCCCCATTCGCATCTCTCTTCTCAACCACCACCATCTCACCTCCCAATTCGCATATCGAACCCGTTCATCGAACCAGCTATGCCTTTCCAACTCCGTAAGATTTTCTCCAAGAAGGCTCGCGCCATCAAGGTATGTGTCCTCGTCATCCTATAATCACGTCGCGCTCACTCTTGATGCCCAGCCTATGCCTTCGTCGCCGTCGTCTGCATCTCTGGAAGCCCCTGTCATCCACCCTTATCCCCAAGGCTCAAGTCCTACATCGTCGTGCAGCACTCTGGTTGGCACTCCAGCCATCGAGCGCAAGGATTTGATCATAGTCAAGTGCCTGAGCATCAAGCATGCCCACGACGTATGGCTTGTCTCCCACAAGCACACTGGGCAACTCTATACCCTCCACATCTACCAGCTACACCTTATGAGCGACGAACAACGCGATCTCGTACATAACGAACGCGAAATCATGACTCTGCTATCAGCGAGCGGACACTTCCTGAATATCGTGTCTCACTGGAGCGACATGGGAGAAACTTGTATCCTTACCGATTACCACCCGACCACGGTACAAGACAATCTTAGCGAGCAGCCTCTCAGTAAGCGTGAAGCACAACGTTATGCAGCACACATGGTATGTTTCCGGTCCGTCTCATCTTATACTCCAGGTGGCTGACACGTCTCACTATAGACCTCGGCGTTGTTGCTCTTGCACAACATGCGGGCTGCGCACAACGACGTCAAGTTGTCGAATATGTATCTTACTCCCGCAGGTCGACCACTGCTCGGTGGTCTGGCGAAAATCAGTACGGGGTCCCCTATGGAAGGAGCGCTGAAGGATATCCGCGACCTGGGGGTTTGCATGTATCAAATGGCGACCGGTACAATGCCTTTCGATGAAGAGGGAAATTTTATGCCCTCGCAAATTGAAGATCTTGCCCATCCCGATCTTCAGTTGCTCATTATCGAGTTGCTGACGAACCAAATCACCGACCTGGAATGTTTAAAGTATCACCCGTACTTTGATGGAATGTGAGTAGCTTCTACTTCTTCACTGTTTCGTTCGCTTATGCCGTTCCAGTGACTGGGAAGAGATTGTGTCTCCCTCAGGCGACATTCAGAAGTCAGACTCCGCGAGTGTCTTCCCCGCTGGCAAACGCGACTGGGAGCTTGTCGACGTGGAGAAGCCAGAAGCACTCGTTTCCGTCTTCACTGAATCATCATCAATGGATTCGCTATCCTCTATTATGTCGCGTCTTTCTTACCCAGGTTCCCCTATCACGACCCCCCAATGGGAGGTAGAGCAGGTGGTCTGGCGATGTGCGCCTGGGTACAGAAAGTCACCTGAGTTCGTTCATTCTCCAGGACCTCAGGAGGTAGTTGTGCTAGGTTCAGTGTTTGATGCTTGAGCAGACGAACGTGGAACAGGTGGCGGGTGTGATGCAGGAGATGTGGATAGTATTTTGGGGCGAGCGACGGAGAAATCACAACGAATCACACAAAGTCAAACGGATATTCTCAAAAAACACCCTCGAACCACTTCAATCACCCTCAAATGCCCCGCCATTGCAACAGCAGTCCGAGAACGTCGATCGAGGAGGAGGTCCACGGATGAATGCGTCTGGCCAACGCACTTCATTCTGGTCCTGCTTTTAGATTATGTTCTCGGATGGGTCGTTCGACCCACACCCGGCCTCCCGAAAAGAGCCTCGGGGAACGAAGGCTGGGATCCGCAGCATTGAGCACTAGTGCTCACTAAGAAGACACGGAGTGTTGTGGCGAACCACCTTTCCCTTGGATCATTTCGAGGGTACTACATCTGCTGCCCACAAGGACCTATGATCCTTGACGTTCCTTGGACGCCGGATCATTCGCATCCATTCTGCGCAAAGCAACTTGCACCCATGCAGACCCCAAATTCTCGATGGCAGGTTTAGCCGATGCACCACTTACTACTACTGCTCGATCGCTCTCGTATTCTTGCTTCGTGAATTTATCCGCAATCTTCCGTCTTTCATTATTGGCTGGACTCCATGTCTCCGGACTTCATTATTTTTTTCACGGACAACTTCTGCTGCCTATTCTATATCATTAATTAGTTTTTCCTACCACTCTTTGTTCCTTGCTACCTAGGAGGCTTTTGCCATCCGTCCCTTCTTTATATTTATTCGAGATACAATAACACTATTCTTTCTCTCGTTGCCATCCGAAGAGAGTGATCTTCGACACATTAAATAAGGACACGACCAGAAGGAACATTCAAATAGTCAAACTCGCACTCATTCCGGCGCCATAGAACATCTGGTTTAAAACTATGTTAAGCAGTAGAATATATCTATGAGACTGGGGCCCGCTTGGACAAAAAGATCTCATGTTGCTTAGACATGAGTTCCTCCTGATCCACGGATTCGAGCATTAGACTCAATGTGATGATTCTGATTGCAGGAAACACATACCTCGGGGTAAGTCTCTTTGACCGACTCCCTTCCCGCCAACGCAGACAGATATGCCCTGTACAGTGCATACTGTTCGGACGTATGCAGGACATTGTATGCCTTGACACCTTCACCCTCAGGGAAGGAGCCAATGTCCCTCTTCAAACAACCATCAAGACGTATAAAGTATGCTGCAGCTACGGCATCCGCATTACCGAAGGTATTTCCAGCAATGAACGGCCCTTTGCTATCGTTTAGAGATCCCCCAGGCATATATGGCTGTAATTGGTCAATTGCGCTCAGAATATGGTCCGGCGAGCCTCTGTTGATCATCGCGTTGAGATGCGCGGGGTGGAGCTTGGTAAGAACGAGGTTGATGAAGAAGCGCACGGAGGCGCGAAGGAGGGGATCTGACGGGAGGAGACCCGAGTCGGGGAAAATATCTGCGATGAACTCGAGGATAACAAGGGATTCTGCGAGTTTGTGGGAGGCGGGCGACGGGTCATCTGCAGGAGTAGTTGGACCTCCGTATGTTATTGCAGGAACCTTGGTTAAATCAGTGTTCCATTTGAAGACAATGGCAGAGGTAATCTACCTTGCCTGCAGGGTTGACCTTCTCGGTGAACCACGAAGGCTTGTTTGGTATCTGGACTTCGAACCTGCTATATTCTGCCCTGGCTTCCTGTAGGGCGATTTCGACCTGATGCTGGTAAGCAAACATTCGCCGTTTCATGACATGACAGAACGTACATAGTGTCCATACGGACTAGCCTGACCACAAGAATGTTCAGTTAGCGTGACATACATAGACGTACGATAAACACATCAGTGATCACCTTGTTACTGTATAGAGTGAGTTGAGGGGCCATTCCGATCTAGTATGCTTGCAAAAAACCTGCTGGATGTGCTGACCACCTCTTTGCCAACTCTTAAGTACAAGGCAGCGCTGAAACGTGTCTTGTGGAATGAACTCCACGTATGCCGTTAACTCAATGTCCAGCCCTCGAAGAATGAGCGCATTGCTGACGAACAAGGCAACGGACACTCTACGAAAAAGTGTGTTGAGTGAATCAGCAACATGTCGCCGGGGGGTCGGAAGATGATAAATAAATCTCACATGTGTGTAAGCGTTGCGGTGTAGTATGTGTGTGGCCGGTTGGTCTTACTACAGCAGGGACGCCAAAATACATTGATCATGCCGTAATGACTTCAGAGCTTGTTTCGAGCTCTCCAGCAACTTCTGTCCTCAATCTTCAGTTACTGCTACCAAGGAGTGACCGCTAGCACTCATCCACCGATTGGATTGCGAGATGTCTTCGGAAAAAGGCCTCGTCAACTCCTACAGAACTATCAATAGTTCTGCAGTGACGAAGCGTACTTCTCATCTCCATCCTCGCCATCCCAGTGAACTTCCCCAGCAGTGATTGAGCAGCCCACAATCGAGACCCCTTCGACTGGTATGCCAAGGTGCCTACACTCCACAAGGAGATCCTTGAGGGCATCAAACGAGGTATATTTCTAGCCACCTTTGACCACAGTCAAGCCACGCGTAGTGAAGTGAATTGTTTGCGGATGAGGCAATAGAGGTTCGTCGAGTGTCGAGTGATCCCTTCATCAGAGCCGTGATACAGTGGTCGACTGAGATACCGGTGAAGTTGATTTCACATATTTGCGAGCAGCGAAGGAATAGATTTGACCATTCTGGCTGCGTCATCCCTTCAATTTCCAAGATAGAGTAGGGGTCGAATGGCAATGCTGAGCACAGCACTGTACAGAGCATAGGATTGTGGGCCTGTTCTGTTTCTGGCATGAAAGGTATATGTCGTCCTGGCTCCAGACAGTAAATCGTAATAGGAGCCGTCGAGTAAAACCCTGTTGATTGAGAGAGCATATGTTTAGCGAAGTGACCGCATATTTCGACCAGTCCGGACGGATCAGGTTCTTCTTGACGTATCCTCGTATTGCCAAATATGACCCTTGCATTGGGGATATGGTAAGTGCACAAAAATGGCGGCGGCTTCGAGGAAATCGGCTTCAATACATGTTCGCGTGAGCTTGGGAAGCTGGATGAGCGGCCACGAGGGATCCGTAAAGACGTCATTAACAAGACCACGAACTTCGATATCCTTCAAGAACAATGACAGAGCGAAGGTAACAACAGAGATGAACGGATCCCATGACCGGAAGTGAAAATGTGGGGGTACCCGAGATGCGGAAATGGAGGAAGGTTGGAAGTGATGTTGAAGTTGTGGAGCTTAAGGTGACGAAGGGAGGGCATATCCCGACACAGGACATCGGCAGGTAGTGCGAATGGTTCCGCAGAGGAGACAACTAGTCCCAACTGCTCTGGTAGCTCTTGTGTCCGACCAATTTCAACCATGATAGCGTAGGCAGATCTCTAGCGTTTGTATACGGCCAGCTTCTCTCCTGATGCCCTCTAAAACATGTTCGTGTAGTTTGGTAGATGGGGGCGTTGCACAGATGATTTGCAAGGGCGCAGACTTGGACCGCGTGAGTAGTTCCAAAGTGTATTCTGCTCGAGCACCGTCGATAGAGGTCCACATTCGAGGGACGCGAGTGAAACGTCCCGCCATTGTCGACACACCCCGGCAACGCGAGCCGCTTCGTTCTGGGACACAGTTGCCTTCAATGAAAGAAAGATTTTCGTAAGTATTTCTTGGGGTAGCCTCGCGATGCTGCTGTAAGTGTTGCGCCGGTATTTAATTCAGTATTTAATTCACAGATCAGCTTCGTGCGTTGCAATATCTTTGTCGATGACACACCGGGCGTCTGCAGCAGCGTTTCGATTATGAGACCTATATCATGAGGTCAATATTATCGTTGAAAAGAACATTATATACTCAACATGAGAGTTGTCAGTAAGCTTTGAATGGACGTTCAGGCGCTTATGCATTATGGCCCATAGTTCGTTTCTCGATTTTATCGCCTAGTCACAAATTCCTTCTCAAACTGAGTTGTCCACTTTTACATAGATACGTGTTTCATTAACTAGGCAACTCGGGGTACATTATAATGCTACAATTCCGACATGAAAACATATGTAACAGGCAGGGTCCGGGATTATACAATTCCTAGAACCACCGTTGCCCTTAAACTAACCTCTTCTCCTGCGAAACTTGGGCTGGGGATGGTCGGGCCGTCTGCGTGTGAGCCGGCCCCCACTCTCAGTGTAAGCGAACTGCTCTTCCATCCCCAACTCTGGCTAATAGCGAAGTCATCTGGCGAGCTGCTGAAGCGCGTCTGAGCGGTTCCCGTGCCACTGGCACAACATATGGTGAAGTACGCCTTCACCGATGATCGAGGATCGCGGTATGGCTGCGATGGGACGGCGGGCTGTAATGTCGCAGGAAGGGTGAGTCCCGACGTGCTGGGGTAAGAGTGACTAGCAATTTGAGAAGATGACCCTGTAAATCCAAATGACCCGTGGGGAGACGCAGAGAGAACGGGAGAAGAAGGTGCCGAGGGCCCACTTTGGTTGACGGATACGGGGGTGGCACTGCGCGAAGGCGGATGGATGGATGGCGAGTAATGTGAAGTTCGGCTTAATGAAGTTGATAGCGCAGGCATGGATGGACCTCGGACGTGTCTACCTTCTCGCTCTTCCAGAGGCTTGACTACAATGAAGTCAGAGCTTGGTCGACTGCATCCAGGAATGGCCTCGACGCTGCTTTGCCTATGCAGGTACACGCCAACCTGCATCGTCCCATTGGAACTGGCGGAGCCGACAGTCGACCCACCCCCCTTCTTCCATACGACTTGGACATAAACATTGAAGAGGTTTCCACAGTACCATATGGTGTGTGAATGCAGTCTGCTCTTCTCTTTTAGCCAGTCGATGTCCCAGAATTCAACGGAGAACCTATATGGAGGATATGGAGTCCAGCGAAGGTTCCCTGTAGTATCTAACCGCGTAAGTTGGGAAGCATTCAGAGGAAATGGCACAGGGTATGATGAATTTGAAGATGGCTGGAGCGCCTCCTTCTGCGAATATGAGTGCAGCCCAAAGAACGTGGATTCGGACGTGCGTGTGGGGGACAATGGAACGCTGCGATGTCCATTGCCTGAAGGTGATGCAATCATCGTATTCGTCTCTCCCGATGCAAATGCATACAGCTGCTCCATGGTTATTGGTTCATCTTTCCCGGTGTTCGTGTCCTTCGACAGACCACCTGTATCTCCGAGGCGCATGGAGGAATCGGCGTGGACGGGGTAGTATCGAGTGTCAGCGATCAAATCTTCCTGCTGCTCCGCCGCCTTGCTGAGTATCTCGGACGTAGTTGCTGAGACACATAAATCCTTGTCTTTGGAAGTCGTCGATGGTACGGGCGTGCCTGCGTTCAAGGATGTCGAAGCCGGACCGGACGAAGAGAGTATTTTCTGCCTTAGGATGGCCTGATCCCAATGTGCCGCTTGGAGAATGCGAAGAGGTACATAGGGCTTCTTAGTTAACGGTGATATATCTTGCGAAATTTGCGTGATGTCGTCAACACTCTAAGATCGCAGGCTTCAGTGGATTGAATAGACGAGAACTAGACGGTACCAACCATATTCGAATAATATATACCCCTCTCAAATAATCCGCTCCATATAGATTCTTCTTCTGGTAGTATGCCCTGCTGTCTGCGACGCAGTTCGACAATTGCTGCTGCTAAATCGTACCGCTCACGTTCGCCTCTGACGAAAAGCGTGTCAGCACTGAGCAGAGCAGAAACCCATCTGGCGTCTAGACCACCCGATCCCCAAACAGCCGGTACAAGCGGTTCTTCGATCCTTTCTGACCTCCGGGCCGATGGACTAGCAGGAGTGCCCAGCGAGGTTGAAGGTCGGGTATCGGGTATCGACATAGCACGTTGCCTAAGATGGGCCATACTCCGCGTGAAGAGACGATCTGCTGGAGAGAGGACGGCGTGTTTCGAGCTTGAAGGCGAGTCTTTCTTGATCTCATAAGCAAACATATCAAACCCCCAGCGAGCTAGCCAACAAGCGACAGCCTGTCCAATCTTGTCTGAGACTGCGCCGTAGTAAAAAGAGGGCTCTGGCGTAGCGTGCATACCGTGCTTTCCAATCGAACTCCCCAATGACGAGGACGAAGAGGATGGAGAAAGATTCCCCCCTCCTTCCCCGATGCGAGACTCGGCCATCCGATTGGAGAGGTCAGATTCGACGTCAAGTAGATCGGGCTTGGTAGTACTATCGCCCACATTGTCGTCTTGACCTTCCAGAATAGTTGCGACGCGTTCGAGACCAACGGCGGCCTGTTGATCCTCATTATGCCATTCGCCCCATTCACCATTCCATCCAATACCCTTGCCGGTCGCGAATCGTAGATATCCTACTGCCGTCCATGGTCCTACACTGTTGAGTATCATGTTCAATGCGTCTGAAGCGAGGCTGGGGATGGAGAGGAATAGTGAGGTAGCAAGCAGCGAGAGCAAAAATCGAGGGGTGACCGGATGGTTCCCTTCTGGCGTTGAAGCTTGAATTGAGGGTTTCGACGTTACCGGGAACGATGGGCTCAAAGGATTGGTCGCTGTCGGAACCAAAAATGTTGGTAGTTCTAGTCGTGGACCACCGCCGTACAGGTGAGCTATGCATACTCTAAATATCCGTTAATTTTGCCCCCTGTGAGCAAGTTTGAAAGCAACGCACTCGAACGCTGTATCGCGAAATCGAGGTTGTTCAGACTTCGTAACATACTGTCAAGAACTCAACATACCTGCTCGCGTGATGTTGCGATCATCCAGGACTATTTCGAGTTCATCAGGGCCCCTGTGATGCCCATTGAGCCTGGGGGATGACTCTGCGAAGCCTGCGGTGAAAAGGGATTTGAAATAACCCTGTCGAGAAGCCACAAGCCCCGTTAGCAGTGCCCCCTCAATCCCTGCACAAGAGATAACACATACTGATTGGATAAGGACGACGCGGTGCAGCTTGTAGACAGCACGCCAAGTCCCATTCACTTTCAGCGCGATATCTGCAGTTTGGCCATCGAGGAAGGAGAGATACAGGTGGTGCTGGATGTCGACGGGCGACAGCATTCAACGACGGCAGGAAATTAGTGGGGACCAGAAAGAGGCTTGTTGACCCTTTTAGCAGTCCTATATATTGCTTCCTTCAATCCCATTACGTAATACAATGGCCTACACCCAACCCCATCCTCGACTCTCGGTCCTCTCAACTTCGTCCCTGCCGCCGTCTGCAGATTATGCGTCGCCGACGAACAGCTCGACCAGATTCTCGCTGGCGTCGGCGCCATCGCTCTCAAACACTTTAGTGGGCTCGACCAAGGCCACGAGTGCTAGGCCGAGCATCTATGATCGCAATCTCAATAAGACTCGCTTCACCGAAGTATCAGGCTCAGCATTTGCGTTTCTCTTCTCAGAAATGGTGCAGTACACACAGAAGCGTGTTAGTGGCATTGGCGACCTGGAGAGACGGTACGGGGACCTCAGTTTCCTCTATAAATAGTCACTTAACCTGCGCAGGCTGAATACTCTCGGGTATCGTGTGGGGGTCCGGGTGCTGGAGATGATGATGTTTCGCCAAGAATCCTCCTCGAAGAATCCGAAGCGCGAAACTAGGCTCCTCCCTGTGCTGATGCTCATACATTCGCAAGTCTGGAAAGCGGTATTTGGCAAGGCAGCTGATGCCATCGAGAAGAGCGTGGAGAACGCAGACGAATGTGAGCATAAGTTCGCTCTGGTTCGCCCAGTCTATTAACCGAACCTATGTCAGACATGATCATTGATAATGACCCACCTATTGAACGCCACATCTCTGTCCCGAGGGACATGAGTCAGCTCAGTTGCTCATCCTTCACCGCTGGCATAGTAGAAGCGGTCCTAGACGGTCTGGGATTCGTACGTTTCAATCGGCCTCCCTACGAACAGTCCGTGACAAGCCACTCATTTCTAGCCGGCTCGCGTCACGGCACACAATACACCAACAACTCAGTATCCGACAAGGTCAACAATCCTTATAAAGCTAGACAAAATTGTCCTAGAACGTGAAGAACTCATGAAATAGACTGTCCCAACTCAGCTCCTTATGCCATTGCATGCCATGTCCCGAGGTTTAGAAGTTCACAGAATACTATCTTCGCTCTACTCACCGAGCGACTATCCGATGTATGACGGACGTAGAAGCCTAGAGGTAATACCGATCGCCTTGAACAGAAGATATATCACCTTATGCTTGAACTATTAGATCGTGAGACTCACCGATTTGCCCCATTCCAGGTTGCATGATCCAGCATTTTCGCCCAACACCATCAGGATTTCCTTCTCCTTTGTAACCCTCTAACCATCCCTCCCGCATTTCGTCATCCACAGCTGCGCAGACGATCTTGATATCTGGGAAAGCTTTACGGATAACGGAGACACCGCCCCCACGGGCGACGAGGAAGGTAACGAAGATGATGTGGTCTTGACGAACGCCGTGATCGAGGAGGACACGAATGGCCATGAAACCCGCTGCTCCAGTCCCGATCTTCACTGTGGATTAGCAAAAATCACGGACGCTAGGATAGGACGTATACTAACCTGTGCATCAAGTAGGAATACCCAGGCATTTTCTGCACGGTGCCTTTCACGGACACAGACAGGAAGTAGAACCTGGAATAACAAAGGTTCCCCGGTCTTCGCGTCAGACTGGACTAGTAACGATCCCAAGGGGATGTCATTTATCACTCTTCTGACGCCGCGAGTGAGGGCTCCGCCGCTAAAACACGCATAGATATAAGCACGAGCAAGGCGACGTCGCACTAAGCACTCACGAGCGAAGAATCAACACCCCACAAATATCCTATTTGTTCCCATTCAGCTTGGAACATTTATAGTTGATCACCCCTACCCGTGCATCAAGCGTCTTCCCGTGATATGGCGTTTCCGTCGGCGTGATCACCGTCGCTGGCACGTACGGTAAATGCTGGAGAGCAAACTCGGTCACGAGAGTAGACAACCGATCGACGAAGAACACGAAGTCCTGCCTCGACGTGTCTTTGCATCTCAGGATGGTGAATATTCCCTATTCACAAGTTCACGTTGACAGGTAAGCACTCTGAGCAGATGTTCCTTGGAGAGTTCGAACCTTCAGTTGAGGGGTCGACGGTAGCACGTCAATGCGTAGGGCTTCCGGAGATGTATCTCCAGGGGTGCTCATGTGTAGACGAGGAATGGCCATCTTCTGTCTGAAACGAGTGGCACGTTCGACTAGCTGGCGCCGTATGTGCGTACATATCAAGTCGATAGCAACGTTGTTGTTCGAACCTGGTACAATCTGTAAAATATGTAGTCGCGTTAAACTACAGGAAGATTTGTAAACTCACGATATCCGCATGTGAGGCAGAGGGCCTGACGAAATTGTCGTACGATGGCTTGACATATCGGAGATACCTATTGAATCAAGTAATTGGATCAGCAACGTCATTGACACTATGAAAGGCTTACTGGTCTAATATGCCGTCTACATGTCTGCCCCGTTCTTTGGTGTCCCTCTGGATCCGCCGGGCCAACATGAGATCGGAGTCACATTGAACGAAGACCTAGGGAGCCGGCAGAGGTCAGTTTTTGATGGTGTTCGACATAAACTCGGAAGATTCAATACCTTCAGATCATACAGCTGCCGCAAGGCAGGATCGTGCAATGCCAATATGCCCTCCGCTTGAGAAGATCAGCGAGTTGCAAGAATTGTTGTTGTCTAACGAACTCACTTATGATCACTGAAGCGCCATATAGATACTTCGTTTCCTCAAGCCGTTGATGTTCGGCGAACGAGTAAACGGGTATGTTCGTCTGCTTACGCGCCTTTAAATCAGCCAGGCACTGCCAGAAAACAGCGTGCCTTCTGGTAAGAAGCAGACATCGTGGGCAAAGTCTAAGGGCGAACCGAAGCAAACAATGGCATATCTATGGCGTCGGGGTGATCGAAGTCCATGAGGTTCTGGTGAGCGAGTTCAACCTCTTCAGGCGAGTGGCGCCTGTAGAAGCTGTCCTGCGAACGGATGCACATTAGATTAATGGTGAGTGTCTCAGGCAAATTATGGCCATACCTGGGACAGTATGATGACTGCTGGTATAGACCCCAGCGACTGTACAATCCTGCGAGCTACATGGGTCTATGAAAAGCTCTCGTCTAAGACTGTGCAGAAGATCAGGAAGTACTTGAAGGTTGTGTTCATACCTTCCCGCTTGCAGACCCCCCTGATACGAGTCAAGTACTGAGATGAATAGCGAAAAACCTCGGATGCCGCACACGACTTACCTGCCACTGCCACCACGAATGCATCCGTGATGCGATTCCCGTCCTCCTCATACCTCGAGAACTGTCAGCCTGGGGGTTCCACACGTAGTCAACAATCCATGAGACCAACCAAGGAGGTAGGCCATGAGATACAAGCATCGTGTTCTTCTTAGGTTGGATGTTCAGATCATAGTGAAGCGGGGGTGATTCAGTTCGTCGTCGACCTTCTGTGATATTATCGAGTACATCCATTGCGAGTCGCGCCGTTGACGATGGTAGAAGGAAGACAGCAGTGCCCAAGCGGGTCACCTGAATCCGCGTTCACCAAGTCTCGTCCAGCGCCGTCAGTGTGAAAGACAGGGGAGACCCTGAGACTTGCGCATGTGGCATCTACTTCCGCGAGGGCACACTGTGGTCCTCTTGGCTTCGATATCAAATGGTCAAAATACGCTCAATCGAAGTTGAACCAGCAATCATCAACTCGTCTTGCGCGTGGTCGTCCGACAGAGACCAGCTCCAGGCGCTGTATGACTGTACTTACACTGGCGCGGTCACTACGCGCACGGCGACGATAGGGGGCTTCGACGAGAATGATACCCACCAGGTCAGGAAAGACGATGTTAACAGTGCATAATTCAGGAGTTTAACCAGAAACGTTATTAGGTAGCGTTCGTGAATGATGAGGCGCATCTGACCACGATAAACTCGTATGGTTACTCGCCCCACCCTCTATCGACATATCTAGGGGTGATTACGGACATACTCTCCTCTGAGAAGACCTCCTTGGTCCCAGAACGCCTCACATCCAAGCCGTTTATAATCAGTATCACCGCGTCCGATGCGCCGACGCTCCGCGAAATGGTCGCCTCCATCCAAAGCACCCTACGGTACACCCCGGATGACACCGCCTCGCCCTGGGCCCACCGAATCGCCATCGAGCTCAACACCTCGTGTCCAAACATCTCCGGCGCACCCCCTCCAGCGTACACCCCTTCCGCACCCCCGCTCGTCGATCTCCTCGCCGTGCTTAAGGAGGAATTCAAGAAAGATACGAGCCTGACGATCGGGCTGAAGCTGCCGCCGTATGTCTACCAAAGCCAGTTTCACGATATCCTCAAGGTAATCGCGGGATTGAGCTTCGTTGTGGACGGTGCAACTGTCAATCCGATCGCGTTCTTTACTTGCACCAACACGCTTGGCAACACTCTTCTATTTACCTCGCAGACAGCTACTCCTTCTTCGGGTTCGAAATACGCGCTGCCCGTACCGCTGGGTGGCCTAGCAGGGCACCCCCTTCACCCTCTAGCGCTGGGGAACGTGCACACGTTTTCCACACTGCTGCAGTCCGCAGCGTTCTCAGATTTGAAAGACATTGTGATCATCGGTGTGGGGGGCGTAACTGATATCAGCGGGGTTCAGAGAATGAGGGCAACGGGTGCACAGGTCGTAGGCGCGGCATCTCTGTTTGGAAAGTATGGCCCCGAGGCGTTCCAGAGGCTGATTGATGAATCCATTTGATGATTGAATATCTCGTTAAATACATGATGTATAAATGCAATATTGGTACATATCTCGATAGAGAGACAGTAGAGACAAGGTAGATATGTAGGAGTAGGTAAAACAGATTATTAAAAGACAAACCAAACATATAGATATAAGGCAATAGCCGTGGTAGAGCTACAGAGCGAAATGTCCAAGCAAGTATCCGTAGTATTCGTTCGCCTATAGTATTCCATGATACTGCCCTCAGTAGAGCGGCCCCGCGAACAGATCGGGGTACATCCCGACCCAGTCCACGAACGTCCAACCCTCGTGTTCCACGAAAAGGGAGGGGTAGACCTGGATCCATTGCTCGAGGGACCACGATGCGTACCCGCGGTACCCGCGGAAGTTGGAGATGTGCAGGGGTTGAGTCATGAATGCACTGGTACTGGTGTGTACAGGGGAGAGGTGGATATCAGGATACCCTGCGGGCGGGAGGAGGAAGGGGTATGGGAGGGGCGGGAGGGGAGAATAAGAGGGAGGAGAGAGGGAGGAAGATGTGGTGGAGGAGGGTGTGGAAGATGTAGATTGTAGAGGGGATGCTCGCTCGGACGGCGCACCCAGATGGAGAGACGGGAAATTCGAGAGCTCAAGCAAGGAATTGTCTTGTGTTGGGTGTGCCGATTGCATCGACGTGGGGAGGTCGAAGCGGTACACCCCGGTGTCCGTGCCGTAGAAGTCGCTCGGTGCGCTGAATTCGAGCGAGCGTCCGTACGAATCGAAAGAAGAACAGGTCGGGAATGGCTCAATTTGGAATCCATGAGACTGTATCAGTACGGTCAGCTAATGGATGTTGCAATTCAAGGTGGGGCACATACCAAAGGCTCGTCCTGTGAAAGTAGGAGGGGTTTGGGTGGGGAGGGAGGTGACTCCGTGTGCCATACATATGGCGTATTGGCATGTAAAAGAAGAGAGGGAGAAGCAGGTACCTCGGTTTCCTGGCGCTGTTCTGTAGCGGGGGCGTCCTCGCTGGGGGAAGCAGCGATGAGCTCGAGCTGCTTCGCCGCAACGGCCAGCTCGCTGCCCGTCTTCCCAGCCGTTATGAGTTCCGCTAGCTTCGTCGCGCGATACAAGTCCTTCTCCCCGTTCCGCTTCACCTTGCGCTTCACCGGCGCGTCCTTGCCCTTGCGCGACTTGGGGTTGTAGCGGTAGTCGGGGTACTTGAGCGCGTGTGCGGCCTTCTCTGCGCGTGCCTTCGCGATCCACTCGGCTTTCTCTTCTGCGGGCATGGTATTCCAGAGGTTGGCAATGATGCGGGAGATGATGCGATGGTCGTGCTCGACGTCGAGATCGATCTTCTTCTGCGCGAGACAATGCGAGCGGTAGATCATGAAGGAGTTGCGCGGACGGGGGATGTGCCCCGGAGAGCGGCTGCGACCACCTTTGGGCTTGAGAGGGCGGGCCTCTCTTTCAGGGGAACCTAAGCTCGACGCGGTAGACAAGGCGGATGAGGGAGAAGGGGAGTCTGCGATGGACTGGGGACTCAGAGTCCAAAGGTACTGATCCTGGGGAGACCACGGCGAGCCACTGGAGGGCTGGGGGTATGTGTTCTGAGCCGTATGATTGTTGGGAAGCATATCTGACATCACTATTAGTACTGAGATCTATCTGAGATCGCGAAGATCCTCACCGGAGGACAAACTGCGAGGACGGCTGGAGTCGAGGACGGGGGGGGATTTCTGGTGAGACGGAAAGATAGCTGAAGAGCCATGGGGGGCCTGGCTTTATAGTCCTGGCGTATAGGATCCATGTCGCTTTCGCCGGTGCTCGACATTCTCTTCGTCACAATTCAGAGGGCGGGACCCAAATATGGACGAGAAAGTAAACGAGCGCAAATCGTTGCCCCCCTTTAATATCACCTCATGTTTCTGCCTTTTAAGGAAACTTGCAAAATATGGGCAAGAAGCTGGAAATTTGGAGCCCATGAGGCGTGGTGGTGTAAGCCGCAGCCAGAGCCTAGAAATCGCGGCTGTCCGGGGAGGAGATGCGCAGGTAACAAAGGATTACTGGGACGTAGGTGATTACAGCGAAAGTAGCCCTTTCACACATCACACCCCGCGATTTCACATCCTCCTTTGTTGTCACCTCCCACGCTCCCGTTTGGGAGCAGTTCGATCGGGCGTTCGGTTTCTTCCAGTCTGCACACTCCCCTTCAAGTCCAAGTACAAGTCCGGCTGCAGAACATGGCGACCGACCTTGCGTCCTTGCTGACGTCCTCAAAGGCCCTGACAGCCCATTTGTCGAAGCCAGATCTGCCTTCCGTGCAGCTTTCGCTCGACCAGGTCGAGGCACAGTCGCGCAGACTCGTTTCGCGCTACTCGACCGCTGCAAATGACACCGACCGCGCGTATGTTGCATACTCTCTCATACAAATATGTCCTGGTTAACACCGTAGTCTAGGAACTATCTACTTGCACAGGCGCAAGTCGATGCGTCGGCGCTGTCGAATTCGATCGCGCATTTGAACACATCTACAACCTTTACACCTTTGCAGGCGCTGCAGGACACTGATGTCGCAGGTTATCTTCGTCACGCACACGAGCAAAATCTTATATCGACGATTGAGGAAGGGCGTAAGCAGACGCAGGCAGACTTTTACCGGCTGCTTGAGGACAGGAGCCAGAGGGACTGGGAGGCGAAGAAGCGGCGTGTATTTGAGGAGCTGGGGGGCGTGGCGCGGAGCGGGGACTTGAAGAAGAGTGTACTTGGAAAGTCGGTGCGTGTAGCACCATATCGCGTATCGGACGGCTTACTGATGTTGGATGCAGGTCAGCGCGACGACCCCCAGTCTCTCGCTACAGATGCAGAGCAAAATGATGGCATACGATCGTGTCATCACGGAATTGAACGCTGCGAGACTGCGGGGCACCTCTTTCCCCATCATACATTCCCTCATCAACGCTTCGTTGTCGGTATCATCCCAGGTTGGTACATCATTCTCCATGCAAACCTCTAACGAACACTTGCCCAGTCAAAATCAATGCAAATGACACAAAATTTCCATGTACTTGCCAAAATCACCGCTGAACCGCCTGCTCTCCCGCCGATCGAACACGCAGGAGCGCACATCCTCAACCAGTCGCTCTTCGAACGGAAGTATGCGAGGACGTACCTCGGAAATCCAGAATCGCGCGAGGCGTCTGCTCTAAGGAAGCAAATAGCGAAGGGAGCACGAGAGGCGCTGGAAGAGCAGTATTGGGATATCATCGAGCGCACAATCCAAGCGCGGCCTATGGAGGCGAAGTTGGGCGGAGACCCCAGCATTGCGAACAAAGTCCGCGCATTTCTGTTAGTGTTGTATTACAAAAATGGCGAATGGGAAGACAGAATCGAGGTGAGTGTATACCGTGCGCTCCTAATATACTTGGATACAGACTTTACATCAGCTTGTTGCTGGCCAACCGCTCTGGGCTCGCCTGTTCTACCTTGTACGAACCGGACACACCCAAGAAGCCTTGGACCAAGCTACTCAATACCAGCAAGCGATTGATCACCGTGAAGCCAGCTTCGTGAATCAATTCAGAACGTGGATAGAGTCACCCGATAGACGGTGCGTCATACGCAGACTATGCACATCTCAATAATGCTCATTCTGAACCCATCCGCAGATTACCCAAACCACACCGCGACCACCTACAATCTGTGTATAACGCACACATGCTACACTCTTCATCTGCGGATCCTTTCAAACTCGCGCTATACAAGTTGATGGGGCGGCTCGAGCCTTCGAGGCGGAATGTTCCGCAAGTAACGACTACGACGGAGGATTGGCTGTGGTTCCAGCTGTCAATGGTACGTGATTAATGCTTTTCTGCCCATCGACTGGGACTTACGGTGGGCATAGGTGGACGAGGAAGAACACGGCGGCCTCAGAGGACTAGCTGAGGTTCTGCTTGGCTACGGGGAACATCATTTCGAGCCTCTCAGTCAGCAGGGATCAAGGAGAGGAGTGTGGGCCGGTGTCCTTCTGATGTGTGGACAGTTCGAACGGGTCTGTCTTGATATCCTGCTCTTGCTGTGTATGGTTCGGTGTCTCACTGCCATTGTCTAGGCTGTCGCTGCGTTGTGGAGTCATCAGGAGTCGGAGGTCGAAGCCGTCCATTTGGCTATCGCACTAGCATACCATGGCCTTCTACGCGTGCCCTCCCGAGCTGAGACCTCCGATATGACACCTCGTATGTGATCAGACTCCCTCTTTATGTACCTCTCACTAACGTGTTTTTGTGTAGTCTCCCTTTCTCCCGTCTCACCGCCAGCACTCAGCCTCTCGATGATCATCTGGCGATATGTTCGCCAATTTGTCAAGATGGATGCCAAAGAGGCTCTGCAGTATGTTTATTGCGTGTGCTTAGCAGCCGACCAGGGTGATGGTATTGGAAAGGAGCACGTAGAGAGTGCTTGGGAGTTGGTACGGAGAATAATAGTATTGGGCAACAGTGGTCCTGGGTGGGAGGAACTCGTAGGTGGCTTCCGTGCTGATGGATCACGATTCGTACGTCCTTTTGCTAGGTTCTCCCGTCGTGTTCATACCCCTGATAATCCTTTCCCCCCTAAAGAATGGCATTATCGAGCAAGGAGCAGCATTGCTGCAACTGTCTAACACGAAACAGTTCAACGACCAGCTTCTCGTTCGTGCTGCTAAAGAACTCGAAGACAACGACCGCATCTCCGATGCCATCAAACTGTACAACCTAGCTGGGGACTACGCCACCGTGATCTCATGCCTGGCCCAGGCTCTCGGAAACAGCATCTCGCAACCGACACCCGACGATAAGGCGCGCACGGTGGAGAAGACGGCTGGCGACATTCTGAGGCATTATCAGAGGACGAATAGGGCTGCCGGGAAGGATAGGGATGCCGTTGTGCGGTTACTGAGGGTTAGAGATGCTCTGGATGCGAAGGCTGCAGGAAGGCCCGAGCTGGCGTTGGAGGTGAGTGTTAGCTTTGTCGAAAGCACGAATGTGTCCTTTGGTCTGTTGCTGATTCGCGGGTTTGAAGATTATGGAAGGGACTGATTTGATACCGCTTGATGGGGACATCTCGAAGACTACAAGACGAGCAGAAGAGTTCAAAGATCTCCACGAGTCCCTACAGAGAAATCTACAAGTGTACTTACCGCTCACAATGGATGCGTTGGCAGGCGTGCATCAGCGCGTCAAAGCATCCATTATCGCGGATTCTACAAGACAGATGGTACGTTCCCTCTGAGTCCGTGGTCTCATTCAGCTTCCTGAAAGTTCCTTGCTCCTCAGACGCTCGCAGCTTTGAGGAAGAAATCAAGATCACTTATGGTCTTTGCGGGTATATTGAAATACCGCATGTCCCCGGACGTGTATTCGTACCTCGCACGTCTCGATGTAGAGATCGCGCTTTGAGTTTGTTCTTTCTCATTACTATGTACATAACCAAAAGTCATATACATATTGTGAACTACGGCGAAGTAACGCTGTGGGGATGTAATTCTTTTAGGCTGTATTATCGCTGAGCAGAGACGAAGTCCCCTTCTGCCTCTTCTTCCTCCTCTACTGCGACTTCGTCGACCATGCTCTGTTGTGTACTTTGCTGGCGAGAATACTGTTCGTAACCAGCATCAGTTACCCGATGCATGCCGAAGGTACTGACAGTACTTACATGGTATGCCGCCGTCCAATATCCTGCCCAATACATGGCACCCAAAGCCTTTGAGAATGCTTCGTCTGGGCTCACAAGGGGTCCAGACGGAGCAATAATTCCCTGGTTCATTGGGTCATCCATGGACGGCATATTCCCATTTGGAAGACCCAACGACGGATCGTGCGTTGGAATAAACGCGTCGAAATCCATGGGTTTTGAATTTTCAGTATCGATAGCACTAGACGCGTCGGGTTGGGCAGATTTGGCTGCCCCATTGATCACGGATTTCTGTTTAAATTTTTGAGGATCAGGCGGAATATTATACCACCTGAGAGATGGTCAGATTCTTGCAAGAACGATGCAGATAAGACGTGATGACATTGGACGTGAAGTATACGAGATCAACTCACAAAGGAGATTTGTGTACTGGCTCCTTCTTCCAATCTTTCTCGGGACCATGATAAGTCTAGAGAGACATCAGACAAGTGTATGGCAAATGATTCGGTCATGCTTCACAGACCTTGTACTCTTCCGCGGCAGCGTTCCAAGCCTCTATCAAGGCTGAATCATCCCATATTTCGTCGTGTGTGAGGTCGCGGCTCTCCAAATCTCCGTCGTAGACTTCTTGTTCGTCTACTTGAACGGTGGGGTCGGGACGCGGGGCAGCCTGTTGGTCATATACGCCACCGCTGTTGTGGCTATTATTGTTTTTGCGTTTTTTAGGCCGACGAGGAAGCGGTGATGAGTTCGTTGTCGTCTGGGGTCCTTCGTCTGGGGGCTGGTATGGTAAAGAAATATCGTCGTAAGAAACAATTGGACGCATTGTAGCGTTACTTTGAAAGAGGTGATCTGACCGTGGAAATAAACTCAAAGTGATTTCAAGTGGCCGGTTGTTGCGACTCTCATGTCACGGTTAGGCCATTCTTGTATAAATCCCTATGGCTGATACTGACAATTTATGTAGGTTTGCCCACAATATAGACGCGTCCAAGGCTCAATATAGCATCGATGAAGAGATTGCTGTTCATGAAGCCGCGATTATTGAATTAAAACACCAGCGTAATAAACATAGCTGCATCTCAAGGCTACCCTCTGAAGTCATTGCGCAAATATTTCTTCTACTAAAAGAAATGGAATCTCACCTTACCGTCGGCTTCGTCGCCGAGGTATGCCGTCAATGGCGAGAAATCGTACTCGCATCGCCTCGCATGTGGAGCTCTATCTCGTACCTCTCTCAGGCGGATCGAGCTTTAGAGTGGCTCAAACGGTCGAAAGCTGTACCTCTGCAAATTTACTTTCATCCACGCCCTTCAGCGACACTACCAAATCAAGTTGCCGAGGCCGTCATGATGGAAATTGGACGTATACAAGAGTTCAACATCTGCTTGTCTCCGCATAACATACTCCCTTTCCTACGCCTGAACGAAGCTGCAAGTGCGCCATTACTAGAGCAAATTACACTGATCTCTGACTCGCCGGACTTCTCGATCTCTCCTGAAACACTTTGTTGAGATATGCCCTCCCTTCGGCGCCTCGAGCTTGTCAATATCAGAATTTCCTCGGAACTCTCCCCATTTCCCAACCTGGAGTCACTGAAAATTATCCCCCTCACATCTGGGATCGAGGCTACCTCGCTACTGTCTTTGCTCCATTCTTCTCCAAAACTGGAGGAGATTGAAGTCCACGGTGTTTTTCAAGATAGCACCATAGATGTCTCCAAGTTGCCCCAGATTCAGCTTCCCAACCTCTCAAATATATATATCGGTGCCAATGCCCTGGGAGTCTCTGCCATTCTAGCCCACATAGAATGTCCACTTGATGCAAAGGTCACGTTCGAAAATACAGACCCTCACCACGGGGAGCCTGACCTTTCAGGTTTGGTCACAATATGTGGTCGCCTCGCCAAAACCGGCTCTCCCCCACTTGACTTCGTTCTACTCGACGGCTCGCTTGACGGCGGATTCCAATTGAACGTTCGGGGTGGCGACAGAACATATATTCTCCTCAGATTACGCGTAGAAGAACGCTATTACCCTATGCTCGGCTTAGCGGTGTGCTCAGCCTTGCCAATCAAACATAACTCCACCTTGATGATGGAAGGGTTTGGAGAGATGACACAGACGGAATGGGCAAACGCGTTCCGCAGCTGGGAACGAGTGCATACTCTCCATCTGGTTGACATCAATATAGGTGCCCTCATGGCTCTGATGAAACCATCATCCGAGGACCCCCCATTGTCTAAACTGCACACCCTTTATCTCTCTTTCTGCCATTTGTCAAGCGGGCGTGGTAGCAACGATAGATCAGAGTTTCACGTTGTCAAGAATCTCCTTGAGGAACGCAAACACCTCGACATTCCGATAACGAAGGTCTCAATCAAAGACTGCACCATTCTCAAAGAAGACGTTGATGACCTCATGGAGTTAGCGGATATTGATTGGGACTACGACGATGGAGGCTCGCCTGAGGAAGCGTACTGGACCGACTCTAGCTATGGATCAGACATGTAAACTGATTCTTCCGATGAAATTATTGCCATACCTAAGGTGACCATAAGTCACGATGTCGGTCTTTGATTGTGTTTACCATGGACTTTACAGAATCAAGCCATGATGCATGAAAGTTCGTCGAAACCCTCGAAAGTTGTCTTGTCGTACATTTCAAAGTCCCACACTTGTACTACCTTGTGCGGTCATCATTGCAGCGATCGTCTCTTGGGCTCAATACATTGCACTATTGAGGGACGGACCGCCCGGACCGCTCAGCCCGAGTCCCTGATATCCGCACTGTGAATTCACTGAAAATCAAATGTGTCTTCTATCGTAGTTGGGATTGTTGAGTTTCTCGACTCGATGGTCCAAAATAAGTCGTAGTGTAGAAGAGAACCATCAGGGATCATGAACGTGCGCAAAGGAAATATTTGGGATTGGACGCCTAATCCAATACCCCTATGCTCGAAAGTCCCGGTCCGCTTGATTCCAATTGACACCAAGGTTGAGTTCAATGCATTCCACAGATTTATCCGACTCCTCCTTTGATTACAACCGCCACCTCGACGGCTGGAACTAATACAACGGCCTTGAAATGGCCGTCTTTCGAGCCCTCTTCTCCAGGCGCACATTCTACGCGGTGACTGGCAGTACCCTCCTTGGCGCGGGAGGGGGCTATTACTATCTGAATTCTGGGCCAGCCTACCCCAGTTCGAGCAAGGAGACACGTCGGCCACCTCCGCCATGGACGCCGCCTTCCAGGGAGGAAATGCTGAATCGTCTAAAAGCAACGGCGCCGAAGCAGGCTCGGAGTGATCCCGAAGAGGAGGAATTCGACCTCCTTATTGTCGGAGGGGGAGCCACGGGCGCGGGATGTGCGGTCGATGCTGCTAGCAGAGGCTTGAAGGTAGCACTCGTTGAGAGGGACGATTTCGGCGCTGGTAAGTGGTGTCCGTCCCCCACGAACGCTTCGGAGGCTCCATATAATGGCCGCTGATCTTCAGTCGTGTAGGAACCTCTTCAAAGTCGACAAAGCTTGTTCATGGAGGTGTTCGGTACCTTCAGAAAGCAGTGATGGAGCTCGACTATGAGCAATACAAGCTTGTTCGCGAAGCTCTGCATGAACGGCGCATTTTCCTCCAAACCGCACCCTATCTATCGGCAATGTTACCAATAATGCTCCCAATATACAAGTAAGCGTTCCGGCTACCATAAGTTTTCACTGGTGATCAACAGATACCTTGAGGTATTGGCAAGTCCCATATTACTGGGCTGGTTGCAAGATGTACGACGTCCTCGCAGGGAAGGAAAATATGGAGTCATCATATCTCATGAGCAAGGGGAAAGCCCTTGAGACATTTCCAATGTTGAAAAGCGAAGGATTGGTCGGGGCATTGGTATATTACGACGGTGAGCGACATAGCTATTTCTAGGACCTAATCTGGGTATCGACTAACAATGTACCCTGAAGGGCAACACAACGACTCAAGAATGAACACGGCGTTGATCATGAGTGCTGTCAAGGCCGGCGCCATCGTTGCGAACTATTGTGAAGTCACTGATCTCCACAAAGGCGAAACAGGCAAGTTAAACGGCGCACGGCTGAAGGACAACTTGACTGGTCAGGAATGGAACATCCGCGCCAAGGGCATCATCAACGCAACTGGTCCATTCGCCGACACTCTACTGACATTGGATAACCCCTCGCACAAACCCATTGTCCAACCCTCGTCAGGGGTCCACATCACTCTCCCGAATTACTACTCCCCTCGTAAAATGGGGCTGTTGGATCCTGCTACTTCCGACGGTCGCGTTATTTTCTTCCTTCCTTGGCAAGGAAACACCATAGCTGGCACTACAGATTCTCCCGCAACCGTCACCCGCGAACCACGCGCTCAAGAAGAGGACATTCGATGGATTCTAGACGAAGTGCGACACTACCTTGCCCCGGATATCAAAGTTCGTCGCGGCGATGTACTCAGCGCATGGAGCGGCTTGAGGCCCCTTGTCAGGAACCCCGGCGCATCCAGCACGGAGGGTTTGGTCAGGAACCACATGATCCACGTTAGCGAGAACGGCTTGGTCACGATTGCCGGAGGGAAATGGACAACGTACAGAGCTATGGCAGAAGAGACGATCGACGTTGCCGTCAAAGAGTTTGCCCTAGAGAGTAAAGCCGGCAAGTGCGTCACCGACCAATTGCGGTTGGTGGGAAGTGACGGCTGGAGTAGAAATATGTTCATCGGTTTAATCCAGAGGGTGAGTGGTTGCAATACCTGAGCTTCGTTCGGTTTGCTAATTGTGACTCGTTTAGTATGGCTTAGAGACAGAAGTAGCCAAACATTTGTCGGACAATTATGGCGACCGTGCATGGACAGTCTGTTCTTTGGCCTCTCCCACTGGGGCGAACTGGCCTCTGCATGGAATACGGATACACCCCCAATATCCTTGTGAGTATTCCTATTTCTGTCCGGTTTAGCCTAACACACCTCGCATTCATCAGTCATCGAAGCTGAGGTTCGCTATGCTGTCCGAAACGAATACGCGCAGACCGCCATAGATGTTCTCAGCCGAAGAACCCGTCTATCCTTCCTCAACGTCCGCGCAGCCATCACCGCCCTTCCTCGTGTCGTCGACATCATGGCCGAGGAGCTCAACTGGTCTTCCTCACGCAAAGCGGCTGAAATTGAACGCGCTATACGCAACTTCGAGACCATGGGTCTTACATCTGACGAAGCCAACGTACTTTTACAAAGCGCACAAGCTTCGCAAGGATGGCTGGGCAGAGTCGAAAGCAAATTCTGGAAGACTATTGGATATGGCGACACGAATGCCTTAGGGGCGAAACTTCAGAGCGTTGGACCGGTATACAGTCGCGCATTGTTTGGACCTGGCGAAGTTGAAGCACTAAGGAGCGCCTTCGAGAAGAAAGCGAACGTCGTCCAAGACAGCGGCGCGGAGAATGTAGAAACGGACGACATCATGGAAGTGCTGAAGCAGGTACCTGGGTACGAAAATATTTCCAAGAAGGAGTACGCCTACGTCCTCGAAGAAGCTGGTTTCAAGCTCCAGACCGTCGTCGATTTTGACGAGTTCATGGAGGTAAATTTCTCCGTCGACTTTCATTGTCAGCTATGTGTTGATATGTTGGCGCTTAGATCTGTGCAAACCTAAAAGAAGTGTCATTTGCGCCTTTGATTTCTGAAGCCAAGAACCAACGCAGAAGAATTCCTGTTGAGAAGAGTGGTGGAGGAGTTTAACAGTATTACCTACCCCTCCATTTCATGCATTCAATAATCCATGCATAATCAAGGTTGTTGCTGGAGTTTCTTCAACTTGCCGCTCCTACAGTGCAACCTCTTGAATTTTGAAACCCGAAGAAAGAATTTGTGATTGCGGCAACCAACTACAAAGAAGGCATAAAATGAAGACTAAAAGTCCAGGCCGGCGCAGACCCAGGAGTAACCTATCATGCAGAATTGTTTGTTGAACCCGTCGGTGGCTGTTTCAGAGCTAGTCTGAACTTGCAATGTACATCCTATGAAGAGTGCTAGTGAGGATTTAAGCACCCACACATCTGTCCGTCACGTCCGAGTCCAGCCCTGTTTGGTTACTGAGTACTGAGTCCCAGAACGAAGCAGCTCGCGTTGCCGGGATGTGTCGACATTGGCGGGATGTTTCACTCGCGTTGCCTCGAATGTGAACCTCTATCGATGCTGCTCGAGCAGAATATGCTTTGGAACTACTCACGCGGTCCAAGTCTGCGCCTTTGCAAATCATCTGTTCAACGCCCCCCATCTACCGAACTACACGAAGATGTTTTAGAGTGCATCATGAGAGAAGTTGGCCGTATACAGACTCTGGAGGTCTGCTTACCCCTTGACAACATGCTCCATTTTCTGCGTTTGAACAAGGCCACGAGTGCGCATGTGCTGGAGCCCCTAGAGTGCTACGTCTCATATCGTTTGCACCTGATATCCTGCATCGGGGGATGCCTTCACGGTGACGATCAGAACTTCAAAGAACTATCGTCTCCGCTTACTATAGTTTCCTAAGCACGTTAGTCACCGGTTAAAAGAGTTAATGGGTGCTGGACAAGAGTTAGATCAGAGAAAGTAGTAAATAAACAGATCAAGTAAGAACGACGGGTGCCGGTGATCCCTGATTTAGCTTGATGTGTTGCAGCAACAATGCCACAAGTCAACGTCGAGGAATGAACAGCGAACACCCACTGCTTAGTGATCTCAGAGACCCATACCTAGATGAAAGCCTGGTGATACGACATATACCAGGGTCGGAGTCAATTATTCAATTATTGAACCAACTTTCATTATGATCGGAGAATATACGTACGATTAAAATAAACTGACATCCAAGTAAAACCCTAGTAAGAACCCAAATTACATTATATTGCAACCTTGATGAGAATCTAGCCCAAGCTCTGCTAACTGTTCTTCAACCACCTCCGTTTCATTCTGTTTGATCTTTTCTTTCGTTTCCTTCGGAAACCAATCTTGCATGAAGTTCAGCATGGCCCAATCCACGTTTGCTGTGCGCAAGTGAGTAAATGATTTCAGTGAACTCTGTGACGACTCACATCTATCGGCGACCAGGACACTTGGGGCCCTGCACATCGGACAATCTCCATTGCCTCGCTTTTGCATTTTGACTAGACATCGGACACAGAATAGGTGCCCACACGACAACCTGATGGGTTTGAATGCGATGCTAGTGCATATCAAGCACGAATAGTCGTCTATATGAGGGATAACGGGCAGAAGCGTTTCGTTGATAGCCTGGACTAGTATCTGCGCCAGTATCGTGTCCTGTGGTCGCAGCGACAACGACAGTGGAACGGGAGTGCGCTCTACAGGCCCTGCGCTGGGAAGACTTGAGTCGGACAGGGGGGGAAGGGGTAAACACGTTCGCTTGGTGTGTTTCTTCAATATCTTGCGTGTGGCTTCGGCGTTGGCGAGTTGGAACTAAAGTAGATGTAGCGATATGTGGTGAAATAATCGGCACAACCCACCTTCTTGATGTTTAGAATGAAGTGGTTCATACGCAAAAACGACATGAGGGCATCCCGGCTCTCCTTAGACTTTAATTGAGCACGGTCGGTAAGGCCACGCTGGCGTAATTGGGTAGTAAATAACTCGAGGCGTCGTTCGGTTTCTTCGACAGTGTGTTGGCCTCTCGAGGTCTCCTTCGTGCTCTCGAACACTTCACTTTCCATGTACAGTTGAAATATACACCTCCAAGTGTATAAATCAGTCTGACAACACTGTTAATGTCCTCGCTACACTGGAACCGGAAGTCCACTCACCTTTGCATGGCGAAATAAGTTGGGCGGGCTTAATGAGGCGGACGGATCGGATGAAACGACAGAATACGGCCGGAATGAGGATGTTGCCGACATTGGACGGGCAGAAGAAGATATGGTCGCAGCAAGGTTTCGTAACGTCACAGAGAAGTCGGATCGCACTCCTGTGAGGTATTCACTAAGAGCTCTCAAGGCGTCCGAGAGAAGCTCGAAGAAGGCTCCATCTGCAACCAGGGGTATCACCAGCTCATAATGGCGGGGAGAGGGGTAGCTGTCCTTCTTCGTCCTGAAAGGTTTCAACTGAGATCGAGCGCAGATAGTTGCAGATAGTTGCTCACGTATGTAATCCATCCACTACATCTCCATCCCCGCCCACCCCATCTTCCGTAATTGATGCTCCATCTGAAGTGAGCGGCTGCATCTGAACTTCGGAAAGAGTTGCTCCAAGATGCACTGCGAGGTGCTCGCGAAGTTCCGACGGCGAAGTCGAGCCCGATTCCGGCAGTTCAATCAAGAGCCTAAGGCGGGGCACTATGTGATCAGGTTCGCCTTCTATCTCATATACCACTTTCGACAGAGCGCCGAGCAGGTCATCTGCCTCGATGTCGGTCGTATGATGGGCCCCAGCACCCTTGGAGTCGATGATGAGCTCCTGCAATATATTCGGGCTCAATCCATGGGAGGAGAGCTCAAGTACAACTTGGTTGATCAACTTCTTCAGCTGTGGAACTCGGTTAACGTAACTATCTTAATAAGGGCGGTGAAAGCCACACCTGTCGATATTGTATAGAGTTTTGACGCAGGTCGTCGGGCAAGCTGAGTAGGATCTGTGAGTAAGTTTTCGAGAAATGCATGGTCTGTCGCTCGACATGGCACCGGTTTCCGATGCAAAATGATCCTTCTCGTCGTTGACCCGGTTGTCGCTACGTTCAGGGGGAATGCCTTGCTTATGTAATAAAGCAGTCACATGATCGACGACGTGAGCGCTGCCGCTGCACCAGATTGAACTCATTTCTCTGCCATAACCACGAAACCGACGAAACTATGGGAAATGATGGAGGAAGTATTCCGGATCGCAGGGACCTTGTCAGAACGAAGCCAAAGGTGCGCTTCGTATATCACTCATCCACGATCAAGCCCTCACTGCTATTATGAAGGCTGAGCAAGCCGACAAGGCGAACCAGACTCGAGCCCGGTGGTTCTTCTGCGCACTTTCCAAGGTGAGCGTCGAGCCTCATATCTTACTCGAGGTGATAACACTGACGGCATAGTACAGCGACGCTTACAAGAGCCAGTCGTATCCTGTGCTCTTGGTAAACTGTATAACAAAGACGCACTCCTAGAATACCTCCTTGATAGGTCGGCGTTCGGGGATGGTGATACGATATGTGGTCACATCCGTTCGTTAAAGGTATGTGGCGCAGCTTGCTTCATCCCATGTAACCCCTCTGACTTGCTCAGGATGTCAAAACATTGACATTGACCCCCAATCCAGCACGCGACGAGCCTGAGCGACCGCAGTTCATATGCCCTCTCTCGCACAAAGAAATGAACGGTGGCCAGCCGTTCGTCTACATCTCAGCATGTGGGTGTGTCTTCAGCCAAGCAGGCCTGAAAACGCTTTCATCGACGTCGAATACGGACACGCTGGATGTGTGTCCGCAATGCGCCAATAAGTTCGATAGATTGAAGGACGTGGTAATGATCAACCCGTCGACGGAAGAAGAAGAACGCATGCGGGTGGCGATGGAAGAGAAACGGTTGGCGGAACCGGTGAAGAAGTCGAAGAAGCGGAAGGCGAAGGATGAAGCGGCGGTTGACGGGGGCGAAGGGCCCAAGAAGAAGAAGGCATCTGCCCCGAGCTTGAACCCGAGTATAGCAGCGGCAAGTAGGGCGGTCGTCAAGAGCCTTGCGCAAGAAGAGTCGAAACGAAAGGCGGAGATGAGCGATGCTGTCAAATCACTGTACGGGGACGGGCTGCCAAAGAAGAAGGAAACATTCATGACCATGGGCACTTTCACTAGAGTGAGCTGTTCGCGATAACTCATTAAACTCTCACTAACAGTTTCTTAGTACGCTTAAGTTGTGATTTCTCTCTTTTAAACCGGTAACTCAGTCACTTTGTCTACTGTATTAATTGGTAGGATCTCTTTTCGTCTACATATCTATGGTTTGCTTGTACAATTCAGTTTACTGGTTACCTTTTGGAATCCATGGCTGACCGCAGTCTGCACATAAATGGTCCAGGGGCGTCGCAGCCCTGCCAACCTGACTCGTCTATTGAGCCAATCATGGCTTTCCGGCTCCCTAGGATTTTCTCCGAGCCCAGGTATGTATCCTCATCACCACTGGGAGCCCCTAACATCCCCGCCCTGCTTGCCAGTGTTCAAGTCCTGCATCATCGTGCAGCTCTCGCAGCGGCGCTGAGATCAAGCAAGGCGATGACAGGTGCCTCTTTGATTCGTGGTGTAACCAATTTTCTACTTCACTTATTAGTCGTACTTCAGCAGTTACGAAGGAGTGGGGCTGGGAAGCACCCGAGTCCGACGCCAATCTCTCTCGATGGCCTAACACCGATGTTGACTCGGATATGTCGAACGAACTCTGCATCTAAATGAACCAGTGACTGGTTGCGTCCCTCAAGAATACCCGCTCTTCTACGGTAGCACCTATTCGTCCGATCCGCGACATAGTCATCTATATAGGTGGCGAACTTTGAGACAGGTCATCGAAGCTAATTAACCGTTGCAAATTGGGGCCTCGAGCGCTATAAAGTAGCTCAAGAGGCGTTTGAGTCGGGCGGAGTCGCAGAACACTTTGATGTCGCGCAATATCCTATCAGTGGCGGACCCGCCAACACTCTCTGACCCACACGGAGTGCATTGCCTGCCTTTACTCGGGGATCGTGTACCCCACATGATTGCCTGATTGATATAACATCCACACTTCACCCAATTCTCGCGAGGCGCCCCTGCTACTCGTTAGTGAGTGACTTCTTCCCCCACGACGGTCATTTCTGATGATTAACAAACAGTGATATGGCCTCTTGGTTGTCGTTTCATTGGCGCTCGGCATGCTAGCAAACAGTCTCATGCCTGTTACATACCCTTCGAACTCCTGGACTACATCATTCAATTCTTGGATGGAGACAAAGCCTCCATCGCGTCCTTCTCATTAGTCTGCTGGTCGTGGTACAGACCCACAAGACCACATCTCTTTGGATCCTTCACCCTCAACTGTGCCCTGGATAATTCACCACTTGCAGGTCGCAAACTCTGTGACGGCCTTCTCAGGGTTTTGGACCGCTCCCCTCATCTCGCCCGCTGTTTCCGACACATCGAGCTCTTCATCTATGCTTCATCACAGCTTGCGCACGATCCCGCGCTCCATTCCGTGCTTCGGAGGTTTCCCAGCGTGCAAACCCTCATCTTTCGCACATTCACCGACGAATGGTCTCGTCTTCCTATCGACCTAGTTTCTTCCCTCCATCGCATCATATCTAGCCCTTCGTTTGAACGGCTCGAGATTCATCGGGTTAGATTCGCGCCCCGAGCGCCGGAGCTCGCTGTGTTTCTCAACCACTGTGCGAGGTCTCTTAGGTATCTGACACTCGTCGGTGTGTCGTATGATGGGACGGTCAACGCTCCAAGCCACTGCACACGAGAAAAAATACCACAGCTGACGAATCTCCGAGAAATGAAAGTATTCGGGAATTCCACTAATCAAACGTTGCTCGCCATGGCTTGCGATATGCCGAATCTCCGGCGATATCACCAGAACACAAATATCTCGTCGGCTTGGTGGCAGCCTGTCTACACCATCGTCCAACCGTGCATTCCTCCTTCCGTGTCCGACCTCTCACTAACAATCCGACTCCCCGTTTTCTGTGCGTCTTTTCGTCATCACTCAAACATTGTAGTTATCTACTGATGTCACTGCCTCCACTGTCTTAGTCCTGAAGCCTGATAAAATCCTTCAGTTCCCGCACTTCTGGGAGTACACCGAAATGCGACAGCTCACCCTCATACTGGCCACTCCTGTGGATGGACTCCACTTGTCTGCGCTTCGGACGCTAGAACAGTTCTTTGCCGCGATCCCGCCGAACACGCTGCCCCGTCTGGAGTCCTTTACAATCGAGCTTCCTGTGCGTCCCTCCGTTAACGAGTCGGACTGGCAATACGCCTCCGTTTGGGAGAAGGGTTCCGCGAATCTCGGGCCGCTTGTGGAAGTGGGGTCACTGACGAGCGTGTCATTGGTGCTGAAGCTCACTGGTTACGCGGGGCCCACAGGTCCGCCAGCGAATGCTGGCGAGATGGACCTCGGGGTGTATGAGTATCTCGTGAGGGTTGTATCACGGATAGAGGTCGGGCTGCACCGATTATGCAGCAAGGGGGTTCTCAGCGTGAAATTCGGAAACACCTCTCTCCCGAGTAGATGACATGCAGCAAATGGTATCCATCACTGGCTTCGTACCTGACAATGCCATTGCTGTAAGCTTTTTCTCAAGGACTCCGGCCCATATTGAATCTATCAGTGATTACTGCACTACGGTGAAAGTGCGCGGCAGATCTGTCGAAAGCATCCATATATGTTACACAAGCAGAAAGAGATGCATAGCGGTAATAATTTGTCCACGATCCGGTAATGTGAATTAAGGGATAGGTTATACAACGTGCGTCAGCCAGGCTGGCTACACGCAGCGCGGGGAATTATGTATAGGATAGTATGGCGGAGAAGTGCAGGCTCGGTCGAGATAACGGATAGAGGAGTCTGGACTTCGCTTCAGTCTTCATACATATCCCGTACAATCAAACGCATACCACGACGCATTCGTCCCACACCTGCACGATTCATTCATGGATCCCAGATCCTCATCTCCTTGCACACCTTCCAAAGCAACCCACATCCAAAGTCATCCACGTCCGGCGCGGGCTTTCCTACTCTCCAATCTACCTTTTTACCATCGTTATCGGAGTACGTAGGAGTTGGTGACCATCCCTCGGAAAACCCCTGCACTCCTTTGACCAGCTCGCAGGTATGCGGCATGATCTCGCTCAGATCGATTATCCTGACGTCCAATATCGCATCGTTGGTATCGCAATCGTCCCCAACAGGTTTGCTGAGCAAAACATTACGCTCTGCAAAGTCATTGTGCCAGTATCCACATCGGTGGATGTCATGCAGCTGGTCTAGAATACGAAGCCTACGATGTCCGAATGTCAAGATGGTGCGTGGGTGGGAAATACGCCGTAAATATAGAGATCCAGCATTCAAGGAACAAGGCCTCACCTAAGATCAACTGCCAACATCCAAAACGGGCGATCTACGCATTCGCCCCAGCGTTCGAGTATCAGACACGCGATCAGCTGGCCCTCCTCGCCCTGTCCTTCGTAAAGACCGTAGCATTTCGGGATCACCCTGCCCTGCAGCGAACGCAGCGACGCATCGTACATCGCAGCTTCTTCCACGAGGTCGGGCACCAGGTCCTCTCGCATCGCAAACTTCAGCACAATCCTTCTTTCGGCACTGCTTGAGATTATCCCATCTCGTGGCTTGCTCCAATTCCCTTTCATCGTCGCACTGAAAACCGGCGAGTCCGAACCATAGTCAGTGCTGGTCTCTTCATCAACACTCACAATAATCAACGGCTGGCCCCCGATGTCTGATTCGTCAGAGTCCGCACACGAAGACCCATTAGACGAGGCAACCGATGGAGATGAAGGATTGGCTTCGTACAGCACGAACTCTGGGATATGCCATCCGGGCCATGTAGTGGGGAACTTTACTCGGAGGGCGGCCGTTGACATCGTGCGGGGCGTATATGACCAGCGAGTGGCAGTATTTTGATGGATAGATGCGATAGTGAGAATGAAAGAGAGTCAAGTGAGCATCCAGCGTCACGAGAAAAGTTTAAGAACAAACTTCTTTGTCGAAGTGGAGAAATAGAAGAAAGGCGACAAATGATCACGTGACAGACCCTTGAAGTTCGGACATCCTTGCCGATTGCGCAAAACTACGATGAACGACGCGGGGATATTCAATGCTTCAGGCCTGAAGCAGGACCAAGACGTCACGGCTGCTGCTTTCTAGCTGCCCGACCCACGAATTGAGTAAAGGTCTACAGATGCACCCCTGCGTTATGACCTAGCCTTCATGCAACTGCTGAACTCCGTGGCCCAAAATATTACAAGATTCCGAAGACCTATGACTTTGTCAATGGCGGCACTCGAGATAGGGATTACTTCGACGGGCCTTCGATATCAGATATATCAGAGGTCATGGGGAACTGCGGCCTTGAAAGAACCACGCGACATCCAAGAGCTTTCCTAGACACCGGTTTCCTGCCAGCATCTTTCTTCTCCAGTGAAGGAAACTGGTCAATCGATACTAAAACTGACTTCCGGGAGCACATGGGCATGAAATCGACTTGCAGGACCGTCCGATAGAGCCTACTAAACTATCCCATATGCGTGACTTCATCAATCTGCAGAACTTTGTGCGCCGTGTCCAGACGGCTTTATGAAGTGACAAGCTGCATTTGTCGCACCTGTCTGGTGAGCATACTATTGCATCTTGGCTATAATAGGTGTACGTGCTAATTCTAAATATCAGTTCTTCTCTGCTCATAGTTATGTGTGCGCCACGGACACAAGGAGCTATGCAGCGATGTAAATGTGGCTTTACGCTAGACGGAACACCGGAGCGTCCGCAAGGACTCGTCACTCGAGGGAAGCAAAGCTGTAATGCCAAACACACACAGTTGACTTTCATTCAGTCCTCATCTTCCAGGTGACAATGAGTCTTGCATCGTCGATGAAGGATGGCAAGAACTCACGGAACAATTAACTCGCGACTCTCGGTGCGCCCTCCGAAGCAGAACATGGCGGGTTGACCTCTGTAATTGGTATATATATATGTTGGGTGGTACCAAGCATGGCCTCCCAACGCCAGACCAGTATAAGCCCAAGGCGAGGCTTGTCCGTACTGACCAAATTTCACGACAATCTCTATCTACGCACGTTGATATGTCGTGCTCCTTGAACCAACGTGCCCACTTCATAGTGAGTTTGAGATGCATGTTTAATCTCCGGACAATGATTGAACTTGATCAGTAACACCACACAGTGATGGTTATAACATCCCAGAACAAATGGTCGGGCTTGGACGTCCTTCATGCACGTTCATTTAATTTACGATTCGTATATACTCATTCACGCCAACGGGATGCTCGAGGCCTGTTACCCTCTCGTACACCGCAACCCTCTTTTCCTGTGTTACGAGGGAGAAGACTATTTGCACTGACACCGGATTGAACAATGTCTTGGGACCTCGACTTATTAGATGCTCGTCGATTTTTGCTGCTTACTGTATGGCATGATTATTGACGCCATGTTTTGTAACTTAGGTATCAGCGCCCGGTTTGGCGTATATTTGCCTTGGAGGATTTATTGTCTTGGTGAGTGCGCGTATTACCTTTCTATCATTTAATCCATCTGAACACTTCCCCGCTACTAGTTCTCTGTGATATCGCTCCTGCTGAAGGAAAAGGTGTGATTCTCCCTAATCCCCCAGAACTCCGTCAAATCGGCGTCCATTTATAGCTCTACATCAACGAAGTGGTACTTGGGACGGCGTTTGGAATACTCATGGGGCCCCTTGTAGCGAACATATTCGACCCTCGCTCCTGGGGAACCGCTTCGAACACGATCACCCTGGAAGTAACGAGAGTGGTCTTGGCCATCGGGCTGTTCGCTATTGGCATCGAACTACCCAAGTCCTACTTGGCCAAACACGTTATCGGACTCTCGGTCTTGGTCGTCCCTACTATGGCATTTGGATGGCTTGCCGTTGCAGGTCAGTCTCTCACAAATATGTCGACGCTCCCTCATATCATTCGGTTTCTAGGCATAATGAATGTTATATTCCCGCACCTTGACTTCATTTCTTGTCTCGTCATAGCGGCATGCCTTACTCCCACAGATCCTGTCATTTGTGCGTCAATCGTCGGTACGTGGATTGTTGCTACACCTGGGGGTGTCTACAACAAATCACACTCCATGCGCTTTCAGGAGGGAAATATGCTATGGAGCACGTCCCCAAAGAGCTTCGGCATATATTGGCCGCGGAATCTGCAGCAAATGACGGGCTGGCCTACCCTTTCCTCAGCATCTCTATATACCTCACCGTTGAAGTTTCTCGCGGAGTTGCATTCGGAAAGTGGTTTGCAGTGGGCTGGCTATGTGAGAAATCCACCACCATCCCAGCGGACATTCCCCTAATCTACTTACTTATAGACCAAGTCATCTTGGGTACGGTGATAGGGGCTACCATGGGGTTGGGTTTCTCCCGCCTCATACAATACACACACAAGAAGGGCTACGTTGACAGGCAGTCGTATGTGGCGCAGTATCTGGCCTTCGCGATATTCACAATTGGGGTCGTCCGCACCATTGGGAGCGACGACCTCCTTGCTGCCTTTGCTGCTGGTACGACCTGTCTCGGTAATAGAGAATTTCTGATGAACCGGTCAACATAGGGAGCGCCATGTCATGGGACGGTCATTTCCACAAACAAGTCAAAGACGATGTATTTTCTTCTGTGTTCGACTTTGTTCTCAACTGCGCTTGCTTCATCTACATCGGCGCTTGGATCCCCTTTCATGCATTCAATTCTGCCCATTTGTTCGTCTCGCCTTGGCAACTCGTCGTGCTAGTGATCGTCATTTTATGTCTGCGAAGGATCCCCTTCGTCCTTCTTCTTCATTTCTGGGTCCCGGAAATCGAGACTTGGCAGGAAGCCTTGTTCTGTGGGCATTTCGGTAAGCCTAAATTGGTTTGAGCTTCCGGACTTTCTAATAAACTATATCTAGGACCCGTTAGTTTACACTCTTGTTCTCTGTGGTCCTGCTGCTGACCTTGAACGTAGATGGGGGTAGGGGCGATCTTCATATCAACTTTGGCCCTGACCCGGCTCCCTGACCCTCAAAATCCACCGCAAAACCAGGCAGAACTGCTCGCAGCTGTCCTGCACCCCATCGTGTCTTTTGTAGTCCTATGTTCTATAATCATCCGTATGTCTCGTTGCCCTCTCCCCGACCTTAGTGCTGAGATGATGCAACCGTAGATGGACTGTCTATACCGTTCTTCTCTCTTAGTCGCAAAGCTTCGCTCTCTCTCTCAATTTCACCGACGTTGGTTTCAAACCATCTGGACGATATTTCTATAGAGGCACCCTCAAGGTGCAAAGCAGCGCGCACAACATCATTATCAGAATATTGAGCTATTGCTTTTGTGCACTATGATAGCTTATGATGAGTGATTTACCGTCGACTAAATATTATCCGGCGTATCGATGATCGACGCCGATCCACAACCACCGCGTCGTAGTAGCGCAGCACACTCGTTACGGTATATAAATGCAGCTAAAAAAGGGGCCTTCACGTGATTCTACGACCCGGAAAAGGCCCAAAATGGTGCAACGACTCCCAAGACACCAAGACCAAATCTCCTAGAACCCGAAAAATGGCTTGGAATCTCGACTTGCTTGATGTCCGTGAACTTCGACTACATACTGATTGCACCCATGGCTGATAACAATGTTAATCAACTGGACGTTCTGATAGGTATCAGCAACCGGTTTGGCGTATATCTGCCTGGGAGGTTTTGTTGTTTTGGTGAGTATCTGCGTATATTATTCGCATTGGCATTGAACAGGTTACTTCGGCAGTTCTCCATGATCTCGCTCCTGGTGAGGGAAAAGGTGAGATCCGAGGCAATCTTCCGGATATCAGCAATGTTTACAATATTATAGCTTTACATCAGTGAAGTCGTACTTGGGACGGCCTTTGGAATACTTATGGGCCCTCTTGTCGCAAATATATTCGACCCTCGATCCTGGGGAACAGATTCGAACGTGATCACTCTGGAAGTAATGAGAGTGGTCTTGGCCACCGGACTTTTCGCTATTGGCATCGAGCTACCCCAGTCTTACTTGGCGGAGCACGCCAAGGGGCTCTTAGTCTTGGTTATTCCTACAATGGCGTTCGGATGGCTTGTCGTTGCAGGTCAGTACACACAACTATGATAGCGTTCCCTCCCTCATGTCGTTCAACGCATAGGCATAATGGACGCTCTATTCCCGCACCTTGACTTCATTTCATGTCTCGTTATAGCAGCATGCCTCACTCCCACAGATCCAGTTATCTGTGCAACAATCGTCGGTATGCAGGTGTTCACAGGGTCATAATAAATCACTGATGTATTTCTAGGAGGGAAGTATGCTGTGAAGCACGTCCCTGTAAACCTTCGCCGTATCTTGGCCGCAGAGTCAGCAGCAAATGACGGACTAGCCTATCCCTTCCTCAGCATCTCAATATATCTCACTATTGAAGCTTCTCGCGGTGCTGCATTCAGCAAGTGGTTCGTGGTGGGCTGGCTATGTGAGAGATCTACTACTATCTTGCAGCAATTGAACACACTAATTCACGATTGCCGTTTGCAGACCAAGTCATTTTGGGCACAGTAATCGGGGCTGTCCTGGGTTTAGCTTTCTCCCGTCTCATGAAATACACCCATAAAAAAGGTTACATCGATAGAGAGTCCTACGTGGCGCAGTATCTGGCCCTCGCCATATTCACAATTGGGATAGTCCGCACACTTGGAAGCGATGACCTCCTCGCTGCCTTCGCTGCCGGTATGGTCTTGTCTTGGGGATATTCGCTTGCTGATAGACCAACCCACGCAGGAAGCGCGATATCATGGGACGGTCATTTCAACGATCAGGTGGAAGGGGAAGTATTTGCCTCAGTGATCGACCTCGTCCTCAACTGTGCTTGCTTCATCTACATCGGCGCTTGGATTCCCTTCCATACATTCAACTCTGCTCATTTATTTGTCTCGCCTTGGCAGCTCGTCGTTCTGGTGATCACTATTCTGCTTCTACGAAGAATCCCTTTCGTACTTCTCCTCCATTTCTGGGTTCCAGAAATCACGACTTGGCAGGAGGCTTTGTTCTGTGGGCATTTTGGTGGGCCTGAGTTTATTCATTTGAGTGTCCGGACTTTCTCATATATCGTGTCAAGGTCCCGTTGGTCCACACTTTTTTCTTCGCGTGCATTGCTAACCTCGAAGCAGATGGGGGTTGGCGCGATTTTCGTATCAACTTTAGCACTGACCCGACTCCCCGAACCACAAAGCCCGCCTCAAAGCCAGGCCGAGCTACTCGCGGCTGTCCTGCACCCCATTGTGTCGTTTGTAGTCCTCTGTTCCATCATTATTCGTACGTCTCACTTAGTAGCCGAACGGCGCTCAACCTCTAACGCCGACATATGCAATTGCAGATGGGCTGTCTATTCCGTTCTTCTCTTTCAGTCGCAAGGCTACACGCTCGCTGTCGATCTCTGCGACTTTAGCTTCTGGAAATGTTCCTGAGTGGCTTGTTTCCGCGCGAAGGGCGCCAACTTCAGATAACATTGCCAAGAGGGGTTCGACACCGCTCCACACTGGGACAAGTCCCGCTGCAGACATCGAGGCTGGTTCTACGGCAACCCCCACTCATCCGCAACTTAGTTCACACAATGTCAACCGCGTTTCTGTTGATGGCGAAGTATGTGTACACCTGTTCTCCTGGGTGATCTCCGAGTCGCTGACTTTTTTGAAGGCTGATGTCGGAACGTACGTTCAAGAGGGACCTATCATCGGTGGAGAAGCTAGTGGCAATGTCGATGGCAAAGCAGTCCGATTCCCCTCCGATGAATAACAGTAGTAGTCGTCCTCCCAAGGACATCTTGGTGCTTATAGTCGCCACATCTCTTGTATATCCTTTGTTGAGTTACATCGAAATATGTTCATTCAATTGTGTACCAACCAGAATCCTTTTGGTTCGCTTAGTTCCAGGACTGAGTTTCTAGTGCAGAAGTTGAACTTGGACAATGGTTCCTGGCGATCGCCTCGATCACATGTTTCTTCTCAACTCACCCGGACCCGGAATTCAGTTATCGTCCCAGACCTCCTCAACCTCCTCGATTAAATATGGAATTGTTGCTTCGCTTCTCCCACAAGGCGACAATTCCTTATCACAGTTCGCTCCGGCGCCCAAAGTTACCAAATGGGCTCAATCCTATCTAGGGTACGTTTAGCAGCTCGAGTTCTACAAGACTTGTCCGCAAAGTACGACGAAGTCGCCATGAAAGTTGCAGAGTCACCAGGATTGCCGGTTATAAACACGTCCACGCCATACTGGGCTATCCCTCCTGCTCCTATTGCATGCCACGGCGCCAAAGATCCGATTCCTCCTTTGCAGCCTGGAAAGGCTACCGAACGTTCGGAGGCATATGTGGGATGCAGCGATGCAGATGTGGTGATCATTGGGAGCGGTGTAACGGGCGCGGCTGTGGCTCGTACTCTCCTTGATTGGGATGCACAGCGGGTGCGGGAACACGGGGGCCCGCCGATTCGAGTGATCATGCTTGAGGCACGGGACGCATGCTCTGGTGCTACCGCAAGGTGAATTCACTTGGTACTTACGGTCTTGTGGCACTGACATCGGCGTCCAGAAACGGCGGGCACATCACGCCGCCACTTTACCACGATTATTCCTCTTTGAAGAAGGAATTCGGCGCCGCCATTGCCCAGCGTATCATTCGGTTTCGCCTAGCCCACCTCCAGGAGTTCCTCCGTGTCGCAGAAGAGGAAGGCCTCCTCATCGATTCACAAGCAAGAAGAGTACAGACCTTTGATGTCTTCTTCGATCGAGAGACGTTTTTGCAGGCAAAGGCCAAGTTAGAAGAATACTCAAGAGACATGCCGAACGAGGGGAAAGTATACAGTGCGTTGGACCCCGTAGACGGCGTGGATCTAGTTGAGGTATATACAACTACCCTGTATCGTTATAATACTGATCGTCATTTACAGGAATACCAATTGTCCCCAGGGGCTGCTGGCTGCATTACAACCACCGCGGGTGCCATACATCCTTACCGTCTAATTACGGGAATCTTGTCGAGACTCCTTAACGAATATTCTGACCAGCAAGTCCGCTTATCTTCGTTCTCTAAACACATAACCTTACGCCTCGGTTCCATAGGTTTTACCTCTACACCCATACCCCTTGCATAAGTATTGCGTCTCCCAAAGGCGGATCGTTATACACCATCTCTACCCCCAAAGGAACACTCCACGCACCTCACGTCGTGCACGCTACCAATGGCTGGGTATCACACCTTCTGGAACCCCTGCGCGGTAAAATAATACCATTGAGAGCGACCATGACAGCACAACGCCCGGGTCTTAGCCTAGGGGCTCCCCTATCTGACCTAGTACGCTCTACGACAATCGACCCCGAGAAGAGGAGTAGAAATTGGCTGGGTGATAGATCGTTTGTCTTTTACCCAAGGCCTACTTTGAACGTTTGGGACTACTTGACACAGATGCCTCCATCCTCTGCCGGACTCAAAGCACAACAGGCTCGCCGGCCTACTAAAGACTTGAGCCCCATGCGCAGTGACTCGTCGCATTCAGACGCTGATAGCGATACGGCATGCGGTTCTTCGGATGGCGACATGGTTCACGGACACGAACGCGACGATACGTTGTCATCATCCGCAAAACCCCACTATCCACCTCCCGCAGCCGAGCTAATGTTTGGCGGCGGGTTAGGTCAGTCACAAGATGCCTTCTATGACTCAGCAGGCAACGCCGACGACCGCACATTCCATCTCCCTACGGCTTCCTACCTGTCAGGCGCGCTACCGCTGTATTTCTCCGGATGGGGCGAGGAAGGCCGTGACACCGACGCGCCGCAGAGTGATGTTGATCCCGGCCGTGTAAAGTCGGTATGGACTGGGATACTAGGGATGTCTGCGGATGGAATGCCGTGGGTTGGACGCATACCAGACAAGATATCGGGCCGTGTCGCTCCATCGTCCGCCATGTCGACGCAAAACTTGGCCTCGCCCGGAGAATGGATTGCAGCAGGATACTCAGGCGAGGGCATGGTTCACGCATGGATGAGCGCGAAGGCCGTCGCTTACATGATTCTGAATGCGGACGACGAACGCGAAAGGAACAACCCGTTGGGGAGACCCGCAAACGATGGAGAGGACTGGCTACCAAAGCCTTACCTTGTTTCCGAAAAACGGCTGAAAGAGTCGAACATGGATAAATTCCTGGAGTCGTTCTTGGGTTAAGCTTATGGGATTACCTCGTCTCAACGCAGCACTATCTTGTGGAAGCTACCGCACAGTTGAGGATGTTTCCATTACGTTGAAATTTGTTATAAATAATTTACACCACCCATGAATATCGACAGTTGTATGTACACATAGCAGGACAAGCAAACAACACCTCTATATCACGTAGCACAGTAGACTGTACTCCACAAAATAGTCAAGAGACAAAATTGAATATGAATCTAACGAACCTTCCCAGCGTCAAGCCGATATTGTTAGCGAACCTCCAAATGGCTGTGCAGGGGAGGTCGTAGAGTCACAGTGTTAACTTTTGATTGAGAATGAAGAAATGAAGTGAAAGAAGGTTGGACATGAAGTGAAAGGGTTATCTGTGATGGTGTGCCGTTTGAATGGTGGGGAGGGGTGATTGGGGTTGATATCTGGCGTGCAACAAACGTCCTTCCATCAGGCTTAAGGGTAAATTTTTGGGGAATGCGTTGTTAAGATATGCGGCTGGAGCGCAAGCTATAAGTAGGATAAAGAATGGTAAATGAGGGCACAGAGGGTTGATGCCGGTACGAGAAACGGGCACAAGCAAGTTCGACATCCGATGAGAGCCAAGGAGAGATTACACATGGAGGGTATATTAAAGAGTGAATGCGGGCTCTTTTTGGTGCGATTGTGAGATCTTGCTTTGTTTAGTCCGAGTGACGTTAGAGACATGATTGACGGTGGGATCGCGTTAAATCCGATGGATGCAAATGAAAGATAGTGACGTGCGAACGGAGCAGATTAGCCGAGTATAAAGAATGAAAATGCGGTAGCAATCATCGTGCATTAAACAAAGAACTGGGTACTGCACGCGCTGTCAGTGAGAACAGACATGCAGAGAGGGGAATATGGACATACTGAATCCGGCTTGCAGCATGTACTTCCATCTCTTCCATCTTGTAAGAGTTGAGCTCCTCCTTGATCCTCTGCGCCAGCGCAGGGGTAAGACGGCTCCAAGTAGCGGGCTCACTTCTTCGATCGTAAACAGTGGCAGAGAAGGTGTCGTAGACAGCGAGGTTGCTTGCGAAAGCAAGTCGCTTGCCAGGCGTCGTAGCCGAACGATGCGTCAAAGTGGGTGCAGCTGAAGGCATCACTGATAGAGTAGGAGCCGATAGATTGGGATGGCTGAACATGTTGTTATGAGTGTGTGCGGCACTCGTAGGGGAGGGACTCGACGTGATCTCCTTGGGGGATTCTAAACTCAAGCTACCGAGCGTCGATGTCGCATCGAATGAGAGCGGTGGCAGGGCTGGAATAGAGGCGCCGGCGGCTGGTCCATGGGCAGACGAGTGAGAATTGTGACGATGAAGGCCATCGATATGATCAGGATCGGGTGAAGGGATACGAGCGAGGGGACCCAACTCCGCGTGTCCGGTATGGGAAGAGTTATAGGAGTTGGAACGAGGTCGGTTGGGAGTAGGATGTTCGGTCAAGTATGCGTGTTGATCGAAATTATTAGCACCTAAGAATTTGTTACTAAATAGTTTCAGTACGAAGCATAAGATGATTGATTACCTTTCAGAATACCCTTTGCTGGTTTTCGGCTCCTCTCTACGCTGCGACGAACGTCTACAGCCCATGGTTCCACATCACCGTCCTCACCCTCTCTACTCGACCTACTCACGTCCATCCTAATGGTAACGTCCTCATCTTCCTCACCCCAGTCGTCATCATCATCCCATCCATCAGCATTATAGGTAGGACCTGTATGGGATACCCCAAAGTGACCATCCTCACTCTGATCTTCGTCGTCGTCTTCAATAAGAACTCTCGTTCCATCTTCATTGACGCGCATCCCTGGAGCTTTGATGGGCGATGGCGAGCCTTGTCGTGTCGCGGTATTCTTGTCCCATGTTGGGACACCTACGTCGTTTCCGTTGACGCCGTTGATTTTAACGGTATCATCAGCGGCAGCTTGAGCAGCTGCTGCCGCCGCTGCTGCCGCCTCTTGCTGGGCTTTGAGCTTCGCAGCAGCTTCTTGGTTGCTCTTGAGAGTGTGTCTCCGAGCTAACTCGGCTGCGGGACTAAGGCCTGTGAATTCGTCATTCCAATCGTTGCCCATCCTGTCCAGTTCAGCAGTGACATGCGAAACGCTGGCCTCGCTGGCCTCACCCTTCGCCGTACCTGCCTTCTTGTCCTTCTTCTTTCCCTTTTTGTCCTTGCCTTCGCCATCCTTGTCCTTGTCCTTATCTTTGAATAGCGAGGTGATACCAGCAAGCGAGTTGCGGCGAGCGAGCCTACCCATGGATCCCAACTTTCGAATCATGACACTGGCGCTGCTGACTGTCGAAGAAAGGGATATATTGTCCGTGCTGGCGTTGCGCAAGTTGAACAACGAAGCGGCGCGCCCTTTCTTCTTGGTCTGAACAGTCGCAGTGGATGCCGCATCGTCATCGGGACCTTTCGGCGTTGCTGTCGCTGCAGTCGAAGTCGATGCCTTGGGAGTACTGGGGCCGGACGTCGAAGGTTCCTCGCTTTCCGCCTTTTCCTCTCGTAATGTTGCGCTGGCGTTCAGCGATAGGACACGCTTCAAGCGGCCCTTGAGACCGCCGCTTCTCATCATCGCAGGGGTGGGCATGGGATTGAGATCACTGTCGTCTCTTGACATGCGCTTCTCTGCGAGAGTGAAGTTGCCCTGAGACAATGGCGAGGGGCGAACAGGCCGTGGGTTTGGCATCGGTGTCGATGTCGAATTGATAGTGACCGAGGAAGTGGATGCAGTGGGAAGGGAGGGAGAATGAATGGTTGATCTTACAGATGCGGCATTGGAGGTAGATGATGATGATGATAGTTTGCGATTGTGGGGAGGAATTCTAGAAGATGAAGCAGACGATGTACTTTGGGGTGAGGTGGGAGCCGGAGAACTACGAGCGGAACCTGAGGGGATAGCAGGGGATCCATTCCGACTACGAACGCTACCACTATTCGATGCTGACGAGTTGTGACCACTCTGCGCACTCTGGATACTATTCGTCCTCTGACGTTGACTATTGGACGAATTCACCGATGTAGTGGACCCTGACGCGTCAGCGCGAATATACGGTGGATGAGAAGGCCCCCCTGGACGCCACTCGCCATTATCAGGGGTGTGCGAGGCTTGTCGGTTAGGCCGACGATACGGATGGAAGGCAACTTGCTGCGGCGGTACATTCTGCTGCGGTTGATGATGGTCGCCCTGATTACGATGCGGGGGAGGTGTACCACTAGTGTAGGGCGAGAATGATCCAGAGATCTGATTTTGGGCGTAATAATCATTCACGGGGCCGGTGCCGGGGCTCATTCGTTGCTGAGACGGAAATTGCTGAGGAGGTATCATGGGAAAGCCTTGCTGGGCGTTAAACATCATTTGCTGATAAGCCCACTGAGCTAACTGTGCGTTCGCGTTGGGGTCAAAGAAAGGTGTCTGTTGGGGGACTTGTCCTTGACCATGGGCAGCAAATTGTTGCGGCTGCTGCTGGTGATTTTGGTAGAAAGATGGGTAAAAGGGGGGTGCTGTTATCGACGGTGTCCAGCTGCCCTGGGGTTGCTGCTGAACAGAGAATGGGTATTGCTGCTGCTGCTGCGCCTGGCCTAGATGCTGTTGATGGACTTGCGAAGGGCTCGGTGATGAGCCGTGATCGTTTGGCGAAGCCCTTGGGAGCTGAGCTGAAGGATTTGGCTGACTTGGGACATCCATTTTGCTCTCTCTAGTTGTGTATGTCCAATCTGGAGGGGCGAGAACAGCCATGGACGGGCGCAACGATGGCCAGCTTCAGAATACGCGGTCATGGAGCTGTATTGGGCCCGGAGAAATACGTGGACTCACCAGTTTTGAGGAGAAGCAGAGACGACCTCGCAGCCAGGCTCGTCGAGTAGCTTGACTGTTCGGTGGTGGTCACTGTGGCCGACGACGACGATATCGATTTTGGGCGGTCGTCAGCGTTCGCAGCAGCGAGTGCAATGTCGGTTGTTAAAGGACAGTTTCAGTACAATCGCCGCAATATTCACACACAGTTGTCTTTTGTCCGAACACTGCCCAAATTTAGACACTTTCGGTGATAAACTCCCCCAACCCCAGTTTTCCTCTGATCATCATTTTTAACTCGTTTAGGCTATGTCCCTCTCTGTGCTTCACCCGGTCGTACCGACAGTTTCACGCATGACGAACATCCGAGAAATGGTGAATCTACAAGTCAGATTGATATCATTCGGCTCAGATTGCGGGCGCGTGGTACCACACTTCCCATGCATTATGTTGTGATACTTCAAGGAACCAACTGCATGGGTTTACCCTATCCTCGTTCAACTCGCCCCACTGTGACATGGGTCCATCCCACGAACAAATAAAGATGGTCAAAAAGGTCAGTGGATAAGCGACCCGCCATCCATCGGGCGTTCTTTTGGCCCGGCGTGTTTGGGATTGAGCCTCGCATCGGGGTTGTAAGTTTGAAAAAAGGACCTAAGTATGTACAAGGAGAGTTAATATATACTTTCTACCTATTAGCATTAGCAGTAGAGTATAGAATACGATACACGCGTAACCAACAGTGTGAATGCATCACCAAGCGCAATTGTAGTTCGGAAGTCGCTCACACGCGAGTGGAAGAATGGGATGTAATAAAGGTCTCCAAAAACACTATCATAACATATGCGTGAGGAACAAACTAATCCAACATAAATATTAAACACTAGGATAAGCAGCCGCACAACAGTGCAACGAAGAAACACCACATCTTGAGAAGGTTGAGTCCCTGCACACAAGCACACGCCTCCCATTACGGCACACGATCATCTCACAATTCCCATCTTCAACAACGCTCCAACGACATCAACCTCTGCCCAATGCCCGCCGGCAGTACCCTCACTCGAAGTCTTCTTCCGGCGTTGGATGTGCAACAGCGTATTTCTGAAATGACGTGTAATCATCTCAGGCGTCTGCACGCCTTCAAGTAACCCCGGGGGTGCTCTCTGTGATGGGTGAACATCGGGTGACGAAATCGCATCAACACTAGACGTGATCAGCTCCACCAAACTGTTGACGAATTTCGGCGCGACCTGGCAACGGCCGAATGAGTCTTGTTCGACGAACGGGGTAAATCCACCTACCGCAGGAGCACCGTGGTCTAGATAGTAGAGGTACTGATCCAGTGTGTCGCAGTAAAGTTGCACCGTAACGATCTCCTCAATCGCAGAATTGGCAATACGTAGCGACTTCTGCAGGCACTCTAGAACGCGTTTGCTGTCCTGATGGGGGAACTACAAAACGGTTAAAAGATTGTTCAACATACATACCCCATGCACTCACAGCCTTGGGCGCATCTTCACTATCACCGTCCACGGCCGGCTTCTCTGTTGTCGTCTCTTTCGCCCCAGCAGACTCGCCGTCGGCAACAATCACGGACTCCTGCCACCAAAGGTGACTGGCCAAGCCGACCGCCGTCGCTTGATGACTCTTCTTCAACAACTTCGCGCCGTGCAAAGCAGCTTTGGTCACCAGGGTATCGTAGTTATCCACACCGAAGACCTTCGCCCCTGCCAAGGTACCAATAATAAGGGTGATCGCCTGCAGTTGTGCCCTGGACTCCGAAATGCAGTCTTCATACACGCTGAAGGCTTGTACGTATAGATCATACGTCAGATCTTCGAAGTCGCATTCATCAGATATTTGCGCGGCTAGAAGGAACAGCCGCAGGGCGATGGTAGGGGCTTCCACCTGAGTGGCCAGAATCGACGTAAGCTGGCGGACGAATTTCAGAATATTGGCGACTTTCGTCCGCCAATCATCCTCCTGGATGATGAGTGAGCTCAAATTTAACTACCCAGAATAAAAGACCAACTGCATGTTGGACGAGCTTGTAGCGTCGGCAGATCCTAATCGCAGATGTTATAAGCGCGGGGAAGGTAAACCGCATCCTCTCGCCGCCGGCTTCGAAATGCCGTCGTGCAACTTGCAAGAGCTGACGTGTAAGGTCAGAATCAACCGGCGAATCGCTTAGCTCCAGGCATACCTGGAATTGTACGTCCAATGACTCTGCACGGAATAAATGCACCATCCGAGCAACCCATCCTTGCTCCTCAGCCATCTCTTCCCGCTCCACTGAGTAGGGCCCTTGACGCCGTATATCCTTAACGTTAGCTTGGGCATTGGGATTTGCTGAATCGGTTTGATCTTTGATGAGAACGTGACACAGCTCAAGAACACCGTCGCAGTCTTCCGGTGTCTCAATGATAGTCTCGTTCTTCAACACAGAGGAGATAACTGAGTGTGCGATAGAACGGCGGGTGAAGAAAAGTTGCTGCGACAGTAGGGGGACATAATTTGGGATGGCTAGTAGGGTGAGGATGGATTGATAGGAATTGATTGGGGCAACGAGGAGGGCGGCGAGGTTGGAGGTGGTCTGCTGGGTGTTCAAGTCTGGGCTGAAGATGAGACAACGTCAGACGTGCCGTGTCCTAACACTGAAGGAGATGCAAACCTCTCTTTGAATTCCTTTATCTTTTCAGCCGTAAAGCCTAGCACCTGGTCAACGTATTCCAGCCGGTCTGGATAACAACTAAGGGATAGATTAGTGAGCGAAACGAGGAGGGCAGTTATGTCCTGGATGGATAGATCAGGCCGAGCCTGTCGATTCGGTCGTAAAGTGTGAGCTCGTGCTGTCTAATCCATGGACAACCGCACCTTGATCAACTCAACGACTTGCTTCCAAAAGACCTCGAATAGCCTAACGTCCTCCGGAATTCCCCTGAATTTGCGAACAGGGACACCCTCAACAGATTTACCCTTCTCCTCCACCTTCTCTGTAGACACGACACCGTTCGCTCCGTTCGCCTCTGGTTTCTCGTGCTCAACGGCGGTGGAAGGAGTCTGCGGAGGTGAGACTGCGTCCCAAGGGCTAGATTCGGTAGTTATCGTCGACGAGGCTATCTGGCTATCCGTACTTTCACGATGCCTGTTGGCTTTCTGCAATTCAACTTTCTCAGCCAAACGCTTGGCCGCTGCTTCTTCTTGCCTCTTGGTCTCCTCTGGATCCTCGTTTTCGGCCTCGCGAGCTGCGTACGCCGCTAGTCTGTCGATCAGAGCTATCACTATCTGCTTAATGTTGACTTTGGGGTGGAGTTGAGCCGTGGCGGATAGGAAGGGCCCCAATGTATGCAAATGGAACTCATCCGTGAATACCTGCGCGTTGCTAAATATAAAAAGCCAAGTTTCAACGTAGAGGGAACACACCTGGATAACAACCTCCATTAGATATTCTTGGGCTATGACGTCCTTGCAGCTGACAATCTGCTCCAGCACGCTGGGCAATATTATCTTCTGGTACAAGTCCAAGTCGACGCCATCAAGCTGACTCAAGCGGACGAGATTTGTGCCGACCAGTATCCTCAATTCCCTACGTTCCATTTCGCGCTTTTCGCGGTCGCGAGAGTGCCCCTGGTGTTGCAACCGTACCCAGAGCTTGTTCATTTCAATGAAATTGGTGAGAACGAAGGATGTAGAATCTTGCAGGCATCCAGTGGGACTTATACGGGCTCTTGAGCATATTTCGTATTGCAAAGGAGGGCGTGTGTGAACTCACCCAGGATCGACCCCCACAGGCAAGTGGTCCCTCGTCTGTCCGCTCAGATAGTGCCTCAGGAATAGTCCGCGTATTGGGTGCAAGACACCGCGCGACATTTCCATCATATCCTTCATGATCTCCTTCACGGGAGCTTCAGGTATTGACATATAGACGGCACCGACGGTGATCATGAGGTATAACCGCGGCACGATATTGCCAGCGTATTGGACAAGCTCATATAGGTCCGCAAGGTGGTGCTTTCCTTGTGTATGGGCATCGTAGAGGTAATTTGTGAGGTGTCGCAGTGCATCGAATACAGCCATGTCTGCGAAATGTCAGCGGCGGGAGATGGATATGAGACCGAAGGCTTACAGAGTTCGTAGTACTGTTTGGGGGAAAGCGAGGATGTCCTTAGTTCGGCCAGCATCAGACTCGCGCTTTTCAGAGCATCCATGAGCTGATCCAGTTCCTTTGGGGAGCATTAATAGGTTCGCGCAGTAAATGAACAAGTCCAATACGAACCAGATGCCGCTTCATCTGCTGAACTTGAATCTTCACGGTGTTGAGCGCCTCGCTGAGGAGCTTGCCCTCCTCCACGACCGGTTGCGCCATGGTAGCCATGTCGCAAAATATACGAGACTTGAGTTGCGGGCGAACGGAGACGTAGTCCCTAGCTCAATAGACGCTGGTGCTGACTCAGCATAGTGCTCGGAGCGCGTATGCACGTGACTCGTATCTTCCGTTCCGAGAAATCCACACTCCCTCCTGCTCATACTCATCGACCCCATCAGTCGACTAAGAAGTACCGTAGAAATATCATGGCAAACTTGCTCTCGCGTTTGCACGTGTGGTAAGTACAGTCATTGATGCTAAATTGTGTGAGCTGGGACCATGCATTCTCGAGATAGGGATGGGGAGATTATCTTGCGTTCGCAAGTCCTTCTAATTAGTGGGTTGACGCCCGCAACGCTATAGCGTGGCTTCCGACCACTGAGCAGTTGGAACCCTTTTCTAAGTAGCGATTTGCCGCGCCCCACAAGTCCCCTTGCTTGAAAGATACCATCACTCGAGTTAGTGTACATCAAGTACAGGTCCTTGGCGGTGGAAATCATGATCACCACCCGTGCAGCTAAAGGAAAGCTGACGCCAAGGAGGCATTAATCCGATGCCACAGACATAAGGGACATGCACTTTAAGAACACCGTTGTTAGTCAGGCGGTGCATTGGCGAGGACTACAGGTGGAACAACCGAAACGAGCAAGTAGTAGTCGGCGATGAACACAAATTTCAACGCGTCTGCGACAGTCCAATGAGCAGAACAGCACTCCAGCACTTCAAGAGAGACGTCTCCTCAAGGAAGCTCGTAATGGGTTGAAGAAGTGTATTCAGACTAGAGGTACAATGAACGACCTAGATTCGGCGTTTCTTCTCCATCTCGGTGTGGAGATTCATCGGTTGCTTGATATCAACATCTACAGGATGCGTTAGAGACATGTTAATGGGAGGTATATTAGGAGACGTACTGCTGAAGATATCAGCAGGTTCTACTGTTTCGTCGCGACCCATCAAGATGTCCAGAGCCAGATTTGTGTCGTCGTACAGACCAGGCATGTGAGGATTCTGGATCGGCGATGAATTGACTAGCTTGAGCACTCGCGTAAGTCCAAGCTTACATGAGATACGATGCGCCGCTCCATAAGCAGACGCATCGGTGCGTGCAATCCCTGCACGTTCCGCAAGAGATTGAGCTTCGTGTTATCTTGTGTTTCCTCCCACTGAATGAATGTCAGCGTGGATCCAAGGGCAAGTAGGAGGTCAAACAGACCTTTTCCAAGCGGTTCTTGATCTGCGATTGTGTCTTCACCTCAGCAGCAATGCTGCGTGGACCGTACTGCAGTGTATCGTGCAGACCAAGACTGTTCGCGGTGTCCTTCACGGACGCGGATTTGGAGCCTTCGGTGGGTACGAGGCGAAGAGAAGTGTCCTGTTTGCAACATTAGCCACTGCTTTACTCCATCATCCAGTGAATCCCGTTGGACTTGCCATGATTTCAGTATATAAAGTCAAGAGGGACGCGCGGTGGTCACTCCTGGAAATGGAAATGGTCACACTACTATGTGCTGACTCAGCAACCCCGCATTCGTTCCAGCAACTCTGGCAGAAGTTCTCCCTCAATAAGTTCAACTTGCCTCCGTTCCCTCATCTGCACACCTCAATTTTCTACCAGTTGACGAGGTTTGTGTGAGTAGCATGTACTTGTGCTACCTTGATGTGCGCTGAATATTCCTGATGAAGGGGGAACCCAGCTCATAGTGATGAGCAATCGACCAGCAAGGTCGGCCAGTATACCCATCCCCAGGACTGCCTCCTCGACATCGCCGTCGAGGAACCTGGAGGCAGTGCTCTCGATACCATTCTTACCTCCCCCTCGTCCTCGAATTGTCTCCGCATCTACGAGTCAGAATCGCTTAGCGTCACCAGAGGACCAAAGGGGGCTTGGTATTTCTCATATCATGCGTTCTGGGAGTAGCTCTTTAACTGCACCCACAACAAGCCTCTCTCCAACCAGGTCGACGTCACGCTCGCTTACAATAACGTCCGGGATGCCCCCGCGACCATCTTTCAGGACAAGTACGTTCGAGCCCCGCATCGTTAGGGGGGACAGCTCTTCTCGCACACAGACTGACACGGGGTGCCTGCCATCCACATCAACTTCCGTACCTTCGAATAGGGCTCGCAGGTCCAGTGCTTCCGGTGTTAGAGCGCCGAGTGCTACTCGTGGAGGATCCGGAATCTCAACCATCCCACAGGGTGTCAGCACATCCAGCGGACCTTCTTCCATGCCTGTACCCACCGCCCCATCGAGCTTTGCGCGTCCGGCCTATTTAGAGCTCTCGGCGCTGAGACATTTGTTGCACACCGAGGAACCTCCGAGGCTTCCTGCACGGAAAGTGGAGAGTATAGTACCGAGTGGGGCTAGCCCATCGCCTTACGCCGCCTTGAGTGAGAGCGACGAGGAAAGCGATGGGACACCTCCAAGGGATGTACGAGCAACCTCCAGACCACCGCCTCCGGCGTCGACCTATACTGTGCTTCCAAGCAGATGGTCCGAAGAAACGAGGCACCAGAGCCTTACTGTGTCGGCTGAGGGAAGGGAGTTGACTTTCCATGGTACGTACGTGCAATTGCTTCCGCAACTAACTTCATGCTTCTTCTACGATGACTTGTAGGTCAGTCCTCTAGCGGTGACAAAGATGCTGCTTCAGCACGGACGACTCATCCTGCACCGGCTGCATGCGGTATTTATTATTACGAGGTGGAGATTCTCAATAAGCCGTCTAAAGGCTGGTGAGTGCATTTGCTTGAATCACGCAGCATGTATTGAATTTACACGCCTGCAAAGCTCCACCAGTATTGGGTTTGTCCCGTATGTTGCTAGGTGCTGGGTGATACTGATTGGTCATCAGATTCGCTGGGCCGGATGCCAGACTCTCCCGTCTTCCTGGCTCGGAGCGTAGCTCGTGGGGCTATCATGGTAGTGATGGATATTGTTATGCTTCAGAACGAGAAGGCTCGCCGTACGGTGTCCAATTCCAAAGTGTGTACAAAGTTTGGTCCAGACCTCCGGCTGGCAGACTGACTCGACCCATCTAGCCGGTGATGTTATTGGGTGTGGCATCGATTTTACGACCCGCAGGATGTTCTTTACTCGAAATGGGTCTTGGATTAGTGAGTGCTGTCAGTTGACACGTAGCTCGTTGTATTCATTAATCTCTTCGCAGACGACGTGTTCGACAATGTGGGTAAAGATTGCGACTTATACCCGTCAGTTGGCATGCGAATCAACTCAGAGAGCGTCCGCGTAAACTTCGGACAAGAAGCCTTCAAATATGATATCGAATACCACGTACAACAGAAACGCAGTACCGTATGGAATTCAATACTGACAACACCGATCAGCGGGACGATTGTAGAAGGACGACCTGGCGAGGTATCGGAGGAGCAGTCGAAAGGCCGGATTAATCGCCTGATTTTGTCCTACCTCGCTCACCATGGATACGCTCGGACGGCGCGTGCGTTCCAGACTCAGATAGCACGAGCAAGAGAGGGGATTGTCGGCGACGGGGACGTGGAGATGGAAGGTAATGGCGAAGACGAGCTAGAGAGCGAGATAGAGCAGCGGACGAAGGTCGTCCATGCTGTGATGGAAGGGGATATCGACGGTGCTATACAAGAGGCGAAGCGGTGCTACCAAGACGTCTTAAAGATGGAGGACGGGCTGGTGTTGTTCAAGCTGAAGTGCCGGAAGTTCGTGGAGCTTGTGATGAAGTCAACGGAGATGAAGGATAAAATGAGCAACGGGGGTGAGGAGGACGGCATGGTGATGGATATTGACGACGAGGAAGACAAACCTATCACCAATGGACACGCCGCCGCTGCATACGAGAAGGCGCTCACGGACGCGATATCGTACGGTCAGAGTCTGCACGGGGAGTACAAGGACGACGAGCGATCCGAAGTTCAGGATGTCCTCAAGCGCACGTTCGGGATCCTGGCGTTCTACGATCCACGTAAAGCTGTGGGTAGTGCTTCCGAGGTCGTCGGCAAAGATGCGCGTATGGAACTGGCAACTGAAGTTAACCAGGCTATCTTGAAATCGCAGGGAAAGCCGTCAAGGCCGATTTTGGAGACTGTCTACAGGCATACAGCGGGATGCATCGTTCAGCTCGGGCTCATGGGTATTGGCTCGGCTGCTTTCGCTGATATGCAGAGGGAATTACTGGAATAGTCTCTGTAATGTCGCTTCTTGGGAGTTGCTATCAGACCATAGCCAGCTGTGCAGATTAGTCGGTGCTTTGATGTAGTAGTAGATGTACTGTAATTTATATATATACCGCCAACTCTATGTTACAAGCCCTGTACCGCTCGGGTAGCGGGGATACCAGATTCACTCCGCTAATCAATTATCATACGATACATGATGATGATGCCAATGCTGTGGGTGACGGGCGCAAGCTCTCTCTCTCACGAGCACCTCCGCTGGCTCGTGCTCGGTTCGGTTACCTTCATGACAGCGAATAATTAATTCTTGCTCTTAAACCTCGAGGAGCGACCATGAAGAAGACCGTCAAAGTCGCCGTGGTAGGCAGTGGACTGGCTGGATTGACGGCGGCGTACCTTCTGTCGCACACCGACCGCGAAGAAAACGTAGAGTTCGAGGTACATTTATTTGAGAAGGTGAGTATGATTGCCGAGTTCTATCTTGAAATTTTCTTTTAGCTTTGGTGCAGATGAATACGTTTGGGATGGATGCTTCGTCCATATCGCTGCCTATACCTGGGACACAGGACGACTGGCGCGTGGATGTGCCAATGAGGTCGTTTCTTGGAGGTATGTTCGGTAGTACTACTGAAGAGTAGTACTACAGTAATGTTATAGGTGCCTACCCCCAACTCATCAGGCTCTATAAATCCCTGGGTGCCTCATTCCGTGCAGATGACTTCACATATTCATTCTCCCAGCTATCATCCCATTCGCAGAAGATCTCAGCCACTATGATCTACAACGGCAGCTCCGGCAAGCGGGGTCTCAGCATGCCGTCTGCAATGCGGCCCGACTCGTCTCTGAAGCACGAACCATGGCTCCTTCGCACTATTACGTGGATATGTTGTTGGGGCCTTTACGCAGCAATGATACCGCCGTTAGCGATTTGCTACCTGCGCCTACTGTGTATGTCAATGCCGTTCCTTCGGTCAAAGGACATCAAGAACATGACTTTCAAGGAATGGACCTCCAGGAGCACTCCGAAGGGAATGGTTTCGAAATTCTTGAGCCTCGATGTAGCTTGGAAACAATTCGTGTCGGAAGTTATGGTTCCCCTGTTTCTAGCCGTGTGCACAACTTCCGAAGACGATATGATGGAGCATCCCATCGAGGAGATACTTGGTGAGCGCTGCGGCTTGCCGGTAGATGTCATCTTGTAATGGTAGTTTCTAGACTATATTTGGTTTCCATTCGGCACACACCACTATGTACTGGAAAATGGCGTCAGGGACGTCGTCCGGCGGCTCAGTACTGGAATAAAGGAGATCCACCTCGGGGCGCCCATATCATCAATCGAACTGGATGCGCACGACCCTCATCTCATCGCGGTTACTTGTGTAACAGGCGGCATGCAGAAAACCCTCTCTGGCTTCGAGCACGTGGTATTTGCTACGCAGGCTAACAGAGCTGTCCCCCTTTTGGAAGCGTTCGCTTTGTCGTTGCCATTAGAAGAATCGCATAGGCTGGCCGAGGTGCGCCAGCAGCTGGATTGCTTGAAGAAATTCATGTACCGGACGAGCATCGTCATCAACCACACGGACGACATGATGCTGCCGGACAGCGTCGTGGACAGAAGGGATCTGAACTTGGTGCGCTGCAAGTCGGGCTCCTTTGTTACGAAAGCGCGGCCAGAAGACCATCAATACTGTGTTTCGCCCATGCACGCCCATGCGATGACGACACACATTCTGAGGCGGCCGGCGGGGTACCCCACGCCCGTGTACCAAACGACGAACCCCATAATTCCACCGCGAACCGACAGCATCCTCAGCGTCTCCAAACTCGAACGAGCAGTGGTTACCATGGACTCCAAGCACGCGCTGAAGGGGCTGTACATCGAGGACGATAAAGGCACAGGGCGGTTGGGCAGGTTGCAGGGGATAGGACAGCATAACGGCGGGGCGCGCATTTGGTTCTGCGGTGCGTACGCTTGTAAGGGTATTCCACTACTGGAG